>NW_028318086.1:137500-815000 GCF_062004578.1 Staurois parvus | reverse complement strand
AGGAGGACAAAAGAGGTCTTTTACCCAGGAGTCAGGAGGGCTGCACCTAGGAGACAGGGGAAAGCCAGTACAGCAGGAAGCTGTTGGGTACATGCACTGAGTTTGTAAGAAAGACTGTCTGGAGGAGACAGACAAGGGCCTAAACTTTAAGGCCAGACCAGGAGTGCTGCAGATATACGCCAGGAGGCTATTGTATGTTTCATTTTGTGGTAGAGAAATGATGGGTAACTCCTGCAAGGGAAACCAATGTAATTTGCTTGTCCATAAAGTGGTTATAAAGGATTTTTTTCCTTCTGTCTGCGTCCCATTAGGGAGATTTTTATTTTCTTCCTGGGTCAAATACACAAGAAAGGAGAGGAAATCTTTGCAGAATATGGGAAATCCTCTCATCGGATCAACCACCCCAGGTGATTATTCCTTTTAACACAACATTTTGGATTTTCCCTTCAGTTTGTCTCCTGGGCCTTGATCTTCATAGGTTTGGAGGGAGATTTGGTAGTGTTACTTCTGTGCTACTCACTTTTCTCCTTGCTGGAGAGGAAGCTGTATCTGAGGACCTACAGTGCAAGGATCTTCTTGCTTCTTTTTCTTCACCCTTTTTGTGAATCGGTGTGTCAGGAGTCAGCAGCAGAGATTACCAGATTTGCACAGCTACATAAGGGAAACTGAGACCAGACTATCCTATAAGAAAGTAAATTTATTGATGGCAAAACAAAGACATCCACACCCCAGCAACAGGAAACATAAAAATACAAGTGAACCCCAACCAAAATGTCTTATGTAACAGGAAGCCTACCAACTAAGTATATACTATATGTACAATATATACACAGTATAAGCAGCACAGGTCACAGGTAATACTGGAGATGCAAGGAAGGGGGGAAACAGAACTAAATACAGGAAAAAGGGGAGCAGGTGTAAAGCAGTAGGGCGCAGGGTACAGGATGCAGAGCTAGAGCGAGATCAGGATCAGAAACAGAAGCAGGATACATGGCAACAGCACCAGATTGGCACAAAAGATCAAAACACTGAAGCAAGGACTATCAGCCGAAGAGAACCTATATACCCGCCCAGCAGCCAGTATCAGGTGAAGATTACTGGAAACTGCTGGGAGACACCCATTGGTGTCACTGGGCTTACCCTACTTTTCCTGGTGTATCTTGAGTATTCCCACAGTCATCAGCTCACCAGTCATCTGATGGGGCAGCTTTGAAAAAAGAAAGCTGAGGTCTTTATCAAGATGGCCGCCTCCACAAGAGTCATAGTGCAGAACATGACGTGGTAAGTCAGTCATGGGAAAGGGAGCAGAAGGGAGCCTATAGACAACATCAGTACCTAGTCCCTTGCCGCCTGCTTGCCTTTTTTAGACACAGCGTACTGGTAGATTCTTGTGTACCTTCGTCAAGTCATTTGCATTATTTGCAGCTATTGTAATATGTTTTGCAATTTTTTTTTAATTTTAATGTACCGTACCTTGCATACACCGTAGTGTATCAGCACAAAAGGACCTATATACTCGCCCAGCAGCCAGCATCAGGTGAAGAAGATTACTAGAGGCTGCTGGGAGACACCCATTGGTGGACACTGGAACTACAGCTTTCCGCCCAGCAGGTGATACAGGTCCTGACACTGGGCTTACTCTACTTTTCCTGGTGTATCTTGAGTATTCCCACAGTCATCAGCTCACCAGTCATCTGATGGGGCAGCTTTGAAAAGTCAAGTCATTTCCATTATTTGCAGCTATTGTAATATGTTTTGCAAATTTTTTTTTTTTAGGGGAATTGTGCAATGTCACTGTTGACCCTCAAAGCACAGTAACCAATAGCAACTCTGGTATGGTTTGCTGAAGAGAGATAAGAGAAGGATGGTCCCTCTTTAGTTGCTCTTTGCCCCATCGGGAATTGTTCACCTTCCTTGCCACTCATTTGGCATTGCATACAGCTCGTTAATGGCGCGCAGGGCTGGTTTAGCTGCTAATGATCCCAGTGTACAGCTTGTCCCTGCTGGTAACGCAGTGTGTACAGTCAAACATCCGCCTCCCCCGTGGGAGAAAGTGTAAAACACACTTGCCATCTCCCAGAAGGCTCTTTAATACATTCATAATAATTAGTCCACTAATGTGTCATTAAATCTCATTCGTTCTGATTGTCATCTGCAGCTCGCGGGATGTGCAGTTTTTTTTTTTTTTTAAACTCACGCCGTCTTAGTAATGAGACCAGTGAGATCTCATCTTTTCATTTTATTTTTTTATACTTTTAATTTAAAGGCAAGTGTTGTGACAAGTTTATCTATCCACGCAGAATTATTTTTAGAGTATTTTCTCAGTTTCGAGATTTTTTCTTCTCAAATTGAAATGAAGCTCTTTTTATTGTATAATCGCTGCCCTTTCATGTTGATTCACACCTGCGCAGACTTGGCGGGGGAAGAGGGGATTCTGTTGATGGATGGAGCAAAGTTTGAGGATTACTCAGTTGGCATTAGAGGCGGCAGAACAAAATAGAATTTCAAATATACTGTTTGCTTTTGGATTTGGAAAGGTCAGAAGTAGAAATTTTGGTGTGCTTTTTTTGCACAGGGCGAGGGGAGTATACAGAACACGATGTTAGGTTAGTGTTTGTTAATGCTTGGGTTAGGTTAGTGCTGCAATCGGGGAATTGGAGGTTTAGTTTTATTTTAAGGGTTCAACTGGACCTGAACTCAAAAAGTGAAGGTTTGCTATCTAGGGCAAGGGTGTTGAACTCCATTTCATCACGGGTCACATCCGTATTATGGTTGCCCTCAGAGGGCCGGTTGTATCTGTAAGCACCCCATTATTTATTTATTTCAGGTACTTATATAGCGCCGTCAATTTATGCAGCACTTTACATATATATTGTACATTCACATCAGTCCCTAACCCTCAAGGGGGGTACAATCTAAGGTCCCTAACTCACATTCATATATACACATACTAGGGACAATTTAGACAGGATCCAATTAACCTACCTGCATGTCTTTGGAGTGTGGGAGGAAACCAGATTACCCGGAGGAAACCCACGCAGGCACAGGAAGAACATGCAAACTCCAGGCAGGTGGTGCCGTGGTTGGGATTCAAACCAACGACCCTAGTATTGCCAGGCGGAGGTGCTAACCACTAAGCCACTGTGCCGCCCGTCTCCTAACATTAGTTGTCAAGTGCCCCCCCCCCCATCAGAAGCACAGTGTGCCCCCTTTACTTTGTGCTGCTGCTGGGAAGAAGCGGAGGACAGAGCTGGGAAGCAGAAAGTGCAGGGTCTGGAAGAGGACCAGAGGAGGGCTGGAGTCAGCTTCTGGAGTCTGCTGAATGCTGAGATCAGGGGAGGCGGAAGTGAGGAGGTGCTGTTGATGCACAGAGAGGTGCAGGATCTGTAGGAGGAGTTCTGTTTTCCTTTCTGCTGCTAACAGAAGTTGGATGGGGGGGAGATGAGGGTGGTACCGCAGCTGCAGGAGAGGTGTGAGGGCCACAGGAAATGGCCTGGCGGGGCGGATTTGGCCTATGGACCTTGTGCTTGACACGTGTTCTAGGGAATATCTAGATAAGTTTTCAGTGACCTGAAAAATGTTTTTGTCTTGAATTCCTCCTGAAAAAATAGCACTGTACTTCCTGTGCCCTGAGCCTCATAGCTATATATCTGCAGTATGAGATCATTCAAGGAACTGCAGCCTCCGACTGCTGGTCTCAGGAGATTTGTCGTAAAATTTGTGATGTCACTGCTGTGTTGCTCACTGTACTCATTCCTAGTGATGGAGTTGTATGTGAAGAGCTCCCTGCTTCTGCTTTATTCATTTTGTGGATCTGTGCTTTCTTAAAACGGAGCTCCACCCAAAAGGGGAAGTTCCGCTTTAAGGACTGCTTCCCCGCTCTCCATTAAGGATTGGCACCTTGGGGGGGGGGGAGCGGGTACCCGAATTTGACAGGTACTCTGAAACGGAAGGTGTCCTCCCTCACTGTAGTCTATTGGGACACGTGACAGGTCCCAGAAGATTACAGGGCCATTCATGAAGCGCAGCGCTACTCGCACATGTGCAGTGGGTACCCGGCTGTGAAGCCGCAACCTGCACAGCCGGGTGCCCACACTGAAGATGCCGGCCTCCTGGTATACAGGACGGCCGGTGAAACGGGCTACGGGGGACACACCACGGGACCGAGGGACAGGTAAGTGGCTGTATTTTAAAGGTTAGCAGCTACAGTTTTTGTAGCTGCTGACTTATTTTTTGACAGGTGAGTGGAACTCCGCTTTAACCACTCCTTCTGCTTGCATATTCCATCAACAGTCTTTAAATCGCCAGCCATTGGGGGGGGGGCAGCTCTGTTATACGGAAGCAATGCTTCTTACAAGATGCCCGTCTCAACATAGAGACCCTACTATAAGTCTGACATTTTGTTCTCTTTAGAAAGCAGCCACAGCCTGAGTAGAAAGAACTGTCCCCTGCCAGAATGTTATAGAAGATAATACTTGCTCCTGCTGTGGAAGCAGTAGTCACTCTGCAGAGTTCTGACATGCCCCCTGCTGAGTTATAGCCAAAGCTCTTCTATCAGCAGGGACATGAGCTTTGCTAATTGTAGAGTTCTAGGATTTACTCCGCAGGGGGCATATCAGACCTCTGCAGAGAATCTACTGCTTCCAAACAGAGAGTAGAGGCCCTTCTCTGCAACATGTTGGCAGGAGACAGGCTTTTTGAATCAGGCTGTGGCTGCTTTTAAAGAAAACAAAGGTTAGGTTGGCACTAGCCCATGCTCTGTAAAGCGATCTTTGGTGGGTCGCATTTTATAGTGTGACTAAGCAGTAGCAGCTGGCGGTCCTGCCGCTTCCTGAATACTTTTTTTTTTTTTTAATTTATTTTTACGGTCGTCCATTTATAATAGGGCTTAAGTGCCACAACAGTGAGCGCCACTGATCTGAATAGTCGAGTTTGACTGTTTTTACCGCTCCTCCCCCTGGGTGCCCGTGTGAAAGACGCCCAAGTGCCCGTTCACATATATGCGGATTGGATGTGGTTTGAACTGTGTCCAGTCCGCATGACGTGAAATAACATTGCTTCCTATGGTGCCTGTTCACATAGGCTGTGCTGTATTTAGGTGTTGTGCTGCCCTAGGCAACACAAAAATTGGATGCCCCTCCTCCCCGGCGTAGAGAGCCTGACCAACACCAGACTCAATTCCACCCCTTCCCACGGAGAGAGCCTGACAGTGACCATCACCCCCACACCCGAGAGAGCCTTTCACTAACACCCACCTGCCTGGCGACAGAGAGAAAGGCACTCACCCAGCGGTGGACTGACAACTCCTGGGGCCCCTGGGCAATAGGGGATCATGGGGCCCCTGTGTGCAAGCCCACACTCAAATCACACCCAAAAAAGCCTATGAAAGGTACCAGGGGCATCTCATGGGGCCCCCTAGTGACCCTGAGCCCTCGGGACGTGCCCGAGTTTCCAAATGGTCAGTCCACCCCTGGCCTACACCTATAGTAAGGGTAATACAGTTGCAAGAAAAAGTATGTGAACCCCTTGGGATTACGTGGAGTTTTGCATGAATTGGGCATAAAATATGCTCTGAACGTCATCTAAGTCACAACAATAGAAGAACACAGTCTGCTGAACATAATACTACACAAACATTGCAACTCGAGCACCCAAATGGTCAGTCCGCCCCTGCACTCACCTTTACAGCTCTGGACATCCCCGGGTACGACAGTCAGGCTCTGCATACACCATCAAGCAGCCGCAGCCTCTTTCAGATCCCATCTGGTCCCCGTGCCGCATATGTCCCTTCTTCCAGGGGGCAGTGCTGCCGCCCTAGGCAAATGCCTTGTTTGCCTTGTGTTAAATATGCCCCTGCACATATGTCCGGTGCACAGGCGGTTCGGATCTAGTGCGTTTTTTTTTTTTTTTTAACGGGTCATGTCTGATTTCTGAGCAGTGCGGTCTGCTTCAGGTGTGGATTACAGGCTATTGACTTCTATGGGAACCATTTCTAAACCACATATATGTGAACAAGAGAAGATCCTGAGCTAATGCTGTCCTGATGTAAGCCTGTTGTGAACCGGTGAACAACTACTGTGTCAATTAGCTGTGAAACCTGAGCTTCAATCCGCACTGCACGTGTGTGAATCAGCTCTGAGACTTTGAACACCTTTTGCTATTTTAAACTGAAAGTTCAATTGGGCTTTAAATCTGTTTTTGAGTCAATTGTTCTCCTACGAAAAATCCAGTAAATTGTTAGAGAGCAATCTGTGCAGCTGACTGATATCAAAACCTGTCTGCGGAAATGGATCGTTTTAGAAGTTTGTTGTGTAATGGATCATTTCTTTTGTCTAGTCCCACTTTAAAGTAGAACTCCAGCCATTTATTTGTGAAGAAGGTAGTTTGTGGTAATTGGTTTCTTCCAAAGGGATACAGTAGTAATAACCTGGTATACACTCCGAATCTTATCCTGGGGAGGATGGTCAGCTTCATCATCTGCACTACTGATCCCTCTTTTGGGCTGCGTTTATTGACCGGTGTGTTGCGGTCAGAACGTCCAGTAAGGGGCTTATTCATTCGGGTGCCTTGGTGATGGTGGATCGTGCCGAACTCCTCTTTGTGCAATTTATCCAAACCTTGTTTGATTATTTAGACTTTCTGATTATTTATCCCCACTCCAGTCGATCCTAAACTCAGCGGCGAGACTCATCCACCTCACCAACCGCTCCACATCCGCCACCCCCCTCTGCCAATCCCTTCATTGGCTCCCGATTGCCCAACGCATCAAATTCAAACTGCTAACTCTGACCTACAAAGCCATTCACAATGCCGCCCCGAACTACATAACTGACCTGATACCCAAATACTACCCTACCCGTGCCCTCCGCTCCTCACAGGACCTCCTACTCTCTAGCTCCCTGGTCTCCTCCTCCCACGCCCAATTGCAGGACTTCTCCAGGACTTCCCCCATCCTCTGGAACGCCCTACCCCAATCCATCAGACTGTCACCTACCCTCCTCACCTTCAGGCGCACCCTGAAAACCCTCCTCTTCAGGGAAGCATAACCCCAACCTCACCTAACACCCGACCTCACCTAACAACTAACCTCCTCCACTCCTCCCACCACTCCATCCCCCACAGCCATCTCCACCTGTGCCACCTTCCCCTCCCTCCTAGATTGTAAGCTCGAAAGAGCAGGGCCCTCGAACCCCTCGTGTATTGTATTGTTACTGTCTTGTCTCATGTTCTGTCCCCCTTGCTACTGTACAGCGCTGAGCATACCCTTTGGCGCTATATAAATACTGTATAATAATAATAACTTTTTTGGACTTTTAAAGCGGAGTTTCACTCACCCTGAAAAAAAAAAAAAAACTGTAGCTGCTGACTTTTAAAAAAAACAGCCACTTACCTGTCTCTCAGTCCCGTGGTGTGTTCCCCGCAGCCCGTTTTGACCGGCTGTCCTGTATTCCAGGAGGCCAGCATCTTCAGTGTGGGCACCCGGCTGTGATAGCTTGCGGCTTCATAGCCGAGTACCCACTGCGCATGCGCGAGTAGGGCTGCGCTTCATGAATGGTCCTGTAGTCTTCTGGGACCGGTCACGTGTCCTAAAAGACTACAGGGGGGGGGGGGAGACACACCTTCCGTTTCTGATTGCCTAGGCCAGGGGTAGGTAACCTGCGGCTCTCTAGCTGTTGTGGAACTACATTTCCCATGAGGCATTGCAACATTACAAAACTGACAGTTACATCTATGACTTGCAGAGGCCAGCTGGAGAGCCACAGGTTGTCTACCCCTGGCCTAGGCGATCAGACCGGAAGTGGGAGCGGGTACCTGTCAAATTCGGGTACCACCCCCCAAAGGTGCCAATCCTTAATTGGAGCGGGGGAGCAGTCCTTAAAGCGGAACTTCCCCTTTTGGGTGGAGCTCCGCTGTAACGTCTTCTGTATGTGAGCTGCAGCTTGTACAAGAACAGTATGAACAGGAAGGTTTTACTGAGCATTTCTAATGCCCAACGGCTCTCCTCTTTCACCCATCATTTGTGATATCACATGCTAGTGCCCAAGATGTACATGAGAGGAGCTGCACCATGCGGTTTGGTGCTTGCAAAAACACAGATGCGTGGGGGCAGGGTGCCATTAGCCACGCGTCTGCTAAATGGTAGCGTGTTTCTGCATGTGTCGGGAAAGTGTGTGATTTTGTGCATGTTCCTGACATCCAAAGAAAGCTGTTGGGATTTGCAGAATGCGGTCGAATTTTTGTAACAATTTGCTGCACATACTGCTCCTCCACAACTCACTTCTCTTATTCCATCTGTATAGAAAAAAAATGGCAACCAGCTCAACCTATAACTGGCCTTTAAAGCAAGGTGCACATGGAAGGGCAATGCACATTGCAAACAAACAACGTAAACGTTTGAATAGGGTCAATTTGGTTTGTTTTGCAGGCTGGTTGGTAAGTGTACTGGGAAATCGTTTGTTTGCAGCGTGCTTTGCCCTTCCATGTGCACCTTGCTTTAAGTGCTAGTAATAGGTTGGGGTGGGCACCAGTTTTTTTTGCAGGTGGATGCCTTCTTTGCCATTGTGCTAATGCTGGGCGTCACTTGCATCCCCGAGCCTTTAAGGAGAGGTTGGCTCCCTCCAGGCACACCTGTCCTTAACCCATCCACTGTTCTATTTGCTCCTACTATGGAGGATCTGAAAATGAAAGAGTTAGGACCACATTATATACAGTCATAAGAAATAGGGCTTACGCATATATTTGCAAAAGTGTGACAGCTAAACCCTCTGTTTTTAACGTGAACTGTTAGACAAGGCCAGTCTAGTTGTTTTGCAGGCTGGCTGGTAAGTGTGCTGGGAAATCTTTTCTTTGTTCCCTCATTCCATGTTTAATATGGTTTGGCTACAACATTGACCTTCTTTGGCCCCTCTTGCTGTGTATATGTGACCTGTCATGCTAAAAGGCGTATATTATTATTATACAGGATTTACGGCGCCAACAGTTTGCTCAGCGCTTTACAATATAAAGGGAGACAACACAGCAACAATACAGTTCAATACAAGAGGGTTAGGAGGGCCTGATCCTGGGAGCTTACAATCTAGGAGATCCAGTTCTCTAAAGAAAACTTAAAGCGGAGTTCCACCCAAACGGGGAAGTTCTGGTTTAATGCTTTGTACCCCACTCTCCATTAAGAATTGGCACCTTTTGGGGAGAGGGTACCCGAATTTGACAGGTACCAGCTTCCACTTCCGCTGTGCAATCGCCTAGGCAATTGGAAGTGGAAGTTGTCCTCCCTCCCCATAGTCTTGTGGGACACGTGACAGGTCCCAGAAGACTACGGGGCTATTCACAAAGCGCAGCGCTTCTCGCACATGCGCAGTGGGCACCCGGCTGTGAAGCTGCAAGCTGTCACAGCCGGGTGCCCACACTAAAGATGCCGGCACCAGAGAGAGAAGACGGCCGGTGAAACCAGCGGTGGTGAGGACACCACTAGACAGGTAAGTGGCTGTATTTTAAAAGCCAGCAGCTACAGTTTGTGTAGCTGCTGACTTTTTTTTTTTTTTTTCAGCTGGAACTCCACTTTAAAATGCTTTATGGGGTCAATTTGTTTTTATTCAAAGCAAAATCATCCATCCACGTCTCCTTCCTGAAATCCATCTGCCCTTTGCTCAGGCATGTAGGCAGGAAGGGTGTGCTTAGCTGAGAGAACCCCTCCTTCCCTCTTTCAGTTGGAAGAAAAAAAAAAATGTTCATAAAGAATGTTGAATGTTAATTTAAAAAAAAGTTTAAAACACATAAGTATAACATACCCTCCTATCTATTTTCTAAGGCTAGCAGCATAGATTGTAAGCTCACAGGATCAGGCCCTCAAATCCCTCTTGTATTGAACTGTATTGTTGCTGTATTGTCTCCCGTTATATTGTAAAGCGCTGAGCAAACTGTTGGCGCCATAAATCCTGTATAATAATAATATAATATAAATCCTGTATAATAATATAAATCCTGTATAATAATAATAATATAATATATAAATCCTGTATAATAATATAATATATAAATCCTGTATAATAATAATATAATATAAATCCTGTATAATAATAATATAATATAAATCCTGTATAATAATAATATAATATAAATCCTGTATAATAATAATAATAATAATATATAAATCCTGTATTATAATATAATATAAATCCTGTATAATAATAATATAATATATAAATCCTGTATAATAATAATATAAATCCTGTATAATAATAATAATAATATATAAATCCTGTATAATAATATAAATCCTGTATTATAATAATATAATATAAATCCTGTATAATAATAATAATAATATATAAATCCTGTATTATAATAATAATAATAAGGATTAAGACTAGTTAATGTTGATTGAGAGTTTATTTCTGCATTAAAGGATGAGTACACTTTTAAATTATTTGGCAAATTATCAAATATACACTCTATTTTTTCTTCTCTTTGTTGTTGTTTGTTGTAAAGACAGTCACAGCTGGTGTGAACATTACTTTGTTTATATCCAGCCATCCACATTAGGCTTCATGCACACGGCTGCACAGGGGCCATACAGCATGCAGAACCTGTGTAATCAAACTGTCACCTACAACCACCCACTGAGATGTATAAGAAGATGTGGCTGTAAATGGTTTTGCACCGGGTGTTACATAAAGCACATGCACAGACATATGCTCTGACTGCACATGTAAATGTGATAGCTGGATAGACACATAGAAAAGTGACGGCAGAAAAAGAGAGTGGTCCATCAAGTCCGCCCATTTTTTGTTTCTATGGGTTTTTTGTTTTGTTTTTGGGGTTTTTTTTTTCCATTCACTTTTTTTGTATAGATCTATGCTTGTCCCAAACATGTTTGATGCTATTTACTGTTGGCTGGCTCACTACCTCTGCTGGAAATTTATTCCAAGCATCTACTCTTTCAGTAAAATAATACTTGCTGAGAGTTAGTTTAAGGTCATGCCCCCGTGTTCTTGATTGTAGTTTCCTGTTAAAAATACTGCCCTCCTGAACCTTTTTCACCCCGTTGTATTTAAAGGTTTCAATCATGTCTCCCCTTTCTCTTCTTTCCTCCAAACTGTACATATTAAGTGCCTGAAGTCGCTCTTGATGGGTTTTATCTCCCTGACTTTTCACCATGTTTGTTATACATCTCTAGACTCCTTCTTCTATCTTATCAATATCTTTTTGTAAGTGAGGTCTCCAGAACTGGACACAGTATTCTAAATGAGGTCTAATCTCCTAGATTGTAAGCTCCCAGGATCAGGCCCTCCTATCCCTCTTGTACTGAACTGTATTGTTGCTGTATTGTCTCCTGTTATATTGTAAAGCGCCGAGCAAACTGTTGGCGCTATATAAATCCTGTATAATAATAACTAAAGATCGATATAGGGGAATCAGGACCTCCTTCCTCCTGCTGGTGACCCCTCTAGTGATAACTAAAGATCTATAAAGATCCACCTCCTCGATCCCCTACAGTCCGGCTTCCGTCCCCTACACGCCACTGAAACCGCCTTACTCAAACTCTCCAATGACCTGCTAACCGCCAAAGCTAACTGCCACCATTCAGTGCTCCTACTCCTTGACCTCTCTGCGGCCTTCGACACAGTCGACCACCCCCTCCTCCTCAAAAAACTACACTCCCTTGGCCTCAGAGATTCTGCTCTCTCCTGGCTCTCATTCTACCTGTCACAACGCTCCTTCAGCGTTACCTATAATGCTACCACCTCCCCCTCACTCCCCCTCTCTGTTGGGGTCCCTCAGGGCTCTGTCCTTGGGCCCCTTCTTTTCTCCATCTACACCTCCTCCCTTGGCCAACTCATACACTCTCACGGCTTCAACTACCACCTCTATGCCGACGACACACAAATCTATCTCTCAACCCCCCACTTCATCCCCTTGGTCTCCGCCCGAATCACACTGAGCGACATATCAGACTGGATGTCGCTCCACTTCCTTAAATTGAACCTCTCCAAAACCGAGTTTCTTGTCTTCCCCCCAGCCCGGACACCACCCCCCCATTGACTTCTCCATCACATCCAACAATGCCACCATCAAACCCGCCCCGCAGGCCAGAGTACTTGGTGTCATTCTGGACTCCAACCTATCCTTCCAGCCCCAAGTCCAATCTTTAACTAACTCATGCAGACTCCACCTCCGCAACATCGTCGAAATCCGCACGTTCCTAACCCCAGAAACCACTAAACAGCTCATCCACTCCCTCATCATATCACGACTCGACTACTGCAACTCCCTCCTCACTGGCCTGCCTCGCCACAGGCTATCCCCGCTTCAGTCGATCCTGAATACGGCTGCCAGGCTCATTCACCTTTCCAACCGCTCCGTTTCCGCCACCCCCCTCTGCCAATCCCTCCACTGGCTTCCGATTGCACAACGGATCAAATTCAAAATCCTAACACTGACGTACAAAGCTGTCCACCATACTGCCCCGAACTACATTACTGACCTAATATCCAAGTACCACCCAGGACGCACACTCCGCTCCTCACAAGACCTCCTTCTTCTCTCTAGTTCCCTGGTCTCCTCCTCCCATGCCCGCCTCCAGGACTTCTCCAGGGTGTCACCCATCCTCTGGAACTCCCTGCCCCAACCCATCAGATTATCACCTACTCTCCTCTCCTTTAGGCGCCCTAAAAACTCATCTCTTCAGGGAAGCCTACCCCACCCCCTGCTAACTTGCTGACCTCCTCCACTCTTCCTACCACCCCACCCCCCACAGCTATCTCCTCCTGTGCCACTATCCCCTCCCTCCTAGATTGTAAGCTCGAAAGAGCAGGGCCCTCGATCCCCTCATGTTTTGCATTGAATTGGTATTGTTCTGTCACATGTTCTGTCCCCCTTTGCAATGTACAGCGCTGAGCGAACTATTGGCGCTTTATAAATACTGTATTATAATAATAATAATGATTAATCAGGACCTCCTTCCTCCTGCTGGTGATCCCTCTAGTGATATAAAGATCTATAATGAGGAATCAGAACCTCCTTCCTACTGCTGGTGATCCGTGTAGTGATATAAAGATCTATAACGAGGAATCGGGACCTCCTTCTTCCTGCTGGTGACCCCTCTAGTGATGTAAAGATATATAATGAGGAATCAGGACCTCCTTCCTCCTGCTGGTGACCCCTCTAGTGATAACTAAAGATCTATAATGAGGAATCAGGACCTCCTTCCTACTGCTGGTGATCCCTGTAGTGATAACTAAAGATCTATAACGAGGAATCAGGACCTCCTTCCTCCTGCTGGTGACCCCTCTAGTGATAACTAAAGATCTATATTGAGGAATCAGGACCTCCTTCCTCCTGCTGGTGACCCCTCTAGTGATGCATCCAAGAAATCTATTCGCCTTCCCCACTGCCTGGCCACACAGCTCATTTTGCAATCATTTGAAATAAGTACCCCCAAATCCTCTTCCTCTGTAGTGCTGGCCAACACTGTACCCCAATGTTCTACTCTCAACTAGGGCATGTTGGTGCTTAAAATACCACAAAATACCATTTTTGCGTCCAGGGAAATGTTTACATTTTTTACACACGTTAGAATCTGCATTTTTTTAATAGAAATTTCTTCTCATCCTGTGGACACCGATGATGGGGCACTATTCCCCTCACTGGCATCGACAATGAGGCACTATTCCTCCCAATGACACCAACCATGGGGCACTATTCTTCCTCCTTCTGATCTAGATGCTATGTATTTTTTTTTTTTTTTTACTTCCTCTGACCACTAAGCCTGATGCATCGTTTACTCCCACGAATGGTGGGGTATTTCTACTCCCACTGGCCATAGCCTGACCCTTCCAAAGTCTGAAACACAATAAACTGGCCTTTTTGTTAAAAAAAGTTTGGTATAGACCAGCAATGGGCAAACTACGGCCCGCGGGCCGTATACGGCCCGGCGGACCTTTTAATCCGGACTGCGGAGCGTGATACATTGGCTGTCAGGATGTGTGTAGGCGGGGCAGCGTGACGAACGTGAGGGGAGCTAGGCTCCTCTCACAGTCCGCCCTGAAGACCGGAATGGTGTGGGAACACGGCGAGAGGAACGCGCGGAGCAAAGGTAAGTGAATTGACACAGGGGGGACTTGGCTTACTACTTGGGGGGGAATAGTACTGTGGGGGATGAAATACTATATGAGGGATGAATTAGTATGGGGGATGAATTAATATGGGGAATGAATTACTATATGGGGGATGAATTACTATATGGGGGATGAATTACTATAGGGGATGAATTACTATATGGGGGATTAATTACTATGCTTACTATGGGGGAATATTACTATACTTACTATGGATGACACATACACATCATTCATCTACTCTTGGTCCGGCCCCCGGGTCCAAAATATGAACTCATTGCGGCCCTCAAGTCAAAAAGTTTGCCCACCGCTGGTATAGACTGTCATACAGGAGCCTTTAGTTGTATTTTAATACCTTAACACCACACTTCCCGACCCTATAGGAGGTTTCTGATGCCGAGAGGCAGGGTTTGTGATCAAGTGACCGCCGTGATTGGCTGTCACAGTGGTCACATGATCAGAAAGCTCTTGATCGCTACTTACGTTAGGCGCTGGTAACTGTGCTGAGAGCACGCGCTCTCAGCACAGGTTTATTTACATTTGGGTATGCCAATGTGCGGCCTCTCAGCATCAAAGCCCACCTGCCGAGAGGTCACATATTTGCATACTCTTGATGAAAAAGGGTTAAGCAAAACTTAAAGTAATATTAAAGGCTAATTTTTTTTCTGTATTAAAATAACAAACATGTCATACTTACCTGCTCTGTGCAATGGTTTTGCAAAGAGCAGCCCTGATGCTCCTCTTCTTGGGTCCCCCATTGGGGCTCTTGGCTCCTCCCCCCTACTGAGTACCCCCATAGCAAGCCACTTGCTGTGAGGGCACCCGTGCGTGCTTGCTCCCAAGCCCTACTCTGAGGGTCCATAAAAATACATAGATGCCCCCGCTTCCTCCTCACTGGCTCTGTATTGGCTCCAGCTGCTGTATCTGAGCCAATGAGGAGTGAGAGAGCCTCGGCTCTCATGCACATTGCGGGATCGAGATTGGGCTCAAGCAATCATTTAGGGGGGCGGGGGATTGGAAGCATGCTGAAGGTTTTTTACGTTACTGTATAGAATGCAGTAAGGTGAAAAAAAAACTGTCTTTACAAATGCTTTAAGATAAATGAAATACTGAATTAAGTTTAGTAGAGCCTCGTGTAACGTAGAGGACCTGTGCTGGCCACAGCTACAGAGTAATAGACATTTTGGAGAGAATACACCACAATATGCCTTAGTTTACCTTTTACGAAGGCATCTTCCCATCTGTTCACAGCTATGTGTGTGTGTGTATATCCAGAAAAGTCACAACATTCCAAAACGTCCTGCTCAGTATGTTCAATTTATACATATATATCAATTAACTAGCAACACATAGTCAAAGCTATCACAAATAAACACAAAGTAAATCCTTAGAACAAAAAACGTATACACCAAGGATACAGTGTTACATTTACAGTTCTCATATACAGTAAGATTCCAGTGAGATTAGTGGCAGACAGTGAAGGTGTTTATTAGTGCAATTTACAAAAACTATATATAAAGTGCTGCACAGTGTTTAACCAAAATAAACAGGGCAGGAAAATATCAATCAAAAAAACCTAGTCGTGTCCCGGCTCTCACTACACACTACTGCAGGTCCTATCAGACTGATCAAGCCTACCGCTTGTCAGCCACAACACACACAGCTTGTTAGTTTCCACAGGTAAACCCTGCACTGGACCTCACATCAGAGATCCCTATAAACCCTGAACAGGACTTTCCCTGGGTTTCTATGGGACGCTCTGCCAATATATATATATATATATATATACACACTATATTATTCTTATACAGGATTTATGGCGCCAACAGTTTGCTCAGCGCTTTACAATATAACGGGAGACAATACAGCAACAAAACAGTTCAATACAAGAGGGAAAGGAGGGCCCTGATCCTGAGAGCTTACAATCTAGGAGGGAGGGCCAAAAGTATTGGGACGCCTGCCTTTACATGCACATGAACCTTAATTGAGTTGGCCCCGCCCTTTGCAGCTATAACAGCTTCAACTCTTCTGGGAAGGCCGTCCACAAGGTTTAGGAGGGTGTCTATGGGAAGATTGGACCATTCTTCCAGAAGCACATTTGTCAGGTCGGGCACTGATGTCGGGGGAGGAGGCCTGGCTCACAGTCTCCGCTCTAATTCATCCCAAAGGTGTTCTATGGGGTTGAGGTCAGGACTCTGTGCAGGCCAGTCAAGTTCCTCCACCCCAAACTGGATCCTCCATGTCTTTATGGACCTTGCTTTGTGCACTGGTGGGCAGTCATGTTGGAACAGGAAGGGGCCATCCCCAAACTCTTCCCACAAAGTTGGGAACATGAAATTGTCCAAAATGTCTTGGTATACTTACGCCTTAAGAGTTCCCTTCACTGGAACTAGGGGGCCAAGCCCAACCCCTGAAAAACAATCCCACACCATAATCCCCCCTCCACCAAACTTTACACTTGGCACAATGCAGTCAGGCAAGTACTGTTCTTCTGGCAACCGCCAAACCCAGACACGTCCATTGGATTGCCAAACAGAGATGTGTGATTCATCACTCCAGAGAACATGTCTCCACTCCAGAGTCCAGTGGCGACATGCTTTACACCACGGCATCCGATGCTTTGCATTGCACTTGGTGATGTAAGGCTTGGATGCTCGGCCATGGAAACCCATTCCATGAAGCTCTCTACGCACTGTTGAGCTGCTGTCGTTCCCAGACGCTTCCACTTTGTTATAATACCACTTACCACATATATATGTGTGTGTGTGTGTGTATGTATATATATATATATATATATATATATATATATATATATATTTGTTTTGAAGGAGGATTACCTGAAAACCGTTTCAATACTTCCAAGTCAGAGACCTGGAACAGGCATGCAGCAAGTAAATATTGCAGAAACAAGTTTTTCTGAACCCTATGGTCCCTTTCACACTGGCATTCCATTTTTTCCATCAGTTCAGTCTTATTTTTTTCAAGAAAAAAATCAGTTCACATCAGTTTTTCATTTGTTTTGTTTTTCATCAGTTTACATCAGTTTTTTTTACATCTGTTTACATCAGTTTTTCATCCGTTTACATCTGTTTTGTTTTTCATCAGTTTACATCAGTTTTTCATCAGTTTACATCTGTTTTTTTTTCATCTGTTTACATCTGTTTTTGTCTGTGTACGTCAGTTTTTCATCTGTTTTTTGTACGTTTACATCCATTTGTCATCTGTTCCATTTTTTTTTAACAGAAGAAAAATAGGGTTTTCTTCCATTCAAAAACACGGATGTTAACAGATGTGAACATTATCATGATAATCCGTTTTCATCCGCTAGTCCATAGAAATAGACGGTTGTCTTTTTTTCAGCTGTAAACGGAGAGATGAAAAGCGGACATACGGAACGCCCGTGTGAAAGAGGCTTATAGTTCACCAATGGCAGCTTCTTTCTTTCTCTCATTACGGTTACAGTAATTACATTCATGAGAGACACATATGGCCTGCTTTTGCAAACTGCTTTCTGAAAATTCTAGTTGCCTGGCTGTAATGGAAATACTTTGGTTCCAGCAATTCCTGACTCAGCTTGCTTGGAAAAAGTGTACAGTTTGGGCACTTTGCCTTCTCTTGCTGCATGCTTGTTTCTGGCTCATTGACTCTTTAAAGTCAGCGGACCAACATGACAGCCAAGTCACTGGCATTATCAGTAGAAGGTCAGCAGTGGCACCCCCCATATTTCATTCATGACAGGTTTCTATGACAACAAGCCAGCCTTCCTGGCAAATGCCAGATTACCAGTTCGTAGCCGCAAGGCATGTTTTCTGCAGTTTAATCCACGCTGTTTATTTTACTCCGTCTCATGTTATTCCGCCATTTGCTCACAGTGGAGCGGTGTCCTCTCATGTGTCGCAGTCGTGTGTAAAATATCAGCGAGTAACGAAGCAGAGAAAACCAGCAGGCAATTTTCACCCTTTTTTCTTTTTTCCTTTTTTTTTTTTTTCTTCACTGCAAAAAATTTTAACATTTTTCTTTGTTTTATTATGTTTTTTTCTTTTTTTTCCACCACTCAGAGTGGACTGTATTCTGCGAGCCGGTAATTATTCAATTATTCACTCGGCAAATTGTGAATTAATGTTCATGGGTTCTGTTGAATGACATAATTGCAATTTAAAAAGGGCCATTAATCATAAGACACTTTCAGTTGGCTCACCCAGCTCGTGTTTTCTGCGTGTCAGATTGTGCGCACGGCTGCGACACACATAATCCATTCTGCACCTTAGAAAACAAACAAATAAAAATGAAAAACCCAACAACTGTGTTTGATATGTAGGCATCCTTGGCAATCATGACCACGTTAACACTGATGTTTGTGTCTTTTTTGTTTTATACATAGGTGGGTAGATTTACTAAAGCTGGTGCATTCAGAATCTGGTGCAGCTGTGCATGGCGGCCAATCAGCTTCTAACATCAGTTTGTTCAATTAAGCTTTGACAATAAAACCTGGCAGCTGATTGGTTTCTATGCAGAGCTGCACTAGATTTTGCACTCTCTGGTTTTATTAAATAACCCCCAATGTGCCCAACAATTGTTTATTTTGCATTATTTTTATTTGAAATCACTTTTTTGTTTCTTTAAAGTGTTACTAAAGGACCCTGCATTCATTATATCCGGTCTCCCCGGACCCCGCATTCACTATATCCGCTCTCCCCGGACCCCGCATTCACTATATCCGCTCTCCCCGGACCCCGCATTCACTATATCCGCTCTCCCCGGACCCCGCATTCACTATATCCGCTCTCCCCGGACCCCGCATTCACTATATCCGCTCTCCCCGGACCCCGCATTCACTATATCCGCTCTCCCCGGACCCCGCATTCACTATATCCGCTCTCCCCGGACCCCGCATTCACTATATCCGCTCTCCCCAGGACCCCGCATTCACTATATCCGCTCTCCCTGGACCCCGCATTCACTATATCCGCTCTCCCCGGACCCCGCATTCACTATATCTGCTCCCCCCAGACCCTGCATTCACTATATCTGCTCTCCCCGAACCCTGCATTCACTATATCTGCTCTCCCCGGACCCTGCATTCACTATATTTGGTCTCCCCGGACCCTGCATTCACTATATCCGGTCTCCCAGGACCCTGCATTCACTATATCTGCTCTCCCCGGACCCTGCATTCACTATATCTGCTCTCCCCGGACCCTGCATTCACTATATCTGCTCTCCCCGGACCCTGCATTCACTATATCTGCTCTCCCCGGACCCTGCATTCACTATATCTGCTCTCCCCGGACCCTGCATTCACTATATCTGCTCTCCCCGGACCCTGCATTCACTATATCTGCTCTCCCCGGACCCTGCATTCACTATATCCGCTTTCCCCGGACCCTGCATTCACTATATCCGCTCTCCCCGGACCCTGCATTCACTATATCTGGTCTCCCTGGACCCTGCATTCACTATATCCGGTCCCCCACAGTACACACAACATGGAAATGCAATTATTTTAGTAAATATAAACTGCTAAATACCCTTTCTCATCAGCAGTTAGTCTTGTGACTCCTATCCGTGTTCAGTAGAGCACTGGTTAAAGCTTGTAGGAGGAGTTTTCTTTCTGCTCTAGGATGATGCAGGACCCCTGATCTCTGTCTGGACAGTGCTGATTGGCCCTGTGCTGATCACATGCACTCTCCCAAGAAAAAAAAAAAAACAAGTGTTAGTGAGTTGCTGGCCCAGAAATCCATTCCTAAACTTGACCAACCACCTTATTCCCCTGACTTAGCACCCTGCCACTTTTGACTGTTTCCAACATAAGAAATGCTATAAGTGCCCGGTCATACCGGTGTGATTTCAGGTACAATTTGTGAATTGAAATCGCATCTAATGAATGTGAATGTCAGTGTCTTAACATGTGCGATTTGTGCACGATTTCTAAAGTAGTTCTTGCATTACTTTTTCTGCAGTTTTGTTGCGATTTAACATAGAATATAATGGAAATCGCACTGAAAATTGCAAGAAATCATTGAAAATCTTCACAAGTCGCAATAAAGTCTTAGGAATTAACACCTGAAATTGCACACAAATTGCGCAGTTTTTAAATCGTGTGACTGGTGACTAAAAGGACACAGATTTGATGACATTCTGGACATCCAAGACAAAAATACAGTGCAGCGACTAGAAATCTAGTCATCTAGAAAAGGGCATCACTTCAAAAGGGGACTACTTTTGAAGGTGACAACAGCTGCTAGTGTAATGGTAAGGAAAAATATTTTGTACAGTCCATTCCAGGAATGAATTTGTCACACTTCATATATCGGCCATATACATCCCTCAATATTCATGGGGTGATATTCTTAGACATCCCATGTTATGCTACTATAGGTCGGAGGTCTGGTGGGTTAAAGTATAAAATCTAGGCTTTGACAACATATTCAATGGGGGTATTGTAGCCTGTCAGAAGTATTGTAGCATGAGGATAGGAAAATCAAAAAAAGCAGAATGTTTTCACCTGAGATAGAAGGAAAGAAAAAAGGAAGGCAGGGGTTAAGGGGGCACTGAGAATGAGAGATGAAAGTTTATTTAATGTGCTTTCTGGGATTTTTCTGTATGCAAGCAGGAGGTCTTTGGAACTCAGTGGAATGGTGAGCATTGAATAGGTCTGGGTCAGCGCTAGGGACAGATGAATAGCCGAAAATAACTTTTTATAAGCTGCTGGAGGATCCATTTGTTGGCATTTTGACCATGTTAAAAGTGGGCTTTAAATGGTATGTTAACCCAAGAACAGTGGCTTAGTGGTTAGCATATCTGCCTTGCAGTAAATGGGTCATGGGTTCAATTCCTGACCATGGCGCCTCCTGCATGGAGTTTGCATGTTCTCCCTGTGCTTGCATGGGTTTCCTCCGGGTGCTCTGGTTTCCTTTGACATTCCAAAGACATGCTGGTAGGTTAATTGGATCCTGTCTAAATTTGCCCTAATATGTGTATGTATGAATCTAAGTTAGGGACCTTGGATTGTACGCCCCTTGAGGGTTAGGGACTGATGTGAATGTTCAATATATATGTGTAAAGCGCTGCCTAAATTGACAGCGCTATATAAGTACCTGAAGTAAATAATTTATCGGATCTTCAAGGAGAGAGGTTCAATGGTTGTGAAGAAGGCTTCAAGGACCCCAAGAAAGTCCAGCAACCACTAGGACTGTCTTCTAAAGTTGATTCAGCTGTGGGATCGGGGCACCACCAGTGCAGAGCTTGCTCAGGAATGGCAGCAGGCAGGTGTGAGTACATCTGCACGCTCAGTGAGACTAAGAGTTTTGGAGGATGGCCTGGTGTCAAGAAGGGCAGCTAAGACGCCACTTCTCTCCAGGTAAAACATCAGGGACAGACTGATATTCTGCAAAAGGTACAGGGATTGGACTGCTGAGGACGGGGGTAAAGTCCTTTTTCTCTGAATGAATCCCCTTTCCGATTGTTTGGGGCATCCAGAAAAAACCTTGTTCGGAGAAGAAAAGGTGAGCTCCACCTGTGTCATGCAAACAGTAAAGCATCCTGAGACCATTCATGTGTGGGGTTGCTTCTCAGCCAAGGGAGTGGGCTTACTTACAATTTTGCCTAAGAACATGAATAAAGAATGATACAAAAACATCCTCTAAGAGCAACTTCTCCCAACCATCCAAGAAGAGTTTGATGAGGAACAATGCCTTTTCCAGCATGATGGAGCACCTTGCCATAAGGCAAAAGTGACAACCAAGTGGTTTGGGGAACAAAACATCAAAAACTTTGGGTCCATGGCCAGGAAACTCCCCAGACCTTTATCCCATTGAGAACTTGCGGTCAATCCTCAAGAGGAGGGTGAACAACCCCCCCCCCGTCACAAATTCTGACAAATTCCAAGCCTTTATTATGCAAGAATGGGCTGCCACCAGTCAGGATGTAGCCCAGAAGTTGATTGACAGCATGCCAGGGCGAATGGCAGAGGTCTTGAAAAAGAAGGGTCAATGCAGCAAATATTAACTCTGCATAAACTTCATGTAATTGTCCATAAAAGCCTTTGGTTGTAAATATACTTCAGTATACCGTAGTAACATCTGACAAAAAGATCTAAAAACACCGAAGCAGCAGACTTTGTGAAAATGAATATTTGTGTCATTCTCAAAACCTTTGGCCGGGACTGTACACTCACCGGTCACATTATTAGTTACACCTTGCTTAGTGCTAAGTAAAGCTCTCCCACACCATTACACCACCTCCAGCCTGAACCATTGATACAAGGCAGGATGGATCCACCACACGACGGCACCACCACCACCACCAGCCCGAACCATTGATACAAGGCAGGATGGATCCACCACACGACGGCACCACCACCACCAGCCCGAACCATTGATACAAGGCAGGATGGATCCACCACACCATGGCACCACCACCACCAGCCCGAACCATTGATACAAGGCAGGATGGATCCACCACACCATGGCACCACCAGCCTGAGCCATTGATACAAGGCAGGATGGATCCACCACACCATGGCACCACCACCACCAGCCCGAACCATTGATACAAGGCAGGATGGATCCACCACACGACGGCACCACCACCACCAGCCCGAACCATTGATACAAGGCAGGATGGATCCACCACACCATGGCACCACCACCACCAGCCTGAACCACTGATACAAGGCAGGATGGATCCACCACACCACGGCACCACCACCAGCCTGAACCACTGATACAAGGCAGGATGGATGCACCACACCATGACACCACCAGCCTGAGCCATTGATACAAGGCAGGATGGATCCACCACACCATGGCACCACCACCACCAGCCCGAACCATTGATACAAGGCAGGATGGATCCACCACACCATGTCACCACCACCACCAGCCCGAACCATTGATACAAGGCAGGATGGATCCACCACACCACGGCACCACCACCACCAGCCCGAACCATTGATACAGGGCAGGATGAATCCATGCTTTCATGTTGTTTATAAATTCTGACCCTACCATCTGAATGTCGCAGCAACCAGTCTGCCCATTCTCCTCCACCACCACCATCAGCCTGATCCGTTGATACAAGGCAGGATGGATCTATGCTTTCATGTTGTTTACAAATTCTGACCCCACCATCTGAATGTCGCAGCAACCAGTCTGCCCATTCTCCTCTGCCCTCTGACACCAACAAGGCATTTTTGTCCACACAACTGCCGCTCACTGGATATTTTCTCTTTTTTGGACCATTCTCTGTAAACCCTAGAGATGGTTGTGTGTGAATTGGTTCAGAATATTTTTTTTTCTTGTTTTCCTCCTCTAAAACCTAGGTGCGTCTTATGAGAGAAAAAATAGGGTATTTGCTACATGTGAAGATTTTCAACGATTCCTTGCAATTTGCAGTGCAATTTCCATGATATTTTACTATGCGAAATCGCAACAAAACTGCAGAAAAAGTAATACAAGAACTACTTTAGAAATCGCGCTGCAGGAAATCGCAAATGTTAAGACACTGACATTCACATTCATTAGATGCGATTTCAGGTGCAGTTTCAATTTCCAAATCGCACCGGTATGACCGGGTACTTACAGACTTAGAAAAGCAGTCCTGGTGTGAACAAAAGCCCATCGACACGATTTTCCAGCGAATTCAGGTGTGGCCTTTGCTCTTAGCCATGATGTCAAGGGCGATAGGACATTATAGCTGCCATTTGACAAGCAATCTTTCTGTTTGCTTTAGAGCGTAAATCATCTGTGAAAATGTAGGGATTGCTTCAGTAATGACCCTACGAGCCGTCTGCTGAAATGCGTCTCTCATTACTCAGGCCTGTTACAGTGTAGTAGCTGTGTTGTGTGCATCCATGTATAATGACTGGGAAAAAAAAAATCAACACTCATTATCTTTGCATCTATGCCTGTCACAGGAATTGGTAAATTGTCTAGATACATATATATCTTTATGTTATGTTTCCTTCTACCTGTGCACACCAGCTGAAATTTAAAATGGGTGTTAGAGTGGGAAAATCAAGTTGCCAAAGTCACCATTACCTTAATGTGACTGCAAATGATGTGCATCCCACCCACTGCATGCTGGGAAGCGTGAAGAAGTCTTTTGCTTGGTAAAGCGGAGCGGAAGGCTGCAGCAGAAACACGTATGTGCTAGTCTGTACTGCATAGTTCCACCACATTATTGCAAACTTGGCTCCGGTCTGCCATGTTCCAGAGATGATAGACCCATGCTCCGATCTACAGCTACCAGTTGCACCTAACAGAATCTTCTGCTGCTTGTGCCCTACTTATTTGTCAATGGAGGGACCAGTGATGATGAAACTCCTCAGAGGACTTATTTAATGTATTTATTTCAGGTACTTATATAGCGCCGTCAATTTACGCAGCACTTTACATATATATTGTACATTCACATCAGTCCCTAACCCTCAAGGGGCGTACAATCTAAGGTCCCTAACCCTCAAGGGGCGTACAATCTAAGGACCCTAACCCTCAAGGGGTGTACAATCTAAGGTCCCCGACCCTCAAGGGGCGTACAATCTAAGGTCCCCGACCCTCAAGGGGCGTACAATCTAAGGTCCCCGACCCTCAAGGGGCGTACAATCTAAGGTCCCTAACCCTCAAGCGGCGTACAATCGAAGGTCCCTAACCCTCAAGCGGCGTACAATCTAAGGTCCCTAACCCTCAAGGGGCGTACAATCTAAGGTCCCTAACCCTCAAGGGGCGTACAATCTAAGGTCCCTAACCCTCAAGGGGCGTACAATCTAAGGTCCCTAACCCTCAAGGGGCGTACAATCTAAGGTCCCTAACCCTCAAGGGGCGTACAATCTAAGGTCCCTAACCCTCAAGGGGCGTACAATCTAAGGTCCCTGACCCTCAAGGGGCGTACAATCTAAGGTCCCTGACCCTCAAGGGGCGTACAATCTAAGGTCCCTGACCCTCAAGGGGCGTACAATCTAAGGTCCCTGACCCTCAAGGAGCGTACAATCTAAGGTCCCTGACCCTCAAGCGGCGTACAATCTAAGGTCCCTAACCATCAAGGGGCGTACAATCTAAGGTCCCTGACCCTCAAGGGGCGTACAATCTAAGGTCCCTGACCCTCAAGGGGCGTACAATCTAAGGTCCCTAACTTACATTCATACATACACATACTAGGGCCTTGACACTAAAGCTTTGTTTTATTTTTTTTTTTAAATAACAAACATGTCTATACTTACCTGCTCTGTGCAGTCTTTTCTTTTCAGGTCCCCGCTGGTGCCTATGGCTCTTCCCCCTCAAGCTGTGCCCCCAGGGAAAGCCACTTGCCCTGGGGGCACCACTGCATGCTTGCACCCAAGCCACTGCTCTGTGTCCATAAGACACATTGGCGACGCCCCTTCCCTCTGCTCACTGGCTGTGATTGACAACAGCGGGCGCCAATGGGCGCCCACTGCTTTCTCAGCCAGTGAGGAGAAAGAGTCACCAGACAGAGGCTGTCGAGAATATCACTGGATCAGAGGGGGCTCAGGTAAGGATTACGGGGTGAGGGGGGTGCTGCATTCAGGTTTTTTACCTTCATACATAGAATACATGAAGGTGAAAAACCTTGAACTTTTAGAACCCTTTTCAGCTGGTCATACATTATACAATTTTCTTGTTCAATTTCCTTTAGATCTACCTTCAACTATGTAGTGCAAGGGCCTGCCTGACTGTATACAAACTGAAAGTGTTTAGGTTTGACTTCCTATTATATGATTTTGGTAAGTCTAAAGAAAAATTGTATAACATATGGCCAGCCTAAGATTGTGTCAATCAAAGAATTCATAGGGGACATTTTGTTCCCTATGTAATATAAATAAAGTTTTAGTGAACGTTAAAGTCAAAAAATGAAATTATATTCAAGCACTTAAAATTCCCCTCAAAACAATTTTCTGAACCCACCCTGCTCGTAGGTACGTGCACACATGACCCGTTAGAGGTGCCTACGTGTGGAAATGTCTCTTGTGTTACACACGTTACATATCGTCTCACATGCCAGAGTGAGAGCAATAATTCTAGGGCCACTATTCACGGTTAACTCTAAACTGATGACCTGTTGGGTCTTTTAAAGCGTTGCCTATGGAAAATATAGGTTATCAAAATTTGTTGTCGCTTTGCAGGCGCATGCAAAATTAAAGATTTACCTGTTGGGTATCTATTTACTCGGCTCTAATTCATCTTTTATATTTTACCAAAAAATTGGGTAATATATTGCATTGTTGTGCCCTAAACTTACCTTTAGTGTATTTTTTACTGAAATGTTTTGATTAACCTCTTGGCGCTGGCCGAACGCAAATGTGCGGCCTCCCGGCGTCAGGGCCTAGACGCTGAGCGGCCGCACATTTGCTTTCTATTAAAAAAAAAAAAAACGTGCTGAGACCGTGCACCTTGTGCGCTCCCAGCACACATGTCTGGCACTCATGGAAAGGTCCGGATCTCTTTTGATCGGGACCTTTCCCGATCATGTGACTGCCGTGACGGCTTGTCGCGGTGGTCACATGACCCTAAACCCTGCCCTGCCTCCCAGCTTCTGAAACCCTTAAAGGACCGGGAGGTGCCGGCGCCAAGGGGTTAATAACACGCAAATATCGCGTGACATAAAAAATACCATCATTTTATTTTCTAGGGTGTCTGCTTTGATAACATATGTTTTGGAGTTTTTCGGGGTTTTTTTTGCATTCTATCTTTATTAAAGTTTTTTTGCAAAAGTTTACAGAACAGGTACCAAAAATACAAGTAATGAAAACAAAAAGAAAACCAACAACTATTCAGGCTGTCCTGTAAACAGAGTATTCTCACATAAGGTTCTCTGCAGGACCGAAATATCCAGAATGTTTACAACATATTGCACCAAGCAACAACAACAATATAGACTTCTGCACAAAAGGGGTTGTTTGGGGGTTTTAACAAATCTTCAGACCTAAAATAATTTTTTTTTATACACGCAAAAAAAAAAAAAATTGCAAAAACAGAAAGGGTTAAAAAGGCGGTGTCCTATACTGTATGTCGGGAATTAGATTTTACTGGTAAGGCCCCTTTTCACATGGGCTGATCTGCCTGCTCAGCGGGGATTCTGTCTGCTCTTACCCGCTGAGCAGGCAGATGACAGGTTTGGGTCCGCTCTGCTTATGCAGAGCAGACACAGACACAGCCCACTTTCCGCTATGGGCGGTCGGAAGTAAATGAACCTCCTGTCCATTTGCATCCAACTGTCATCTGATCAGATCTGCTAGACGGATGGGGAACGAATCCCCATCCGTCTGTTTTTAGAGGATCAGATCACATGCAGGCCGGTGTAAACGTACACGTGTCCATTTACATCCGCTGCTCCATAGAGGACAATGGTTGGTCCAATCGGGTCCACCAATAGACAGGTGGATCTGATTGGTCTACCCGTGTGAAAGGGGCATAGGTCAAAAGTCCTAGATTGTAACTAAAAAATAAAGTAGAGAAGTACAAAGTGTCTTCTACCAAAAAAGTCTGCTTTTAACTCGACCCATTGAAACAATGGAATTCTGGAAAACTGTAAATAGATTTTCCTGGTAAGGCCCCTTTTCACATGGGTGGATCTGCCTGCTCAGCGGGGATTCTGTCCGCTCTTACCCTGTGTCCACTCTGCTTATGCAGAGCAGACACAGCCCGCTTTCCTCTATGGGCAGTTGGTGGTAAATGAACCTTCTGTCCGTTTACATCCGACTGTCATCTGATCTGCTAGACAGATGGGGAATGGATCCCCATCTGTCTGTTTTTAGCTCATCAGATCACATGCAGGCGGGTGTAAACATACTCGTGTCCATTTACATCCGCTGCTTCATAGAGGGCAATGGTTGGTCCAAGCGGGTCCACCAATGGACAGGTGGATCTGATTGGTCTGTCCGTGTGAAAGGGGCATAGGTCCAAAGTCCTAGATTGCAACTAAAAAATAAAGTAGAGAAGTACAAAGTGTCTTCTACCAAAAAACTGGGCTAACTAGCATCTTTTTTTTTAATTTTCACACAACTATTCTGCTTTTAACCCGACCCATTGAAACAATAGAATTCTGGAAAGCTGGAAGTATGGAATCCTAGGGTTAAAGTGGTAAGAGTGTCAGTTAATATCCAAGTGGGTATACTGTATGTTCTAGATGAAAATGTCTCTTACGGAGCTTTGTGAATGTAACTATAAAGTCGTATGCTATTTCCCACATACCTCTTTGGCTCCGTCTTCCCCTTGCCCAGCCTGTAATATTTCACTGCCTTATTTCCTTTAAAGACTCCGATGAAGCTAATGTTGATTTGATAAGGTTCTTTTCCCTTTTCTCTCTCTTTAATTTGAAATATCTGTAATTTTGCGCTTCATGGGCTCAAGCAGGGAATTAGTGAGGGAGAGAACGAGAGACTGCCTAGGCGGCGGTGGGGGAGGGCTGGGAGACTCTGCTGTCGCTGCAGATTGCCTCAATGGACTGTAAAGGTGTGAAAGATTATGAATTTTGATGGTCGTGGCGACTACAGATATGGTAATACCAGAGGAGGTGCTGCATGTACGTTGCATAGAAAGCTTCTTGTACATTGCAGACATTAAAGTGGATCTAAGCCCAGTTACTAAAATCTCATATACACTTTAATATGAAATTTCAAACGTGGTTTAGTCTTTTGAAATCTGCAGCCTTCGTTAAAATTGTGTCTGGTGATTCAGCCATGAAGGTTCTTGAGCAGGGTGACAGCAGTATTCCTATTCTGCTACTATGTTGTCACCTTGTGGTTTTATGGATATAGGAACAGCAAAAGAATTTACTGTTAACTAAAGTGGAATTCACCCCTAAAGGGTGAAAGGATTAATGAAATATAACCGAATCCATGTTTAACATACCTATATATAGGAACTTTGTACACACCAGCTTTATGTAGAAATAAGTGTTTTTGCAAACTTTACAACAAAGGAGATAACCTTTACTCTCATTTCTGAAAAGTTGTAACCACAGCTTGGGCGTTGGGTCAGAGTATAGCCATGGTCTGGGCGTTGGGTCAGATTATAGCCATGGTCTGGGCGTTGGGTCAGATTATAGCCATGGTCTGGGCGTTGGGTCAGATATGGTGTGAAAGATAAGGCAGAAACTTGAGTGTAATTGCAGACCTCATACAAATAATTGTTGCGTTAAGGTAAAGATAATGTACATGTATTTGATTGGAAGGTCTGAGGGTGTGTCTGCCCAAAGGCTACAGTATAATAACCCTGATGTTATGCCAATAAAGCTGAAGTGTTTGCAATCGCAACTGAGGTGACTTGAGTGCATTCACTTTCCGAGATCTCATAGTTGTGTCCAGGTGTGACCATTGGTATCCTGAGGTGGCCCCCAAGGAACAGGAGGAAGACCACCTACCTACCTGTAAAGGGAAGTTCCATTTTTCTGCCTGGTCAATTTTGGGACAATTTTTTTTTTTTTGGGGGGGGGGGGAGCAGGTACCTTGTTGTGACAGGTACCCACTTCAGCCCAGATCACCTAGGCCAGTGGTGGGCAACCTTTTTTTTCAACTGAGCCAAATCTCGCCAAAACCACGATTGAAATTTATTTTGAGAGCCACATTTTTAAAACTGAAAATACATAGGATGGTACACTGTTTTTAGTTTCAATAAGTTTTTATAGTAATTCATCCCCCATAGTAATTCATCCCCCATAGTAATTCATCCCCCATATAGTAATTCGTCCCCCATATAGTAATTCGTCCCCCATATAGTAATTCGTCCCCCATATAGTAATTCGTCCCCCCTATAGTAATTCGTCCCCCATATAGTAATTCGTCCCCCCTATAGTAATTCATCCCCCCTATAGTAATTCATCCCCCATATAGTAATTCATCCCCCATATAGTAGTAGTAAGTAAGTAGCAAGTAGTAAGCCAAGTCCCCCCTGTGTCAATTCACTTACCTTTGCTCCGTGCGTTCCTCTCGCCGTGTTCCCGCGCTGTTCCGGTCATCAGGGCGGACTGTGAGAGGAGCCTAGCTCCTCTCACGTTCATCACGCTGCCCCGCCTACACACATCCTGACAGCCAATCACTGGCTATCAGGATGTGAGTGGCAGCGAGACTGACCAATCATTGCATTTGAGCGCGCTGCCCTGGCTGTTTTTTTTTGGGATCACGCTGCAGAGTCCCTGCCGCCCGAGAGGAGGGAGGGGAGTGGGTGCCCGGCACACAAGAGCCGCATTAAAGCGTGTAAAGAGCCGCATGTGACTCGCGAGCCGCGGCTTGCCGACCACTGACCTAGGCAATCCAAGTGGCAGCTTGTCCCCCAGCCTCTTGGGATTTCCTGGGTACCAGGAGGATGTAGGACTATTCACAGGGCAGCCTGGGTTGTGCATGTGCGGTGGGGTGCTGGCTGTGAAGCAGCAAGGAGTCACAGGCGGCTTTCCAGAGTTGGCATGGCAGCATCGGGCCCCGAAGACCGGTGAAGAACCGACCTGTGTGAGGATCCCTGGACATGAAAGTGTCCTCTTATTAAAAGTCAGCAGCTATAGTATTTGTAGCTGCTGACTTTTATTTTTTTGAAGGAGGACGACAACTGAAGAACATCTATATTATAGCAGTTACCATTCCTAAGCTAGTTATACACTTTTTTCGGAACCTTTTTTTTTTCCTTTCTTAGAATTGAACATCAGGGGAAACAAAATCCTTCCCCCTGCCGCTCACATACTCTATAGGGTTAAATGTTCATGCCTAGGTTGCCAACAACAAGGACTTTTACTTATTTTATCTCTCGCTCCTGGAGGCTCCTTCCACACTATGCAACCAGATCCCACCCCCTCCCCAGGCTCCTATGTAAGACACTTCAGTGGTCACAGGCACTGTGATGTTATCAGGTACAATGCAGGGCCTTCAGTGTACACTATATTGCTGAAAGTATTTGGCTGCCTGCCTTTCCACGCAGATGAACTTTAATGGCCTCCCAGTCTTAGTCCGTAGGGTTCAATATTGAGTTGGCCCCGCCCTTTGCAGCTATAACAGCTTCAACTCTTCTGGGAAGGCTGTCCACAAGGTTTAGGAGGGTGTCTATGGGAAGGTTGGACCATTCTTCCAGAAGCACATTTGTGAGGTCAGGCACTGATGTCGGGGGAGGAGGCCTGGCTCACAGTCTCCGCTCTAATTCATCATAAAGGTTTTCTGTTGGGTTGAGGTCAAGGCTCAGTGCAGGACAGTCAAGTTCCTCCATCCCAAACTGGCTCCTCCATGTCTTTATGGACCTTGCTTTGTGTACTGGTGGGCAGTCATGTTGGAACAGGAAGGGGCCATCCCCAAACTCTTCCCACAAAGTTGGGAGCATGAAATTATCCAAAATGTCTTGGTATGCTGACGCCTTAAGAGTTCCCTTCACTGGAACTAGGGGGCCAATCCCAACCCCTGAAAAGCAACCCCACACCATAATCCCCCCTCCACCAAACTATACACTTGGCACAATGCGGTCAGGTAAGTACCGTTCTCCTGGCATCTGCCAAACCCAGATACATCCATCGGATTGCCAGACAGAGAAGCATGATTTGTCACTCCAGAGAACGCGTCTCCATGGCTCTAGAGTCCAGTGGTGGTGTGCTTTACACCACTGTATCTGAAGCTTTCCATTGCTTTGCTTTGCATTGCACTTGGTGATGGAAGGCTTGGATGCAGCTGCTCGGCCATGGAAACCCATTCTATGAAGCTCTCTACACACTGTTGTTGTGCTAATCTGAAGGCCAGGTAAAGTTTGGAGGTATTTAGCTATTGACTCTGCAGACAGTTGGTGTCTTCTACACACTGTGCTCTTCAGCATGCACTGACCCAGCTCTGTCATTTTACTTGGCCTTCCACTTGGTGGCTGAGTTGCTGTTGTTCCCAGTTGCTTCCACTTTGTTATAATCCCACTAACAGATGACCGTGGAATATTTAGTAGCAAGGAAATGTCACGGATGGACTTATTGCACAGGTGACCACCTATCACGGTACCACGCTTGAATTCACTGAGCTCCTGAGAGCGACCTTGAGAAGCAGTCTGCATGGCTAGGTGCTTGATTGTATACACCTGTGTCCATGGAGGTGATTGGAACACCTGAATCCAATGATTTGAAAGAGTGTCCCAATACTTTTGGCAATATAGTGTATACGAGTATGCAGAGGAACCCACCACAAGCTGGAGCATTGGGGAGAAGAGGAGAGCACCAGCTGCTCGGAGAGCAATGGATAAGGTGAAGATAAACCTTGTTACGGGTACCCTAGGCATAAATAAGCTTGTTCCTGTAAACTGACATGAGGCAAATTGCCTTGTTCTTGTGTTGGGACTGCATTAAGCAGTGGTGCCCAATGCAGTCCAAAGGTGCTGGCCTGAACAAGCCCTTAGAGCCAGTGCTTCAGCAATTATAGTGGCTGACCGAAGGTTGCGGCCAAAAGTCAGAAAGCTTCCATCTCTGGTTTAGACCCAGCAGGAAGTGGGGCATTCACCAGCGGGATAAATAATGTCAAACGCAATCAATGTGCTTTCACATTTTAGAATAGGGCAGCTATTTAGCATTGCCTGGACTGGCTGCACAGAAAAAGGAAATATTTTACAGCTGTTTCCCATTATAACTGCTTGGAACTGCTTCCCTTTTTAACCGACCCCTTTAAAATAAAGTTCACTTTTGTTTAAAATGACATAACATACTGTACATAACCGCTACGCGGGTCATTTCGTAATAAACCAAGATTAAAAATTACCTTTCCATTTCAATCTTCAGCCACTATGATTCTGTAAAACTGCCAAAAAATTTCAAATCTCTCTTCCTTGCAACAGTGGCAGCAGCTCTCCGTCTTTGGACAGGATTTCCCAGAATTCTCATCCTTGTAATTGGCTGACAGGCTTTCCCAGAAACCTGCAGAGCTTGATTGAGGTCAGATTGCAGGCAACACGTTGAACGGGGTGTCTCATCTTTGGATGTGACCATTAAGTAAATCTCTAAAAGCATCAAATTGGCTGCAGCAGTGCCTCAGCATACCTTAAATCCCAACTCTAACCCAAACTTTTTTTTTTTCTTTAAAGTTTTCATAGAGTAGGGAAAGCTGTGAACTGGTCTGAGGTTTTACGTGTCAATTTCCCCTTACTTCCTGTTCTGTCTTGACACCCTCAGTATATTTTAATATTTCCCTACTGTATTGAAAATTAAAATGTTATTTCACCTTTACCAGAAACCTCCCTATGCAGATAAGGGGTGCCTGTGGATAATGACAAACTGGGGTTTATTTACTAAAGCTGGAGAGTCCAAAATCAGACTCCCTTCTGCATAGAAACCAATCCGCTTCCAGGTTTCATTGCCAAAGCTTCATTGAACATGCTGAGGTTAGAAGCTGATTGGTTTCTATGCAGAAGGGAGTCTGATTTTGGACTCTCCAGCTTTAGTAAATAAACCCCACTGTGTCTCTGAATAAAGTTGAATACAGTTGCAATGTTTGTGTAGTATTATGTTCAGCAGACTGTGTTCTTCTATTGTTGTGACTTAGATGACGTTCAGAGCACATTTTATTCCCAATTCATGCAAAACTCCACATAATCCCAAGGGGTTCACATACTTTTTCTTGCAACTGTATTACCCTTACTATAGGTGTAGACCAGGGGCGGACTGACCATTTGGAAACTCGGGCACTGCCCGATGGCCCGGGGTCAGTAGGGGGCCCCATGAGATGCCCCTGGTACCTTTTTTCATAGGCTTTTTGAGTTTGGGCAAGAACACAGGGGCCCCATGATCTCCTATTGCCCGGGGGCCCTATGAGTTGTCAGTCCGCCCCTGGTGTAGGCTATTTATGTACCTCCATGAAGCCTGACTGGAGTACTCCCTGGACGTTGCTAGGATGTTGCTAAGTGAAGCCTAGTCATCACTGCTCACCCACAGCATCACAGGAGTGAGCTCTTTCTTGGAATCAAAGCCCCTCACATGCTCCTTCTCTCCCTTCATGTAGTATATCTGAGCTCAGCATCTGAGAGCTCACTCCTGTGATGGTGAAGGTGAACAGAAATGACTAGGCCTTACCTAGCAACACCCTGGGCGCTTTCCAGTCAGACTCCAGGAGGTAAGTAAATGGACTACACTTATTGCAAGGCTATTATTCAAGTTTAGCCAGAGCTGCACAGCTTGGTTTTATCTACAGACACCCCATATCTGCATAGGCAGCTTTATGGTGAATTATCCCTTTAAAGAGGCACTCCAGTCAGTTATAAAAAAAAATGAAAAGTCAGCCGCTACAAAAAGCTGTTAACGTTTAATATACAGACACTTACCAGCCCAGGGATCTTCCACTATCATCACACAGACCAGTGCTTTGCCCCCATCACCAGCACCGCCATCTTGCTTGTGGGAAGCCAGCTGTGACTTCCTGGTGTTTCACAGCTGGCTTCCCACTGCGCATGTGCAAAATGTGCTGTGCTTTATCAATGGTCCCGCAGTCTTCTGGCTTTTGTGATGTGTCCCAGGAGGTTATGGGGCAAACTTCCACCCTGCATGCCTAGGTGAGCAGAGCGGAAGTGGGAGCGGGTACCTGTCAGAAATGGGTATCTGCTCCCAGAACAAAAACATCCAAAAGTAGTAGAGGCGTTGGGGAAGAGGGAGTATAAGCTAAACTTCCCTTTTCAGGGGAATTTGGACTTTACAACCACTTTAAAGTGCAAAGGTTCAGTGTGCTGCTTCCCCCAAGCCCCTCTAAAACTAGCCTGATCCTGATCTCGATCCATTGATGGGCCCTGGGGCAGTGGCTCTCCCAGGTCTCTCCCTCCTCATTGTGGGGCAGAGTGGGGCTTAGGAGCGAGCACACACAAGTACCCCCATAGCAAGTGGTTTGCTGTGAAGGCACTCAGCACGAAGGAGAGGCCAGGAGCAACAACGGGGGACCCAAGAACAAGAGGACCAGGGCTGCTATGTACAAAACCATTACACAGAGCAGGTAAGTATGACATGTTTATTATTTAAAAAAAAATAAAAACCAAGCCTTTTAATATCACTATAATTTCAATTTTAAAGAGACACTGTCACCAACCTATTGACAGTGATGCCTGATAGCCCATCCCTCAGCAAGGTATGCTGACTGATCCATGCTCCACCCTGGCTAAGTGCAGCTCTTGGAGCTTCGTTGAAGGATGTCTCTACCCCCGTGTGACACTATACAGGCTTACTATTGGCTGCTTAGGGCTGAGCACTGTCACATGGTAGAAGTCATATACTCCCTCATAATCAGAAGCCCCACTTCAATAGAGCACCAGAGCAAAAGCTCAGATGGAGGGTTTAACCTCTTTATGACCCCGAAACACATACAGTATGTGCGGTGGCAAAAAGGTGGGCTATAATGCCCATATGCCGCACATATGTGTAGTTGGGCTGCCAGTGTTTCTGTGCTGAGAGAGTGCTCAGTGCGTACTCCTAAAACAGAGACCAAGCTGTGAAAGACCGCTCTTGGTCCCTGCTAATGATCAGTAGCTGGTGGGACCAGTTCCTGATAATGTGATTACTGCGACAGCCAATCATGGTGGTCATGTGATTGGCCAATCTTTCCTGCCCCTTAGCATTCAGTACTTTTTAAGGCTAGGTTCACACTTGAGAAGGTTTGCGGCCCGTGTTTGAATGGGCATGACAGCCCATTCTTTTGAGTGGGCTGTTGTACCTGCGTTTCCTGCAAAAAAGGTGCCTGCACCTTTTTCAAAATGGAACCACAGTTGAATCACATGGTGCTTTTGCAGTTTTCAAGTGTACTTGTTTGCACATTGGCCCATGTACACCATGTTCCATTTGGTAATGCAGACATGTCTAGGTTTCTGATTATTTTATGGTACCCCCAGGGGCGGACTGACAACTCTTGGGGCCCCCGGGCAATAGGGGATCATGGGGCCCCTGTGTCCTTGCCCAAACTCAAAAAAGCTTATGAAAAAGTTACCAGGGGCATCTCATGGGGCCTCCTACTGACCCCAGGCCCTCGGGCAGTGCCCGAGTTTCCAAATGGTCAGTCTGCCCCTGGGTACCCCATAAATCCAAGGCACTGTGTTATGGAAAAGCAACCAGCTCTCCCATTGCATTCTTACATTATATTTGGAGAGTATCTAAAGACTTGAGCTGACACTGATTTTATACAGGTGCTTGAGCTGCTTCGGCATTCAGCATTGCTCCGCTCCATGCATACAATAATGGCATGAAGATGCTTGTGTATAATTAGGTGGACCATTGACGTGTGCCTGTCCCATATTTTCACACCAGCAACCCTTTATATAATTGCAGAAGTTGCCATTTCTCTATTCTCGATCTCCCCGTCATCACTTCTGTAACACATTCTGACAAAGCCTTTTACCTGAGGATTGATGAACTGCTAACTAGATCTTGCTCTTGTATCTGCTGTACATGGAGAGTGAGTAATTTTCATACTGCAGAGAATGACGTAGTGGTCTGGCGGGTTTTGTTTTAGGCGTTGGAACTGATAAATGGAAATAATCTAAAGTGATCTTCATTTTGTTGCTGTTAATACGATTTGATGAAGCGGCTGATTACAAAAATGAACTCTAGTCTAGGTGAGAAGGCTTATTTTTGGGGTTTTTTTGTAAATGAGCTGAAGAAGTAACTAGTTAACTGTTTATTATGTTTTCATTGTGTTTGTAGGTTATTCTCTGAGTTCTTCCCCCAATCCATAAACACTATAATATAAATAAATATATATATATATATATATATATATATATATATATATATATATATTGCCAAACGTATTGGGATCCAATCGAAATCATTGGATTCAGGTGTTCCAATCACCTCCATGGCCACAAGTGTATAATATCAAGCCCCTAGGCATGCAGACTGCTTCCACAAACATTGGTGAAAGAATGGGTCACTCTCAGGAGCTCAGTGACTCCAAGCGTGGTCCCGTGATAGGTGGTCACCTGTGCAATAAGTCCATCCGTGACATTTCCTGGCTACTAAATATTCCACGCTCAACTGTTAGTGGGATTATAACAAAGAGGAAGCAACTGGGAACAACAGCAACTCAGCCACCAAGTGGTAGGCCACGTAAAATGACTGAGCAGGGTCAGCGCATGCTAAAGTGCGCAGAAGTCGCCAACTGTCTGCAGTGTCAATAGCTAAATACCTCCAAACTTCATGTGGCCTTCAGATTAGCACAACAACAGTGCGAAGAGAGCTTCATGGAATGGATTTCCATGGCTGAGCAGCTGCATCCAAGCCTTACATCACTAAGTGCAATGCAAAGCGTTGGATACAGTGGTGTAAAGCACGCCGCCACTGGACTCTAGAGCAGTGGAGACATGTTCTCTGGAGTGACAAATCACGCTTCTCTGTCTGGCAATCCGATGGACGTGTCTGTGTTTGATGGTTACCAGGAGAACGGTACTTACCTGACTGCATTGTGCCAAGTGTAAAGTTTGGTGGAGGAGGGATTATGGTGTGGGGTTGCTTTTCAGTGGTTGGGATTGGCCCCCTAGTTCCAGTGAAGGGAACTCTTAAGGCGTCAGCATACCAAGACATTTTGGACAATTTCATGCTCCTGACTTTGTGGGAAGAGTTTGGGGATGGCCCCTTCCTGTTCCAACATGCTAGCACACCAGTGCACAAAGCAAGGTCCATAAAGACATGGAGGAGCCAGTTTGGGGTGGAGGAACATGACTGTCCTGCACAGAGTCCTGACCTCAACCCCATAGAACACCTTTGGGATGAATTAGAGTGGAGACTGTGAGCCAGGCCTCCTCCCCCGACATCAGTGCCTGACCTCACAAATGTGCTTCTGGAAGAATGGTCCAACCTTCCCATAGACACCCTCCTAAACCTTGTGGACGGCCTTTCCAGAAGAGTTGAAGCTGTTTTCGGCATGGGTATGTGTGTGTGTGTGTGTGTGTGTGTGTGTATGTATATATATATATATATATATCTCTCATTAAGAATGTCCTAGAACATGCACACCTTGCTGCCCCCAAATAGACCGGGGGAATCCAAATATACTGAATGAGGAAAGAATAAACAGAGGACGCACAGGCCTAGTGCATTACCATCAAAAAATGTTTAATAAAAAATATAATATAGGTGTTGTACTGTCAGTGGCTCTGAGGAAGAGGCAAGTCCTCGAAACTCGTCAGCCTATTGAATGTCTACACTCCCTATTGCGGACTGTTACTCAGCGCGGTGTTGACCCAGCTGTTCTTTTATGATGTGCCTTGACTTTATTGTCGTTTGTGAGTACAACACCTACTTTATTTCCTTTTAAACATTTTTTATGGTAATGCACTAGGCCTGTGCGCCCTCAGTTTGTTCTTTCCTCTTTCAAAGACTTGTCCAGTGGATCCTGTTGTGGATGCGGACTGGATGGAAGTACGTCCTAACTCATTGCATAATGTAAGGGTATAGGAAGTATCTCGGACATCGCACATTGTGCAAAGCTGTATGTCATAAGAATAGTAGCAGCCTCAGCAAGCTCTGTTCAAGCAAGGCCCCCAATGCGTTATGCTCTACCTCGGGGCAAAACATGTTGGGGGCATCGCTTGGAGGAAGCTTCCTGAGGCTGCTACTATCTTTATGACATATGGCTTTGTGCTGTGTCTGAGAAATTTACATTCCAAAATCTGGTGCATAGCCTTCCTAGAGGACTGGAGGCAGTTAAAGCTGCAAAGGGGAGGCAACTCTATAATAATGCCAATGGTTTTGGAACTGAATGTCCAACAAGTTTGTATAGATGTGATGGTCAGATGTCAACAAGCTTTGGCCATATACAGGTGAAACTCGAAAAATTAGAATATCGTACATATGCATGCTTCTACTTTTCAGAGGTCCGATATTGTTCTATGTACAATACTTGTTTTATTGATTGCATGGAATATTCTCATTTTCTGAGATTGTGGATTTGGGGTTTTCATGAGCTGTAAGCCATAATCATTACAATGATGACAAATCACGGCTTGAACTATCTTGCTTTGCATGTAATGAGTCTATCTCATATATTAGTTTCACCTTTTAAGTTGCATTACTGAAATAAATTAACTTTTGCACGATATTCTAATTTTTTGAGTGTTACCTGTAATTATGGCAGGGTAAAGTGATACTCAGGAAAATTGCTTTGTTTAGTTCTGGATAGAACAGGGAAGAGATTGCATTTTTGTCATTTCTTTCTGTTGCCTCATTTTCTGTCCCTTCCTGTCCCTGTGTCAAGTACCAGAACAGAAAGTGAATAAAAATCATCCCAACTGGGCCACAGATGGCAATAAAAACAATTTTTTAGTAACTTCCGGCAGCTAAAATAACTCTGTAAAATAAGCTTTGGGTGTACTGACCCTTTAATTATCTATATGATTTTGCATGTCCGCCGGATGAGCAATTTGGCGTCAATACAGAAAAGCGCCCTTATATTTACAGTGTGCCTTTGAAAAACTTTGTGCCTCTGTCAATATAATCATTCCGTTGCAAGAAACATTTACAACCATCGATGTTTTAACGCATCAGCGCGCCGTCTGCGGCTATTATTTTTTCTGGATTTTTTTTTTTCTTTGTTCCTTTTTTTTATTGTTTTTCTATGTAAGAGATGGCTGCATGGGGCAGATGAATGAACAGTCGATAAACATTGCTCATGGGCATAAACAAGAGGATTGCAGATCAACCAGTTATTATTCTCCAGGATACTTTAGGTCATTTTGTAGTTTGGATTTTTTTTTTTTTTAGATGAAATAAGAACAGAGGCAAGTTTCTGTAGTTTATCATAGCACAGAGTAATGGGTCAGCTTTTGGAAGATTTTATTACCAATTAGAGCGAATATAGTGCCTGCTGTTACATATCAAACATGTCAGTAATCTGCCTACTTACCGAATCTCTTCCATCTCATCAATCCCTGGCAGGCTGATCTCGTATGGCCTCATAAATTCAACTGGACCATAGTGAAGTCTGGTAAACATTACTTCTTAATGAGGAAAGTGCTTGTTGTTGAACATCGAGATTTTCAGCACGATGGCAAATTCTCGTGAGACCGATAACCTATCCTACAAACCGGTCCCCATGTTGAGAGGAAGGAGGCAGAATATAGATAAATTCAGTGTTAATGTTAACTATAGGCAAAATGTTTTTTTTTGTTTTTTTTTTTCATTTTGGATTATAACCCGTCAGGGTTTTTTTTGCCATCTGTGTCCCACTGTGGAGATTTACTTTTGTTTTCTGTCCTATAGCCGAACAGGAAGTGAGAGGAAATCCCTGCAAATTAAGGGAATTCCTTGGGGACCCCCAGGTCACCAGAACCAATGTCACCATCAGAAGATTTCTCCTCTATTACTTTTTTTTTTGGACAACCCAAAATTTGTGATTTTCTTTTACTTTCAATGATAATGGAGAGGGTGAATCTCCCTAACGGGGGGGGGCACAGACAGCACAAGAAACTGACATGCAAAACTAAACTAAAACTTTATCCAAAACTAAAACAAAAGTTTTGAAAAATACATCTAATGCCCAAACAGATTTTTATGATTGATAAATGGATATAAAATTGAGGTGTCACAAAATGGCTTCAGCTCTGACTAAGCCAGTGGGAGGGTGAAATGTGTTAGAAGGTTGGCTTTTTCTACACATGGTGATTGGGCTGGCAACTGGCATGCAGATCCCTATTCTCTTTGATACTTCATTTCGGCAGGCTGGTCAAGCCCTGTTGGAGGCCAACACCCAGCAGTATTGAAGCCACCGGATTGTTGCATGTATGTACTTGGAGTGCCATTCTTCATTACTTCTTATGGTCACAGCCCTATTATTATCATTATTTTAAAATGTCTTATTGATTAATGCACAACAGACATAAAGTTTTGTTTAGATGAACAGAGAGGGGTTAATTTACTAAAACTGGGCAAATTCTGGTGCAGCTGTGCATGGCAGCCAATCAGGTTCTAACTTCAGCTTTTTCAATTAACCTTTGGCAATAAAACCTGGAAGCTGATTGGTTTCTATGCAGAGCTGCACCAGATTTTTCACTTTCCAGTTTTAGTAAATCAACCCTAGAGTCAGGTTCAGCATTGAATAAGGGTGTAGTGTGTAGCTTCTGGAATGTCTCAAAATTTAAAAGGTAATTGGTGTTTTGACTGGTAATTCGATGTTTTGAATACAATAAAAGAAGAATCCGTGTTGACCCAAAGAAACTTGGAAATGGATCCATAGGTGATGCCATCACAACTACTGGGTTCAGAGACCTGCTGTATGCAGCATTATTAAAGGTCATGTCTACCACTGAGAACTTGACTAGAATGATCCTGAAACTACTGTTTATGTAACCAATCATTTTGTCAGGGATCAGCAGCAGGGATGGCAAGATATGAGAATGTACACTTTGAAAACTGAGACCAGACTATATATGTTTTAGGCAAGTTTATTAATAGTGAAACATAACCCATTCAAACATCAGTAAACCGGAAACACCGCAAACATGAAGATACAAGTAAACCATAACCAAATGACAAAACCGTAACTAGCAAACTAAGTAACAGAAATCCTAACTGGCAAATTGACTTTTATACAATATATACAAAACAAGGAACACAGATAAACAGGGTAATACCAGAGATGCAAGGAAAGGGGGAAAGCAAGACTGGGATCAGGAACAAGGGAAGCAGATACAAGGCAGCAGGGTACAGGATGCTAGGCAGAAGCAAGAGCAGGGCCAGCATTTGTTAGCTAGCAGTATCTGGCTAGAAAGCAAAACACTGAAGCACAGGGAATTAGTAGAGGAACTAAATACCCTCCCAGCAGCCAGCATCAGGTGGAGATTGATTAATCGGATATGTTGGGAGGCACCCGCTGGTGGACACTGGAACTACAACCTTCCACTCTGGGAACCACAGTGCCACCAGCAGGTGATCCAGGTCATGACACATCTGTTCGGGCTCATTCACATAGCCAGTGCTGGGCTATTTTGCTCAACACAGTCATAAGGCAAGGTCAAGCAAAATACTATTGTCTTCAATGCTGAATTGATATTGTGAAAAATAGGGCATGAAACAGTTTATCACAACTTTGTACTATGCATTGGTGAGAAGAGAGCAAAAAAAGAATTTAAAAAAGGAAAAAATTGGTTAAAAATGCTTTGTAGCGCAACAGATTGTACAACTGCATGCCAGCCCATGGTAAATCATGTGCTTTGGTGGGAATGAGCCCCAATATGAGTGAATATTATTTATTTTTAAAAGTATGAGAGTTTTTTTTACTATATAGCACTCTCAGAAGGCATAAAGAAAAATCTACGTGAATTGTTTTGTTGAATTCATTAGTAAGGCAATTTATAAAGCCCCATACATTACACACTCATAGGTAGGATTAATTATTTTCACTTTTTTCTTTTGTTTCAAATGCCTTTCCTTTTTTTTTCGTACAAAGTAGGCCAATATATATATATATATATATATATATATATATATATATATATATATATATATATATATATATATAGTGAGCAGGTACTGGGCACAGCCAACCCCCTGGGAAGTTATTGAATTCTTTTCAAAATGCATTCTTTTCCATCTCTTTAATGCCAATTTTTTACTTTGTTAAAAAAAATAGGTCAGGCAGAAACCATAAATGAAATATATATTTCGAAATACTGAACAAAATCCCAAAAAAACCCTATAGGGAAAAAAAAAAAAAGTTAAAAAAGAGGGGGTTAATGTATTCGTAACCTGACCCAGAAATGATAAGAAAGGCCAAAAATATCAGACAGTGAAGAGCGGCAGTTAGGCCTTGTGACAGAGTTTCGTTTGGAGAATTTGTACAGTGGTGAGACCTTTCACGGGAGGTTAGACGTCAATTCCTGTGCTAATGCAGCTGTCCGAAATTGCCAACTGAAGCGTAAGAAAGGGCACATGGGGAAGTAGAGGGCACAGAAATGGCTGGAAACGGGGAAAGAAAATCTTTTAATATTTTGAATAAAGAAAGATTTATTGCAACAAAAAAAAAAATGCTTCTCTTTTTTATCCTAAAAAGGTACACTTCAGTCAAATATGTACATTTTGAAATGTAAACTGCTAAGTAACTCCTATACGTACCCTGTCTTTAATCTTCAGCAACAAGAAACTTTGTATCCTCATTGACTACCAAAAGTTGGAGCTTTCGATTTTTAGTTGTTTACATTCTCTATTTCCTCCTTGCCGCATCTGTTGTAAAAACAAAGTTCTTTACAGAGCTCAATAGCTCAAGCTTAGATGTACACACATAAGCTGAAATTTATACCCATATGTGAATAAATCAGACCAGCAACCCTTCTCTCCGTCAGAGGATACAATTAATGACAGCATACCTAAAAGGAGGTGACCAATGCTGTACTTTCTCTTTAGAAAACCAAAAGTACATAAATCCACCTTATCCAGCACTCCTAAGCTACATTATATTAGAAATCCTCATCCCAGCTGCTCACTTATCTCAAGAAGACCACCATTGCCTGGGCCAAGCTGTGGCCATCCGCTGGCCATATTCCTCTTCAAAGCTAGCATTGCCTGTGCGGTGAGCCCTCACAGACTCATAGGGGGCCATCTCCCTGAGATTTACCAGTCTTGGGAGCTGACCCAACACAAACCTATATGATGGGTTCACTGCTGGGAGGTTTCTAGTATGAGGACTAGAGAGGGTGGGTTAGTGTACTTTTACTGAAAGTATACTTAAAGCAGAACTCCGGGCAAAAACGTCTTTACATGTCCTTGTTGCTGATTTCCTGCCTTCCCTGAATATGTCATCCATCACCTGGTTCACTCAGGATTTCTATGAAATAGCCTATTCACTTTGGTTTCCTGTTTGTAAGACCGCTGGCTGCTATGCCTTCTTTTCCCCCAGCCACTGGTCTTGGCACATCCCTTCTGTAGTTCTTTCTCCAGGAAGCAGTGATGTCATTTGTTTGGGCACCTCTATAGTGCTGTCTATATACATTATGCATTGTACATTCACATCAGTCCCTAACCCTCAAGGGGCGTACAATCTAAGGTCCCTAACCCTCAAGGGGCGTACAATCTAAGGTCCCTAACCCTCAAGGGGAGTACAATCTAAGGTCCCTAACCCTCAAGGGGCGTACAGTTGTGACCAAAATTATTCAACCCCCAATGCTGTAAAGGGGTTTAGGGACTATAGTGTACATTTGGAATTGTATTCAGAATCAAATCCTACAAGGACGTTGTAACTACCCAAATGCAACTAAAATGACATCAATTGTTTATGTAATACAGTAGTAAATGGTTCTTATGTGGTTTCTTCATTGCCACAATTATTCAACCCCTTAAAGACTACCACTCTGAAGAACAGAGGTTCATACAGGTGCTTTCCATCAGGTATTGAAAACACCTGTGGATGTCACCGAGCAGCAATCAAGCATAATAAGCACCAATTAGGCAGCTTTAAAATGACTGTGATACTCAGCTCCTTCTAGACATTTACTGGTGTGGTTACAAACATGGTGAAGGCAAGAGAATGGTCCAGGAAGACAAGAGAAGAGGTGATTTCTCTTCACAGGAAGGGCAATGGCTATAAGAAGATTGCAAAGATGTTAAACATACCAAGAGACACCTTAGGAAGCATCATTCGCAAATTCAAGGCAAAGGGCACTGTTGAAACGCTACCTGGTCGTGGCAGAAAGAAGATGCTGACTTCGACTGCTGTGCGCTACCTGAAGCGTAGAGTGGAGAGAAGTCCCCGTGTGACTGCTGAGGAACTGAGAAAAGATTTGTCAGATGTGGGTACAGAAGTTTCAGCCCAGACAATAAGACGCACACTGCGTAATGAAGGCCTCCGTGCCAGAACTCCCAGGCGTACCCCCTTGCTGTCTCCAAAGAATAAGAAGAGTCGACTGCAGTATGCCAAAAGCCATGTGGACAAACCACAAAAGTTGTGGGATAGTGTTCTGTGGACTGATGAAACAAAATTAGAACTGTTTGGGCCCATGGATCAACGCTATGTTTGGAGGAGGAAGAACAAGGCCTATGATGAAAAGAACACCTTGCCTACTGTGAAGCATGGTGGAGGGTCAATCATGCTTTGGGGCTGTTTTGCTTCTGCAGGTACAGGGAAGCTTCAGCGTGTGCAAGGTACCATGAATTCTCTTCAGTACCAGGAGATATTGGATGGAAACGTGATGCAGTCCGTCACACACCTGAGGCTTGGGAGACGTTGGACCTTTCAACAGGACAATGATCCCAAGCATACCTCCAAGTCCACTAGAGCATGGTTGCAGAGGAAAGGCTGGAACATTTTGGAGTGGCCATCGCAGTCACCAGACTTAAATCCGATTGAGAACCTCTGGTGGGACTTAAAGAAAGCAGTTGCAGTGCGCAAGCCTAAGAATGTGACTGAACTGGAGGCCTTTGCCCATGAAGAATGGGCGAAGATACCCGTAGATCGCTGCAAGACACTTGTGTCAAGCTATGCTTCACGTTTAAAAGCTGTTATAACTGTAAAAGGATGCTGTACTAAGTACTAAGATTGAATGTCACTTGGGGGTTGAATAAAACTGATAATGCTGTGAGCACAGAAAAGACATTTGTGGTTATTTCATTATAACTGTTATGTTATATTTGTCTGACCTACAAGTGCCTCTTTAATGTAAATGTAAGCAAGATGACTGAATGATCAAAAGCAATGTCAAACTGGCCAAAACACTCAATTTCAGTGGGGGTTGAATAATTTTGGTCACAACTGTACAGTCTAAGGTCCCTAACCCTCAAGGGGCGTACAATCTAAGGTCCCTAACCCTCAAGGGGCGTACAATCTAAGGTCCCTAACCCTCAAGGGGCGTACAATCTAAGGTCCCTAACCCTCAAGGGGTGTACAATCTAAGGTCCCTAACTCACATTCATACATACACATACTAGGACCAGTTTAGACAGGAGCCAATTAACCTACCAGCATGTCTTTGGAGCGTGGGAGGAAACAAGAATACCTGGAGGAAACCCAGGAAGGCACAGGTAGTACCGTGGTTGAGATTCAAACCAATGACCCTAGTGCTGCCAGGTGGAAGTGCTAACCACTTAGCCACTGTTCTGCTAATGATCATTTTATAGCATTAACAGTAACTTTTTTTTATTTGGGTGAAGTTCCTCTTTGAAGCAGAGCTTAACTTCCAAAGGGAAGTTAGTTCCGTCTTAACACTTCCCCTCCTCCCTAAAGCAGAATTTCTGGAATTTTTTTAAATCTATTTTTTTTTAATTTTTAAAAACTTTTCGCCTAGGCCCTGCCGGTCATAATATGTACCTGGTCCTTCAACCTCCTAGGGGCTGGGAAGCCATAGAAGTGAATTGCCATATGCCCCTATACCCATAGAAACATAGAAAAGTGACGGCAGAAAAAGACCGAGTGGTTCATCGAGTCTGTCCTTTTGGTCTTTTTTTTTTTTTTTTTTTTTTTTTAGTTTTGTATTTTTATTTTTTTAATTTTTTTAGTTGTTTTTGTTTGTTTTGGTTTTATTGTTTTTGTTTAATGTTTTTTTTTTTTTGATGTACAGATTGATGCTTCTCTGCATTCTCTGCATTTCGCATGTGATTCAGCGCAGTGCGATTGGAACCCATTAACCCTAGGGGCTGGGAAGCCATAGAAGTGAATGGCCATATGCCCCCATACTCATAGAAACATAGAAAAGTGACGGCAGAAAAAGACCGAGTGGTGCATAGAGTCTGTCCTTCTTCTTTTTTTTTTTTGTGTGGGGGGGGGGGTGTTTTTTTTTTTTTTTTTCTTTTTTAGCTTTTTCTTTTTTTTTGTTTTAGTTGTTTTTGTTTGTTTTGTTTTTATTGTTTTTTTAATGTTTTTTTTTTTTTTTTTTTAAATGTACATATTGATGCTTCTCTGCATTTCCCATGTGATTCAGCGCAGTGTGATTGAAACCCATTAATTTCAATGGGCTCCAATCGCACTGCATCACGTCAAAGATCTGCATGCATTGATTTTGGATCTGCACTGCAACTGAATTGCCTGTTCGTTTTGAATCATGTGATCCGGTGCAGGCAAACGCATTACCTTTGTGACCCGCGTTTGTGGTGTCATTTAGGGCTCATTCACACTTGACTTTATTTCTAACTCTTGCCAAACGCCCCTATAGTGTTTGACAGGCATTAGACAGGCGTTTGGGAAGCCGTTTTATTGCTCCTCAAACGCTCCAAAATCGCCCTATGCTCGGTTTTGAGATGTTTGATAGGCGTTTGCCAAGCGTTAAAACTGCACCGCAAACTCCTATAATGACGTTAAATGGTATTAACGCTCCGCAACCGCACCGCAACCGCACCACAAACGCCTGCCAGAGCAGCACCATAGACTTGAATGGGAGGCTTCAACTCAGTTTTGCTGCGACATGATGCGAACGCTTCAGTGTGAACAGCACTGTGTGCTGCCATGTGCAGAATTTGCATAGGCATTTGAGAAGTGTTAAAAACTCTTTCCAAAGGTCTGTCTGACGCCTACTGACAAAGCTAGTGTGAACGTAGCCTGATGCAGGCCATAGACGGTTTGAAAATCGGCCGACTTTTCATCTGAAAGAAAAATCGGCCGATTTTCACACTGTTAGTGGGTTAATTGGTCGGCTGGTTTTTTGCACTTTGAGATTATCGGTCATGTTGGAAAATTTGCGGAAAACGGACGATTTTCCCGGAAATGATGGCCAAATCGGATGAAAAAAAATGTGTTCATGAGCCGTGACCTGCAAGGAACAGAAGTTTGGCTGTTATATGGGGTGAACTTTATGATTTAGTCCGCCGATTTTTGTAATCGTTGGTGGTAACGAACGACCGCTTTTTTGTTTATCGTTGGAAAAATCGCCCGATGTTCGACTCGTCTATGGCCTGCATTAGATTGCACTGACACCTGCTGCAGATTGCAAGGGCAGTGCAATTTGAATGTGGAGTGAGAAATGTGCAGGGATTACAGGTTTTCCGCACTGCATTCTAGTGTGAACCTTCACATACAGGCCTGTGTGGTGCGATTTCAGCCCAGGGGCAGACTGACAACTCATGGGGCCCCCGGGCAATAGGGGATCATGGGGCCCCATGATTTTGGTTTACTAACAGCAAATAGGCTGTTCACTTTGCAAGGAAATTTCCCTTGCTTAGTGAATGTGGTAAAAAGTAAGGCTGGCCATACATTATACATTTTTCTTTAGAAAATTTGCTTTAGATTTACCAAAAACCAGATAATAGGAGGTCAAACCTAAACAACACTTTCAATTGAACCCAATTAACCTCCCTAGCGGTCTGATTATGTCCGTATCATGGGTGGACTGACAACTCATGGGGCCCCCGGGCAATAGGGGATCATGGGGCCCCTGTGTCCTTGCCCAAACTCAAAAAAGCCTATGAAAAAGGTACCAGGGGCATCTCATGGGGCCCCCTACTGAGCCCGGGCCCTCAGGCAGTGCCCGAGTTTCCAAATGGTCAGTCCGCTTCTGTTTCAGCCCATTCATTTTGAATGCGCTGAAATCTCACGCACCAGAGCAAATGTAGTGCATGCACTGCTCACTGCAAACTCACTGCAACCGCATCGCATGGTACTTTTGAACCATTGGATCTGGTGTGGGCAAATGCATTGCGTTTATGACCTGCATTTGGGGTGTCAGCTTAATATTTATTTATTTCAGGTACTTATATAGCACCGTCAATTTACGCAGCACTTTACATATATATTGTACATTCACATCAGTCCCTAACCCTCAAGGGGCGTACGATCTAAGGTCCCTAACCCTCAAGGGGCGTACAATCTAAGGTCCCTAACCCTCAAGGGGCGTACAATCTAAGGTCCCTAACCCTCAAGGGATGTACAATCTAAGGTCCCTAACCCTCAAGGGGCGTACAATCTAAGGTCCCTAACCCTCAAGGGGCGTACAATCTAAGGTCCCTAACTTGGGATTTGAACCGACAACCCTAGTACTGCCAGGCAGAGGTGCTAACCATTTAGCCACTGTGCTGCCCCAACTACCCACCAGCATGTCTTTGGAGTGTGGGAGAAAAATGGAGTACCCGGAGGAAACCCACGCAGGCACAGGGAGAACATGCAAACTCCAGGCAGGTGGTGCTGTGGTTGGTATTCGAACCAACAACCCTAGTACTGCCAGGCGGAAGTACTAACCATTTAGCCACTGTGCTGCCCATAATATTGATACCCGTTGCATATCGCAGCTGCAGTGCATTTTGAATATGGTGTGGGAAATGTAAACTGAACACTGACTTTCTGCACCGAGTTCCGGTTTGAACAGGCCCATTCTCCCAAAGCTAGTAATTGTCATTTTCAGCATCGTTAATTTTTTGTAAACAAATGGTAATGTGAGCTACTTTGTTCCCATAATAAAAAAAAATGTTAAAAAACATGAAGCCTAAATAAAAGGTAAAAGTTTGGCTCAATACGAAAAGAAAAAAAGTGAAAAGCATTCAGCCCCCGGAGTGAAGAATTGTGCCCGTTGTTGCATTGGAATGGTCCTTGAAGTCTCTCTTTGAGGCTTTGTAAGACCCAGGTTCCCGCTCCGGCCCTGCTGTGCAGCGATTTATACAACAGTCACCGCTCGCTGATCTAATGTTCTGCGATTCCTGAGCTTTCTCTACACTTGGTGCACGCAGAGCTTTGTGCCGCTGAACCTCCGACTTAATAAATCACTGACATTCTTGCTTTTTTTTCTTCCCCTCCTTTCTCTCTCTCTCTCCCTCTATCTCTCTCCCCCTCTCCTTTTTTTTTTTTTATTTTGCAAAGCCTGCGGATTTGGATGAATGGGTAAGCACTGTTTGGCTCGTGTTCATGCTTATTTCACTTGTCATATTGTCACTGTGCTGAGGATTTTTTGTGGAAGCCAAAGTGTATTTCATTTCCGTCTCTTCTCTTCGCCTTTTCTCTGTGTTTTTGCTTTTTTATTTTTTGTTTAATGGTTTCTGTAAAGTGGCCCATTTGTGCATGAAGGAAACAACAAACTGGGCTAATTGTTGTTGCATTAACGTTGATTTAATTTAGAGACGTTTCAAAATTAATTTAGAGGCATGGGCATGTTTCACATTTTTAGTTTTGTGTTTTTTTTTTTTTTAATCTATGAAGCTTTTTCCAAGTTCCTGAATCTTGACAGTATTACCAGCCTACTCGTGGTTGGAATGAGAGGCCCTATTTGCAGTAAGTGGATTAGATCAGTTGGTTATGGGCAGCACAGTGGCTAAATGGTTAGCACTTCCGCCTGGCAGTGCTAGGGTTGTCGGTTCGAATCCCAACCACGACACCACCTGCCTGGAGTTTGCATGTTCTCCCTGTGCCTGTGTGGGTTTCCTCCGGGTACTCTGGTTTCCTCCCACACTCCAAAGACATGCTGGTAGGTAGTTGGGGCAGCACAGTGGCTAAATGGTTAGCACTTATGCCTGGCAGTACTAGGGTTGTCAGTTTGAATCCCAACCACGGCACCACCTGCCTGGAGTTTGCATGTTCTCCCTGTGCCTGTCTCCACGGAACCACCTGCCTGGAGTTTGCATGTTCTCCCTGTGCCTGCGTGGGTGTCCTCCGGGTACTCTGGTTTCCTCCCAGACTCCAAAGACATGCTGGTAGGTAGTCGGGGCAGCACAGTTGCTAAATGGTTAGCACTTCCGCCTGGCAGGTTGTCGGTTTGAATCCCAACCACGACACCACCTGCCTGGAGTTTGCATGTTCTCCCTGTGCCTGCATGGGTTTCCTCTGGGTACTCTGGTTTCCTCCCACACTCCAAAGACATGCTGGTAGGTAGTTGGGGCAGCACAGTGGCTAAATGGTTAGCACTTCCACCTGGCAGTACTAGGGTTGTCGGTTCGAATCCCAACCACGGCACCACCTGCCTGGAGTTTGCATGTTCTCCCTGTGCCTGCGTGGGTTTCCTCTGGGTACTCTGGTTTCCTACCACACTCCAAAGACATGCTGGTAGGTTAATTGGCTCCTGTCTAAATTGGCCCTAGTATGTGTATGTATGAATGTGAGTTAGGGACCTTAGATTGTACTCCCCTTGAGGGTTAGGGACCTTATATTGTATGCCCCTTGAGGGTTAGGGACCTTAGATTGTACTCCCCTTGAGGGTTAGGGACCTTATATTGTACGCCCCTTGAGGGTTAGGGACCTTAGATTGTACGCCCCTTGAGGGTTAGGGACCTTAGATTGTACGCCCCTTGAGGGTTAGGGACCTTAGATTGTACGCCCCTTGAGGTTTAGGGACCTTAGATTGTATGCCCCTTGAGGGTTAGGGACCTTAGATTGTACGCCCCTTGAGGGTTAGGGACCTTAGATTGTGCGCCCCTTGAGGGTTGGGGACTGATGTGAATGTACAATATATGTAAAGCACTGTGTAGATTGATGGTGCTATATAAGTACCTGTAATATATAATAAATCACATTACCAGACCGTTGCCAGTTAATGAGGTCACTGGATCCTAGTCTGTGGTAGTACTACATTTTCAGTAAAACTATGCCGAGACGCTGGATCCAAGAAAAAGTGTTGTTCATAACAGTCAGTGAGATAGTTTTGCTAATACTAATACAGTATTATTTTTTATTATTATAATGCAGGATTTCTTTTTTGCCAACAATTTGCACAGCACTTTACAAATTAACCTCTTGACGCCGACTGCACACAAATGTGCGGCCTCCTGGCGTTTGGGCCTTGATGCCAAGCGGCCGCACATTTGCGTGCAATTAACAAAAACATATGTGCTGAGAGCGCGCGCCCTGCTCGCTCCCAGCACACATGTCCGGTACTCACAGAAAAGTCCCGATCCCCTCTTTCGATCGGGACCTTTCCTGATCATGTGACTGCCATGACAGTGAATCATGGCGGTCACATGACCTTAAAGGGCCAGGAGGCGCCGGCGCGAAGGGGTTAAAGAAGAATTTTAGGCTTTCCCAAAGTGGTTGTAAAAGCTCAAGGTTTTTTTTTACCTTCATGCATTCTATGGATGTAGGTAAACCTCCTTTGTGCAGCAGCCCCCCCAATACTTACCTGAGCTCCATCACAATCCGGCTCATGCCCATGAGAATTTCTGGCTAGACTTTGCCCACTATTTATTTCAGGTACTTACAGTCAGGTCCATAAATATTGGGACATCTACACAATTCTAACATTTTTGGCTCTATACAACACCACAATGGATTTGAAATGAAACGAACAAGATGTGCTTTAACTGCAGACTGTCAGCTTTAATTTGAGGGTATTTACATCCAAATCAGGTGAACGGTGTAGGAATTACAACAGTTTGCATATGTGCCTCCCACTTGTTAAGGGACCAAAAGTAATGGGACAGAATAATAATCATAAATCAAACTTTCACTTTTTAATACTTGGTTGCAAATCCTTTGCAGTCAATTACAGCCTGAAGTCTGGAACGCATAGACATCACCAGACGCTGGGTTTCATCCCTGGTGATGCTCTGCCAGGCCTCTACTGCAACTGTCTTCAGTTCCTGCTTGTTCTTGGGGCATTTTCCCTTCAGTTTTGTCTTCAGCAAGTGAAATGCATGCTCAATCGGATTCAGGTCAGGTGATTGACTTGGCCATTGCATAACATTCCACTTCTTTCCCTTAAAAAACTCTTTGGTTGCTTTTGCAGTCTGCTTTGGGTCATTGTCCATCTGCACTGTGAAGCGGCGTCCAATGAGTTGTGAAGCATTTGGCTGAATATGAGCAGATAATATTCCCGAAACACTTCAGAATTCATCCGGCTGCTTTTGTCAGCAGTCACATCATCAATAAATACAAGAGAAGCAGTTCCATTGGCAGCCATACATGCCCACGCCATGACACTACCACCACCATGCTTCACTGATGAGGTGGTATGCTTAGGATCATGAGCAGTTCCTTTCCTTCTCCATACTCTTCTCTTCCCATCACTCTGGTACAAGTTGATCTTGGTCTCATCTGTCCATAGAATGTTGTTCCAGAACTGTGAAGGCTTTTTTAGATGTCGTTTGGCAAACTCTAATCTGGCCTTCCTGTTTTTGAGGCTCACCAATGGTTTACATCTTGTGGTGAACCCTCTGTATTCACTCTGGTGAAGTCTTCTCTTGATTGTTGACTTTGACACACATACACCTACCTCCTGGAGAGCGTTCTTGATCTGGCCAACTGTTGTGAAGGGTATTTTCTTCACCAGGGAAAGAATTCTTCGGTCATCCACCACAGTTGTTTTCCGTGGTCTTCCGGGTCTTTTGGTGTTGCTGAGCTCACCCGTGCGTTCCTTCTTTTTAAGAATGTTCCAAACAGTTGTTTTGGCCACGCCTAATGTTTTTGCTATCTCTCTGATGGGTTTGTTTTGTTTTTTCAGCCTAATGATGGCTTGCTTCACTGATAGTGACAGCTCTTTGGATCTCATCTTCAGAGTTGACAGCAACAGATTCCAAATGCAAATAGCACACTTGAAATTAACTCTGGACCTTTTATCTGCTCATTGTAATTGGGATAATGAGGGAATAACACACACCTGGCCATGGAACAGCTGAGAAGCCAATTGTCCCATTACTTTTGGCCCCTTAATAAGTGGGAGGCACATATGCAAACTGTTGTAATTCCTACACCGTTCACCTGATTTGGATGTAAATACCCTCAAATTAAAGCTGAGAGTGTGCAGTTAAAGCACATCTTGTTTGTTTCATTTCAAATCCATTGTGGTGTTGTATAGAGCCAAAAATGTTAGAATTGTGTCGATGTCCCAATATTTATGGACCTGACTGTATATAGCGCCGTCAATTTAAGCAGCACTTTACATATATATTGTACATTCACATCAGTCCCTAACCCTCAAGGGGCGTACAATCTAAGGTCCCTAACCCTCAAGGGGTGTACAATCTAAGGTCCTTAACCCTCAAGGGGCGTACAATCTAAGGTCCCTAACTCACATTCAGGGGCGGACTGACAACTCATGGGGCCCCCGGGCATTAGGGTATCATAAGGCCCCTGTGTCCTTGGCCAAACTCAAAAAAGCCTATGAAAAAAGGTACCAGGGGCATCTCATGGGGCCCCCTACTGACCCCGGGCCCTCGGGCAGTGCCTGAGTTTCCAAATGGTCAGTCCGCCCCTGCTCACATTCATACATACACATACTAGGGACAATTTAGACAGGATCCAATTAACCTACCAGCATGTCTTTGGATTGTGGGAGGAAACCAAAGTACCCGGAGGAAACCCATGCAGGCACAGGGAGAACATGCAATCTCCAGGCAGGTGGTGCCGTGGTTGGGATTCGAACCAACGACCCGAGCACTGCTAGGTGGAAGTGCTAACCACTTAGCTGATAGATGGGAGAGGAAGGCTTATAGCTGGGCTTACAGGAGGTAGAGATCTCAGGAAGGGCAAGTAGTAGCAAGTAGTCCGGAGGTGGGGAAGTGGCAGAGAGTTTGCTGAACTGGATAATCTGTAAAGTGTCCTCATCCTTTTTATACAAGGCCTCCATATTGCACAACAGGTAAAACAGTTGTAAAAGTGCATATTATTAATACATTTTATACATCAGTCCCTGCACTCAAGGAGCTTACAATCTAAGACCCCTATCTAACATACACGCACTTTACAGCATATGTAAACCCTCACCTTGTAAAACAACCCATTTAGTTTAAAACAGAAAAGAAAGGCAAAACATTTGTGTATAGATATAAGAAGCATTATAATGTTTTTTCCTTTTTTATATGTGATGACATACCCTCAGTTCTCAGCTGCATAGAGAGATAAGGGAGGAAAAACTGGTCCTCCCAGTGAATGGCTGTGCAGGAGATGGGTTTGTCAGGTAGGGTTGTCACCTCATCCCTTTAAACCCAAACATATATTAATTACACAGGTTCTGTGGCTGATTAAGGTGGTAATTAAGCTCACTTAGTGCCTTATCCGCAATAAATTAGCCTCAGAACCTGTGTAATTAATGTGTTCAGTTTTAACCCTAGATTCACATTTGTGCAGGTGGTGCCTCTGTGGATCCGCATGAAAATCAGTGCAGCTGCACCATCCGCAAAGAGAAATGCAGACCCGTGCATGGGGGCCATTAGTTCTAATAGCACGCCGCCCGCACTGGAAAACACAACCGTACTGGGAACCTCGGCTGCATTTTCAAAAGAAGTGCAGGGACTTCTTCCCTGCGTGTCACGGGAGTCCATTCAAATGAATGGGCTCTCCTGCCCGTGCAAAACATGGCCCGCATATATGTGAACCGGGGGTAAAGGGATGAGGTGGCAACCCTAGTGTCAGGACAAATCTTGTAATTGGAGGAGAGCACACTGTGTTCACAGCACAGCTACAGAATTGACCATGCTGTGCTCTCATGCCTAGTGTGGTCAGTTTTTCATAGGAAAGCAGAGGGCCTGCCAGGATTACCAGGGAGTTTACACAAAGGAAGCAATACAAAGAGAACAGGAGACTATTCCATGCAAGTACATGGTACAGCAGGAACATATCAGGACTATGAAATGTTGGGTTTACATACTCTTTAAATTCTTCAAATCACAAACCGAAATCTTAGAGTCAGAATCGAACCCGTCTGTGGCTTTCAAAGCTTTCTTTTTTTCCCCCAACACCTTGCTTGTTTTTCCTGCGAGCCAAAAAAAGGAACTAAAAATAATATAAAAAAACATATAAACTCACTCTGAAACAAAAGGAGATGCACTAGAATCCCCCACAAACAGCAATCAGCGGCCTGGCCTCTCAGGAAACCTTTGTGCGGTTAAATCTGCTAAGTGGTTCAGAGTAAAAATAATGAAAGGGATATGCACTTTCTAAAATGAAAGGTTGCTAATTGCTGGTGCCAATTGTTGCACCTTTTTGGCATCAGCCGGCGGTTGCCGGGAATCCGCTTCCCATTGGTTTGAGTAGGCAGTCCACAGATCACAGGTTATTCTGTCTAATGAGTTTTAGCATGCATAATATTCATTAAATTCTGCAGCAGTTATTTTTCTTTCCTCACAATCGGGGCCAGTGGTATCCTGAGAGGTTAAGCATCGCCTGGCTTTGCTTTTCGGCAAGCGGTGAAGTGGGCGGGTTATCCTAAATGGCTTAGATTTATTGCTAGCACAGCTATTCTGTTAGAGAGCCATTTTGTGCGCTAAGCAGCTTTTCAGCTTTTTAGCTCAATCAGAATGAATGAAAGGTAACTGCAGCCAGAGGTATTGAGGTTAGCCCAGAACAACAGTGCGACCATTTTGTGGAGTCATCTCTATCTCTGTTTTAATATATCCCTTAAAAGAAAAGCCCAACTCTAACTATTCCTAAAATGTTCCCCCCCTCCCCTCCTGTATAAAAAAGATCTGTATACTTATTTTTTTTTTAATCAGCTCCAGTCCAGTCATCAGGGATCGCCTAAAGGCAGCCAAACTGGGAGATAGCAGGATAGATTGAGGTAGAGAGTTCTAGAGCAGTGGTTCTCAACCTTCCTAATGCCGCGACCCTTTAATACAGTTCCTCATGTTATGGTGACCCCCCAACCATAAAATTCTTTACCCAGTAATTATAATTCATGAAGTGTCGTTTTACCTCCAATACGGCTGCTTTCAACACAGTGGCTGCTTTCAACACAGTGGCTGCTTTCAACACAGTGGCTGCTTTCAACACAGTAGCTGCTTTCAACACAGTGGCTGCTTTCAACACAGTGGCTGCTTTCAACACAGTAGCTGCTTTCAACACAGCAGCTGCTTTTAACACAGCAGCTGCTTTTAACACAGCAGCTGCTTTCAACGCAGCAGCTGCTTCCAGCGCAGCAGCTGCTTTCAACACAGTAGCTGCTTTCTACACAGTAGCTGCTCTGTACACATCGGAAATATGTGTTTTCCGATGGTCTTAGGCGACCCATGTGAAAGGGTCGTTTGACCCCCAAAGGGGTCACGACCCACAGGTTGAGAACCACTGTTCTAGAGGATGAGAGAGGCTCTAAAGAAGTCCTGGAGATGAGCATGGAAGGAGGAAACGAGAGCTAGAGAGGAGGAGGTCTTGGGAGGTGCGGAGAGGACGGTTTGGGTGATATTTGGAGACGAGACTGGTGATGTTGCTCGGGGCAGAGTTGTGGATGGCTTGGCATGTTGTTAGTATTTTCTGTTTCAATATTTTTATTGTTATTGGAGATGAACATATAAACAGGTAGACAACAGTGGCACTATAGGCCCCCGATGGTCATACAGTAGAAACAACGCAGGCGAGGCAAAAAAATACCAAAAGATCATATACATCAATGAAATAGACAGAGCGTAAATCAAGTCCAGATGTCTTAATCCACCTCGGAGCAGGAGGCACCAGGATTGGTCAACTGCAGGCACATATAGAAAAGCTGGATGAGTGGAAGCAATCCTAGTGTGCCAAAGCCCAAGGTCTATAATCCCATATATCTGGTACAAAAGAAAACAAAATACTATTCAATGTATCATTAAATTACATCAAGGCATCAAGCCATCAGAGGGCCAATTGGGCAAGAGAAGGGAGAAAAAGAAAAGCAAAAAAGAACAAAAGAAATAGAATCCACCCACACGACAAGCTTGACTGAGCCAGCACATAGAAAGCAGAGCAATTTTAGGACGTAGCTTGCAGGTAGCTAAACCATGGGTTCCAGACTCACTCAAACTTGGCAGAGGTATCTTGCAGGATACTAACCATTTTCTTGTTGTTAGCAGGGGCGGACTGACAACTCATGGGGCCCCCGGGCAGATTGATTGTGGCTGTCAGTCACTGGCTGTCCTGTCCCTCCAGCGCTTACTGGAGTGCTGTGTTGTGGGGAGGGTGGGAACTGCTCACTGAGAGGGTGGGAGCCAATCACTGAGAGGCTGAGCCAGCTGCTGGTCCAGGCATCTGGGTGATTCTGACTTTAAACTCTAGATCTTTCCTGAGCCTGGACCGATTGAGTGACATCAGCCAACAGCGAGCTTTAGCCCACTGTTGGCAGAAAATGGATCACAGGCAGGGGCAGACTGACAACTCATGGGGCCCCCGGGCAGTAGGGGATCATGGGGCCCCTGTGTCCTTGCCCAAACTCAAAAAAACCTATGAAAAAGGTACCAGGGGCATCTCATGGGGCCCCCTACTGACCCCGGGCCCTCGGGCAGTGCCCGAGTTTCCAAATGGTCAGTCCGCCCCTGTTTGTTAGTATTTTGAATTCAATTTGCTGGGAAATCAGAAGCCAGTAGAGGGATTGACAGAGAGGAGTAACAGACACTGAGTGGTTGGTAAGGTAGGTAGATGAGTCTGGAAGCAGCATTCGTGATTGACTGAAGATGGTTCCAATTGACGTAGGCATGGCCCCAGAACTACATTTCTCAAGATCCCTTTCCCTACATACAGTGCGTTGGCAAGCTCTGAGGACTGAAGGCAGCTGCATTGTTTTGCTGGAAAAGACGTCAAAACGGAATGTGAAATGGAAGGGAGAGGATGAGCTCTTACGGAGTCTTCTAAAATTTAGCCCATATAAGACCAGCCTTACGGGATCATATCTCTTGGAAAGTTCGATCTATGCTTTTACTTTTACACTGTGACACGCATCTGGACAATGGCCTTTAGTTTTATTCTGATCAGGGCACGGTACATATTTTGGAGCTGGTCCCTGTTTGTTTAATGACAATGTAAATAATTCCGCCCATTGTTTCGGCTGATTGGTTGCAGAGAAATTACATGGAACCTCAGACAAAAAGAAAGGAGCCCCAAGTGCCTATTATATGCTTATTATAAATCATTAGCGCAGAGAAATATTTACACTGCTTGGGTGCAGGCACGCCGTCCTGGAAACCATATGCAGATGCGCACGTGCAGATTAATTAGCAGCGGCAACCCCTATTATTTGGATAGCACCCTTTGTGTGCTAGAAGGGCCAAGATATAGGCCCCTCAAGGGAGCATTCAAGTGTTCTTGTTTAGTGCGACTCCTCCAGTCTAATTAGCAGAACATGGTAAAGGTGGGTATAAACTGGCATTTTATTGTTGGATACAGCTGATTACTCTGTCTGTTACTGTAAAGTTTTTTTTTAGCTGATTACTCTGTCTGTTACTGTAAAGTTTTTTTTAGCTTACTAAACCCTAGGTTGATTTAAAGCAGTACTGTAGACAAAAATAACAAGATAAAAAAAAGAGCTCAATATAAAATGAAAAAAATCAGCTTTTGCTGCATTATTTACAAGTCCACAGTCTCCCAGTGGCATTCAACCCACTTCCTTTGAGCCCATGCTGTCCTGGACCTAACCCTAGCCTGTGGCTGGGCACTCAAAGTAGACACAGCAGAGTGATGAGCTCATCTCTGTCACTCTGCTTTTTCTTCCTATTGGCATGCTTTTTGTTGGCATGAATTAACTGGCTCCTTGTGCTGCTTCTCCCTCTCCCAGATTGGGCTCTATTGTATAGGAACTGCAAAAGAACAATACGAAACCAAATTCAGGTACTTGGAATGCTTGCATTAAAAAAAAATAAATGAATGATCTAAGATTGCAGAGTTGCATTCAAGTGATACAATTGGTTTAAAATGAAAAAGAGGTAATACTTGCCTGCTCTGTGCATTGATATTGCACAGATTGGTCCCTTGCCCCCTCTTCTAGCAGCCCCCCACCAGCACTGCCAACTTCTCCCTATGCTGGGCGCCTCCTTAGCAGTCTTCCAGTGGCTCGCTGAGAGTCTGAGCCAGCTGCCGGTACAGGCATCTGCGTGGATTCTGAAACAAACCAACACAGCGCCTCTAAGTGTGTACTGCGAAGATATTTAATAGGAAGATAAGTAGTAACTCACATATTAGAATTTAAATGCAGGCTCATTGGTAAGAGGGTGAGACGTCTATAGCCAGATGTTGTGTGACTGATCCAGAGAGGAGATCGATTAGGTCCGCCAGCAGATGGTGCTGTGCATGTGCAACATGGATGGTAAAGCCTGGTGGAATCTCCAAGATCTCCACCAGCAGATGGTGCTGTGCATGTGCAGCATGGATGGTAAAGCCTGGCAGAGTCTCCAAGGTGTCCACCAGCAGATGATGCTGTGCATGTGCAACATGGATGGTAAAGCCTGGTGGAATCTCCAAGGTGTCCACCAGCAGATGGTGCTGTGCATGTGCAGCATGGATGGTAAAGCCTGGCAGAGTCTCCAAGATCTCCAGGATAGGCATGTTTGGTGTCTGACATCATCAATGTGCAACGCATTTCTGAGCATGCGTGGGAGTCCGGCGCACTCTTTCATCAGGCAGGGAGGAGCAAGGAAGTGAGCCTTATGTAGAACAAGGGGCGGATGATGGACAGGGCCAGAGGCGGGGAAAAAACGGAGGATACTATCAGAGTAGGGAACAAGCTGTCCGTGAATAGGATAAGCATTGACACTGGCGGAGGGATAATATGCTTACATAGACAGATCATAAAATGTGGGCTTAACATAAAAACAAGATCAGCACAATATAAAAAAAATAAATAATGGATGTTGGTGTCAATATGAGATAATTAGAAGTAATGTTAAAAAAACATGGCATTGGGAAAAAATACAAAAAAAAAAAAAAAAAGAATCTGTGTGGATTCTGACTGTAAAGTCCAGATTGATCCAAAGGCCAGACCAGCTGAGTGTCAGCAGACAGCGGACTTTAGCCTGCTGTCAGTTGAAAACGTGTAACAGGAATGCACAACTAACTGCACTTCTATGACCCATAAGAGAAGTAGGGCCAAAATGACTTTGGCCCTACTTCTCCTTTAAAGAATTGCGCATTTTGACATTATGGCAACTTGGATACTAAAATAATATGGTTTTTAGGCTCATTCACAACATTTTTGTACGATGAGGCACATTGCATAGCATTAGACAGCCCATTAAAAATGAATAGGTTGTAATGTACCTCAATGCACCAAAGAAAGAGGATGAATTTTTTAAGCTTAGTGCTCCCCAATGTGCATAGTGCATTGTGAGATGCTGCAGTGCAGCTGCCATCCGGTGCATAATATGCTACCCTGTTAACACTTGCATTTAAGACATGTTATCACAGCACATTAGAGAGGAGCTCACTAGAGCTCTTGTAGATCCAACAGGTATTTTTCTGTACTTGCGATGTTTTTTTCTAAGAATCAAAAAATGGGAAAATGTGCATGTATTGCAGAGATGTCCTGAGTCTAAATGCTCAATCTATCTACCAGATATCCATGCTAACGTGATGAGTCAGGTCCCTAATCTTCTTTCTTCTGGACTACAGAATGAGAGAATCTTCTTTTGGGTGTCCACATCACTCCCTGGTAATGTGGACAATTCGCATTGGCTGTTTATCAGAAGGACAAAATCAAAATCGGTGTCCAAATAAACCAATATACAAAAACCAATACCCTATATCTTGACACTTAAAAAGTCACACTTTCACCCTTGAAAGTCCAAAATAATAAAACCCTCTTAGTGTCAATGAATCTTTCCAAATCTTTTTCTTCAATGTAATAATCCAAAAAGTATGGTCGATTTCAACCGTATACCTCCCAAAAAATTAAACTAGATAGTGTATTATCCTCAATAATCCAATAATCAAAACCATATATACATAAATTGCCAATATGCGAAAAAGTGTGAAAACACGTGCCAAACTGAAACACTCTGTGATCACTTCTATGTGGCTAGAGTAAATACTCTTACCCTAAATAAATAATCAAAAGCCTTTCGGATAATAATCCAATATGCCAAAAATTTCTCCAAGATTATTCCACAATCACTATGCTAGATACCGGACTATCCCATGTTCTCAAGCCTGATGAAACACTTCTCAGGGCCGTCCATAGATTACCTCTCAGAAGGAAAGAAAGGACTATATAGTGTAGTATTCAGGTTAAATAGAAGGGTTCTCACAGGGTCCAGAAGACTTCTGGTACATGATAATGCCACAGCGAGGAGCAGCAACAAGACTTCATGGATCACCAGTCTTTTTTAGCAAAAGAAACACTGTGCAGAGTCATGGGATTGAAGACACTGGTTAAAAATAAAAAATAAAAAAAAGTGTTAGGTATTTTTTTTTACGTGTGTGAATAACCATGGATGGGTAGGGTGTTGGGAGGGTTTGGTTTGCCTGGAGATGGGCTTTTATACAACTTTACAGTTTGAGATCAGTTACCTCCAGCTTGACCTGAATCTCAGGAGGCGTCTATCTATCTGAAAAGATTTTTCTGTCTGGTTCCTTTCTATCTGAGCATCAACGGGCTTCAGGATTTCTGCAGGAGCTTGTGTCAGGCTCATTGAGCGTCAGATGAAGCTGACATTTAAAACACGGCAAGCCGGGAAGGGCCTTTTTTTCTCTTTTTTTTTTTTCTTGCCAGATATGCTCAGACTAAACTTTATGAAGTGTCCCAGTTTGCCCATTCCTAGCTGCTCCTGGGAAGTCTGGAAGTGCAGCCAGCCTTCAGATACAATCTCTCTTCCTAACGACCCCTGCCAGCCTTGTAGCGACAGCTCTACGCCTTCCGGGAACATTTCTGTCCAGGCAGCTTCATCGCTTCTGCACCACGTCCCTTTTCACCCCAACGCTTGCATGATTCTTAAAAGTTCGAGCCCGCTGTTGAGGCCTTTGCCATAAAGCATCTGTGTGACGTGGTCCGAGAATGCTGTGCTAAAGAATCAGGCCTCCTCTAAATATAGCTGTGGAGGAAGACAGGAATGTTTTCTACAGGATGCAGAGTAAACAGCGCTGTCTCTCAATGATACATGAAAAATTCAGGGTGTTTATGACAGACCCCTGAGGGCAATTTAGAATCCAGAGAAGAGAATGATTGTTGCGCGTCTTTATATTTGAATGGATTTTGAGTTAGTGGCACAGTTTAACCTATTACTGCCTGCAGACTCTCATTCGAAAGTTCTTGTTGTCCTTGTGCACAAAAGGAACACTATCTTTTTTAAGGGATACTTCCACTGTTCCACAAAGCTGGTCTTGCAGGCATAGGGGAGAGCTCGGTCCCAACACTATCCATTGGGGGCAATGACATTATCCACCTAGGTAAGCTCTGACACTAGAGCAGTGGTTCTCAACCTTCCTAATGCCGCGACCCTTTAATACAGGTCCTCATGTTGTGGTGACCCCCAACCTAAAAATTATTTACCCAGTAATTATAATTCATGAAGTGTCGTTTTACCTCCAATACTGCTGCTTTCAACACAGTAGCTGCTTTCTACACAGTAGCTGCTTTCAACACAGTAGCTGTTTTCTACACCGTAGCTGCTCATTACACATCGGAAATATGGGTTTTCCCGATGGTCTTAGGCGACCCCTGTGAAAGGGTCCTTCGACCCACAGGTTGAGAACCACTGCACTAGAGCTTCCCAGTGTGGACTCTTTGAGTGGCAAGGAAGCATGGATTGGTGGTGGTTATTGGGATAATGGCCCAGTGACACGGTCTCTTGAAAGGCATAGCCTGAATGTTTTTCAATGCATTGAGTTCCTCACTGACATGCAGCCAGTGAAATCCTGACGCCTGATCTGCATATTAGTCCTGGCTGAGAGGAATGACACAACAGTCAAACAGCATTTTCAGAGGGAGATTTGGAGTGACTCGTGTATTTCTTATTTATGGTCATGCTTTTGGTACTGCTTTGATGAAGAACGAAGACATGCTGGTAGTAGGGGGTTATACCCTGGACGTGCCTATTTTTTTTGTTTGCAAGTACCCAATCCTGGAATCAGGCTGTCCTCCGGAGTCTATTCCTTCATCTGAGTCCTCTTTAGCTTTGTTGGGTGTGGCTGGATCTTCTGCCTTCTCAGCTGAGATTTTTGGTACGGTCAGGCTGGACTCTGACCCAAAAATCCCTCTGGATCTGGACTTTGTTTTCCTCCCAAGGTAGTTTCTTGGCTTCCACCTTAATCAGGACCTTGTTCTTCGGTCTCTCCGTCCAGCTCCAGTTAACAGAAGCTAAATTGCTCTCCGTTGTTTGGATGTGGTTTGGACTGTGTAAGTTTATCTTTCAGCCGAGACACTGTCTAAATACGGCCTTAGACGTAGCGATTTTTCTTTCCTGCAATCACGGGTTGCAGGAAAGAAAATTGTCAGATTTCCCAATCAACACAGTCAGTGTTGATAGGGGATTCCCTCCTGCTAAGCCATTGTGCTTTCCACCATGCAGAGGGAACCATCCCCACCGGGACAACACAGTGACTACTGCTAACGGCTAGAATAGTCACTAGCGATAACATTTAAAATCCAACAGGCAGGTTGTACCCAAGTTGATCGATAGATCAACTTGGGTACATTCAGCCTGCCAATGCATGGTTCGAATCTCAGACGGTCCCTGCTGAACCAGCTGAGATTCGAACTTTACTCAGAAAAACTTATTTTCTTTTTTGTAATCCCATATTGGCCAAGGAAGCCAATGTGGGATTTCTGGGTGGCTCAGAAATGCTGTCTTTTGGGCTTATCGTCACCAAGATGTGGTTTCCCCTTCCAGTAAATATTTACTCCACTAGGGCAAGGTTTTCAGCATCAGGCCATTGTTTCCCAGATCTGCAAAGCTACCACCATCTTCTAATCACAAATTCTCAAAGTTCCACCAGGCCCTTTAGGTGGCTCTTTGTGCTAGCGGGCTGTTCCCATTATTTTTGTTATTTCCAGATTTTTTTTTAGTGGGTATTTACTGTGTTGCTCACCCATCAGTTAGACTGCATTTGAGTGTTGTGAAGGTTTAAAACATCCTGTGCCCCTCAGTAGAGGAGAGCGAAAAAATGATTTTTTTTTTACTCGCCATAAAATTTATTTCTTTAAGTCCATTGAGGGGCACAGGTACCCCGCTCTGTGTTTATGTTCATGCTTTTGGTGCTGCTTTTGATATAAAACTAAAGCATGCTGGTAGTCAGAAGGGTTATACCTTGGGCTTGCCATCATTTTTTGTTTGCCAGTATCCAATCCTCCTGCAGGAGGCAGGCACTATAACCCAAAGGTATAAGACTTCCTGTGTTGCTCAATGGAGTTTATGAAACCATTTTTATAATTAATGCCAAAATCCTTACAAAACATTTATTATTGGGTGTTTACAGGACGTGGGATTTGCAAGGGATGCTGGGCTTGCTGTTAAGCTTAGTCGCGCCTCTTCGTCCTTTTCCCCAAGTCTCCTAAGTGGTCAGTTAAAAAGAACAGTGGCCTCACTGACCAACAAGGATGTGGGAGTTGCTTTGACCAAACTTCTCTTTGACAAGAAAATTCAAGATTTCAGCTACCTGTATCTCTCCATGTTCCTATCATTTTGACAAGTCTTTTTCACTTACTGTAACCTCTACTTATACACTTTCATTACATACTCTGTTTAAATTGGGCACATATATGAAAAATTTCTTTTACAGTGTCTATTAAACAGAATTTCAGTTAAATAAAAAAAGAAAATAAATATAAAAACATTGTTCAACGGTACCAAATTAACATTAAAGTGTTACTAAATCCAGGACCCTGCATTTACTATATCTGGTCTCCCCGGACCCTGCATTTACTATATCTGGTCTCCCAGGGCCCTGCATTCAGCATATCTGGTCTCCCAGGACCCTGCATTCAGCATATCTGGTCTCCCAGGACCCTGCATTCAGCATATCTGGTCTCCCAGGACCCTGCATTCAGCATATCTGGTCTCCCAGGAACCCTGCATTCACTATATCTGGTCTCCCCGGACCCTCCATTCACTATATCTGGTTTCCCAGGACCCTGCATTTACTATATCTGGTCTCCCTGGACCCTGCATTCACTATATCTGGTCTCCCTGGACCCTGCATTCACTATATCTGGTCTCCCAGGACCCTGCATTTACTATATCCGGTCTCCCCGGACCCCGCATTCACTATATCCGCTCACCCCAGACCCCGCATTCACTATATCTGGTCTCCCAGGACCCCGCATTCACTATATCTGGTCTCCCTGGACCCCGCATTCACTATATCTGGTGTCCACGGACCCTGCATTCACTATATCTGGTCTCCCAGGACCCTGCATTCACTATATATGGTCTCCCAGGACCCTGCATTTACTATATCCGGTCTCCCCGGACCCCGCATTCACTATATCTGCTCTCCCCGGACCCCGCATTCACTATATCTGCTCTCCCCGGACCCCGCATTCACTATATCTGGTCTCCCAGGACCCTGCATTCACTATATCTGGTCTCCCTGGACCCTGCATTCACTACATCCGGTCTCCCCGGACCCTGCATTCACTATATCCGGTCTCCCCGGACCCTGCATTTACTATAGCTGGTCTCCTCGGGCCCTGCATTCACTATATCTGGTCTCCTCGGGCCCTGCATTCACTATATCTGGTCTCCCTGGACCCTGCATTCACTATATCTGGTCTCCCCGGACCCTGCATTCACTATAGCTGGTCTCCCCGGACCCTGCATTCACTATAGCTGGTCTCCTCGGGCCCTGCATTCACTATATCTGGTCTCCCTGGACCCTGCATTCACTATATCCGGTCTCCCCAGACCCTGCATTCACTATATTTGGTCTCCCAGGACCCTGCATTCACTATATCTGGTCTCCCAGGACCCTTCATTCACTATATCTGGTCTCCCCGGACCCTGCATTCACTATAGCTTGTCTCCTCAGGTCCTGCATTCACTATATCCGGTCTCCCAGGACCCTTCACTATATCTGGTCTCACAGGACTCTTCATTTACTATATCTGGTCTCCCAGGACCCTGCATTCACTATATCTGGTCTCCCCCGGACCCTGCATTCACTATATCCGACTCCCCGGACCCTGCATTCCGATATCCGGTCTCCCCGGACCCTGCATTCCCTATATCTGGTCTCCCCGGACCCTGCATTTACTATATCTGGTCTCCCCGGACCCTGCATTCACTATATCTGGTCTCCCCGGACCCTGCATTCACTGTATCAGGTCTCCCAGGACCCTGCATTCACTATATCTGGTCTCCCCAGACCCTGCATTCACTATATCCGGTCTCCCACAGTACACACAACATGGAAATGCAATTATATTAGTAAATTTAAACTCTTAAATACCTTTTCTCATCAGTATATAGCAGTCTTGTGACTTCAGCAGAGCACTGGTTAAAGCTTGTAGGAGGAGTTTTCTTTCTGCTCTAGGAGGATGTGAAACCTCTGACCCTCTGTCTGGACAGTGCTGATTGGCCCTGCGCTGATCACATGCACCCTCCCAGGAAAAAAAAAAACCTCTCTAGCAATACACATCAAACTGGGCATGTGCATGTTACCATGGGTTCAGACTGTATCAGGTGGTCAATTCAACAAGAGGAGGGGCAGAGAAGACAGGATCAAACAGCCTTTTTTACACAATGCAGAGTATTAACCTCTTTGGTTCCACAGTGAGTATAATAAGCATGCTTTACTGCATATACAGACTGATTGTACTGTTGTGGATCTAGTAACACTTTAACATTTGTTATTACATAAAAATGAAATAAAACTGGAGATGGTTTTTGAGGGGTGCATTGTTTCATTATGGAAAAACATGATATACAAACCTGAGCAAAATTACCAGCTGTATGCAGGGGTGGACTGACAACTCATGGGGCCCCCGGGCAATAGGGGATCATGGGGCCCCTGTGTCCTTGCCGAAATTCAAAAAAGCCTATGAAAAAAGGTACCAGGGGCATCTCATGGGGCCCCCTACTGACCCCGGGCCCTCGGGCAGTGCCCGAGTTTCCAAATGGTCAGTCCGCCCCTGGCTGTATGTGAAAAGGGAGACAATTCTAATATGATGAAGCCTTCCCATATATGCTAAATTCTACATACTATCTTTGTGTATCTCTCATATAGGCCAAAGAATTAAAAAGGAAAGAGGAGGAGCTTAAAAATTTGGACAGTTTTCACAAGGAACAGCTGACCAGCATAGAAAAGAAGGTAAGTGGTGATTGTTTCAGAATAATTATAAGTGTGCATGATTGCAAGCTGTTGATAAATCTGTTGATCGTGTGGGCTGAAAAGGCCGTTGTTCTTAGGGCTCGTTCACACTTGCCTGTTTTACCGCTTGCCAAACGCCCCTATAGCGTACGGCGTTTGCGGAGCGTTTTTTAACTCTCGGCAAACGCCGCATGCGCGGTTTAGTGCCGGTTGCTAGGCGTTTGCCGAGCGTTAATAACGCCCCACAAACGCCTGTAATGCAGTTTGAGTGGTGTTACCGCTCCGCAAACACCCCGCAGCGGCGTTGCAACCGCACCGCAAACGCCAGCCGGGTGTTTGCGGAGCGGCATCATAGACGAAAATAGGAGGCTTCAACGCCTCCTGACTCAACCAGAGGCGTCTGTTTTGACGCAACGCGACGCAAACGCTCCCGTTAGAACAGCACCATGTGCTGTAAGAGTTCAGAATTGGCAGAGGCATTTGGGAAGCTGTAAAAACGCTTCCCAAACGCCTCTCTGCCGCCTGCACACAACGCTAGTGTGAACGTAGCCTTACTGTGCATGCGCAACCTGGAGCCCTTTTATGCAAGAATTTACTGGGCCGGCGAGGCAGAGTGATCCAGACTATTCCCGGAATACTGCAGCCACGGCTTCATTTGCCCACAATACACATGGCTGCTTTTTTACACAGAAAAATTAAGCTTTAAAGTACCACTAATTCCCAATTAAGCTTTGCAACGTTTATACTGCATACTGTTGAAATTTTTCTTACTCTGCGTTCTTGACTGCAGTCCCTTATGATGGCAAGCAGAACAAAGAATTATCCACAAGCAATGCTTTTTTTTCCTCTGCAGCTAATATTTCCCTCTATTACTGAATTATTATTATTATTATTATACAGGATTTATATATTATTATTATTATACAGGATTTATATATATTATTATTATACAGGATTTATATATATTATTATTATTATTATTATACAGGATTTATATATTATTATTATACAGGATTTATATATATTATTATTATTCAGGATTTATATATATTATTATTATTATTATACAGGATTTATATATATTATTATACAGGATTTATATATTATTATTATTATACAGGATTTATATATTATTATTATACAGGATTTATGGCGCCAACAGTTTGCTCAGCGCTTTACAATATAAAGGGAGACAATACAGCAACAATACACTTCAATACAAGAGGGATAGGAGGGCCTGATCCTTGGAGCTTACAATCTAGTATAGGTAGACTAATGAGGAGGGAGTTACAATAGTCAAGGCGAGATATAAAAAGGGAGTGGATAAGTTGCTTAGTGGTTTCCGAGCTTAGGAACGGCCGTATCTTGGAGATGTTGCGGAGGTGAAGTCCACAAGATTTGGACAGCGATTGGATTTGGAGCTGAAAGGACAGATGGGAGTCCAGGATTACACCTAGTACCCTGGCATGAGGGGAGGGACTGATGGTTGTATTGTTGATCTTGATGGAGAAGTCGGGGGAGGGGGCACCGGCTGGAGGGAATAGTATGAGCTCCGTTTTGGAAAGATTGAGTTTGAGGAAGTGGAGGGACATCCATGCCGATTTTTTTTTTTTTTTTTTTTTTTTTTTTTTTTAAGTCCGCAAACGTGCAAACTACAACGAAAAAACCCGTAAGTGTTCACAAAAAATGTGCAAGTGCAAAACACCACACGAAAAAGTGCACTTAGGGGTGTGTTTGTCCTACCCCCCGAAGGGTTGGACCGTTCACCCGATCCCCCGGGGCACGAAGCTCCTGACAGGGACAAGGTTCCCATTTGGTCCTCCTGGCCAAAAGGCCTGGTGGACCACCGTTCCTTATGCCCAGCCGAAGCCGGACATCCAGTACTAGGCAAGGGGGTTCTCCCGAAGAGAAAACCCCCTAGGGATCAGGGGAGGAAGGAACCGTAGGGCCACACATCCTCCCCCTAGACTTCAGGTAAGGCCCGAGGACCCACACCCTCCATCCGTGAAAAAACACACACATAAGAACAGAAAAAGTGACAAAACGTGGGAGTGGTTTAAATAAATAAATAAAAAATAAAAAAGTGGTACCGTGCCTAATAGTGCACAGACCAGGCCCTGAGGCCTGTAGCAAAAATTGCCCCGGACTTAGCCAAAAGACCTGGTCCTTAGGGCGCTGTGCAAAAAGAAGTGAAAAACAGTGGCCATGTGTCATCTTCACACCGTGGGGTCCCACACCCAAGTGTTACTAGTGACACCCCTGAGAGCGTCTTCCCCAGGGGGCACTGAGTTTGCGGACTTTTTGCGTCCCCAGCCCCAGGCCAGACCAAGGTAGATCCGTCCAAATCAGGAGGTACTGGGTCTTTCCAGCTTTCCCAGAGGAATTACTCCCAAGGTCCCAGAGCGTATCGTGGCGCCCCCTGGTTTCTGTCCCTCCGGTCCAGCCTTCCGGACCCCCATCATACCAGTGAGGGTACTATACAACAACCATCCCCGCAAAGCTAGAATGGTCGGGAGCACCCCCACTGGACACTGATAAGAACAGATACTACACTTGATCTTAGCCAAAAGGCCGAGAAGCGATAAGTGACATCCATGCCGATTTTTTTTTTTTTTTTTTTTTTAAGTCCGCAAACGTGCAACTATATCGAAAAAACCCGTAAGTGTTCGCAAAAAAGTGCAAGTGCAAAACACCACACGAAAAACGTGCACTTAGGGGTGTGCTGTGTCCTACCCCGAAAGGGGCTTGGACCGCTGTCCCTGATCCCCCGGGGCACGAAGCTCCTGACGGGGACTAGGTTCCCACTTGGTCCTCCTGACCAAAAGGCCGGGTGGACCACCGTTCCCTATGCCAAGCCGAAGCCGGACATTCAGTACTAGGCAAGGGGACTCTCCCGAAGGAGAGTCCTCTAGGGATCAGGGGAGGAAGGAACCGTATGGCCACACATCCTCCCCCTAGACTTCAGGGTAGGCCCGAGGACCCACACCCTCCATCCGTGAGAGCACACACATAAGAAAGCAAAAAGTGACAAACGTGGGAGTGTAATAAATTAAATAAGGAAAGTAAATAAAATAAAAAAATGGTACCGTGCCGAAATGTGCACAGACCAGGCCCTGAGGCCCGTAGCAAAAATTGCCCTGGACTTAGCCAAAAGGCCTGGTCCTTAGGGCGCTGTGCAAAAAGAGGTGAAAAAACAGTGACCATGTGTCATCTTCACACCGTGGGGTCCCACACCCAAGTGTTACTAGTGACACCCCTGGGAGCGTCTTCCCCAGGGGGCACTGAGTTTGCGGACTTTTTGCGTCCCCAGCCCCAGGCCAGACCAAGGTAGCACGTTCAGATCAGGAGGTACTGGGTCTTTCCGGTCTCCCCAGAGGAATTACTCCCAAGGCCCCAGAACGAATCATGGCGCTCCCTGGTTTCTGTCCCTCCGGTACTAGCCTTCCGGACCCCCATCATACCAGTGAGGGTACTGTACAACAACCATCCCCGTAAACTAGAATGGTCGGTAGCACCCCCACTGGACACTGATAAGAACAGATACTACACTTGATCTTAGCCAAAAGGCCGAGAAGCGATAAGTGACATCCATGCCGATTTTTTTTTTTTTTTTTTTTTTTTTTTTTTTTTAAGTCCGCAAACGTGAGACTGTAACGAAAAAACCCGTAAGTGTCCGCAAAAAAGTGCAAGTGCAGAAACACACACACGAAAAACGTGCACTTAGGGGTGTGTTTGTCCTACCCCCGAAAGGGCTGGACCGTTCACCCGATCCCCCGGGGCACGAAGCTCCTGACAGGGACAAGGTTCCCATTTGGTCCTCCTGGCCAAAAGGCCTGGTGGACCACCGTTCCTTATGCCCAGCCGAAGCCGGACATCCAGTACTAGGCAAGGGGGTTCTCCCGAAGAGAAAACCCCCTAGGGATCAGGGGAGGAAGGAACCGTATGGCCACACATCCTCCCCCTAGCCTTCAGGTAAGGCCCGAGGACCCACACCCTCCATCCGTGAAAAACACACACATAAGAAAGCAAAAAGTGACAAAACGTGGGAGTGAATAAATAAATAGAATAGAATAAAAATAAAAAAGTGGTACCGTGCCTAATAGTGCACAGACCAGGCCCTGAGGCCCGTAGCAAAAATTGCCCTGGACTTAGCCAAAAGACCTGGTCCTTAGGGCGCTGTGCAAAAAAGAGTGTAAAAACAGTGGCCATGTGTCATCTTCACACCGTGGGGTCCCACACCCAAGTGTTACTAGTGACACCCCTGAGCGCGTCTCCTCAGGGGGCACTGAGTTTGCGGACTTTTTGCCTCCTCAGCCCCAGGCCAGACCAAGGTAGCATGCTCAAACCAGGAGGAACTGGGTCTTTCCGGTCTCCCCAGAGGAATTACTCCCAAGGCCCCAGAACGAATCATGGCGCTCCCTGGTTTCTGTCCCTCCGGTACTAGCCTTCCGGACCCCCATCATACCAGTGAGGGTACTGTACAACAACCATCCCCGTAAACTAGAATGGTCGGTAGCACCCCCACTGGACACTGATAAGAACAGATACTACACTTGATCTTAGCCAAAAGGCCGAGAAGCGATAAGTGACATCCATGCCGATATGTCACTTAGTAGGTTAGGGACAGTTACTGGCTGTTCTGTCCCTCCAGCGCTTACTGGAGTGCTGTGTTGCGGGGAGGGTGGGAGCTGCTCACTGAGAGGGTGGGAGCCAATCACTGAGAGGCTGAGCCAGCTGCTGGTCCAGGCATCTGGGTGGATTCTGACTTTAAACTCTAGATCTTTCCTGAGCCTGGACCGATTGAGTGACATCAGCCAACAGCGAGCTTTAGCCCACTGTTGGCAGAAAATGGATCACAGGCAGGGGCGGACTGACAAGTCATGGGGCCCCCGGGCAGTAGGGGATCATGGGGCCCCTGTGTCCTTGCCCAAACTCAAAAAAGCCTATGAAAAAGGTACCAGGGGCATCTCATGGGGCCCCCTACTGACCCCGGGCCCTCGGGCAGTGCCCGAGTTTCCAAATGGTCAGTCCACCCCTGGTCACAGGAGTACAGAATGAAGTTCTCTTTTGTGATCTATAGCCAAAATAATTTTGGCGATACTTCTCCTTTTAAACTTGGTTTTCTCCTTACTGGTCTGATTGCTAGAGATGAATGGACCACATGCATCTCCCTGATCTGCTTCATTCATTTCATGGATCTCTGCTTTGTGAACCACTCCTGATTCTTCTTGAATCTTCCCCTTCAATCAGATCTTTAACAAAGCCCTGCCTCTACCAAAATGGCCACCCCTACAAAAGACACTGGTAGGATATGTTGGTAATGTGAAAAAGATCGGTTGCAGGGAGACCACGGAAGATACTAGTGACCCTCTGCTTGCCTTTTTTGGACACAGCTTTAAGTACAAGTCCTCTTAAGGCCTCTTTCACATTGGTGCGCTTTTCCAGGGCGACAAACATGCATTTTAGCTATTCTCCCTTAAATCCTATGTAACTGCGGATGCACTGCATTTTGGAAATTCCTGCATGCTGCATCTTTGGTGCTGTTTTTCAGAAGTGCACCAAAAAGGCACCTTTCATTGTAAGTCAATGGCAATGCATTAAATGTGCACCCTGTCCTCACCTTTGGTGCATTTATGAGTCGCATCTCCATGAGTTAAGATCCTCTTTACCCTGAAGCATACTATATGTAAAACAGAACAAAGGATATATGTTAATAAAGCCTAATGGAATACACAACTTGCACATACAGAGACGTACAATAGTGTATGTACTGTACATTAAATATTGGGCTTATTGGGGCACAGCACAATGCATTATATCTACTCAAGTGTGAAGGTTTGATTGTCTCTTCAGCAAACGCTTCTTTTTTTCAGCGTGTGAGTTAATAATAGCACCAATGTTTTCATGGCGAATCTCAGGGATACACAAGACAATATATAGTTCTATGTTTGACACACATTGATGTATTATAAAACCTGAAGCACTTTACATAAAGTGCTTTCAGGGACATGAAGATATAGAATACACTTGAGTTTCAAAGGACACGGATTTCTGCCTGTGAACATTTTCTTGAAATGTAGTAGTGGTGCACCAAAATGAAAATTCTGGTGCCGAAACAGAAAATTCAGGATGCGCTTGTCCTAAAACTGAAACCAAAACAGACAGTTTAATTTTTTTTTAAATTTTTAATGTGGCTGTCAATTTTGCATTGAAGTCTCTAGGGGGCGTTATTGCATTGACATCAATGTGGACTCCACTTTGCATGAAAGTCTAAGAGACACAACTTTGCATGAAAGTCTATTAGACACAACTTTGCATGAAAGTCTATGAGACGCGACTTTGTATGAAAGTCTGAGACATGGCCTTGTATGAAAATCTGAGACATGGCCTTGTATGAAAGTCTGAGACATGACCTTGTATGAAAGTCTGAGACATGACCTTGCATGAAAGTCTGAGACATGACCTTGTATGAAAGTCTGAAACATGACCTTGTATGAAAGTCTGAAACATGACCTTGTATGAAAGTCTAAAACATGACCTTGTGTGAAAGTCTGAGACATGACCTTGTGTGAAAGTCTGAAACATGACCTTGTATGAAAGTCTGAAACATGACCTTGTGTGAAAGTCTGAGACATGACCTTGTGTGAAAGTCTGAAACATGACCTTGTGTGAAAGTCTGAAACATGACCTTGTGTGAAAGTCTGAAACATGACCTTGTGTGAAAGTCTGAGACATGACCTTGTGTGAAAGTCTGAAACATGACCTTGTGTGAAAGTCTGAGACATGACCTTGTGTGAAAGTCTGAAACATGACCTTGTGTGAAAGTCTGAGACATGACCTTGTGTGAAAGTCTGAGACATGACCTTGTGTGAAAGTCTGAGACATGACCTTGCGTGAAAGTCTATGAGACGCGACCTTGCGTGAAAGTCTATGAGACGCGATTTTCTATTAAAGTCTATGAGACGTGATTTTCCAATAAAGTCCATGAGACGTGATTTTCCAATAAAGTCCATGAGACGCGATTTTCCATTAAAGTCTATGAGACGTGATTTTCCATTAAAGTCACTAGAGGGCGTGTTGCATGAAAGCCTATGAGACGTGACTTTGCATGTATTGGCACCATTATCGGTACCTTTTTTCCTATCGGTAAAATGCTGATAACACTATGTTCGGCCGATATGTTTCAGCCGCCGATATTTCGGTGTATCCCTAAAATGTAGCATATATAATGATAGTTCTTTGTGCCTTTGCCAGTAGGTGTTACATAGTATACATATTTTATTTAAGTAGTATAAACATTAGGCATTCACTTAAAGTGGTTGTAAACCTCTGACATGAAATATGAACAAAGCATATCCCTCTATAGTGTGTACTCCAATCCAGAGCATTAAGTGTTCTTTCTGTCTGCTGCCTCGCTCCACTGCTATCTCCATGAGTCATGTCTGACAGGTTTTCCTGACACCAAGTGATATAAAAGGTGACAGGGGAGGGAGCTCCAGCACACAGCCTGTGAATGATGGCCTTAGCTCTGTTCCTGTGTGAAGCGGAGTGTGTGCCTTCAATCCACTTAGCTCTCAGCTGTCCTCACTGAGCTCTGACGAGTGTAACTTAAGCTCCCCACCCCCTGCTTTCTGAAGCTCAGAAATGCTGTGCAAATTATGGACTTTGAATAGCTGTACAGAAGAAATTGCTTCAGATAAACTGGTACAACTTATGTAGTAGGATTTGTTTCATCTCTATGTATCACATGAGACCGGTCACTTCACTGGGTATTTGTAAAGGTTTACAACCACTTTAAAGTGGAACTTCACTCAAAAAATGAAGTCTCACCGGTTGGCTCCCTCCCCAAGCCTTTGACTAAGATGCAGGTTCATTTGCATGGAGGGAGTGAGAGTACTGATATTTATCAGTACCCGCTTACCACTTAAATCCTTGCCTAGACGAGAATGATGTCCCTTGTCCCACCCCCTCCCCTCCCACAGCCCCGTGGGGCACATTTCATGTCCCAAGTTGTTGCTGCAGGACCATTCACAAAGCATTGCACAAGCTTGTGCTTACACAGTGGGGAGACAACTTTGGTTCCTCAGGAAGTCACAGCCAGCTCCCCTATCCAAGATGGTGGGCTAGGGATGATGTACTTTAGAATATTTTCATATTATTAACATACATTAAATGAGCCTTAAACACACAATCTCTGGCCTCTCTAGCTGCTTCTACTGTGAAGTGATTCATTCTCAAAGATCCTCAAAAATTACGGCAAAAACTCCATCTTTCCCAGCCATTTCCTTGACCAGACCAGAAAGGAGAGAGGGACCTTCAGGATATATACTCATATGCGTATTTTCATACGCCTTCTGCTTTTCAACCCTTACAGCCCTCAGAGATCCTAGTGTCAGTGCCTGAGAAGGGGGGACATATCTTGATTGATTCTTCTCTGACCTGCTGGACCATTCTTTCACCACATGAGGGCGTAGGATCTCCATCTTTCCCAGCCATTTCCTTGACCAGACCAGAAAGGAGAGAGGGACCTTCAGGATATATACTCATATGCGTATTTTCATACGCCTTCTGGTTAGTGTGTATTTCTGCCATTTGCACTGGGAATCCATCTGCACGGGGAATCAAGGAGCACCTTTATTGGACTGTGTTTCACTATTTTCACCATTATTTCTAATGTTTTTTAGCGCTGCATTTTGTTTATACTAGAATTTGAGGACTTGTTATGCGTTTTCCTTTGATGTTCAGCTGCTACAATTTTGAGAGCGCTTACTATTTTTTACACTATTCTTGTATGTGTATATGCTTGTAGAAATGATCATTTTTGCCAAGAAGCAACACAAGGTTAAGAAAATTTCCATGACTTACATCTGGGTTACATAAGTGGTGACAGTGTCTAATTATGGGGTGTACTCAGCGGTGTATTTAGGTTTTTTAGGCAAACTGTCTGCCCCCACGGATATGTGCCAACACCCCTCCCCTTCCCCCTTCCCCCTCCCACGGACAGAGCCTGACATTGACCAACAACACCCCTGCCCCCCCCCTTCCCAGGAGAACCTTCCACTACCGCTCCCTCATCTTCACAGCTCCAGACATCCCCAGGAATGAGAGTCAGGCTCTACATACACCATCAAGCAGCCCACAGCCTATCTTGGATCCCACCTGGTTCCCATGGCCCTTCTTCCATCCCTTCTTCTGGGGGGAGGTGCTGCCCCCCTGAAAAATGCCGCCCTAGGCAAATGCCTTGTTTGTCTTGTGGTAAATACGCCCCTGGGTGTACTAACTGATAGCAAATCAGGAAGGGGAAACAAAGGAACATCTCAGATAATAATCAGGCTGCTGTGGCAGCAGAGACAGTGGCAAAAACCTGTGTTTTTATTGTTTGCTTTGTTGTTGCTTTGTTTTTTACTTCCTGCCCAGATGACACAACAGGAAGTGAAAGGACATCTCTACCATAGGGACACTGGTACAAATAAAAACCCAGGAGAGCTTCTTAAGGGCTCATGTACACTCACGTTTAGGAGCTGTTCAGTGTTTTTTTCAGCAGCCCCTGAACTCACCCTAATGTTTTCCTATGTGTCCATGTACACATCATCATTTAGAGTCACTTACAGGAAGTTGAGTTTACAGTCGTTTTTTTTTAACGCAACAAACTTGTGTTCAGACGTCGATTTTATCAGCGTTTCAAACGCAAAACGCTTGTAAACGTGACTAAACGCGGCAAATCGCGTTTATAAGTGTTTGCGTTTGAAATTGTTTTTAACTCTTCCAGTTCCCAATGCTGTCCAGAGCCATTTTCATCATTAAAAAATGCATGCAAAGCGTTTTCAAGGTGCTCAGATGGACAAAACACTGAACACAGGTTGTTCCTATCAAGTTTATCACACATTGTAATGACCAATTCACACCTCAGACCTCTCCCGCCCTTGGAAACAAATGAAATGTTAATGAAAATTCACACCTCAAATTCCTCATGAAGACCCCCTGCCAGGTGGCCTTAATGATTCCTTCCACCAGACACCTTTCCCACCCTTGGAAACAAAAGAAATGTTAATGAGCAACTCACACCTAATTATCTCAACACATCCTTCTGTCTCTGCTTCTAGTCTCTGTATTTCTCTGAAACAGTCTGAAATAGTTAATAATTTACCACTTTTCAGTGCATTCTGGGTATTTGGAAGTTTCTCCTGCGCTTATCTTTAAAAAACTATTCTAAACATAAACGCGTTATGCAAACGTGGCAAAACAGATGTGTTTTTTAACCTACGTTTTCCAGCAGTCAGTTTCCATCGTTCAGAAACGTCCCGTGTACATGGGGCCTAACTCTTGCCCTCTCTACTAAAAGAATGTGTTCAGCCCTGGTGATACAACAGGAAATGTAGGAAGATTGCTCCAACAGGAACACAAACAAAAATAAAATCCAAAGAGATGTTTTAGCACTTCTCTACTCTATCCAAATCTTTTAAATTACTTTGACAGGTGATCCAGTTTGACGTTAAGAATTGGGCTCATTCTGCAATGGTTAGTCGCATATTTTTACATTTTCGAGTGTGGTAAACTTTTCCTATGTAATCCTTTTATTTTGCATGTCTCATTGCATCATTTTTTATATGTAAAGATTCTTAGCTTTGAACTCATTTATGTCTATAGATACGCTGCAATCTTTTATTGCATCATTGTACCCTGAATGCATGGCATCATGGCAGTGCCTTGCCCCTTCTCCCTGTGATCATGGGCGCCATTCAACCCAGAATAGGACCAGCGTTGGAGCAAGTAATGTACAAGTCTTTAGAGAAGGTGAATTCTGAAGTCATTGCTGCTTTATTTAAAAATGAATGAGTCATGTTTTTCTTTTTAATATGTCCTTAGAATCGGGTTTTACATAGAATATTATAGTGTGATTTAAGTTCGTAACCTTCGTTCAGCTTAACCCACCTTTGGAGCTATCCTTTTAAATTGTATATGACATCCTTGAATCTGCGCATGCTTAAAACATGCTTTTATTTTCCTCCAGTGTTTATTGCGTTTGCCTCACTCCTCCACAAAATTTAACAGCATCTGTGACACATAGCTGCTGCTACTTGTCTTCAGGAGTCAATTAAGGCAGCTGATTAATGGAAATGTGTTGTATAAACGGTGAAATAGATTGTGTAATTGTGACAATTAAAAAAAAAAAATACAATGGAGCGCCTTGTAAACTTTTGACAGTTAAACAGCAATTCCAGCCAACAAGCAAAAACAGTCAATGAGCTCCTAAGACTGTGCAGCAAACAATAAAATTGTGTAAAAATGTAAAGTTTGCTTTATACAAGTGCAGATGGAATCTAAAGATCACCTCGCAGGGGCACTGGGGGTATACTTCCTAAAACCTTCACTGTGTTCCTGTGCTTCCAGTATATCTGTAACGGACCGCCTGACAGCACCTCTATCAGTCCCCCGGTAGAGCCTCCCCAGAGTGCGGAGTCTAAGCACCGGACCACTTGTTCACCAGGGCCCCTGATAGTGGGGATGGACTTGGAACGCTCCGGTACCAGGTCGCAACTACCAGGTATCTCCAACAGGGGTAGAGGAGTCTGACAGGGGCTCCAGAGAGCTAGGAGTCTGATGTAAGGGAGCCTAGTGATCCCTGCGGGGTGGGTGGATGGATGAGCTAAATCAGAGTCGTGCAGGCCGGGTCGGTAACTAGCGGATCGGTAAGGTACAAAACGGTAGGCAAAGGATAGTCGGGTCACACGCAGGGTCAATACCAGGAGGTCAGATCTAAACGGGAACATCCAGGAGCAGAGTCAGGCAAGCCAAGGGGTCAGGACGGGAGAAGGCAACAAGGTCAAAACAATCCAGATCAGAAGTACTCACACACAGGTAACAGGATACAAAGACCATTCGGCAACAAGTGTCTGTGCAGGGCTAGTTTAAATAGCCCGCCCTGCACCTGACAGGCGTAGCCTGGGTCCCAGTGCCTGCCTAGTACTGTCCAGACGACAGGTGCGCCTGGGTCCTAGTGCCCTGCCACCTATATGTCTCGGCAGACACCTACGCATGTGTAGACCCATGCGTCGCGATCGTTCCTGACAATATCGGGTTACATCCAAACTTCCAAGGCAGGTCTGGATATGATTGATAAGTGAAGTTAGAACTAAAGCACCACACCATGAATATTCAAAGATAAAGTCTAATTAATAAATACATTCCCTTTACCCCTCTCTCCTCCCTGATCATTATCCAATAAAAACTGTATGGACTAAACCTCCCCTCCTAAAAAAGTAAAAAAAATTTTTGGCAGATGTGATGATGTCATCAGTGCGGCACAGTGGCTTAGTGGTTAGCACTTCTGCCTTGCAGTAATTGGGTCGTGGGTTCGATTCCCAACCATGGTGCCTCCTGCATGGAGTTTGCATGTTCTCCCTGTGTTCGCGTGGGTTTCTTTCGGTACTCCGATTTCCTCCCACACTCTAAAGACATGCTGGTAGGTTAATTGGATCCTTTCTAAATTGTCCTAGTTTCATCGCTGGCCACACGGTATCTCCTGCATGGTGGGGGTTGGGGAAAGACCTGGCAACCTACTCTGTAAAACAATTGCTAAGAGGATTCATGGAAAAAGTCTCTTACGAGTGACGATCCATGCAATCGCCAGGGGTCAGATACGACTGAATGGATAGAAAGAGATGATGTCATCACTGGATGTACGGTGTTCCTGTATTCTTCTCAAACACTGGTTGTATGGGAGGAACCAGAAGATAGCCCACGCGTCACTGCAGCTTTTTTTTTTTTTTTTTTGTAAGAGACTGCCCATTCAGTGGGCTGGATCTTGGACGCTGATGCGCGGGCTTGTGTGCAGTTGCGCAGACGTTGCCAGGGGAAGTTGCTGTACATAAAAACACCTATGCATGATCCAAGGCAGACTATATATGTTCAGGCTTCATCCACACGGCCATTGCAAGCGTTTTATATTTACAGATCTGAATGCAGCTGCATTGTTTTCAATGGAGATATTCACACAGGTGTGTAAACGCACACTGCCTTCAGCTCCATGACACAAAGTCCAAAAATCTGCAGCTGAAGACATACGTATACATGTATGCCAAATAAAGCTATTGGGGGGAAAAAAGGACAATTTTATATGTAAGAGTTTTACTTATCATTACGCAGGAACTTTTTGAACTAGAAAAAAATATGCGGAATAAGATCAGTAAAATATTTACACCTATGTGAATGTAGCCTAAAATTTTTACAGTTCGATCAGTGCCATGCTCACTGGACACTGTAGTATCTCCATTACACAGGTGGCAAAGGGCTTGTAAAAACAGGCAGTTGATCAACAGTTTTATCATCACCCTGAGCGCCAAGCTGCAAGTTAACATGGACAGTGGTGAAGTTTTCCAACGACAAACAAACGAAACCAGCGCTCAAATCCTCATGCAGACCAAAATAAATTTCAGGATGCCAAACGAAGAGGTGCTGCCCTTCAAAGATTGGGAAATCTGGACACTAGTGAACAAAAGCAGACAAGGGCGCACTCTCATCGTGCATTACCGTGGTACACCACGTATTTATTGTGTAGAAAAATAGATATATACTCACAAACCAATGGAAATAAAAAACAGAATGAGTGGTCTGCAAAAACAGTCAATGCAATAATGTGTCCTTAATCAGGATAAGCTGACACGTTTCAGGAGACAAGCCCCCTTCCTCTTTAGCTCTGAGGAAGGGGGCTTGTCTCCCGAAACACGTCAGCTTATCCTGATTAAGGACACATTATTGCATTGACTGTTTTTGCGGACCACTCATTCTGTTTTTTATTTCCATTGGTTTGTGAGTATATATCTATTTTTCTACACAATAAATACGTGGTGTACCACGGTAATGCACGATGAGAGTGCGCCCTTGTCTGCTTTTGTTCACTAGTGGTGACGTTTATAGTATCTGATGTTTTGGCAGGTGAAACCTTGAATATGGGATCGCGCAGCATAATGTAGTTGTAATGTATGTGGTTGAAACACGGTGCAGCATTTTTTCAGTGGTTAAAACGGGCATTCAGCTCAGGTAGGCCACAATTGTCTTTCCAGGATAGGGAAACCATGGAGGAGCTTATATTGGATGTGGAAGTCTTGGTGGTGATGCAGTCCTTGGACAAGGGCACCCTGGCTTGGAGGGGTTCAACCTCACCTACTACTGGACGTTCCATACCACACTTTGTACTCTTCTGTAATGCTTTGTTAGCTGGAGCATCTTTTTCAATGGATTTGTATGCCAATATTATTCTGATTCCAAAGGAGCGCAGAGAAGGGTCAGACTGTGCAAACTACCGTCCCATCTCTTTATTAAATGTAGTTCTCAAGATCCTCAGGAAGATCTTGGCTCCCTGCCTTCTTATTGTGCCCACCCTGGGATGACACATGTAGAGCCCTGAACCTGATAAACCTGGCTCAGTCGAGAGCCAGTCCGATGCTTCTGATTTCAGCATACACGGAAAAGGCCTTCGACTGAGTTGACTGGCTCTTTATGAAACAGGCACACACTGTAGGTATCTAGGAATGAGTCCAACATGTGTACCAACATGTGTGGCTAGAGCAATCTGCTCATACCAGTTGACAGGCCAACAAAGCTGTTTCCTTCATATTCAACCTGAGTAACAGCACCCATCAGGGCTGCCCCCTCTCACCCTTGATTTTTGTTCATTCTTACGAACAGCAAAGTCAGACTTTTTGAATTTCTTTTGGGGTACAAAACGAATCTCCTATTGCCTTCTAGCACTTCCAAAGGTGATTGGGGGGCATAGGTTTTCCAGATCCAAATATTACGACACGTTACATTTGATGAGAATCTTAGACTGGATCAATCGTTCCTCTGAAAAGGGCTGGGTGGGATTACAGCAAGACGTGTCCCATTGACCATTACAGACCTTGCTATGGCAACCCTCAAGGTTGCCTGCTCATATTAAAGTCATATCCCTTGATAGGAACCACGCTTTCTGTCCTTCACAAGGTGGGTTGTCTTTTGAGCTTGTCCACGTCCATTTACACCTCTATGTCACCGATGATAGAGACCCTGGAGTTTATCCCTTGTCTGACAGACTACAGGTTCAAAGCTTTTCTTCACACCGACCAATTTAGACTACGGCACTTCTTTTGAGGAAACTGCTGGTACTCCATTGAGGGTATTAGAGGCATGCAGCACAGTGGCTAAATGGTTAGCACTTCCGCCTGGCAGTACTAGGGTCATTGGTTTGAATCCCAACCACGGCAGCACCTGCCTGGAGTTTGCATAACCTCCCTGTGCCTGCGTGGGTTTCCTCCAGGTACTCCACTTTCCTCCCACACTCCAAAGGTTAACTGGATCCTGTCTAAATTGGCCCTAGTATGTGTATGTGTGAATGTGAGTTAGGGACCCTAAAATTGTAAGCCCCTTGAGGGTTAGGGACTGATGTGAATGCACAATATATATGTAAATCTCTGCGTAAATTGACAGCGCTATATAAGTACCTGTAATAAATAAATAAAAGTGATCGCCCCCCTTTGACCATTGGTGAGCATTGGAAATTCAACATTTCATATCGTCTATCTCGGGTGGGAGTACATTTATTAGACTGTTAACCCCGTTTGAGCAATACTGTCTGGACCCATTTAATTTGAAACTTGTGCTTTCGAAATCATATGCCCTGCTTTTAATACCTGAGGAAAGTTATGTCCCGCTCTTCCTACCAAAGTGGAAACGGGATCTACACTTGACATTTACAGATAAATAGAGAGATTGTATCTTGTATTTTGCACATCGTGCTTCCATAGCAAGCAGAATTCAAGAGTCGAGCTATAAGGTCATTCATTACCTGTTGGTATAGAGTACCCACATTATTACACAAGATTTACTTTGCAGTCTTGCCAATATGCTGGGATTGCCAGCACGACACATATTTGTGGCGTGTCCCGCATCCACCCCTTCTGGAGCTCGGTACAGGACCTTATCTTCAAATTACCTGACATCTCTCTCCCTGATAAGCCAGTGATGTGCCTACTACATTTATTTATTTCAGGTACTTATATAGCGCAGTCAATTTACGCAGCTCTTTACCTATATATTGTACATTCACATCAGTCCCGAACCCTCAAGGAGCGTACAATCTAAGGTCCCTAACTCACATTCATACATTCACATACTAGGGCCAATTTTAGACAGGATCTAATTAACTCACCAGCATGTCTTTGGAGTGTGGGAGGAAACCAGAGTACCCGGAGGAAACGCACGCAGGCACAGGGAGAAAACGCAAACTTCAGGCAGGTGGTGCCATAGTTGGGATTCAAACCATTGACCCTTGTACTGCCAGGTGGAAGTGCTAACCATTTAGCTACTGTGCTATTGAGGCACAGATACGAGACGTCTTTCCTGATCCACCTGCCTAATGCAGCTAAAATCTTTATTGGCTGTTTATGCCCAACAAGTAAGTTTAGACACGCAGTCATTATTGGGATAATAAGTGCAATTCATGCTTATGAGAATAAATCAAAGACGAATTCTCCTGCGCTCTAGCCACCAGACAGGTGGCGAATGGATGGAACCAGACCTGGAAAAATCGTCCACCAATGCATAAAGGGTTGTGCGGCTCCAAACAAGGCTGGGGAAGCCCGACCAATACTGCAGAATGAAATGAAAACAAGGCGATGGGTATTCAGTACAGCTGACGCATTTCGAAGGGTGTCCCTTCTAGCTCTGATGAAGAAGCGACACCCTTTGAAACGCGCCAGCTGTACTGAATACCCATCCCCTTGATGGGATTCGCGCTATCTTCAAGTCCCTTTGAGGACTTACATGCCTGATTTCATTCGCTGTTTGTGAGTATATTTTTTACAATTAATAAATTTTGGTTACTGAGGTAATGCGCAAGGTTGGTGCGCTTCTCGTTTTCATTTCATGCTTATGAGAGCTGCACTACAGCATTATCTTTGGGCTTTATCTCAATTGTTTATGTTATGTTCTATTTTCCAAGTTCTATGCAAAAATGAGTGACAGCAGAGCAATGCCTAGGCAGGAACCTTACCTTTTTTGTCTTTGGACATATTGAAATCAGGATCATTTTGTTTCAATAGCATAGACTGCTGTACCGGTACACTAGCCAGGTAGACCACTCTACTTGATGATAGAACACTGTATGTACCTGTAACAGGCTACCTTTGTATGGATCCTGTTTCCTGAATTTGTAATGCCTGTATGCCCTAAAGGGGTTGGACAAAATTAAGGAAACACCAGGTAAAAGAGCAAAATCATTACCTAATATGGTGTTGGACCACCTTTGGCATCCAGTACGGCCTGATTTCTCCTTGGAATTGACAAACCTAAGTCTGGGATGGTGGATTCTGGATTTTGATACCACTCTTTATGCAAAAATTGTTCCAGTTCTTGCAGAGATGCTGGAGGCAGAAACCGAGCCTGAACCTTGTTCTCCAAAATTGACCATAGTTGCTGTATGATATTGGGGTCCGGGGTCCAGGAAAGGTGCGAGACTTTGTTTGCATGCTCATCAAACGACGATTTGACAACACCAGCTGTGTGAATTGGAGCATTATTGTCTTAGTAAATGGCGCTGTCTTCGGGAAACAATGTCTGCACCATGGGGTGCACATGGTCGCCCATAATGTGTACATAGTCGCTGGCAGTCAAACTGATGAAGGAGCCTGCAGACTACCAAGATATGGCTGCCAAAACCATGATTGCATCCCCACCATGCTTGACCGTTGGCACAAGGTATTCCTGATCATAAGCTTGGGACAGTGTTTGCCACACGTAAACATGTCTGGCGGTTGGGAACAGTGTGAAGCTCGATTCATTGGACCATATTACAGTCTTCCATTGATCGATAGTCCACGATTTATGGGTGTTGCACTACCGGTGGTTTGGCAATTGCAGCTCACCTGTGAATGTTTTGCGTATGGAGTTCCCGCCGCACAGTGGACATTGAGATTGAGCTCTCACTTTTGCAGCAGTTGTTTTCTTATTCCGGGTCATAATCCTGCGCAATGTCTTTTGTCTCTTTCAGTCAGTTGACCATGTCGACTGCGCTAATGTTTATCAGATGACGTTCTCCTGGAAACTGTATATGCCGTCATAACCTTTGATACTGTACCTTGCGACAGCGCAAATAAATTGGCAACTTAAGTCAGCAGCTAAGCAGCACCCTCTTTGAAGCTCAGTAAGCTCTGACATGACTCCGTATTACTAGCAGTGCACGCAGTGAACCCGGGTTCACACCGATGTGGAATTTGCACCAGTTTCTGTGCGAATTCTGCACCGCATCACAATTGCACCCCATTCATGCGAACCTCTGCAGGTGTGTATGTTAAGTTGACAAAAACCGGTTCGCAAAGCATGGTGCGATGTGCAGAATCGGATCGCATGGGTGTGAATACCCATGCGATCTGATTCTGGTGCAGACCAAAAAAGGGTCCTGCACCTTTCTGGTTCGGATGCAGTGCGATTTGAGCCATACAGTATGTATGGCTCCAATCGCACCGCACAGAATTCGCATGTGATTTGCACAGGAATGCGGTGCAGTTCCTGTGCGAATCACATGCCATATACCGCATCACAGAAGTGTGAACCCAGGCTGAATGACGAAAGTGAGTCTTTCCATCTCTTAGGTGTCTCATCACACAGCGGACGCAAAGGATGTTACATCACTTCTGCTTTCAAAGCACGGATGAATAAAAACAAACAAGGGCGCACTCTAATCGTGCATTACCATGGTATAACACGTAATTTATTAAATAAAAAGGATGTATACTCACAAACCAACGTGATAATGGGCAGTATAGGTGATCCACAAAAACAGTCACAATGCATCTGTGTCTAATGATGCGGATAAGCTGACGCGTTTCGGGAGCTGAACCCCCTTCCTCAGAGCTAGGGATGTGTCTGCTGGCCACAAACCTATATACCGATGGGATGTCAGAAGGAGGGTGAAAAAGGACACTCCCACCCACTCTCAGCTGACCAAAAAAAAAGAAATAAAAAAAGGAAAAACTGAAATGACATAGTGTTTTCCTTTTTCTTTTTTTTTTTTTTCTGTCAGCTGAGAGTGGGTGGGAGTGTCCTTTTTCACCCTCCTTCTGACATCCCATCGGTATATAGGCTTGTGGCCAGCAGACACATCCCTAGCTCTGAGGAAGGGGGTTCAGCTCCTGAAACGCGTCAGCTAATTCGCATCATTAGACACAGATGCATTGTGACTGTTTTTGTGGATCACCTATACTGCCCATATCACGTTGGTTTGTGAGTATACATCCTTTTTATTTAATAAATTACGTGTTATACCAGGGTAATGCACGATTAGAGTGCGCCCTTGTTTGTTTTTATTCACCAGTGGTCAGATTTCTCGATCTCAGAAGGGCAGCACCTCTTCGGTTGGCATTTGACAATTCCTTGGTTTGTATGAAGATTGGAGCGCTGGTTTCATTTGTTTTTCTTTATTTTGCTTTCAATGCGAAACAAATCGCCACTTTCATACCTGCAATGAATGTAGCGTTCCATATTTTTGCCCAACCTCTGTATATCTCATTGATGGATTGTTAAATGTTTTGCTGTTATGCACAATATTTATTTATGGTACTACTATAACGCCGTCAATTTACGCAGCGCCTTACACATATATTGTACATTCACTTCAGTCCCTAACCCTCAAGGGGCAATAAATCTTAACCTCTTGGTGCCGGCCGAACGCAAATGTGTGGCCTCCCGATGTCTGGGCCTAGACGCTAAGCGGCCGCACATCTGCGTTCTATTAACCCCCCTGGCGGTATTCCCAAGTGTAGCTCGGGGTAAAATGTCAGTGCCAAAAGCGGTAACCCCGAGCTACACTCGGGCTTACCATGCGGCGCTGCATAGGGAGTCCCTGCAGAGCTTACCTTGTCCTTCGTTCCCGCGATGTGTCCCCTGCAGCGTCCCCGGCCATCTCCTCCGGCTGATGCCGGCATCCGGCTTCTGTGTTCCGGTCCCTGTGACGTCGGGACGTACGGGTGCCGCCGCCGCCGGCGGCGGGAAATTTGAAAATGTAAAAAAAATGTCATTTTTTTTCAAAACGAATTTTACATAGTAAAACATTGGCATCCAAAAAGCATCCCTTTAGGTCGAAAGCGGGTTTAGATCAGCTAGAGAACAGCGATAGTAAATCAGAACCACTTGCAGAATTGAGTGATAATGATTCATCATCAGACACTGAAAACGATTCTGCGACTTTGCTCAGTGATGTGTGAACTTGGCGCTATATTTCAAATTTCAGTGTTTTTGGTTTGATTATATTATTGAATTACATGTATTATTATTATATTATTATTTTTTATGATTATTTATTAAATTATAATTTATGATTTCGTGTTTCAAATTTTATCATACCCGGGGTGTTTACTAGACTCTTGTTCAGACAGATTTCAGTGAGTTATTCCTAACAATTACAGGCCCACAATAAAAAAACTACATATTTCCATGCAAAATAATGGTACCGCTTTCAGCACCAAAAATCTGAAATAATCATACCGCTAGGGAGGTTAAAAGAAATAAATATGTGCTGAGAGCACGCTCCCAGCACACATGTCTGGTACTCACGGAAAGGTTTCGATCTCCTCTTTCGATCGGGACCTTTCCCGATCATGTGATGGCGTGTCACAGCGGTCACATGACACTAAACCCTGCCCCGCCTCCTGGCTTCTGAAACCCTTAAAGGGCGGGGAAGCACCAGTGCCAAGGGGTTAAACTGAAAAAAAAAACAGGCATTCAGGAGGTCACATATCACCTTTTTTGTTCCACATGTCAGTTGCCTCTGAAGAGCAAAATACTGTGGATCTCCTTGTACTGTCAACTCTACCGCACATGTAAAGGAAGCCTAAAAAATGAGTATTGCTTAGGTCAGTGTGACAAGGCTCTGTCTCTTGAATGCGATGAACATATTCGCATATTCCCATCGCATGGCGACTAATAAACACTTAACGCATGCGTTATCAGTTACTGCCCTTTAATGCATCGCGGCCATGTGTTGCATTAGATTTTTATTTCTGAAAAGCCTTGTTCCAGGCTGAAAGGTGTACGGCCAAGTGGGTTACTTTGCTCTTAACAGAAGAGTAGTGAAGTGCCTTTATGAGGTCTGTAAAGTGTGGAAAATGTCCATTAACCGTCGATGAGCGATGAAATACACAGACAGTACAACTCATAATGCCGCAATAAAGCTTAATTCTGTCAGGAAAGAGGAAAAAATACGACTTTGTCTCCCCCCCCCCCCTTCCTTTTTTGTGGATTTTTTTTCATCCCCATAAATGAAAGCTGCGAGCACGTGGTACACTCATTCTTTTTTTTTTTTTTTTTATTAGCTGCTGCTTTTATATAATTTCACTTTCATTTGTGGAATGTACACAGACCTTGACATTTTCTGTTTCTATAGTCACAGCTATAAAGCTTCTCCTAATCCTTTATTGTGCCGTGCCTCCTACGGCCCCCTCCTACGACCCTCTCCATCTTTTCCGCCATTGGCTTGGTGGCAAACAGAACTGTGTACAAGCACTTGTTTTCACCGGAGGAAGAATACAATAGTAGAAAACCTTCTTTTAAATGATCCTAATGGAAGACGACCTTCCCCTACAACTGATATTTGGGCTTTGTGCTGTTGCTAGTGAGATGAATGATGTGCCAGATTCTCTCTCATGCAATTCATTGGCAAGATATACCCGCACCACTTTTCCATATCATCCATGTTGCACAGCCATTGAAGCAGATATCCAGTCTCCCTAATCAAATTTTTTTTTTTAAAAGTACTTCCACATTAATATTTTCATTATGTCCTATCTTTATGCTAGTTACTTTTAAAGGAGAAGTACAGCCAAAGCTGTTTTGGCTGTACTTCTCCTGTAGATCACAGGGGTGCCTTGACGTCACGCCGCTGGGTCACGGAGGTCTGGCGGCCACCATTTTTACACCAGCTGGTTAGTGCTCATAGCAGCTTTTTGGCTGCAATACCTATCGCTGCTGTTGTTGTAACATAGCACATACCACTTTACATGTATGAGGATATCCTATTACTTATTTGTTGATTTCGCTATCCTTTATTAACCATTTCCCTCCCAGCCTATGGCCGAATGGCGACTAGCAAAAACCCTCACCTTTCCAGGTGGACACCATATGGCGTCCTTTCCGGCATGCTCGGTTTGCACGCCTGCAGAGCCGCGCAGCAGCGCGATCTGTCACCAGCTGTGTACCTCGAACAAGTAGTAGCTGGATGGGGTCAGCCGGAGGCATAGTCAATGAACAATCCAAAGGTGGGCAACAGTAGCTGGATGAGATCATGTAGAAGAGTAGTCAATGAGCAAATCAAAGGTCAGTAACGAGTAGTAGCTGGATGGGGTCAGGCGGAGGCATAGTCAATGAACAATCCAAATCTGGGCAACAGTAGCTGGATGGGATCATGTAGAAGAGTAGTCCATGAGCAAATCAAAGGTCGGTAACGAGTAGTAGCTGGATGGGGTCAGGCGGAGGCATAGTCAATGAACAATCCAAAGGTGGGCAACGAGTAGTAGCTGGATGGGGTCAGGCGGAGGCATAGTCAATGAACAATCCAAATCTGGGCAACAGGTAGTAGCTGGATGGGATCATGTAGAAGAGTAGTCAATGAGCAAATCAAAGGTTGGTAACGAGTAGTAGCTGGATGGGGTCAGGCGGAGGCATAGTCAATGAACAATCCAAATCTGGGCAACAGTAGCTGGATGGGATCATGTAGAAGAGTAGTCAATGAGCAAATCAAAGGTCGTAACGAGTTGTAACTGGATGGAATCTGACAACGACGTAGTCGATGAGCAAGCCAAAGGTTGGTAAAGAGTAGTAGCTGAATGGGATCAGGTGGAAGCTTAGTTGAGGAACAAGCCAAAAGACAGTAAAGAGTAGTAGCTGAATGGCATCAGGTGGAAGCTTAGTCAATGAACAAACCAAAGGTCTCTAATGAGTAGTAGCAAAGATAGGACAGCAGCAAGTTTGTAAGGAGCAAGATATTGGCTGGAGAGAGCACAATAATCTGGCAAACAGGAAGTGCAAGGACGTGGCTTAAATAGGAAGTTGGAGGGAGGAGGAGGAGTTGGTGGGAGGAGCAAAGAGGTTCAACAGAGACGCGTTAGAAAGCAGGAATGCTCACTGGACCAGACAGGGAGTTGTCCAGCATTTTAGATGGCACAGCAAGAAGAGCCATAGCCAAATACAGCAGAGGTCCTAGGTTCAGATCTGGATCCTGAAAGGATTGCAGTTCAGGTGCTTACACTGCTTACTTTCAATAATACATATAACAATGCGGTAAGAAATACAGAGCTGCATTGATTTGGGTCTTTTCTATCAGCTTTAAAACCATTTTTTTAAAAAAAATACAGAATTCACACCACACTAGCAGAATCCTTTTATGATATACATGAACATGGCTTGTTTCAAAACCCTTCTTCTGCAGTACAAATGATGGAAGGAGTGGGGGCCGAGTGGCTGTCTTTCCTCCTGTTTTGATAACTGCTCTCAAAACACAATTACTTTTTAGACAGTTGATGCTGGCTGCGGTACAACGTCCTGCTTATCATCACTTGCATACAGCTGGCTTGGCTCCACCCGCTTTTTCCTCCGTGTGGATCCTGAAAATTAGAAATGCCCCTTCCTCTCTTCTCTTTTGAATTTTTCAGAGCTGAAGTTAGAATGGTAAAATATTGCAGTATTTCCTGCTGCAATTCATTGTCATAAAGGCATACACAGCCCTAAGACTGCAGAACCATAAAAACTAAACCAACTAATAGATACAGAATTTACCTACCTAAATTCCAGTGGGCAGCTGTGGGGCGGTAAAAACAAGCGGATGAGTTTTACTGCCTCTCTGTCTCCCACCCAGTTCCTAACATTACAGTCTGACAGGGTTGTACATATGCCGTGACATTTTTAACTCGAGCTTCAGAGTTTGATAGGCAGGACTGCCTGTCAAGCATGCCTATTGAGATCAGTGGGACCTCACCGCAACACCACGAGCCAAATACGCAGTCCCACAATGTAAAAGGAGGCACTTCTACCTGTCAGCTGCTGCTATACAGGCCACTGAAAAGCGTGCCACGAGCAGGGGCGGACTGACCATTTGGAAACTCGGGCACTGCCCGAGGGCCCGGGTTCAGTAGGGGGCCCCATGAGATGCCCCTGGTACCTTTTTCATAGGCTTTTTTGAGTTTGGTCAAGGACACAGGGGCCCCATGATCCCCTATTGCCCGGGGGCCCCATGAGTTGTCAGTCCGCCCCTGGCCACGAGTATCAAGAAGCCTAAAGTATTTACTAAAATTAAATATGCCAAACGTGTCGCGCTCCACTAATATTAAATATGATCTTTACACTGAAATATAAACATAGGATTAATGTGTATAATCCAAAATGATTTTAGTAACAAAAATTATTCCGGCTTTAAATTGCAATCCTGCGTGCTTATTTACAAAAACAATCCGTGACTTGTGTTATTCACTAGTGAAAATTAATAATATAAAATATAAAAGTTTTTTTTTAAAAAAACATATAAAAAATTATATTTGAAAAAGTCCACAAAAGCTTTAACTTGTGTGCTCCTTCACCATTGTGCGCTCACCTGACGAATATGACCAAACCGTTAAGTGAGGTCAAATACAGCTTGTGTCCCTTTTAACTGGACTTAGAGATGAGTGGACATATATATCCCTGTCCCAGATGGATGGATGGATGGATGAGTGGAGTGTTTGCCTTTTTCCAGCACGGGGTCTCACTGTTTCCCAGAGGCCTGCTTTCCTGGAGTTGGATGAATGGATGGAGTAATCCCTCTTTCCTTTAGGGGGTCTCTTCCCTCCTTTCTGACTAATCTCTCCATGTGCATAGGTATCATGTAATTTAAAGAATGTAATATAGTGCCTTATCTCCTTTAAAAATATTTATTAGCAGTAATATATAGTGCACTCACATGATATACATAATATAAATGCTTATTGTGAGCAATATATCGAATCCTCTGTGTTTGCCACTCTCCTTATACTTGCTGTGTAATATTCCTTTAAGCGTGTGACATCAGAGCCCCTCCCCTACGCGTTACGCCACCGGGTCACGTGGCTTCATCGGGGGGAAATGCTAAACCATTTACTATACTTTTCTGGTGGTAGAATCACTTTAAAGGGACCTGGAGCTAATTCAGGAAAGCCTTGCAACAGTTCCTTTACTAGTTCTGATACGTGCGATAGACTCAGGCAGTGCTCGTTTCTGCCACTTTAAGAATGGCTATGACATATTTAATAGGAAATACTGACAGTTTGCAGGTTAGGAAATGTAGTAAGTAAGACCAACTCTGGATAGATGTTCAGAGAGATGCCAGTGCTCAGAGAGAGGGTAGGTATGTGCTGGGAATAGGTCAGGAATGTGACCGCTTCCTGTACAGGGCTCCTGTGGTTACTAGGAAGCTGGCGGGCTCCGTCATCTTGGAAACCAGCGATTCATCCCCAGCCTCATTCAGCTATCAGTTTCGGAAAGAGTAGGGGAGGGTTCAAACCTCTGTTAGCTTAGTTTATGGTTGCCATGTTAGGGTGACACTTACCGTCCTGGAGATGCAACAGGAAGTTAGAGGAAATCTCTACAAAATGAGAGGAGTTCCTTTTCAGACATATATCACCAGAACAGGTGTCCCCATTGGAAGATCATCTCTCACCTGTACAGTTTTGGGCTCCCAACGCTTTTTGTCTCAGAGATGGTGGTCACCAGGACAAACAGAAAAGGTTTTTCTCCCCACAAGGACACACAGTTTACGAGGGTTCTAATCTTCCTACTCCGGGGTTGATTTACTAAAGGCAAATAGCTCCAGAGCTTAGTAAATGGGGGCAGGCTGTACTGACTTCCATCATCTAATCATGCGCAAGCAAAAATGCCTTTATTTTTAAATTTTCCTTGCATGTGATTTGGTATTCTATTCAAAGTGAAGCTTCACTTCATTTACTAAGCTCTGGAGCAACTACCCTTGCAAAATGCACAATTTATTTGCCTTTAGTAAATCAACCCCTGTGTCTAAATGTTTTGGCTATACATACACTTTAAAGAGGAGCTTTAGTCTCCCTCTAAAAAATTAAAAGTCAGCAGCTACAAATCTTCTAGCTGCTGACTTTTAATATAAGGACACTTACTTGTCCAGGGATCCAGCAATGTCCTCACCTGAGCCAATTCTTCAATGAGCTTCAGGTCCAGGTATCAGCATCCTAACTAAGGGAAAATGGCTGTGAATCCATGTAGCTTTACAGCTGGCTTCCCCCTGTGCTTTGTGAATGGTCCCACAGTCTTCTGGGACCTGTGATGTGTCCCAGAAGGCTGCGGGCGAGGGGGTGAATTTCCGCTTGGATCGTCTCCAGGGCTTAAAATTTCAAGTCCTGAGCTACTAGCCGGGCCTTAAGAGTTACTCGCCGCCAACAAACACACACAAATAGAGACACCTGTACACACAAACACATGTACATACATACATACACACACACACACAGGAATATGTACACACACACACAGAGACACGTACACACACACACACACACACATACATACAGACACATGTATACACACACAGGCACGCACAGATACATGTACATACACAGAAATAAACACGCACAGACACATGTACATACATACACAGACACATGTATGTACATACACGCAAACACACACACATGTACATGCACACACACAGACACATGTACACACACATACATGTACATACACGCAGACACATGTACAGATACTCACATGTACAAACACACAGACACATGTACATGCATACACAGACAAACACACACGTGTGTACAGACACACACACACACACACACACACACACAAAACGTTGCAGTACTTCGTTCTTCACTCACAGAGCTGCGTACTGCACTCTAGGGGGAGGCAGAGAGCACAGCACACACTTCTTGCTTTGCTTTCACTGCGCTCAGCTATTCAGCAGTCTGACGGCTCCCAGTGCCAATGACAGGTCGGGCCTGACCTCCGAGCCTGCTCAGCAAGACGGCCCTGGGGGACACACTCGCCCCACCATAATTTCCACTCGCCATTGGTGAGCAGGCGAGTGGAAATTTCAAGGCCTGGTCTAGGCGACGTGGAGATGAGGACCTGTCAAAACCTCCATGTAATTTCTAAGATGTTTTTCAGCCACCGAGCAGTTTCACACCTACCTTGCAAGTTTGAATGCAATTGGTGTTCTACAAAGAGAGCATGGGCTTCAGAAAGCAGACACACCCAACCCACATGTAAGGCGCTTTTTGGCATCTGGCTGCAGTGGCTTACAGAGAATTCAGGTCAAGTAGTTTTTTTTTCTGATTTTAGAATGGTTATATTATTTACTTGATCATATAAGCAGGTCACTGGTTTCATGTGTTGACTGTTATTGCCCTTTAAATTCTGTTTTGGTTCATTGCCTAGATTTTAGCCCTGGGCAAACAGGATTGAGCGTACATAATGGCAAAATATTATAGAGACGTGTGCAGAAATAGGCCTGCTGGTTCAGCAGCATGATTCTCCTGTAAGTGAATGGTGTGCCTCCCCTCTCCATAGAAAGGTCTGGTTATCGTAACCACATTCTGCAGTGCTGTGATGGAGAGGTGATACCACTAGTGCCAGCACAAGGCTGCAAAAGCCTCTAATACCCTACTGTTGTGGTAGAGTCCCTTGCCATTCAGACAAGCAGAGCTCAGGCATTTAGTGTTGGAGCTTGCTGCTACCCCCTCCTGTGGTCTGAAGAAGAAATAAGTGCTTCGAAACGTGTCACCCGACCTTGTTCCTGCCTTGCCATTGGTCGCTCGCCGAGGTCCCGACTTCCTTGCGGTCCACACAGGTTTCGGCGCCATTTTCAAAACTCTCTGCACTGCTGACTACTGATGACTGCATCTCTGCTCATCCTGCATGACCAGGGCCCATCTACACATCACTGGCAGACTGAGGGCTTACCAAAGGCATTCTTTTACCATGCTTTAACACCTCTTACGTTTGTGAGTAGTTTTTACACCTCTTGTTACGAATACATTTTTAACCCTCTACACTGAGATTGACGCCCCTTCTGTCCGATTTATCTTCTACAGAGTTCTGCTTCGCTCTATGGGGAGCTGCCTTCGCCAACAATCCTCTACCTAGGACCCCTAGACCAACCTTTCTCAACCAGGGTGCCCAGGCACCCTGGGGTGCCTTGAGGTTTCTTCAGGGGTGCCTTGGCACATTAGCTGAGTGATGGAGAAAAACTGAGGGAGAAGAGAAACATTGGAATACTAGTCAGTACCAGTGTGCAGAAGTGTATTTGCTTTGGAAAAATAAATCACCTCTAAAGTTGGGTGTCCTACATGTGTGGATGTTGCTGTGTTATATAGAGCTATTAGAATAGTTTTTCACATTTTAGAATGGGGTGCCTTGAGACTGTCCGTAATTTTAAAGAATGTCTCGGGACTGTCCGTAATATTAAAGGGTGCCTCGGGACTGTCCGTAATTTTAAAGGGTGCCTCGGGACTGTCCGTAATATTAAAGGGTGCCTCTGGACTGTCCATAATTTTAAAGGGTGCCTCGGGACTGTCCGTAATTTTAAAGGGTGCCTCAGGATTGTCTGTAATTTTAAAGGGTACCTCGGGACTGTCCGTAATTTTAAAGGGTTCCTGGGGACTGTCCGTAATTTTAAAGGGTTCCTGGGGACTGTCCGTAATTTTAAAGGGTTCCTGGGGACTGTCCGTAATTTTAAAGGGTGCCTCGGGACTGTCCGTAATTTTAAGGGTGCCTCGGGACTGTCCGTAATTTTAAGGGTGCCTCGGGACTGTCCGTAATTTTAAGGGTACCTCGGGACTGTCCGTAATTTTAAGGGTACCTCGGGACTGTCCGTAATTTTAAGGGTACCTCGGGACTGTCCGTAATTTTAAGGGTGCCTCGGGACTGTCCGTAATTTTAAGGGTGCCTCGGGACTGTCCGTAATTTTAAGGGTACCTCGGGACTGTCCGTAATTTTAAGGGTGCCTCGGGACTGTCCGTAATTTTTAAAGGGTGCCTCGGGACTGTCCGTAATTTTAAGGGTGCCTCGGGACTGTCTGTAATTTTAAAGGGTTCCTTGGAACTGTCCGTAATTTTAAAGGGTGCCTCGGGACTGTCCGTAATTTTAAAGGGCGCCTCGGGACTGTCCATAATTTTAAAGGGTGCTTTGACTGAAAAAAGTTTGAGAATCACTGCCCTAGACTATGGACTTTTATGTCTCTATTGTCATTTTTCGCTTTATCGCTATCTAATTTTGATTTCATTATCATTGTATTTTTACTAGATTTTTATATGTGTGGTCCTCTCCCAGTGCCGATTTGTTTTTATTTTGCTGCTACCCCCTCCCCCACAACAATAGCAGCATATCCTGCTGCAAACTGACAACACTAAACCACTACATTGAAGTCAGCAGCAACGTTGTCACCCTGCCGAGTGAGCTTCTGCAGTTGGCTGTTGAGCTGCCTATCTGATAGGGAACCCAACAGCCAACTTAAATCGCACAGCAGGCTGACATTGTAATGTCTAATTGTGAGGCAGTGGCTTAGTGTTGTCAGCATGCAAAGTGTTGCCCTGCTGGCTTTCCAGTGTGAAATCGTGGGAATCGTGAACATCATTGAGAAGAATCACAAATATTTAGGTGGATAAAGTCATTCAAATATGTGTGTTTGGCAATTTTGCTGTAGTCCTGCTTTAAAGTGATTATAAAGCCTTCATTACAAAAAAATTAAAACTAAACATGTTATACTTACCTGCTCCGTGCAGTGAAATTGCAGCCCTGAACCTCCTCTTCTTGGGTCCCCCGCCAGCGCTCTTGGCTCCTCCTCTTCTCGATGTGCCATCATAGGAAGCTGCTTCCTAATTTGGCACTCCTGCGGGCTTGATTCCGAGCTGCGTTGCCTGCATCTATAGTCACGGAGAATGCAGCTCAGTCCCCACTCCCTCATTACAGGATTTGATTGACCGCAGCGGGAGCCTATGGTGGTGAGAGCAGGGGAAAGGGAGAGAACCGCAACAGACAGGAACAGCATTGGGTCGCATGAGGGCTCACGTAAGTATTGGGTAAGTAAATTTTTTGCCTTAATGCAGAGAATAGAACCACGGATTAAAGTCTATTTTTCAGCTCCAGCAGACGGAGTGGGGATCTGACATCACACGCTGCTTAGTATAGAAAAGGGAGCTGAGTGTAATCTGGGACATGAGTGGAGGAAATGGATAACTCTGCACAGTCTCTTAAGGAAACATGCACAGCTGAGGCTGTCAATCACCTGCTGTGTTTTGGAGGGGGAATGGGCATCTCCTGGGATTCTGTGGTGTTGGCATAGATTGTCAGAAGTGTCAGGCAGATAGCAAAGCAATGATAGAGCAGAAAGAATTCACACTAGGTGCTTTGGATTGAGGCAAGTACACACTACAGAGGGATATACTCTGTAAACCCCTGAAATGAAAAATAAAACAACTACTTTAAGCTCAGCCCTTTCATCATATACAGAAGACTACATTTGAAAAATAAAGCATCTAGTACAATTATTTTTATATTTAATTTCTCCGTGTGGTGAAACTTAAAGCGGAGCTCCACCCAAAAGGGGAAGTTCTGCTTTAAGGACTGCTCCCCATTAAGGATTGGCACCTTTGGGGTGGGGGGGGAGCGGGTACCCGAATTTGACAGGTACCCGCTCCCACTTCTGGTCCGATCGCCTAGGCGATCGGAAATGGAAGGTGTCCTCCCTCCTTCCCTCCCTGTAGTCTTTTGGGACACGTGACAGGTCCCAGAAGACTACAGGACCATTCATGAAGCGCAACGTTGCTCGCGCATGCGCAGTGGGTACCTGGCTGTGAAGCCGTAAGCTATCACAGCCGGGGGCCCACACTGAAGATGCCGGCCTCCTGGAATCCAGGATGGCCGGTGAAACGGACTGCAGGGGACACACCACGGGACCGAGGGACAGGTAAGTGGCTGTTTTTTAAAAGTCAGCAGCTACAGTTTTTGTAGCTGCTGACTTTTATTTTTTGACAGGGTGAGTGGAACTCCGCTTTAATTGTGAATTCATTCTGCCTGTCTGTTTTCATTGCAAATAACAGGTAATCCTCAATAAATAGTCATTAATTTTTGTATACATAGAAGATGTGCATTTGCTGGCGGGGAAGAGGAAAGTCATTTCCTCTTTAGGAAGTGTTTTCTCCATCCTGTAATTGGGGGCTTTTAATGTATTTGGATTACAATATATGAAGCCATTTGTTTATTTCCGGTCTGTGGATGGAGTGAGCCATTACCGCCATTACTGACGCTAAGTGTTGAACAGGGAAGGGAGACATGGAGATATTGAGATTGGACAAGTTGCTTCTAATGTACATATTTGGAAACAGGTTGTTCAAGGTCACCTTGCGCTAAAGTGCGGTCTTGCCTAGGCCAAAACCTGTACAGTGCAGTAGCATCCTATTGTGAGAATCGGGATCAAGAGCTTTCTCAAGATCCCTTCGAGGTCCAGTGATAGGAAGAATAAAGCACACAGAACCATGTACATAGTGAGAACCTTTTTTTTTTTTACATTTAGGTTATTGTAAATACAAAGGAAAAAGTACAAAATACCAAAACACTAAAAAAAAAAAAAAAAAAGAAGAGAAGTATAATGAGAATTAGTGCCTTGCGAGGGCCTACCTCCTGTATATTCTCTATTAAAAAAAGTATTATAAAACCTACCCCCCCCAACCCACTCGGGAGATCATGTGACTGGAGTGCCCTTAGATTAGGTAAGATTAAATTGTTACTAAACCCACAACAGTACAATCAGTCTGTATATGCAGTAACGTATGCTTGTTATACTCACTGTGGAACCTAAGGGGTTAATCCACCACACTGTGTAACAAGGATGTTTGATCCTCTCTTCTCTGATCCTCCCTTTCCTCCAGTGTCTCCTAAATATCTCCTGATAGAACAGAGGTTCGGGGGCAAACTGCACATGCTCAGTTTGGTGTGTGAGGAAAGAACAAAGAGAGGGCGCACAGGCCTAGTGCATTACCATAAAAAATGTTTAATAAGAAATAAAATAGGTGTTGTACTCACAAACGACAATAAAGTCAAGGCACATCATAAAAACAGCTGGGTCAACACCGCGCTGAGTAACAGTCCGTAATGGGGAATGTAGACATCCAATGGGCTGACGCGTTTCGAGGACTTGCCTCTTCCTCAGAGCCACTGACAGTACAACACCTACTTTATTTCTTATTAAACATTTTTTGATGGTAATGCACTAGGCCCGTGTGCCCTCTGCTTGTTCTTTCCTCATTCAGTATATTTGGATTCCCATGGTCTATTTGAGGGCAGCAAGGTGTGCATGTTCTAGGACATTCTTAATGAGGTTGTAGCCTGCATCGAGTCCATCCCCAAACGCAGGAGCATTTGTGTTTGCTAAGTCTTTGAAAGCCTGAGCAGAGACCCAAAGCTTCTTTTTGTGCCTGTTCAACCAAAAGAGCATTTGTAAGGTCATGACGTTCGTTGAGAAGGCCTGGTTCATGATTAGCGTTCCAATTAATCCCAAAGGTGTTTAGATTGATGTCAAGGCTCTGTGTAGGACACTTGAGTTCCTCCACACCAAACTGGCCAAACCAAGTCTTTATGAAGTTGGTTTGTAGAAAAGTGCCTCCCCCAAATGGTTGCCACAAAGCTGGAAGCAAACAGTTGTCCAAAATGTGTTTGTATGCTGCAAAAGTACTCTTCACTGGAAACACCTGAGCTCAATCATTTGGGGAGAGGGTGGCACCATACTTTTGGCCATATCAGTGGTTTCTGATTCTATTCATTCTATACATTACTGTATCAAACCATTTCACATACATTTTGTCCCGAGTGCTTTGTCCGGCGCCCTGCCTGCATTTTTAGTGTTCTTTCTGCCTGGAAACTGAGAAACGTCCATGGCGTCCAAAAAGCGTCCCTTTAGGTCAAAAGCGGTTTTAGACCGGCTAGAGAACAGCGATAGTAAATCAGAACCACTTGCAGAATTGAGTGATAATGATTTGTGGGGGAAATTCCTCATCAGACACTGAAAACGATTCTGCGACTTTGCTCAGTGATGTGCGAACTTGGCGCTCTATTTCAAATTTCAGTGTTTTTGGTTTGATTACATTATTGAATTACATTTATTATTATTATATTATTTTTTATGAATATTTATTTCATTATAATTTATGCTTTAGTGTTTCAAATTTTATCATACCCGGAATGTTTACTAGACTCTTGTTCGGACAGATTTCAGTGAGTTATTCCTAAAAATTACAGCCTACAGTAAAAAAACAACCTATTTCCATGCAAAAAAAATGTACCGCTTTGAGCACAGAAATACGGACCAGGGACGGACTGACCATTTGGAAACTCAGGCACTGCCCGAGGGCCCGGGGTCAGTAGGGGGCCCCATGTGATGCCCCTGGTACCTTTTTCACAGGCTTTTTTGAGTTTGGGCAAGGACACAGGGGCCCCCCGATCCCCTATTGCCCGGGGGCCCCATGAGTTGTCAGTCTGCCCCTGATACGGACATAATCAGACCGCTAGGGAGGTTAATTCGGTTCAGTTGAAAGTGTTGTTTAGGTTTGACCTCATATTATCTGGTTTTTGGTAAATCTAAAGCAATTTTCTAAAGAAAAATGTATAATGTATTGCCAGCCTTACTTTTTACCACATTCACTTGCAAAGTGAACAGCCTATTTACTGTTAGTAAACCAACTTCAATGAGTGTCTGAAAGCTGTGGGAGTGTCAGTCTGCATTTTCAGGACTTTTGCTGCTCTGTTCTGGATTACAGCACTCTTCGGTTCTCTTCTTGCTCCACTCCCCTGAAGGCTGCCCTCTCCTAACTGCAGACATACCCACCCTCTACCAGCGACAGATTTGTATTTGAAACGCGGTTTTAGTAAATTTGACGCAAGTAAAAATGAAATCCTTAATTTTCTAATACAGATTTACCAGCACAGAAATGACTGCGTGGGAATAGATGAATGTTTTGCTTTAATCATGCAGCTGCTGTCCTTGGGATGGAATGATATGATAATGTGATCTCCAGTCTCTGGAGCTGGGAGAAATTAGGCTTCCCATTCCTTTCCCTCCTGTAGAGATATCATTATCCTGTGAGAGGAGGGTCGCACTGAGACTTGCCTCGTGGTCATCGAAAATTCTTAATTGAAAATACATGTGGTGCTCCCCAGACCCTCTGCAGAATTATCCCGTTCACATGCAAAGTGACTGTGCGTGTTACATTAGAGTTGCAGATGCACGTTCTGTCTGCAGAATCAGGATTACGCACCCCAAAGCTTTTTTCCAACCATTTTCTTACTGGCAGAACTAGATATTCTGATGGACTTTTGTGGCACAGTGCTGAGGACCCCTAAAATGTTTAGGGCATTTATATGTAAAGCAGAACAAATGATTAAAATTAAACGTTAACCCCCGTTTCACATATATGCCCCCGTGCGGGCCGCGTTTTGCGCGGGCACGAGAGCCCATTCATTTGAATGAACTTCAGTGCCCGTGACAAGCAGGGAAGAAGTCCCTGCACTTCTGAAAACGCAGCCCACATGGGAACCTCGGTTCTCAGTATGGTTGCGTTTTCCAGTGCGGGTGGCGTGCCATTAGAACTAATGGCACCCGCCCGCGGGTCCGCATTTCTCTGTGCGGGTGGTGCTGCTGCACGGATTTTTGTGAGGATACGCAGCGGCACCACCCGCACAGATGTGAACTTATGCAGGCCATAGATGGGGAGAAAAACGGCAGATTTTCGGCCGATTAACGAACTATCGGTCCGTCTAAAAAACTTACCTGACCACCAATTATTACGAAAATCGGCCGATTAATGAGTAACCTATAATGGGAAATGATGTCATTTTGTGGCCTTTGTGATCCTTTTTCGGAAAACGATCGTTCGTTTTTGACCATCAATGAGGATAAAGTCGGGCGTTTTTCGAAAATTTTCCAACATCACCGATAATCTGAAAGTCCAAAATACATGAAAAACGGCCGACAAAATCGTCCACTAACGATAAGATAATCGGCCGGTTTTATTTTCGGACGAAAAATCGGCCGTTTTTCTCCCCATCTATGGCCTGCATTAGGGTAACTCCAGGTAATCAGCGAAATACAAGATGTAATACATATATGGAAGCCGGCTCCTAGATTCTAAGCTCTAACGAGCCGGGCCCTCTGTTTCCTCTTGTGCCAAATTGTATTGTAACCAGGGGCGGACTGACCATTTGGAAATTTGGGCACTGCCTGAGGGCCTGGGGTCAGTAGGGGGCCCCATGAGATGCCCCTGGTACCTTTTTCATAGGCTTTTTTGAGTTTGGGTAAGGACACAGGGGCCCCATGATCCCCTTTTGCCCGGGGGCCCCATGAGTTGTCAGTCCTCCCCTGATTGTAACTGTAATGTCTGCCTTCATTTTGTAAAACGCTGAGCAAACGGTTGCCGCTATATAAATCCTGTATAATAATAATATCACCTGCCAGTGGATTTGTATTTCTGCCCAGACAGTTCTGAGATTTACACATCTCTGCCACACAGTGCATTCCTAATCTAATTGGGCAGGAGACCCGATATTTCTCACCTGCAGTTCAATGACAATTGGAAATCTTTTCCCTCCTTCAGCCTGGGATTGTGCAGTGCAAGGGTCTTCAAATTATGGTCCATGGGCCACATCTGGCCCTCTACAATTTTTTTGGTGCGGTGCGATTAGAGCCATACAAAATGTATGGCTGCAATCCCACCGCACACAAATCGCATGTGATTTTCAAAGGAATGCGGTGCGGTTCCTGTGCGAACCACATGCGATGTACCGCACCACATATATGTGAACCCGGGCTTATCAGCTATCTGCTGGACACCTGTTTAATGAATAATTAGACTCACCTGTAGCTGAATTCTTGTTAAATAGGATTTTGTTACCTAAAATTTGGCTTTGGTCCTAAGGCGTTCTTTGGGGTGTGGTCATTTTTACAAGATAGTCTTGAATGAATTTGTAAGGAAAAATACTTTTTTTGTGTGTGTGTGCAAATGAACAAATCTTGTCCGCAATCAATGAGGGAGTATTTTGTAGTATAGTGTCCCATAGCAAATGTTGATTCTGAAAGGAAAATGAAGGTTTTCTGACACATCTGTCGGGGTGTACTCATTTATGCTGAGCACTGTATGTATGTACGTGTGTGTGTATGTATGTATATATATGTGTGTGTGTGTGTGTGTATGTAATCTCTCTCTCTCTCTATATATCTATCTATCTATCTATGTGTATATATATACACACACACACATATACATATACACACACATATACACACACACACACATATATACATATACACATATATATATATATATATGTGTGTATATGTTTATATGTGTTGTGACAGTGTGGTGATCTGTCACCCTGGATTCTCAAGAAGGCAGGTTGAGGGGCTCCAGGGTAAAGGTTTGATATGGAGGAAAGTGGCTTTTCGTTTTCCTCCTTTGTTTGTAAGGTCTGTTTTGGGATCTAGAGCCTGGAGATTTCAAAGAGATCTGGGAGGGATGAAATCTCCAATCCAGGGACCAGGTTTTGGGATAGGCCAGGAGACTGATTGCACAGGTGTGTGCAGGCCTTTAGAGAGAGTCAGGACCAGGGTTCTGGGCTCCACCCCGGCAGATAGGAGTCAGGAGGGCTCCACTTGGAAGACGGGAGGTCACTGCCTGGAAGTCAGGTGGGCTTCACCTAGGAGAGGTGGAAGCCAAAAGCAGCAAGGGGCTGCTAGAGACTAGCTGTGTGCTAGAGGCCAGCGGTGTGCAAGTGCCATATTTTGGGAAGAAGTCTGCAGGAGACAGACAGCAAGCTGAGTGTAAGTCAGGAGGCTGAACCATTGTTTTGTGGATGATCGATACCCCTGTGTGGGAAACTTCTGTTTGAACTTTCATTTAAATAAAAGTGGGCTAAAAAAGGCCTTGAAAAATAAGCGAGTAGCTGTGTGCGTTTAAATGCTCTACCACGTTGAAGCGAGTTCCCACAGTGTGTATATGTGTGTGTGTGTGTGTGTATATGTATGTATGTATGTATATATATATATATATATGGGTGTTTGTGTGTGTATATACACATACTATACAGCTGAAGACAAGACCACCTTTCACAGTAATCTGACTCCTTTTGTCACAATATATTCACTATGTATCCAAATTCGCATGGGTAGCTTTATTTTACACACATAGCATAGGGTCTTCACTATGCTATCATTCGCTTCCCCTTCTAATTTTTTCCTGTAGCCATCTTTTCTCTCTTACCTTGTTTTTTTTTTTTTTTTTCCATGTCATTGTTTTTCCATCATTACTAATGTATTTCTTTTAAATGCTTGGATGCTTTGGTGTACATTGCTCTAAGGCATATATGTGTGTATCTATTGTCCTTCATATTATCTGTATTGCTGTTGCCTACATCTACCATCCGTTCCTTCGATAAAACCCTTCTGCATACACGAAGTACAAAAATAATTTCCCCAGTTTCAGACAAAGGTGTGACACGTCGGGGGATTTGGTTGATCTTATATTCATGGTAAAGAATAGAGCTCTGTGTTATTCGTGCAGTTTTTGGTTTAGCCGTTGAGTCATTCTTTGAACCTGAAGAAGTTTAGAGGGTCACAAAAGCTAAATTGCAAATTGGTTATTGTGAAAAAGATTGCAGTAACGTTGCAAGATAAATATTTGTAAGTCTCAGGAATCTGTTAGAGTTAGGCCCCCATTCACAATATGACGTTTGAATCGTGAACAGAATCGCCGCGATTCTGTCCGTGATTTCAAAATGCTTTGCTAAAATAAATCACACAACAGTGTGTTCAGGTGCGATTCATTTTAATGGCACCTAAAAACGCGTTGCGGTTCTGCCTTGGTTTTCGTGCAATAAATCCCGCGGCAATAAGCATCATGTGAAGTGTGTCTCCCAAAAGAAGTTGCAGCTTGCTAGTGATTGCATAGTATGAATGACCACCACCAATCTAAACAAAAAAATAATTATAAAATGTTTGCACAAATATTTCAGTGTCAGCAGTTTTACTTGTTAAACATTTTAGAGCTGAGCTTCCCCTAAAATTAATGAGAGGAAAAAAGATTGATATTAATACTAATAGGCCCCCTTAACGCAAATTTGTTTTTAATACCTTAATGCATTCTTTGCATTAAAGTGGTTCTAAAGGCAAAATATTTTTTTAAATTTAATGCATTCTATACAGCCCCCCCCCCCTTATACTTACCTGAGCCCCGTCTTGTTCCAGCTATGTGCATGCCACAGCTCTCCCAGTCTCTCTATTCTCTTTGGCTTACACAGCAGCGGGAGCTATTGGCTTCTGCTGTTGTCAATCAGTCAGTGAATCAATAAGGAGATAGCAGGGACAGGGCCGAGCCGTGCTCTTTGTGTGAATGGACGATGTCCATTCATGGGAGCACGGCTCAGGAGCCAAGAGGCTTGCTACTGGGACACTCGGCTGTGCAGAGGAGTCAGGACTGCTGGCAGGGAACCCAAAAAGAAGGATCAGGGCTGCTCCATGCAAAACCATTACACAGGGCAGGTAAGTCTAAAATGTTTATTTTTATTTTTTTTAAATCCAACCTTTATGCTCTGTACACACGATGAGAATATCGAACGAACGATCGCCTGCTTAGTCTCACATCGAAAGTGAAAAGGTTACGAAAGATACGAAAATTCTCCTATGAAAGAAAAGAATTTCGAAAGTGATGTCATGTATTACGTTGTATTGTATTTTCAGATGACTACTGTACTGATTAAATGAAAATCGTACGATTTGGTATCATACGAGAAAAATTTTTGCGCTTGTCCCTTCGGATATTGTCGTACGAATTGTCGTGATCGGCTTTCAAAAGCTGTGTACGAACGATCCGATTATCGGACCTGTCCTACTGACCCCCATCCCTAAATATTTACCTGGCTCCTGTCACTGCTCCAGCACTGTTTCTGACTCCATCATTGCTCCTCTCATTTCCTGGTCTCACAGGAGACATTGAAAGCAACAGGAGCCCATTGGCTCTGTCCATGTCCACTTTGCATAAGCGGAGCAGGCACAGACCTGTCATCAGCCTGCTCTGCTCTGCTCAGAGGGGGATCAGAGAACAGATCCCCCACTGAGCAAACCATAGTCAAGTGAAGTCTGCCCCGTGTGAAAAGGGCCTTCGTATGCTACTGCCTCAACAAGTTGGAGGAAAGATGACTAAAGCAGGCCATAGACGAGTCGAAAACTGGCCGTTTAAAAAAAAAAACCCCAAAAAACAAAAAATCGGTCGTTTGATCGGCCAACGTTTCCACCACGGTAAAAAAATCGGCTGATTTTCGGCCCATCTATGGCTGGCATTTAACCCCATAATTACCTCTGTCCCTAAGAATTCCAGTCTGCTATTATATTCTATATGAAAAGTCTTGCGGATGCAACAATGTATCCATTTCGGATACAGATGTTTTTATTTGGATACAAATGGATACATTGTTGCAACCGCAAGACTTTTCATATAAAATATAATAGCAGACTGGAACTCTTCTTCTTTTTTTCTTCTTCTTTTTCTTTTTCTTCTTTTTCTTTTTCTTCTTCTTTTTCTTTCTCTTCTTCTTTTCTTTCTCTTCTTCTTTTCTTCTTCTTTTTCTTTTTCTTCTTTTTCTTTTTCATCTTCTTTTTCTTCTTTTTCTTTTTCTTCTTTTTCTTCTTTTTCTTTTTCTTCTTCTTTTTCTTTTTCTTCTTCTTCTTCTTGTTTTTCACTTTTTCATCTTTTTTTTCTTTTTCATCTTTTTCTTTTTCTTCTTCTTCTTGTTTTTCTTTTTCATCTTTTTCTTCTTTTTCTTTTCTTCTTTTTCTTTTTCTACTTCTTCTTTTTCTTTTTCTCCTTCTTTTTCTTCTTATTTTTCTACTTCTTCTTTTCTTCTTTTTCTTCCTTTTCTTCTTTTTCTTCCTTTTCTTCTTTTTCTCCTTTTTCTTTTTCTTATTTTTCCTTTTCTTTTTCTTCCTCTTCTTTTTTCTTTTTCTTCTTCTTTTTCTTCCTCTTCTTTTCTTCTTTTTCTTCCTCTTCTTCTTCCTCCTCTTTTTCTTCTTCTTTTTCTTCTTTTCTTCCTCTTCTTTTCTTCTTCTTTTTCTTCCTCCTCTTCTTCCTCCTCTTTTTCTTCTTCTTTTTCTTCTTCTTTTTCTTTTTCTTCTGCTTTTACTCTTGCTTTTTCTTCTTCTTTTCTTCTTCTTGCAAGTCACGGCTCACGCACATTTTTTTTCGGTAAAACAATTGGCCGATTTGCCCATCATTGCCGGGAAAATTGGCCGATCGTCAAAATCGGCCGCAAAGTTTCCAACATGCCCGATGAAAAAAATGTGCAAAAACCCTGAAAAACAGCCGACCAATTAACCCACTAATGGTGCAAAAATCGGCCGATTTTTGACCCGTCTATGGCCGGCATAAGGAAGCAGACCTTCAGCAGCCATTTCATTCTCTCGGGATCCATCAGTCAGGTGAGTCCCATTACCATGATTTCAGGGTGTGTGGGTTGGCGATATATTGAGCTGAATGATGCACATGGAGCATACTTTATCTATGAGTAAGGTAGAACATTTATGAGTAGTATAACATTAAGATCAGGAAATGATGACTTTTGCCTGGAGTTCTACTTTCTACTTCTCTTTTTATATGTAATATGTTGGCTGTTTTAAGTTTTTATAACTCAGTAGGTCCATTTTAATAAAGTGCTCAGAGAATGTGGGTTGAGTTGAAGAACCGACTTGCCTTTCCCTCTTCCTAATTCCTTCTTCAACCAACATTCTTCGCATCCCATAAACTACAGGAGCAGGAAGACCAACGGGCACATTTTGCTTTCAAAGCATTAGTGGAGAGAATGTCTGCTAATGTGATGAACTGGAGAAACATTTCTATTAGGATAAATAAAACACAGCAGATGTCAGATGTTCTCTGCTCCGTCTATGCCCATCTAAGTGCCTGCTCGTCTGATGTACAGTACATTACATCAAATTACACGGCACTTCTATGCAAATTACCGTTAAGTCTTCGCTTCTCTTTCCTCCATAGTTCTCCTTTTTATCTTATTTTAAATTGTGTCCTCGGAGTAAAATACATTCCTTGACTTTCCTCTGCATCTCGTTTATGGTGCGCGTTTTACGGCCTTCCCATAAAGCGAGTGATACATTGAATTGAGCAGTATAAGCACCCTAATTAGCAACAGCGAGCAAAGCGACATTCTGCGTAGGTTCCCGCTTTTGCAGAGAGCCCAAGGGAATGGGAAGTGTGTAAAAGGTGGAATTGGTTGGGGTTGACATTGTTACGACCCTGCGGGGTTACTTTAACCCTTTTAATGGCAGCAGATTTTGATATTTGGTAAATTTTCTGTGCCATTAGACACAAAATTGTATTTTAGTAAGATGGACCCTGAAACAGCCACAGGTGACGCGTCTTCTCTAAGACGCCTGCAGGGAGATGCACCATGCTGGAGTTTGTAGAGTCTAGCCTAGGAAAAGGGAAGGCTAGAGCCAGTCTAAGGAGCACTGCAACTGTGAAATATGTGCCCAAAACAGCACGGCAAGCAAAGAGCTAGTCACCAGTATTGCCTGTAGGCTCCCTGAAGCTGTTCCTATCCCTATTACTATATTATGATGCCACTTTTTGTGGCGGTGGCCATATTGGTAGAGGCAGGGGTTTGCTCCCTATGTCAGAGCTGTTCCCCTGATGACTGGTGATCTGATGACTAGTGGTATAATATTCAAGAGACAGCAGGAGAGGTGGAAGAAGCACAGATTCACAGAATGAATAAGGAAATGCAGGGAGATCCTTGCAATGTATGTTATCAGATACAGTTTTCTTCCCAGCAAGGAGAACAGTGAGTAGAACAGTAGTAACCTCACTCCAAATGTGTTGAGACTAGCAAAGACAGAAGTGCCTGCAGATATGCAACTATGAGGCTCAAGGCAGAGGAGTGCATAGGCACGGGAAGGAAATCTAATCAGGAAGATAAACCTTTCAGGGTACTACTTAGGTACAATTAGCATATCTTTATCTTGCAAATATGTACCTGCTTCTGTTCTGTAGGTAAGGCTGATTTGATATGATTTTAGTAAGCAGACCTACTCACTTACTATTGACTTTTAGAAAATAATCTGTAATGACATTTGGAATTACAACAATTTTCTGCGATAAGTGGTACATTTTTGGCCATGACTATCTATCTATCTATCTATCTATCTATCTATCTATCTATCTATCTATCTATCTATCTATCTAGTTGTGTACTCATGGGGCCCCTGGGCAATAGGGGATCATGGGGCCCCTGTGTCCTTGCCCAAACTCATAAAAGCCTATGAAAAAGGTATCCGGGGCATCTCATGGGGCCCCCTACTGACCCCGGGCCCTCGGGCAGTGCCCGAATTTCCAAATGGTCAGTCCGCCCCTGGTTGTGTATATATGCAGGGGTTAGACAAAAAAAAACACTACATAATTTGCAGGTTTGAAAGTGATGACGTGTTTTGTGTTATAAGCAAAAGTGATGTAACATTCTTTTGCTTCCACTGTGTGATGAGACACCTAGCTAACAGTTGAGAAGCCTCACTTTCATCATTCCTGTGAAGATTGAGCTCTGCAGTCACTTTTTCAGCAGTTGCTTTCCTATTCTGGGTCACAATCCTGTGCAATGTCCTTTAGTCTCTTTCAGTCAACCGCACTTATGCTAATTAGGCGGCATTTTCCCAGAAACTGTATATGCCATCATAAACTTTGATGCTGAACCTCACAACACGGCAACTTCAGTCACAGAGGCACCAGCTAAGTGTCACCAACAATTTGCCCTCTTTCAAGCTCAGCAAGCTCTGACATGACTCGGTATTACTAGCAGCACACGCAGTGAGTGAGGAAAGTGAGTCTTCCCAACTGTCAGCTAGGTGTCTCATCACACAGCAGAAGCAAAAGAATGTTACATAACTTCCGCTTTCAATTTGAAACATTGTCACTTTTGCAGCTGCAAATCATGTAGTGTTTCCATTTTTGGTTGTCTAACCCTTGTATATATAAAGTGCTCACCATAGAAAAGTAAGATTTTAATCAATATCTCAATGAACACAAGAATAATTTCCAAAATTTTGACAAAACTGAGTTTTATAGAACATTTCTCATTACATGAAAGGAAGGTTAATAATCTTTAGTTGTATTCAAATTAGTTGATGCAAAAATGAATATACCCCGAAACAAAAATGACTCCATCTACTATTTTGTGTGACCTCCATGATTTGTAAGGTCAGCACCAAGTCTTCTAGGCATGGAATGAACAAGTTGGCGACATATTGCAACATCGATCTTTTTCCATTTTTCAAGAACGACCTCTTCTAGAGCCTGGATGTTGAATGGAGAGTGATGCTCAACTTGTCTCTTCAGAATTCTCCATAGACGATCAATTGGGTTCAGATCAGGAGACATACTTGGCCACTTAATCTCGGTCACCCTGCTCTTCTTCAGAGATGCAACAGTGACCTTAGATGTGTGTTTTGGATCATTGTCATGTTGGAAAAGTGCACGACGACCAAGGGCACAGAGTGATGGGGGCATCTTCTCTTTTAATATAGAGCAGTACATCTGTGAATTCATGACACCATCAATGAACTGCAGCTTTACGACACCAACAGCACTCATGCAGCCCCACAGAAGGACACTGCCACCACCATGTTTCACTGTAGGCACCATGCATTTTTCTTTGTACCTTTGCGATGCCATAGAATTTTGAAGCCATCAGTTCCAAAACATTTTATCTTGGTCTCATCACCCCAGAGTACAGAATCCCAGTAGTCTTTTTTTTTTTTTTTTTTTTTTTTTTTTTTTTCAGCATGGGCCCTGGCAAATTGTAGGGGGCCTTTTTTGTGCATGGGCTTTAGGAGAGGCTTCCTTCTTGGACAACACCCATGCATGCCATTCCTCCTCAGTGTACACCATAATGTGTCATGGGAAACAATCACCCCAGTTTGGCTTTCTACTTCTTTAGCTAACTACGGTGAACTTGCATGGCAATTTTCTTCAACCCTTCTCATCAGAAGACGCTACTGTCAATGTGTTAACTTCCATGTATGGCAGTTTTCTGACAAATCTGTTGGGGTGTAGTCATTTATGCTGAGCACTGTATGCGTACATGGCTTTTTTTTTTCAGTGGGAATGTGGGAGAACACAGGTCTAGCACCTCCAGCACTGAATGTATGTAATAGCAAGGGGTGCTAGGGTCTGCTGGAGGGTCTATTGATGCTGACTGCTGAAGGATCTATTGTTGCTTGGGACTCTGTTGTTGTAGGGTGAGTCTATTGTTTGCTGGTGGGGGATCCATTGGTGCTGAGTGGTCATTTGTTGCTGAGATGGATCTACTGTTGAGGGAAGGAGGGGTCTATTGCTGCTGGAAGGTCTATTGATGCTGACTGTTTGGAGATCTATTGTTGCTTGTGGGCTCTATTTTTACAGGGGGTCTCTTGGTGCTAAGTGGTCAATTGTTGCTGGGAGGGATCTATTGTTGAGAGAGGGAGGGGTCTATAGTTGCTGGCTGCCAGAGGGTCCAGTTGATGCTGGCTGCTGGGAGATATATGTTGGGGGGTCTATTGCTGCTGGGGGGATCTATTGTTGCTTAGGGGATCTATTACTGGCTGCAAGGGATCTATTTGACTGCTTTTTTGGTTATTAAATTCCACACAAATTACTTAGCACCACAAAATGATACTTGGTTCTGTATTCTCTAAAAGGCGCAGTGCTGGGAGAAGGGGCGGAACCAAGGAACAGTGCTTGAATGTAGGAAGGGGGCAGAGACTAAGGGGTATGTATGTGTGTGTGTGTGTATATATATATATATATATATATATATATATATATACAGTGGGGATTAAAAGTTTGGGCACCCCAGCTAAAAATTTGTATTAATGTGCATAAAGAAGCCAAGGAAAGATGGAAAAATCTCCAAAAGGCATCAAATTACAGATTAGACATTCGTATAATATGTCAACAAAAGTTAGATTTTATTCCCATCATTTACACTTTCAAAATAACAGAAAACAAAAAAATGGCGTCTGCAAAAGTTTGGGCACCCTGCAGAGTTAATATCTTGTACTGCCCCCTTTGGCAAGTATCACAGCTTGTAAACGCTTTTTGTAGCCAGCCAAGAGTCTTTCAATTCTTGTTTGAGGTATCTTTGCCCATTCTTCCTTACAAAAGTCTTCCAGTTCTTTGAGATTTCTGGGCTGTCTGTCACGCACTGCTCTTTTAAGGTCTATCCATAGATTTTCAATTATGTTGAGGTCAGGAGATTGTGAAGGCCATGGCAAAACCTTCAGTTTACGCCTCTTGATGTAATCCCCCGTGGATTTCGAGGTGTGTTTAGGATCATTATCCATTTGTAGAAGCCACCCTCTCTTTAACTTCAGCTTTTTCACAGATGGCATCAAGTTTCCATCCAAAATTTGCTGAAATTTTATTGAATCCATTTTTCCTTCTACTCGTGAGATGTTCCCTGTGCCACTGGCTGCAACACAACCCCAAAGCATGATTGATCCAACCCCATGCTTAACAGTTGGACAGAGGTTCTTTTCATTACATTCTGTGCCCCTTCTTCTCCAAACGTACCTTTGCTCATTCCGGCCAAAAAGTTCAATTTTAACCTCATCGGTCCACAGAACTTGTTTCCAAAATGCCTCAGGCTTGTCTATATGTTCATTTGCAAAGTTCAAACGATGATTTTTGTGGTGAGGACGTAGAAGAGGTTTTCTTCTGATGACTCTTCCATGAAGACCATATTTGTACATCTCTTTATAGTGGAATAGTGTACCACAACTCCAGTGTCTGCCAGATCTTTCTGGAGGGATCGTGCAGTCAAACGTGGGTTTTGAATTGTTTTTCTCACAATCCTGCAAGCTGTTCTGTCTGATATTTTTCTTGGTCTTCCAGATCTTGCTATTAACTTCCACTGTTCCTGATGACTGCCATTTCTTAATTACATTCTGAACAGAGGATATTGACATCTGAAAACGCTTTGCTATCTTCTTATAGCCTTCTCCAGCTTTGTAAGCGTCAACTATTTTCAGTTTCAGTTTTCTAGACAACTGCTCAGAAGAACCCATGGTGCTGATTGTTGGGGCAAGGTCAGATGAGTCCGGGCATTTAAAACCTTTGAGATTGACATCACCTGGTCTTCCCAGACGATGATTGAGAACAATCCATGACACTGGCAGGTTTGAGCTTGGCAAAGGGGGCAGTGCATGCTATAAATTCTGCAGGGTGCCCAAACTTTTGCAGACGCCATTTTTTTGTTTTCTGTTATTTTGAAAGTGTAAATGATGTAAATAAAATCTAACTTTTGTTGACATATTATAAGAATGTCTAATCTGTAATTTGATGCCTTTTGGAGATTTTCCATCTTTCCTTGGCTTCTTTATGCACATTAATACAAATTTTTAGCTGGGGTGCCCAAACTTTCGATCCCCACTGTATATATGTATGTATATGTATGTGTGTGTGTGTATATATATATATATATATATATATATATATATGTATGTATATGTATGTGTGTGTGTGTATATATATATATATATATATATATAATATATATGTGTGTGTGTATGTATATGTATGTATGTATATATATATATATTTATAAATATATATATATATATATATATATATATATAGAATAAAGAAAAAATTTATATATATATAATTAAATATATATAATTATTACTATTTTATTTTTTTTTCTTTAAGCCGCAGCTAAAGCCACCCACAGCAAAATGACTTCCTCTCTTTTTCACCTTAATCTCTGGTTTATTCTTTGGTCTAGAGGTGTGAAAAGAACAGAGGATATTGAAAAAAACAGTCAGGTTACCTCAAACAGGCAATTTCCCAGTAGAGTAGGGGCATTTCTTGAGAAACTGAAATTTATTGTGAGCGGAAAGTTCCACATCTGAAGTATCACCTTCAGTCACCACCTTGCAGCCAATTTAAATCAATGCATACATGTCATTAAAACAAATCAATACAGCATTTTGTATAATCATATGAAATAGGTATTTCCTGTAATCTATGCGTGTTAATGTCTCGGGAAAATTCTGACCTTTGTGTACATGGTGAAGTCTTTTTGGTTAAATGAAAATATAGTCTCTAAAACACAAACTTTTTGTACAAGCAGTATGGACCACGCGTTTCAAACTGGACACAACCAGCTTTATTGTGTTCTAAAACATCAAATAAACATAGACAGATTTCCGGCATCAAACAACTTGTCTATCAGGGAGCCGAACCTTCTGTCCAGCCTTAGAACAAAAACATTTTTTTTTCAAACTTACAAGACTGCCAGTACAAAGTGTCGAGGGACCTGTGAAGGTTAGTGCATACTCTATAGACCAGGATATCATGGAACTCTAGGGTCCCTCCTGAGCTTTCTAAGGGTTCCTTGAGCAATTTCTGCCTCATATTCTCGCTGTGAGCTTCTCATAATGTGCATTAGAAGCTGCAGCAAGTCAGAGCTCCGCCTCATTTCCTGTCTGGAGGATGTCCATAGTCATCTGACACTTTTTTTTAATGTTTTTCTACATTACAAAGCTGACCATCAAGTACTGGTAAGGGAAAGGAAGAGAGAGTGAATATGCAAATTAGATACAATGCTCTCCCTAAGTTAAAATAGTATGGTCCAAAATCATCATTATTAATGGAAGCGGGGGATGGTGGGAGGCGTGATCCGTTGGACTAGTGCGTGTCTGATCCAACAAGCCGAGCGGGCATCTGGGAAAAGGTAGGGGTTTTCAGGGTGGGATTGTGTCAGACAAATTTGCATATATTTGAATAATCCCATACTTCTTGAGCCAAGGCAAGGAGTTTGCAAATTAGGTGAACATGATCCTTTTTGGATCAGAACACTCTCCCTAATGTGCAAATATGGAATATGGGGGTCGGGGGAAACCAAAACAAAAAAAATACAATGGATCTTAGTATGCAAATTCGGGTGACCATGATCCTTTTCAATTGGATCAGAACACTCTCCCTAATGCACAACAGCAAAAGGAGTATGGCATATGGGGGCCCAAAAAAAAAAAAAAAAAAATGATGGCTCTGTTGGTTAAGGTCAGTGTGATTGTGCCCGGGCTTGGCCATAGGTAACAACTGGTGCCTATTCCTGCTTCTTCTGCATACAAATTTGCATATTTTTGCTTAATCCCACACTTCTTGAGGTCTCAGTCAGACAAATTTGCATAGTTTTGAATAATTCCTTTTTAAGGGCTGAGCCAAGGAAAGCAGTATGCAAATTAGGGTGACCATGATCCTTTGCAATTGGATCAGAACACTCCCTAACAACAAAAGGAGTATGGCATATGGGGAAAACAAACAATTGGTTTTAGTGTGCAACTGTACTACATAATCAGCCATTGCACATATGTGCGTTTTTTTGCCTCAGGGCCTAGCCAGTGCACAATTGCACGGCCACTTTTTTTTAATTTTTACTTATTTATTTATTTTCTCCCACGTTTGTCACTTTTTCACTTTTGTGTGTTTTTTTTCTCACAGAATGGTAGGGTGTGGGTCCTCGGGCCTAGGGGGAGGATGTGTGGCCTTTTGGTTCCTTCCTCCCCTGTCCCTAGGGGGTTTTCTCTTCGGGAGAGCCCCCTTACCAAGTACTTGGTGGCTGGCTTCGGCTGGCCACAAGGAACGGGGTCCGCCAGGCCTTTTGGCTAGGTGGACCACATGGGAACCTTGTCCCTGTCAGGAGCTTCGTGCCCCGGGGGATCAGGGTAGAGATTCAACCCCTTCGGGGGATGGACAAAGCACACTCTAGTGCACTTTTTTGTGTTTTTGCACAAAAAAAAAAAAGGTAACAACTGGTGCCAATTCTCACCTCCCCTGTTCCTGTGTCTCTCTTCAGGAGAGCCCCCTCGGCTTCGGCTACAAGGAGAGGGGTCCGGCCAATTCTCACGTCTCTGGATTTTTGGCTAAGATCAAGTGTAGTTCTTATCAGTGTGCAGTAGGGGTGCTCCGCCGTCATTCTTGGCAAGGATGGTTGGCTGTATAGTACCCCTGCTGGTATGATGGGGGCTCTGAAGGCTAGTACCGGTTAGAACAGAAACTGTGGTGTCCACTGGTAGTTACTGGGAGTAATTCCCCCGGGAAACCAGTTCCTCCTGATTTGAATGGATCTACCTTGTCTAGCCGGCCGGGGCAGAGAGTCCACGGAACAGTGCCCCCTGAGTGGTCACCTCAGGGGTGCTCTTAGTAGTGGGGTGGGATCCCAAGTGTGAAACGTGCACAAGGTCGCTGTTCCACTTTTTCTGCCTTTTAGGGCTAATTTTTATGCCTCAGGGCCTATCCAGTGCACAATTGCACGTCAACTTTTTAAATTTTGCTTATTTATTTTTTCTCCCATGTTTGAGTCACTTTCATTTATGTGTGTGTTTTTTTTTGTCACGGATGGTAGGGTGTGTGGCCTTTTTGGTTCCTTCCTCCCTTGTTCCTGTGTCTCTCTTCAGGAGAGCCCCCTCGGCTTCGGCTACAAGGAGAGAGGTCCAGCCAGGCCTTTTGGCCAAGTGGACCATGTGGAAACCTCAGTCCCTGTCAGGAGCCTCGTGCCTCGGGGGATTAGGGGGATCCCTTTGGGGGATGGATAAAACACACCCCCTAAGTGCACTTTTTTGTTTGTGGTTTCCACTTGCATGGTTTTTGTTCACTTACGGGTTTTTGGTTTTTTTTTGCACTTCTGCAGACTTGGAAAAAAAAAAAAAAAGCGATTTCTGCCTTTCCCAGTGACACCTTGGATCTTTTTATCTTTCTCTAAAGGGGTAATATTTCCCATTGACCACAAGTGTAAGGAGCATTCTTCCCACTGACCATCATGCTTATGGATCATGAATTGTAGATATAACTTTTACCAAGGGTTCCCTGGGACTGGAAAGTTATTTCAGAGATTCCTCTGTGTTGAAAAGGTTGACAAAGGCTGCTGTAGAGAGTAACCACATCAAAGCCATAACAAGGGCAGCTTCATAGGAACAAAGAGCATCCTTTCATTCAAAGTTCACTACAAAGGCACCAAAGTTTGGGTTGTAGTTCATTTCTCAGTCAGATCATTTATTCCTACGCCCTCTCATAGAATTGACTCGGCAGCCTCCCAGCCTTTTAATGTAAACCAACAGCAGGGTTAATAACTTTAGTTAAAAGACTTTAGTGCCTTTGTTTTGAACTTTGAGCATAAATTGCTCAACAGTGTCTGCAGCTGCAGAGGTCAGTGGGGGCTTGTTTTAGCCTGCGGTGCAGAATTCACAGCGTTTTCTGTGTGAATTCCACAACACATGAGAATCGCCTGCGAACTGCTGCGGGAGTGTACGTTAAGAATTCCCCGAACTCGGTCTGCAAAACGCGATGTGCAGAATCGGATCGCGTAGGTGTGGACCCAAAAAAGGATCCTCCAGCTTTTTCGTGCAGATGTGGTGCGTTTTGAGGCCTACATAATGTATGGCTCAAATCGCACTGCACAGAATTTGTGCACATGTGATTTGCACAGGAATACAGTGCGGTTCCTTTGCGAATCACATGCGATGTACACACCGCATTACTGTAAACCAGCCTCCAAGCTAATTTATGGCTTGTTAAGACTGTGAAAACTTGTCCATGGTTTGCGCACGGGTTCACTTTAAAGCTGAATTCCAGGAATTCAGCCAGTTTTTAAAAAGGCATATTATGACTTCAGTCTAAAGAGGTACATGACATCTCCTGGACTTACAGTATGTGTGACCCTGGCCCCTATGCCCCAGCAAATATCTAAATTATATCAGCATCTATTGTCTTAGATGTTGTGCATGTAAAGGCAGGTGTCCCAATACTTTAGGCAATATAATGTATCTTTATTTATGCTCTACTGGGGCATACAATGACACTTGGGACTGTGAGAGAGAAGCACACTGAGCAGCTATGCTTGCCCCTCCCCTCTTCTGCCCATTCAGAGAAGCCTTTGTATTGTGTGAAGTGAGTTCACGTAATACAAAGGCTTCTGTGGTTGGACAGGAGGAGGGGAGGGGCAGGAATAACATGTTGAAGATTTTTAGACCTGAAGCATCAGTGTCAGGCTCTCAGAAATACATTAGGACAGATCACCCTGTACTCCTAACAGGCACAGGGTGACAGCTCTCTGTAACGTAACGGAACCGACCCCAGACTGCTCTTGGGTACTTCTGTTAGAATACCGCTTTCCTTTCCGAACACCAACAACAGACACCACAGCCGTCCATACAAGACTAGATGACACCAGTCATGAAGTAAACCAGGAGGTAGACTAGTTTATTTGAACACAGATACAAGATATATACACTCGGGGGGCAATCCCCCCTCCCTGCATAATGACACAGGGTGGGGCAATCTACATTAGGAACAAGAGACACGCAGGTATTCAAACTTCACACCAGCAGACAGTCCCATCAGGAGGGAGGGCTGCTGAAGACCCCCCCCCCCCCCACTAAGCTAATACACATAAACACATACATCCCATAATAGTTTGCTCCCAAGTCAGACACACAATAGAACAATGGGATGCAACCACATGGCATTAAACAATCAACAACCCCCCACCCCAATATTAGGACAGATCACCCTGTACCTCTAACAGGCACAGGGTGACTGACACATAAGAGGGATATGGGGACCTCAGACAGGGGTCTCCCCACCTCTCCAAAGTGAGCTGGGTTCCATGGGCCCCCCACCCCCGTCAAATTTACCTTTTAGGACTGTGATACTGACTGCTGATTTAAAAAGAATCTTTTTCCCTTTTATTTTTCATAGTGGGGATTTATTTCTCCACTGGTGTGTAAGTAGTTTTTGTGGACGGGGTGTGTTCATTGCGGGTTTCAAGCAGTTAAAAGCGCAGAACAAGGCGCCGCGGCTGTAGCTGGGGTAATCACGTCAACGTGAGGCCTGGTATTTCTCAGAGAAAGACAAAATAAGTGGAGAGGAGAAACACAACACAATGAAAAGGTTTTCTCTTACCGCCCCAGGCTACACCGTGCATTATCCTGTCCTCGGCAGCAGCTAGCGAGGAGACCAATGCTCAGTCATCCTGTTAGAGTGCTGTTTACCTGTGCCTGTCACTGTAAATTGATTACATTGAACCACCCTTCCCAGTTCCCTGCAAAATGCAAACCAGTTTCCAGAAGTCACCTCTACGTTTTTTACACTCCAATTCTTCTATGCAGACGTTCAATTTACTCACTTTTATTAGGTTACATTTATGTGTTATATCTGCAGATTGCGCACACTTAGGCCTTATAAAGAATCTGAACCTGCAAATAAAATAATCCTAGATTGCAGCTTAAAGTGATACTAAAGTATCGTTTTTTTTTTGTTTTTTTTTTTTAATATCCTACTTACATGCTCTGCACAATGGTTTTGCACAGAGCAGCCTGGATCCTCCTTTTCTCGGGTCCCCCTCCTTCTTGTCGGGTGCCCCCATAGCAAGCAGCTTCCTATGGGGGCACCTAAACAGGAGCACTTCTGAGCCGCAGCTCTGCATGTCCATTCACACACAAAGCCACTGCTTGGCCCCGTCCTCCCTCTCCTGATTGGCTCACTGGCTGTGATTGACAGCAGCGACAGCCATTGGCTCCCGCTGCTGCCTCAGCCAATCAGGAGTAAGAGTCCCCAGAGAACCGAGACTCTCGTGGATATCGCTGGATTGGGATGCATGAAGGTAGCCTGTACAACCACTTTAACAGTCTTGAGATGTGTTAGCTGCATTAGGTTTCTTTTTTAAGGCTAAGTACATTTTCTGCAAGTACAGAAAAAAATCTTGTTTATCCTGTCAGAAATCCTTTTTATTTAAGTTGGATACTTTTTTAAATTTTATAATGTCAACATGTCTCAAAAAAGTTGGAACAGGGCAACAAACAGCTGGTAAAGTACCACCCAATTCCAAAAAAGTTGGGACAGCACCATGTTACCATGTTGTAGCGTCTCCTCTTTTTTAACAACACTCTGTAAATGTCTGAGAACTGAAGAGACCAGTTGCTGGAATTTTGGAGAGGAATGTTGTCCCATTCTTGCCTGAGCATATGCTGCTCTAAAACCTGGATATATCTTTCAGCATTGATGGTGCCTTTCCAGATGTGCAGGTTGCTCATTCTATACACACTAATGCCCCCCCTCATACCATCAGAGATGCAGGATTTTGAACTGAGTGCTGATAACAACCCAGAAGGGCCCTCTCCCCTTTTTTTCGCCCATGCTTGCCAAAATAGATGTAAATTTTTGATTAGCCTGACCATAGAACAGTTTTTCACTTTGCAACAGACCATTTTAAATGAGCTTTGGCCCAGAGAAGCTGGCGGCATTTCTGGATCAATTTCAGATATGGCTTCTTTGCATGATAGAGCTGTATCTAGCACTTTTGGACAGCCCCAGGGGCGGACTGACCATTTGGAAACTCGGGCACTGCCCGAGGGCCCGGGGTCAGTAGGGGGCCCCATGAGATGCCCCTGGTACCTTTTTCATAGGCTTTTTTGAGTTTGGGCAAGGACACAGGGGCCCCATGATCCCCTATTGCCCGGGGGCCCCATGAGTTGTCAGTCTGCCCCTGGACGGCACAGTGAATGGTGTTCACTGACAGTGATTTCTGGAAGTATTCCTGAGCCCATGCAGTGATGTCCATCACAGAATCATGCCAGTTTTTAATGCAGTGCCGTATGAGGGCCTGAAGATCACAGGAATTAAATATTGCATTTCAGCCTTGTCTTTTGTGTACAGAGATATCTCCAGATCCTCTGAATCGTCTGATTATTATTATTATACAGGATTTATATAGCGCCAACAGTTTGCTCAGCACTTTACACAATGAAGGTAGACATTACAGTTTAAATACAATTTGGTACAAGAGGAAACAGAGGGCCCGGCTCATCAGATGATATTATGTACTGTAGATGATGATATATTTAAAGTCTTTAAAAGTGATTTAAAAGCGATTTTATGTAGAGAAACATTCTGAAGTTACTTGACAATTTTTAGACACAGCTTTTCATGGATTAGTGAACCTTTATGTCTGAGACACTCTGACTCTCTAAGATACTCTTTTTATACCCAATCATGTTGCTGACCTGTTGCTAATTAAAGGATAAGTTCATCTTTGGGAACATGTTACATGTTACACCCGTTTTTGGGTTGGAACATGTTCCCAGTGCTGCAGCCGCTGCCCGAGACAGCAGTGTGGGGGGAAGTTCCCTATCACTTTTTAAAAACAGCGTGGCTGTGTGCGGCTCTGCCCACACAGCTGCGTCTTAGAGGCTGTCAGCTTGTAGTTCTCAATGAACTAACATGGCGCTGTGGAGCTCTGCGGTAGTTCATTGATTCTACTTGTCCGTATATTGGCTTGCCTGTACACCCTGTATGGGCAAGCCAATGTACTGACAGGTCTGCAGGAGACCTGCATAGCACCAGCGATCTGTTGATCACTGGTGCAATGCTTTACAGGCTCCTGCAACAAAAAATAATAAATTAAATTTTTTCACCTGAAAAAAAATAAGCATTTATTATATTTTGTCAAAAGGTGAATTTATGCTTAATCTAATTAGTTGTGAAATGTTCTTCCAGCTCTTTCTTGCATGGCTGGCCATACATTCTACAATATTGTTGTACAATTCTCCTTTAGATTTACCAAAACCATATAATATGAGGTCAAACCTAAACACTTTGTATGCAATCAGGCAGGTCCTTGCATTACATAGTTGAAGGTAAATCTAAAGGAAATTGATTAAGAAGATTGCATAAAGTATGGCCAGCTTTAGTACCACTTACTTTGCCAACTTTTTGTTGCCCTGTCCCAAATTTTTTTAGACATGTTGCTTCCATCAAAATGACCTTTTATGAATTAGTGGGGTATACACTTTGAGCACTGCACTTTCTTTTTTTTTTCTTGTATTTCTGATATCCAAGGGGATATTTTTTAGTGTTCAGCAGCTCAAAAGAGGCTCTCTATTAACCTAAGTGCAGGGAAATCATTATTATTACTACCAGTTTTAGGATGTAGTCTTTGCCTTGTCCATGTAGTTTCTCCTTTAGCTTTTGTGCTTTTTTGTGAAGAATCAAGTATTCCCCTGTGTTGCAAAAACATTCTTTTAGGTTTTAGCTATTTAACGAGAAAGTACTATTTAAGAGTGTGTGTGACTGTATGTTACCTTAGAGCAGGGGGTCTCCAAACTTTCTAAACAAAGGGCCAATTTACTCTCCATCTGACCTTAGGGGGCTGGACTGTGGCCAGTGGGAGTAGAAAATGCCCCAGTGTCAGTGGGAGTAAACAATGCCTTCGACCTTGTGGCCAGTGGGAATAAAAAAAAAAAAAATACATTTTGCCTGTGATCAGTGGAAGGAATAGTGCCCCCATCATTAATTCCAGTGGAAACAATAGTGCCTCATCATTGGTGTCTGTGGGAGGAATAGTGTTACATCATTGGTATCAGTGGGCGGTATAGTGTCCTATCATTGGTATCAGTGGGAGGAATAGTGCCCCATCATTAGTATCAGTGGGAGGAATAGTGCCCCATCATTAGTATCAGTAGGAGGAATAGTGCCCCATCATTGGTATCAGTGGGCAGAATAGTGTCCCATCATTAGTATCAGTGGGAGGAATAGTGTCCCATCAGTATCAGTGGGAGGAATAGTGCTCCATCATTGGTATCAGTGGGAGGAATAGTGCCCCATCATTGGTATTAGTGGGAGGAATAGTGCCCCATCATTGGTATCAGTGGGAGGAATAGTGCCCCATCATTGGTATCAGTGGGAGGAATAGTGCTCCATCATTGGTATCAGTGGGAGGAATAGTGCTCCATCATTGGTATCAGTGGGAGGAATAGTGCCCCATCATTGGTATCAGTGGGAGGAATAGTGCCCCATCATTGGTATCAGTGGGAGGAATAGTGCCCCATCATTGGTATCAGTGGGAGTAATAGTGCCCCATCATTGGTATCAGTGGGAGGAATAGTGCCCCATCATTGGTATCAGTGGGAGGAATAGTGCCCCATCATTGGTATCAGTTGGAGGAATAGTGCCCCATCATTGGTATCAGTGGAAGGAATAGTGCCCCATCATTGGTGTCAGTGGGAGGAATAGTGTCCCATCATTGGTATCAGTTGGAGAAATAGTGCCCCATCATTGGTATCAGTGGAAGGAATAGTGCCCCATCATTGGTATCAGTGGCAGGAATAGTGCCCCATCATTGGTATCAGTAGGAGGAACAGTGCCCCATCATTGGTATCAGTGGGAGGAATAGTGCCCCATCATTAGTATCAGTGGGAGGAATAGTGTCCCATCATTAGTATCAGTAGGAGGAATAGTGCTCCATCATTGGTATCAGTGGGCAGAATAGTGTCCCATCATTAGTATCAGTGGGAGGAATAGTGTCCCATCAGTATCAGTGGGAGGAATAGTGCCCCATCATTGGTATCAGTGGGAGGAATAGTGCCCCATCATTGGTATCAGTGGGAGGAATAGTGCCCCATCATTGGTATCAGTTGGAGGAATAGTGCCCCATCATTGGTATCAGTGGAAGGAATAGTGCCCCATCATTGGTATCAGTTGGAGAAATAGTGCCCCATCATTGGTATCAGTGGCAGGAATAGTGCCCCATCATTGGTATCAGTAGGAGGAACAGTGCCCCATCATTGGTATCAGTGGGAGGAATAGTGCCCCATCATTGGTATCAGTGGGAGGAATAGTGCGCCGTCATTAGTATCAGTGGAAGGAATAGTGCCCCATCATTGGTATTAGTGGGAGGAATAGTGCCCCATCATTGGTGTCAGTGGGAGGAATAGTGCCCCATCATTGGTATCAGTGGGAGGAATAGTGCCCCATCATTGGTATTAGTGGGAGGAATAGTGCCCCATCATTGGTATCAGTGGGAGGAATAGTGCGCCGTCATTAGTATCAGTGGAAGGAATAGTGCACCGTCATTAGTATCAGTGGGCAGAATAGGGCACCGTCATTGGTGTCAATGGGAGGAAGAGTGCCCCATTATTAGTGTCAGTGGGAGGAATAGTGCCTTGTATCCATGAGAGTAACAATGCCAAAGGGGCCGAATAAATTCAGGCAAAGGGCCACAGTTTGGAGACCACTGCCTTAGACTATAAGCTCCTCGGGGGCAGGGGCTAATACGAATTTAACAGCTTTATTTGTACTTTTCTGCAGAATATATTGTTACAACATTGATACTGTGAATAGAAAGCCTTCCTGTTGACTTGTGTTAACCTTTGAGGAAAACGCAGAGCCTTTGCTGTACTTTTCCAGTTTGTACGAGTACTAGAATTGGGACAGAATTACCTGGAGACTGCCTTGTTTCCTAAAGGAAAATCAACACTTAAAGATCCAGACCAGCACAGTACAGATAAAGACTTCTAGTGCATTTAACAAACAGAGGAAAAATGGAAAATAGAAGCTGCTTAATCAGTCCATTGCAAGGTAGGAGCACAATGGAGGGGTGATGCTAAAGCTGACCGGTTCCAGCTGCCCTGAATGGTTTATAATCCTTGGCCCCTCTATCCGGATCCCTGTGTTATAGACGTGCTTGCTGCACAATGATATCAAATGATCTTTTAGATTTGTTGAAGTAAATTAATTACATTCTTCCCCCCTACCCCTCGCCTTTTTTTTTTTCTGATGTCGGAAACACGGTTCCTCTGAGAAATCAGACAGTATGAAAGATGAAAATTGCTAGGGTAGCAATAGATAAAAAAAAGAAACAATTTGATTTATGGAGCTCCAAGAGAAAAGACGCCTCTCACCTACTTATTCAGATCATTTAATTTTTAATGGCAAATTTAATTAACAGTTCGCAGGGTCTCTGTGAAACAGCCACGTTCTGGAGTAAATTAGGCCTGTTTTTTTTTTCCCTTTCTTTCTTTGGGTGGGATGATCAATTTTTTGTGTTCAGATTTTTTGTGAAGTATTACTATTTAAAATGCAAACGTCCGAGGCTTGATATTAAAAATGAGATTGTGTTTACATGATACATATTGTAACGGACCGCCTGACAGCACCTCTATCAGTCCCCCGGTAGAGCCTCCCCAGAGTGCGGAGTCTAAGCACCGGAGCACTTGTTCACCAGGGCCCCTGATGGTGGGGATGGACTTGGAGCGCTCCGGTACCAGGTCACAACTACCAGGTATCTCCAACAGGGGTAGAGGAGTCTGACAGGGGCTCCAGAGAGCTAGGAGTCTGATGTAAGGGAGCCTAGTGATCCCTGCGGGGTGGGTGGATGGATGAGCTAAATCAGAGTCGTGCAGGCCGGGTCGGTAACTAGTGGATCGGTAAGGTACAAAACGGTAGGCAAAGGATAGTCGGGTCACATGCAGGGTCAATACCAGGAGGTCAGATCTAAACGGGAACATCCAGGAGCAGAGTCAGGCAAGCCAAGGGGTCAGGACGGGAGAAGGCAACAAGGTCAAAACAATCCAGATCAGAAGTACTCACACACAGGTAACAGGATACAAAGACCATTCGGCAACAAGTGTCTGTGCAGGGCTAGTTTAAATAGCCCGCCCTGCACCTGACAGGCGTAGCCTGGGTCCCAGTGCCTGCCTAGTACTGTCCAGACGACGGGTGTGCCTGGGTCCTAGTGCCCTGCCACCTATGCTTCGCGATGGTTCCTGACACATATACAGTGTAACCCCCCGCACACTCCTGTATGCGCAAAGTGGAATTCCATGCTGTTTGGTTTAGATTTGGATACAATGGGGAATATTTAAAGAGGCCTGGACTTTGCAAGCTTCCCCCCCCCCAAAAAAAAAGCAGAAGAAACATGACTATTCACCAGTATCGCCTGTTGTTCCCTGCAGCTGATCTTTCCTGATTAGTATCTTACCTTGTCTTACTACACTGTTCAAAATGTAAAGCTAGGCATGCATTTGTTGATTTGTCTTGTTCAGCTGACGAAAGCGATCACTTGATTTCTTCCACCCTAAACAAGCGTTGGATGCTGCAATCTGCAGTGTTCAGACAACCACAGCACCAGCGGCCATCTGAATACCTGAACAGTTGACTGAAACTGATTGAATGCAGTCACTGTTCAACCAACAGCCACCAAACTCCTTAGATTTTTCAGTTGAAATTTGTCGAGCTGGGTGTTGCCAACAGTGACACTCATGGCTTGAGAGGAATCGGCTAAAATTCAAGCCATATATGACTAGTTTAAGAATATGAGGGGTTGGGTCATTCACTATTGCAATCCTGTAAGTGGTTTCCTTCCGGGTTGGGGGGTGCATGCACAGTGAGTCGAGGAGCTGACTGACATCTTTGGTGAGCTGTTTTCTTGACTGGATTGATCTGTAAACCAGAAAGAGTGAGATTTGGGAGAGAAGTCGGTGGAGTGTCCATCCCTAAAGTCCTTTCGACCCTACACAGTGCTGGTTGACTGTTCCTTTTTAGGGAGGTAAGCATACTTTGGTAAAAGGTAGTGTGGTTGGGTTAGTGAAGGTTCTCTTCCTTTATCCATCCTTCTCTGAGCACTGGCATCTACTGACCAGTTTACCAAGATCTCATGGTGGACTTTATTTGCACCTTTCCAGCTGACCTATACCATTTGGTTGTTTTGGAGAGACTTTGTCTATTTGTGATTATGTTTCAAATGCCTATTATATATGGAATCTAGTCATGGAGCTTACTGACTGTTTACGCTTCTCTCAAATGCCAGGTAACTTGAAATCTGGCATCCTGGATAGGGTCCAAGATTTAAAGGTTAGTTCTTCTTTACCAAAAAACTATTATAAATTCAAATTCCTGTGCTAAGTGAAAGAACGTTATAAATATTTTGGACAGTTGCTGGCCACAATATCGCTCGCTGTTCACCAAGCCAAATCGATAAATTCAAAACCATGAAAAACATAAAATAAACATTCTTCCACTAAAATGATCATTAAATGTTATAAAATAAACTGGAAGTTCCAGTGCTCAGTGTAACATGCTGGTATTCACCTCACGTGCATACAGATGTGCTTGATATTGGTACTTCATATCTGTGTTTGTTCACTTCCAAGTGACCCTCTGACTTCTCCCAAACTTACCAGAAAGACTGGACCCTCTTGCATGATTAAGCAAGTCAACTGTGCCTGTATCTGCCAGGGATGAATGGTCTCTTGGCTCCAAAATCCTTTAATGTTAATCCTAGGATGACTCAGCAACAGTCTGAGGTATGTATACAAGCTCAGACAGAAAACAGAGGAGAGCTTTCCATGGTGAAGTATAGTTTATTATTATACAGGATTTATATGGCGCCAACAGTTTGCTCAGCACTTTACAATATAACAGGAGACAATACAGCAACAATGCAGCTCAATACAAGAGGGATAGGAGGGCCCTGATCCTGGGAGCTTACAATCTAGGATGGAAGGGCTAGTGGTACAAAAGGTAGTAACTGTGGGGGATGGACTGGTAGGAGGAGTAGAAGATGCCATTATTAGCTGAGGGCAGGATAGGCTTCCCTGAAGAGAGAGGTTTTCAGAGATCGCCTAAAAGTGAGCAGAGTAGGCGATAGTCTGATAAATTGGGGTAGAGAGTTCCAATAGCCGTCCAACGCAGTCCCACCGCATGTGGTGTGGACATACCCTAAGGTCTTTGTGGTTCTCATGATACTTCAAACCTATATGGTAAAATTTCCCTGCCATATTAAGTAATGAAGAAAGAGAAACAAGGTCAGAGATGTGTACAAGAGTCCTGCGAACTGATCCACCTCTAGAGATGACAGGGGAACCATCGAGTGGCATGGCTGACCGCCTTGCAACACCCAGAGCAGCCAGCAATGGCTTTTAATGTCTTTTTTTTTACACATTTCTGTACATGGGGATTAACTTTTAAGGGACAGATAAATTTACAGACCACTTTAAAACCTCGATCTTAGTGAACGAGCTGTCCAGCATTTCAGGAGCCACAGTAAGGCCTTACTCAGACCATAGCACATACAATGCCTTGAAAAAGTATTCATACACCTTGAAAGTTTCCACATTTTGTCATGTTACAACCAAAAACGTCAATGTATTTTATTGGGATTTTATGCGATAGACCAGCACAAAGTGGCTCATAACTGTGAAGAGGAAGGAAAATGATAAACGGTTTTCAAAATTGGTTACAAATATCTGAAAAGTGTGGCAGCATTTGTATTCAGCCCCCCCGGAGTCAATACTTTGTAGAAGCACCTTTTTGCTGCACTTCCAGCTGCAAGTCTTTTTGGGGATGTCTGTCCCAGCTTTGCACATCTAGAGAGGGACATTTCTGCCCATTCTTCTTTGCAGAATCGCTCAAGCTCTGTCAGATTGGATGGAGAGCGTCTGGGAACAGCAATTTTCAAGTATTGCTACACATTTGGATCTGAACTTTGATTGGACCAATCTTACATATGAATATGCTTTGATCTAAACCATTCCATTGTAGCTCTGGCTGGATGTTTCGGGTCATTGTCCTGCTGGAAGGGGAACCTCAGCCCCAGTCTCAAGTCTTCTGCAGACTCTAACAGGTTTTCTTCTAAGATTGCCCTGTATTTGGCTCCATCCATATTCCCATCAACTCTGACCAGCTTCCCTGTCCCTGCTGAAGAAAAGCATCCCCATAACATGATGCTGCCACCACCATGTTTCACGGTGGGGATGGTGTGTACAGAGTGATGTGCAGTGTTAGCTTTCCGCCACACATAGTGTTTTGCTTTTAGGCCAAAAAGTTAAATTTTGGTCTCACCTGACCATAGCACCCTCTTCCACATGCTTGCCGTGTCCCCTACCTGGCTTCTCGCAAACTGCAAACAGTACTTCTTGTGGCTTTCTTTCAACAATGACTTTCTTGCAACTCTTCCATAAAGGCCAGATTTGCGGAGTGCATGGCTAAAAGTTGTCCTGTGGACAGATTCTCCCCCCTGAGCTGTGGTTCTCTGCAGCTCCTCCAGAGTTCCCATGGGCCTCTTGACTGCTTCTCTGGCTAATGCTTTCCTTGCCCGGTCTATTACTTTAGGTGGACGGCCATGTCTTGGTAGGATTGCAGTTGTGCCATACTGTCAGGAAAGGGCTCACCGCTGGTGGTGCTGTGGCTCACCTGCTCTGTGGGCTGCAGTACCAGTCCCTACCAGAGAGTGCCGTTCAGCAGCCAGGATCTCACCTCCTGCAATCAAGCTATCACCTGAGGCTGATTGCAGGAGGTGTATTTAGACAGCAACTAGGCCTGCGATCAGTGCCTTGGTGTTTTCCTTGAGCCTCTGTTACCTGCTAACCTTTTACCTGCTAAACCTGCTACCTGCTCTGTGTCCCGTGTATGACTCCGGCTGGCCTGACTACTCTTGTTGCTGTTCGTGTTTGCATTGGGTGTAGGGGTTGTTATTGAGTTGTTGTTGCACTGTGCATTGTTACTGTGTCTCACAAATAAATGGTATTATTTTCATTACCCCTGAAGCCTGGTGTTCCCTATGTCAGTCCACACATCTCAGGTCATAGCCAGGTTACTGACACATACTCTTTTCCATGATGGATTGAACAGTGCTTTGTGAGATGTTCCAAGCTTGAGATTTTTTTTATAACCTAAGCCTGCTTTAAATGTCTCCACAACTTTATCCCTGACCTGTCTGGTGTGTTCCTTGGCCTTCATGATGCTGTGTGTTCACTAATATTCTGTAGCAAATTTCTGAGAGCTTCACAGAACAGCTGTATTTATACTGCGATTAAATTACGCACAGGTGGACTCTATTTATTAATTAGGTTACTTCTGAAGGCAATTGGTTCCACTAGATTTTAGTTAGGGGTATCAGAGTAAAATGGGCTGAATACAAATGCACACCACACTTTTCAGATATTTATCTTATGTGTTTCCCGCACTGTTTTTAAAATCCACTGGCGAATTGCAGTGTGTTTTGATGTTAACCTAATGACAGCCCAACAGCAGGTCACAAATGCAGTGGGTTTGCCTGCATCTGATCGCATGGTACAGTAGTACCATGTGATCCAATTACTGTTCATTTTTTAAAGTAATGTATGCACTGCTTTTGGTGTGGTCCGGCATGATTTCAGCCCATTCAAATGAATGGGCTGAAATCGCATTACACCCAGATCACATGTGCTGTGCATTCCCGTGCGATTAATTGTGTGTACCAGCCCTTAGATCAGTCTCTGTAGTCGCTTCTCCCCCACGCTCCTGCAGTCTAAGATCCTATGACATCATCAAGACCAATTCAGTGTCCATAGCCCTGCCTTAGACATGAGGACATCAAGGGCCAATCCACTGGCGAAGCATGGGGAAGCAGAGGCTGAGCTAATTAAAAGTGTTTCTTGCTGCCCCTGGACAGAAATGAGCAGGTAACCCTTGCAATGGGGGTGCACCCCACTGCAAGGGAGAATTTTTAGGGTTTCTGAATTTTTGGGCTTTAAGCGCACATTATCACAATATTTTACCTGGTTACAAGAGTAGTATCCCAGATTCAACAACTCTCATGGAAAATGTCTTGCATTTGGAAAATCTTTACTGTTCAATGACATTGCATTCCTATGGGACATGCTGCATTTATAAAAATACAATACAAAGAGATGAATGGCTATAGGAAGAATAAATGAACACTGCTCCTCAGAAAGGCTCAGTCTCAGCATTCCATTAGTTGTTTACAGTAGTTGCAAAAAAAAAACAGCGCAGCTTATTGAGACTTCTTTTTATAGTTATTCTATGTCATTTCCATTCAATGCCAGCATTCTTCTTTATTAACCACTTGAGCTCCAGAGGATTTACCCCCCTTAATGACCAGGCCTCTTTTTTGCTACTCGGCGCTGCACTAATTCAACTGATAATTGCGCGGTCATGCAATGCTGCACCCAAACGAATTTACGTCCTTTTTTTCACACAAATAGAGCTTTCTTTCGGTGGTATTTGATCACCTGTGCGCTTTTTATTTTTCCTGCTATAAACAAAAAAAGGCCAAAAATTTTTAAGAAAAACAATATTTTTTATTTTCAGCTATAAAAAATATATAGTAAACTCAAAGTTGGTTATAAATTTAGGCCAAAATGTATTCTGCTCCATGTTTTTGGTAAAAAAAAATCCCAATAAGTGTATATTGATTGCTTTGTGTGGAAGTTATAGCGTCTACAAACTATGGGAGAGATACTGCAATTTATGCCATTTTTCTGCTGTACAGCGCTGCGCTAGTTTAACGGACAATTGCGCGGTCATGCAATATGGTACATAAATGAAATTTACATCCTTTTTTTCGCCACAAATTTAGCTTTCTTTCGGTGGTATTTGATCGCCTGTGCGGTTTTTATTTTTTGAGCTATAAAAAAAAAAGCTGACAATTTTGAGGAAAAAAAAACAATATTTTGGACTTTTTGCTATAAAACATGTCCAGTAAAAAAAAATGCAAAAATCTAATTTAATCATAAATGTCTGCCAAAATGCATTCTGCGACATGTCTTTGCTAAAAAAAAACCCAATACGTGTAAATTAATTGGTTTACGTGAAAGTTATAGCGTTTACAAATGGCGGGAAAGATACTGGGATTTTTAGGAGTTTTTTTTATACTAATAATGGCGGCGATCAGCGACTTATGGCGGCGATCAGGGACTTATGGCAGCGACCAGCGACTTATGGCGGGACTGCGGCGGACATTCTGACATTGGGGGGTACTGACTTGGGGTCACTGACATCCCCAAAAACACTAATACAGTGATCAGTGCAAAAAAAAAAAAACTGACACTGTACTAATGGCACTGGGGAGGAAGGGGTTAACTTTATTTTGCAGGGAAGGGTTATAGGAGTGAGGGGAGTGTTTTACTAGGGGGCGGGGTGTGTACTGGGCGGGACAAGGCTGATCGAGAAAGAGAAACTGTTCTTTCTCGATCAGCTCATCCTCGAGCTGACAGGGAAGTGACAGACAGCACAGCTACTGCAGCTGTGCTGTCTGTCAGTGATTGCCACCGATCGCCGGGACATAGCCACTAAGGAGCGGCTGTGACCCGGCGACTGACATCTGCGGCGGTGATCCGCGGGACAAATAGGGCAGCGGCGCGCCTCGCACGCGCCCCCTATTTGTTTACAAAACACACGTTTTAAAACGTGGTTTTGCCTGCGAGTGCCGCCCTGCCGCCGTATATGTACAGTGGCTGGGCGGCATGCGGTTAATGCCTATCCCATTGTCCATCCAGCTACCATTTGCTGTATTAATTGTTTGACTTCTTGTGTTTACTTCTCTAACCCAGCGCAGAAGTTTGTAACTTTGCAAAACCACCACTCCTATTGACCTTCAATATTCTATATCAGCCTTTCTCAAACTTTTTAACCAAGAGGAACCCTAAACAAATTTTCAGGCAGGGCCATGCATAAGAAGGTATCACCAGTCCTGTATGGGGACCAGACAGCTGGGTGAATCAGATGTGGGCAGGGAGGGTGATCAGCATAGTGGGGGGGGGGGCAATTACTGGAACTGACCCCAACCCTGTATAGTTCTCTCTGCAGCAACTGAAAGCTGGCTTATTTTCCTGTCCCTTCCACTGGCTTTCAATTGCTGCAGAGAGAGCTTTGCAGGGGATCGGTTCCAGTAACTTCCCCCCCACCCATCACCTTCCTGTACACCTGCAGCCTAGGCCCCCCTGTGTGCCCCCACCCCTACAGGGCTGCCTGCTTCCCTACCAGCAGCTGCAAGCACACAATAGGATCCCTCAGGATGGAGAGTGGGGGAAGGGTCCGGTAAATGTCACAATTACCAGCCCCTTCCTTTCCTGAGTGAACACAATAATTGATCAGTACAGATCACTCACTGTGTTTATTCATAACAGAAGCAAAGTGGACTGTGTTTTTTTTTGGGGTTGTCAGGTTGGCTGTATGGGGCCCCATGGTTTCTGACAACAGCTCTGTTTCTCAGGAAACCCTTACTTAAACAAGTTCATTAGGGATCAATGAGAAAAATGCCCCCTATGCTGATCAGTAGGAAGAATGTAACCTTATGGTCAGAATGTCACCATTAGAGACAGCTAAATACACTGTATTGCCAAAAGTATTGGGCCTGCCCTCCAAATCAGTGGATTCAGGTGTTCCAATCCCCTCCATGGACACAGGTGTATACAATCCATCCCCTAGGCGTGCAGACGGCTTCTACAAACATTGGTGAAAGAATGGGTCGCTCTCAGGAGCTCAGTGGCTCCAAGCGTGGTCCCGTGATAGGTTGTCACCTGTGTAATAAGTCCATCCGTGACATTTCCTGGCTACTAAATATTCCACGCTCAACTGTTAGTGGGATTATAACAAAGTGAAAGCAACTGGGAACAAGAGAATCTCGGACACGAAGTGGTAGGCCACGTCACATGACAGAGCGGGGTCAGCGCATGCTGAAGCTCACAGTGCGCAGAAGTCAACAACTGTCTGCAGAGTCAATAGCTAAAGACCTCCAAACTTGGTGTGGCCTTCAGATTAGCACAACAACAGTGCGTAGAGAGCTTCATGGAATGGGTTTCAATGGCCGAGCAGCTGCATCCAAGCCTTACATCACCAAGTGCAATGCAAAGCGTTGGATGCCGTGGTGTAAAGCACGCCGCCACTGGATTCTAGAGTAGTGGAAACGTGTTCTCTGGAGTGACAAGTCATGCTTCTCTGTCTGGCAATCCGATAGACATGTCTGGGTTTGCCAGGAGCACGGCACTTGCCTAGCTGTATTGTACCAAGTGTAAAGTTTGGTGGAGGGAGGATTATGGTGTGGGGTTGTTTTTCAGGGGTTGGGCTTGGCCCCCTAGTTCTAGCGAAAGGAACTCTTAAGGCGTCAGCATACCAAGACGTTTTGTACAATTTCATGCTCCCAACTTTGTGGGAAGAGTTTGGGGATGGCCCCTTCCTGTTCCAACATGACTGCCCACCAGTGCACAAAGCAAGGTACATAAAGACATGGAGGAGCCAGTTTGGGGTGGAGGAACTTGACTGTCCTGCACAGAGTCCTGACCTCAACCCCACAGAACACCTTTGGGATGAATTAGAGCGGAGACTGTGAGCCAGGCCTCCTCCCCCGACATCAGTGCCTGACCTGACAAATGTGCTTCTGGAAGAATGGTCCAACCTTCCCATAGACACCCTCCTAAACCTTGTGGACGGCCTTCCCAGAAGAGTTGAAGCTGTTATAGCTGCAAAGGGTGGGGCCAGCTCAATATTGAACCCTACGGACTAAGACTGGGGGGCCATTAAAGGTCATGTGTGTGGAAAGGCAGGCGGCCTAATACTTTTGGCAATATAGTGTATGTGTGTGTGTATATATATGTGTGTGTGTATATATATATGTGTGTGTGTATATATATATGTGTGTGTGTATATATATATGTGTGTGTATATATATATGTGTGTGTGTATATATATGTGTGTGTGTATATATATGTGTGTGTGTATATATATATATGTGTGTGTGTATATATATATGTGTGTGTGTGTGTGTGTATATATATGTGTGTGTGTGTGTATATATATGTGTGTGTGTGTATATATATATATGTGTGTGTGTGTGTATATATATGTGTGTGTGTGTGTGTGTGTGTATATATATGTGTGTGTGTGTATATATATATATGTGTGTGTGTGTGTATATATATATATGTGTGTGTGTATATATATATATATATGTGTGTGTGTGTGTGTGTGTGTGTATATATATATATATACATACACACACACACTATATTTTTAATTTGTGCTGGCCCTATACATATACATTAGATTTTTGTTTGAAAATCTTAATTTTAGGAAAGTTTGTTCGATTTTTTTAATTATTTGTGGCCACAAATATTTGTTTTTGACCACAGTGATGGGAAAATTGGAAGGAGCAGGATGTAAACTTTTTTCACGCAAACAAATTTTCAGACAGTGGATGTGGTTTTCGTTCAGAAATGAGATTCATTTCAAAATTGAATGTTAAAGGTAATATTCTGATTCAATCTGTACAGAACGAATGTTCATGCAGATCACTGGACAAATGGCTATGAACATTTTTTTAAAAAATAGAGTCAGGTTAAGTTTTGTGGTGTGGGTGAAGGGGGAGCATTCAGGTCAGGGAATGTAGGGGGGGTACTGCTGCTTTCACAGCCTTGTTCTAATTAAAAAGGAATTATTTTTTCCACTGCCTTCTTAATATGTTTCATGTATAGACCTCCCTTATTATCCCATGTTACGTGTTGCTGTCTAGCTGAATCCTCCTAAGTTTGTAGCACGCAGCATAAAGTGGTTGAAGATTATAGAGTGACAGCCTTCCTTCCTTGGCCATTCCTGGGCATTTCACGCTGTCAGCTGTCACTCTGTCGCCGCAGGGAAGGCTCAACAAGGGATAATGTGACTTTTCTATCACCTGCTCTTTCTATTTATTTGAGATAAGAAGCCGTTTATAGCTGAGGGGGGGATCAGCGGGCCCTCTGCAAGGGGCTCAGCAGTAGGGTGACAATAGGCTTCGGCTGCTGGTACAATTACAGGGCTGCTTGATGGAAACCTCTCTGGCAGGGGGTATAATATAGTCTCTTCTTACTGAGTGGTGTCTGTGTGCACTGTGCAATATTTCACCTTGACTGTGAAGGAATTCAGTTTAGAAAAAAATAAAGTGATATTCTGGTATTAGATGGAGGAAGTAGGCTGAATCACTCACTTGTTTTTCTTATCTCTCTCTCATTTCACCAATGGCTTTTATGTAGCAGCGTTCCTTTTCCACAATCAATGCTCTGCTGCACAGATTTTAGCCAAGGGAAGTAGTCAGACCCTCCAACTCTTCTTCATTCATTGCTGTGGATATTTCCATGCCGGAACTAGACTACTGTACACAGACTTTAAAGAAGAAATCCAGGTATTAATATTTTATACATAGTTACATTGGTCCAGCTTGGAGCAATGTAACTATGTATATACCATACCCAGCCAGTGCCCTGGAAACTGGAGATCTATTTAATAGAAGCCGCTACTCCAGTGATGTCAACTTGCTTCCAGGTCCTCTGCCCAGTGGCTGCCCCTCTGCATTGTGAACACAGGAGGTCTGTTGTTCAGCACTGGCGCCATTCGGTACATTATTATTATTATACAGGATTTATATATTATTATTATACAGGATTTATATATAAATTATTATTATTATTATACAGGATTTATATATAAATTATTATACAGGATTTATATTATATTATTATACAGGATTTATATATAAATTATTATTATTATTATTATACAGGATTTATATATAAATTATTATTATTATTATACAGGATTTATATATTATTATTATACAGGATTCATATATTATTATTATACAGGATTCATATATTATTATTATTATACAGGATTTATATATTATTATTATACAGGATTTATATTATATTATTATACAGGATTTATATATAAATTATTATTATTATTATTATACAGGATTTATATATTATTATTATTATTATTATACAGGATTTATATATTATTATACAGGATTTATATATTATTATTATACTGGATTTATATATTATTATTATTATTATTATACAGGATTTATATATTATTATTGTTATTAAACAGGATTTATATATTATTATTATTATTATACAGGATTTATATATTATTATTGTTATTATACAGGATTTATATAGCGCCAACAGTTTGCTCAGCACTTTACAATATAACGGGAGACAATACAGCAACAATACAGTTCAATACAAGAGGGATAGGAGGGCCCTGCTCCTGGGAGCTTACAATCTAACAGACATGGACCTTAACCAGTTGGCGACTGCCCTATAGCAACTTTACTGCTACAGGGTGGCCGCTGTGTGCAGAGTCATGTATATATTTATTTATTTTAGGTACTTGTATAGCGCCGTCAATTTACGCAGCGCTTTACATATATATTGTACATTCATATCAGTCCCTAACCCTCAAGGGGTGTACAATCTAAGGTCCCTAACTCACATTCATATACAAGGGCCAATTTAGACAGGATCCAATTTACCTACCAGCATGTCTTTGGAGTGTGGGAGGAAACCGGAGTATCTGAAGGAAACCCACGCAGGCACAGGGAGAACATGCAAACTCCAGGCAGGAGGTTGCGTGGCTGGGATTCGAACCAACGACCCTAGTACTGCCAGGAGGAAGTGCTAACTATTTAGCCACAGTGTTGCCCATATATATATACACATGATTCTGCACTTCCTGGTATGGTGCAAGCTCCCCCAGTGCACCGCTCTGCTGTGATTAGTGACAACAGAAGCCAATCAGTGGGTACCGGCCAGTGGATGACTGGCAGCAACTGCTAATCGGTGAGGAGAGAGCCAAAACACAGCTCCGCCTATGTAAACAAGGCGATGATGAGCTGGATCTTGTTTCCCTGCAAAGCATGGAATAAAATCCAGCACATCCCTTCGATAAAACACCACACTGTACACATATAAACACGGGCTAGGCACATGGGCAACCCTTTGAGCTCTCTAGCTGTTTAACCTCTTCCCAGTCAGTGTCATTAGTACAGCGACAGTGTATATTTTTAGCACTGATCACTGTATTAGTTTCACTGGTTCCCACAAAGTGTCAGTTAGTGTCAGATTGCCTGCCTCAATATCTTAGTCCCGCAATAAGTACTAGTATAAAAATAAATTGAAAAAAATGTAAATTCCAGCATATATACCACAGTTTGTAGATGCTATAACTTTTGCACAAACCAATCAATGTATGCCTATAGGGATTTTTTTTTAACCAAAAATATGTAGCGGAATACATGTTGGCCTAAATATGGATGTGGTTTATAGCAGAACGTAAAAAAGATTGTTTTTTTTTTTTGTTTTTGTTTTTTTTTTTTTTTTCAAAATTGTTGGTCTTTTTTTGTTTATAGTGCAAAAAAATCCCTCAGTAGTGATCAAATACCACCAACAGAAAGCTCTATTTCTGGGGGAAAAAATGACATAAATTGAATTTATGTACAGCATTGCATGAGCGTGGAATTGTCAGTTACAGTAACGCAGTGCCCTATAGCAAAGAATTGTCTGGTCGGAGGGGGGTAAATCTTCCGGAGGTCAAATGAATAAAGAAGATTTCCAGGTATTAATATTTTATATATAGTTGCATTGGTCCAACTTGCACCAACGTAACTATGCATATACAATTCCTTTATGTAAGGAAGATGAGGGGGGGGGGGGATGTTCTGTAGGGAAACGGCTCCCTTTATATGTATTTCATTTTCGCATTTAGCCGTTTTAACAAGCCGCCGTGTAACAAATCCTATAGCATTATTGCATTATTGTTTTGGCTTAACTGCTCTATTTCCAGCTTATAAAATCTTCAGCGTCAAACACTCTGGAGAAGCTTCAATATAGATGAAGTAATAAATGTAGTATTCATCCATATGTTTACAACCAGGAGAAACTGTAAAACCATCAAATATCCTGATAAAAATGAACAAAATGAGAATTTAAGAGTTTATGAATTTACTAAAGACTAACTTGTAGGTTTATTATTTTAATGTTTACTTTAAAGGTGAATTCCAGTTGTAAAATATATACGCTGCTTACAAAAATTAAAAGAAGACTTTTTAATCAGAGTATAGCATCAAGTCAAATACACTCCTGGGATATTGATCTGGTCAGTTAAGTAGCAGAGGGGGTTGTTAATCATTTTCAACTGCTTTGGTGTTAATGAAATTAACAACAGGTGCACTAGATGGGTGACAATGAGACGACCCCCAAAACAGGAATGGTTTCACAGGTGGAGGCCACTGACATTTTTTTCCCTGCTCATCTTTTCTGACTGTTTTTGACTAGTTTTGCATTTGGCTAGGGCCAGTGTCACTACTGGTAGCATGAGGTGATACCTGGACCCTACAGAGGTTGCAAAGGCAGTCCAACGTCTCCAGGATGGCACACTATTATGTGCCATTGCCAGAAGGTTTGCTGTGTCTCCCAGCACAGTGTCAAGAGCATGGAGGAGATTCCAGGAGACAGGCAGTTACTCTAGGAGAGATGGACAGGGCTGTAGAAGGTCCTCAACCCATCAGCAGGACTGGTATCGGTTCCTTTGTGCAAGGAGGAACAGGATGAGCTCTGCCAGAGCCCTATAAAATGATCTCCAACAGGCCACTGGTGGGAATGTCTCTGATCAAACAATCAGAAACCAACTTCATGAGGGTGGCCTGAGAGCCTGATATCCTCTAGTGGGCCCTGTGCTCACTGCCCGGCACCATAGAGCTTGATTGGCATTTGCCATTGAACACCAGAATTGGCAGGTCCACCACTGATGCCCTGTGCTTTTCACAGATGAGAGCAGGTTCACCCTAAGCACATGTAAGATGTGAAAGAGTTTGGAGAAGCCATGGAGAACGTTGTGCTGCCTGTAACATCGTTCAGCAAGACCGTTTTGGTGGTGGGTCAGTGATGGTCTGGGGAGGCATATCCATGGAGGGACTCACAGACTTCTACAGGCTAGACAATGGCACCCTGACTGCCTTCAGGGTGCCATTGTCCTTGGACCCATTGTCAGACCCTACGCTGGTGCAGTGGGTACTAGATTCCTTCTGGTGCACGACAATGCCCAGCCTTTTGTGGCGGGTGGATGAAGGAATTGATGCCATTGAATGGGCCCCACGCTCACCTGACCTAAATCCAATAGAACACCTCTGGGATATCATGTTTCTGTCCATCCGACGCCACCAGGTTGCACCTCAGACTGTTCAGGAGCTCAGTGATGCCCTGGTCCATATCTGGGAGGAAATTCCCCAGGACACCATCTGTCGTCTCATTGGGTGCATTCCCCAACATTGTCAGGCATGCATACAAATACTTAGGGGCCATACAAACTACCGAGGACCATTTTGAGGTGCTGTAATTACATTTCAGCAAAATGGACTCGCCTGCTGCATAATTTTTTCACTTTGATTTTCAGGGTGTCTTTGAATTCAGTCCTCTGTAACCACTTATTATTGTAAGTAGAGTAATAATAATAATGTTGTCAATTAAGAAGATTTAATGAAAGAAACCGGAGGAAATCAACTCAACTGAATAAAAAAGGACCAAACAAGTAAATTAGTTAATCAATCAGCACTAATTAGATAAACCAGCAGTACTTGGCTTCAGTAAGGATCCCTAGTATGAATCCTTCAACTTCATGAGCCTCAATGGTGCACCAGTTTAGCTTTAATCCTTGCTTTCTCAGCTAGAGTTCCTCCAGAGGTTGCTGGGGGTTCCTTGAGCAATGAGCACTTTCTGCCTCTCAGATAAGTAACCATTGACACCAATAATCTTTTTAGCTCTCTGTAAGGGGAGGTTCCTCCCAATGAACACAAATGTAAGGACCATTCTTCTAAGTGACCACTAATGCAGGCCATAGACGGCCGTTTTTAAAAAAAACAAAAACGAAAAATCGGTCGTTCAATAGGCCGACGTTACCACAAACGGTAAAAAAAATCGGCCGATTTTTGTCCCGTCTACGGCCGGCATTTAATTACTTCTGTCCCTGCAGAGATCTCCGCTATTATATTTGACATGAAAAAGTATTGTGGTTGCAACAATGTATCCATTTGTATCCATTTCGGATACAGATGGTTTTATCCGGATACAAATAGATACATTGTTGCAACCACAATACTTTTTCATGTCAAATATAATAGCGGACTGGAATCCTTCTCCTCTTCTTCCTCTTCAGTCCTCCTTTAGGCTGATAATTTTCATTTCCATCAAACGATGGGCATCCTTACGTTCCTATCACATTACCCCGTCCATAACAGTATAGATATTTATCAGGAGATTTCTCCCCGTTGACATCTGATGTGCTTTCAAAGTTTTCCTTTACTTTTTTGTATTGTACATATTTATATATAGGCCGGTGAGAAGGGAGTTGCAGTAGTCCAGACGTGAGATAATGAGGGAGTGAACGAGTAGTTTAGTAGTGTCTGCGGTTAGGAACGAACGTATTTTGGAGATGTTGCGGAGGTGGAGCCTGCACGAGTTTGCCAACGATTGAACATGGGGTTGGAAGGACAGGTTTGAGTCTACAGTGACACCTAGGACTTTGGCTTGCATATGTAAACGGTGTTCGCACCACACATGTTAGGGTATCGCCATGAACATTATAGTAAGAGCAATAATTCTAGCACCAGACCTCCTGTGTAACTCTAAACTGCTAACCTGTAAAGACTTTAGAAGCTTTGCCTATGACAATTTTTCAGTGCCACAGTTTGTCGCCATTCAACGAGCATGTACAGTTTTAAAGCGTGGCATGTTGGGTATCTATTTACTTGGTGTAACATCATCTTTATATTTTACCAATCCACAGGGTATTATTTTGTGTTTTTGTGCATTAAGATTCATTAAAGTGTATTTTTTTTTAAAAAACCACTATACAAATACCGTGTGACATAAAAATTTCAATACCCACCATTTTATTCTCTAGGGCCTATCATCTTAAAAAAAATATAAGTATAATATAATATATATATATATATATATATATATATATATATATATATATTGTGGCAGTACGGTATCCTGCCACGGTGGAAAGCAGGATGGAGACCCAGGATTCTCAACTATACAGGTTGAGGGGCTCCAGGCAGATCTCATAATGCAGAGGAAACTGGTTTATCAGTTTCCTCTTTGGTTGGTAAAGCCTGTTTTGGGACCTGTAGCCTGGAGATTTCTTAGAGATTTGGGAGGGATGAAATCTCCAATCCTGGGCCCATATTTTGGGAGCAGCCAGCGTGCTGATTGCACAGGTGTGTGCAGGCCTTTTAGGGGAGGCCAGGTCATGATTCTGAGCTCCACCCCGGCAAATGGAGTCAGGAGGGCTCCACCCCGGCAAATGGAGTCAGGAGGGCTCCACCCCGGCAGATAGGAGTCAGGAGGTCACTGCCTGGAAGTCAGGTGGGCTCCACCTAGGAGAGGTGGAAGCCAAAAGCAGCAAGGGGCTGCTAGAGTCTAGCTGTGTGCTAGTGGCCAGCTGTGTGCACGAGCCATAAGTCTTGAAGAAGTCTGCAGGAGACAGACAGGAAGATTGTATATCTGAGAGAGCCAGGAAGCTGAATTTTGTTTTGTGGATGATCGATACCCCTGTGTGGGAAACTTCTGTTTGAACTTTCGTTTAAATAAAAGTGGGCAAAAAGGCCCTTAAAGAAAGCGAGTAGCTGTGTGCGTTTAAAAGCTCTACCACTTTGAAGCGAGTTCCCACAATATATATATATATACATACATACAGACACACACTAGCAAAATGCTGATTTTTGCTCGTAAACAAAGAAGTGTCAGAATAGGCCTGGTCTTTAAGTGGTTAAAAAATAAATACATTTAATGATGTATTAATGATTTTAGAGCTGCATTAATTTTTGTCTTTTATTTCTGCAGTTTACCTTTTTGCTGCTTTGGAGGCAGCCATAGTTTGATGGTCTGTGTACTCTTTAGGCCTCATGCACACTCTCCTAGAAGCTGTCCTCCTGGCAGCAGCATTTTTGCAGAAAAAACGCCTGACGCTAACGACATTTAGGCACGTTTACAAGCGCCAAGCGTTGGGTGTTAATTTAATTGGCCAGAATGATAATTTATTCTGGCCATTGAAATGAATTAACGTTCAATCGCTAAACATGTCTAGTGTTTGGACGCATTTAGCCGCGTCAAGCAGTTTTTCTGCCAAAGCGTTGCTGCTCCTGGATGCACTGGCCCTGGGTTTTTTTCCTGCTGATAAACACTCCTGCCACTAAAAGCTTCTAAAAGTCTATGTGTACATGGACACACAGGATAACATGGAGGACCATTTGGAAGCCGTAAAAAAAAAAACACCTGAGGCCCCTAAAAGTGGCTGCAAAAACGCCCTGTGTGCATGAGGCCTTAAAGAGTCATAACTCAAGCCGACTTTGCCTACTACTTTTGAAAAATAAAAAAACACTTTGCTAGGATTGTATTAATGAATTGTACACACTTCTGTAGTTAACCAGCCGGTTTAATTACCTAAGATGTGTCTTAGTGTCGTGTCGCCCTTTAAAATAAGTCCCCCGGGTGAATTAGTGTTGTGATATTAACTTTTAGTTCATTTAGTTTGTAAGTTTTCGGCCATATGATGCAACAATTAGAGACAGGATTCTGATGTGCCAATTAACAACCACTTATTATTGTAAGTAGAGTAATAATAATAATGTTGTCAATTAACAAGATTTAATGAAAGAAACCGGAGGAAATCAACTCAACTGAATAAAAAAGGACCAAACAAGTAAATTAGTTAATCAATCAGCACTAATTAGATAAACCAGCAGTACTTGGCTTCAGTAAGGATCCCTAGTATGAATCCTTCAACTTCATGAGCCTCAATGGTGCACCAGTTTAGCTTTAATCCTTGCTTTCTCAGCTAGAGTTCCTCCAGAGGTTGCTGGGGGTTCCTTGAGCAATGAGCACTTTCTGCCTCTCAGATAAGTAACCATTGACACCAATAATCTTTTTAGCTCTCTGTAAGGGGAGGTTCCTCCCAATGAACACAAATGTAAGGACCATTCTTCTAAGTGACCACTAATGCAGGCCATAGACGGCCGTTTTTAAAAAAAAACAAAAACGAAAAATCGGCCGTTCAATAGACCGACGTTACCACCAACGGTAAAAAAAATCGGCAGATTTTCGTCCCGTCTACGGCCAGCATTTAATTATTTCTGTCCCTTGCAGAGATCTCCACTATTATATTTGACATGAAAAAGTATTGTGGTTGCAACAATGTATCCATTTGTATCAATTTCGGATACAGATGTTTTTATTCGGATACAAATAGATACATTGTTGCAACCACAATACTTTTTCATGTCAAATATAATAGCGGACTGGAATCCTCCTCCTCTTCTTCCTCCTCTTCTTCCTCCTCTTCTTCCTCTTCCTCTTCTTCTTCCTCTTCTTCTTCCTCTTCCTCTTCTTCTTCCTCTTCTTCTTCCTCTTCTTCTTCCTCTTCTTCTTCCTCTTCTTCCTCCTTCTTAATCCTCTTCTTCCTCCTCCTCTTCTTCCTCTTCCTCCTCCTCTTCCTCCTCCTCTTCCTCCTCCCTCTTCCTCCTCTTCCCTCTTCCTCCTCTTCCGCCTCCCTCTCCTCCTCTTCCTCCTCTTCCTCCTCCTCTCTTCTCCCCCTCCTCCTCCTCTTCTTCCTCCTCTTTTCCTCCTCCTCCTCTCTCTTCTCCCCCTCCTCCTCCTCCTCTCTCTCCCCCCCCTCCTCCTCCTCCTCTCTCCCCCCCTCCTCCTCCTCCTCCCCCCTCCTCCTCCTCTCTCTCCCCCCTCCTCCTCCTCCTCTCTCTCCCCCCTCCTCCTCCTCTCTCTCCCCCCTCCTCCTCCTCCTCTCTCCCCCCCTCCTCTCTCTCCCCCCTCCTCCTCCTCCTCTCTCTCCCCCCCTCCTCTCTCCCCCCCCTCCTCCTCCTCTTCCTCCTCCTCTCTCCTCCCCCTCCTCCTCTTCCTCCTCCTCTTTTCCTCCTCCTCCTCTCTCTCCCCCCCTCCTCCTCCTCCTCCTCTCTCTCCCCCCTCCTCCTCCTCTCTCTCCCTCCCTCCTCCTCTCTCTCCCCCCCCCCTCCTCCTCCTCTTCTTCCTCTTCCTCCTCTTTTCCTCTTCCTCTTCTTCCTCTTCCGTAAAAAGATCAGCCGATTTGCCCACATAAAAAAATGTGCCAAAATGGCCGACCAATTAACCCATACACGGACGAAAAATCGGCTGATTTTCGACCCGTCTATGGCCTGCATTACATACCGTGAGCTGTAGATATAGTAATTATTAACAGGTGTTCCCTGAGAATGGAAAGTTATTTTCTTTTCCAGTTTTTAGTACAGGGGTATCCAAACTTTTTTCAAAGAGGGCCAGATTTGATGAAGCGAACATGCATAAAGGCCGACTATTTTGCAGCAAAAAAAAAAAAATGATTGATACTGGTTATGACATATTTGAAATTTGTACTTGTTTCTCCCTCTAAAAAAAAAAAAATTACTCTCACTGATTTCCTGCAATGCTTGAGAAGGGAAGGGAGCACACCTTTGCCTTTCATTGGCCTCGCGCATGCTCTGAAACGCGTCGCAATGCATGCTCGACATCCCTACGTCATCACGCTGACGTCGACGTTGTGCTCCAGGGTGGACTCCAGATTCCATCTTTGGATCTCACACCTGTCGGCCAGCTCCCTGTGAACATCCCGAGTCTCCTCCAGCGCTTACTACGGCGTATACATCAAGAACGCCACCATGTCCTTCACTTTCACCACATATGCCTAAGCCTTTTGTTTTCTTTCATCATGTGTTTCTCATTATGTTCCTCAATAAATGTACCACATATTGCACTTAGAGGCGCTTTTCTCCTTTTTAGATATTGCCAAATTACCTGTGGGGCCTTATTAAACCAGAACACGGGCCACAATTGGCCCGCGGGCGGACATTGGACATGCCTGGTTTAGTGAAAAAGATGAGACAGTACCAGTACACAATGACCACATTTTCCAAAGCTATTTTAAAGTATATGTGAACTCTCACCTTGTAAAGCAACCCATATAAATAGAAATGAAAGGTAAAACATTTGTGTAGATATAAAAAAAAACCCATTAAACACACTTTTTTCTTGCATCTAGCTGCATAGAGAGGTGAGGGTGGAGAAGCAGCAACACATTGGTCTTCCCCGTGAATGGCTGTGCAGGGTGGGCATGTCAGGACAAGTCTGATCATTGGGGGAGATCAAGCTGAGCTTGTTGCACAGCTAGAGAACTGACCGTGCCGTGCTCTCATGCCTAGTGTGGTCAGTTTTTATTAGGAAAGCAGGGAGACTGTCAGGAACACTAGAGATTTCAAACAAAGGAAGCAATACAAATGTACATGGTACAGCAGGCACATATCAGGAATATGAAATGTTGACTTTACATATTCCTAGATTGTAAGCTCGAAAGAGCAGGGCCCTCGAACCCCTCGTGTAGTGTATTGTTACTGTCTTGTCTCATGTTCTGTCCCCCTTGCTACTGTACAGCGCTGAGCATACCCTTTGGCGCTATATAAATACTGTAATGTATATTATTATTATAAAGTGGTAGAAAAGTCACTTCTTTGATTTTTACCTATTGGTAATCCTATAGTAAGGCATACCTATAGCTACAGTACATGCACCGTGTCGGAGATATTTACTTTTGCAGCAGCCGGTGATGTCACCGTTGCACGTACTCTGAAGGAACGGCATACCCATGCTGTTCCTTCAGAGCTCTGTGCTCCGGGCATGACTCCTGTGCGCATGCATGGGAGTGACGTCATCGCGGTTCAGCCATTCGTACAGCTAATTCTGAAGCCAGAAGGAAGACTGGGAGAAGATGGAAGCGTTGTGACCCGTCGGTTGAGAACAGGGGCGGACTGACCATTTGGAAACTCGGGCACTGCCCGAGGGCCTGGGGTCAGTAGGGGGCCCCATGAGATGCCTCTGGTACTTTTTTCATAGGCTTTTTTGAGTTTGGGCAAGGACACAGGGGCCCCATGATCCCCTATTGCCCGGGGGCCCCATGAGTTGTCAGTCCTCCCCTGGTTGAGAAAGACTGCTTTAAACTGCTGACAGCTAGACCTATCAATGTGATCTCACTCTTGGATTTATTCTTTTCAGAACTTGGAAATTTACAAACTGACAGCCGAGCAATTCCACACAGCGGCAACCAATGCAGAGCTCCGAGTAAAGTAAGAAACCTTTCTTTGCAATTGTTGACATTGTCATATCTCTTACGTTCAGTGACGGACGGACGCAGCTTCTCTTCTATTCTTGACCATAAGGTTTATAGCGCCACCTACAGGAGATGGACACTAGGCAGATAAAGAGCACAGCCTAGGGACAGTCCTAGCTGGTATAAACCCCTATCTGCTACAGGCTAACCAGTTATTTCTGCCTAGTGTTTCAACCTGTCCGCCATGGTTTCCTTCTAGAGGTGGGATTACTTTGTATTACAGATGGCGGCCTCTTCTGCCACCTTTTCTCAATGTTTTTAGCAGACAGTGGTTCAAGCTTATGCTATTAAGGGTTGGGCTTCTCCCTTCCCGGTTACAGCACACTCTACCAAGGAGATTACAGTAGTGCATACATCAGGTGTCCAGGGGTGGACTGACAACCCATGGGGCCCCCCGGCAATAGGGGATCATGGGGCCCCTGTGTCCTTGCCCAAACTCAAAAAAGCCTATGAAAAAGGTACCAGGGGCATCTCATGGGGCCCCCTACTGACCCTGGGCCCTCGAGCAGTGCCCGAGTTTTCAAATGATCAGTCCACCCCTGCAGGTGTCACAAGTTTTCAAGGTGGCTATCTGGTCATCTGTGCTTCCCTTTACCAAATTTTTACACGGTGGGTGTTTTTACATCTTCATATGTTTGGTTTGGCTGCAAGAATTTGCAGTTGGTTGTTTGGGGCTTCTTGTTTCCCCTGTGGGGTGATTTATTTAAGTGGTTGCCTATTTTGCCTGCTGGCTCCTATTTCGTTTCGCACCCTTTATTGAGGCACTGCTTTGGGATGTCCCAATGGTCAAGAACAGGGGTGTATTTACCACAAGGCAAACAAGGCATTTGCCTAGGGCGGAATTTTTTAAGGGGGTAGCACTGGCCCCTGGATGAAGGGACATATGTGGCATGGAGACCAGGTGGGATGTGAGAGAGGCTGCGGGCTGATTGATGGTGTATGCAGAGCCCGACTGTCGTTCCTGGGGATGGACAGAGCTGTGAACGTGAATGTCTTGCTCTCCGTTTCCAGGGGGTGATTAGTGGAAGGCTCTCTCGGGTGGGGGTGGGGGTGGGGACAAGGCAGTGGTTTTGTTGGTCACTGTCAGGCTCTCTCCATGAGGGGGGTCTGGTGTCGGTCGGTGTCAGGCTCTCTCTACTGGGGAGGGGGATGTCCGATTTTTGTGTTGCCTAGGGCAGGACAAAACTTAAATACACCACTGGTCAAGAATATCGCTTCTCTGCCTTTTGGCTAAGATCAAGTGTAGTATCTGTTCTTATCAGTGTCCAGTGGGGGTGCTCCCGGCCATTCTAGCTTTGCGGGGATGGCTGTTGTATAGTACCCTCACTGGTATGATGGGGGTCCGGAAGGCTAGTACCGGAGGGACATAAACCAGGGAGCGCCATGATTCGTTCTGGGGCCTTGGGAGTAATTCCTCTGGGAAGACTGGAAAGACCCAGTACCTCCTGATTTGGACGGATCTACCTTGGTCTGGCCAGGGGCTGGGGACGCAAAAAGTCCGCAAACTCAGTGCCCCCTGGGGAAGACGCTCTCAGGGGTGTCACTAGTAACACTTGGGTGTGGGACCCCACGGTGTGAAGATGACACATGGCCACTGTTTTTCACCTCTTTTTGCACAGCGCCCTAAGGACCAGGTCTTTTGGCTAAGTCCAGGGCAATTTTTGCTACGGGCCTCAGGGCCTGGTCTGTGCACAATTTGGCACGGTACCACTTTTTTATTTTCTATTTATTTTATTTAATTTATTTCACTCCCACGTTTGTCACTTTTTGCTTTACTTATGTGTGTGTTTTTCACGGATGGAGGGTGTGGGTCCTCGGGCCTACCCTGAAGTCTAGGGGGAGGATGTGTGGCCTTTTGGTTCCTTCCTCCCCTGATCCCTAGGGGGTTTTCTCTCCGGGAGAACCCCCTGACCTAGTACTGGATGTCTGGCTTCGGCTGGGCATAAGGAACGGTGGTCCACCAGGCCTTTTGGCCAGGAGGACCAAATGGGAACCTTGTCCCTGTCAGGAGCTTCGTGCCCCGGGGGATCAGGGTAACGGTTCAACCCCTCCGGGGGTAGGACAAACACACCCCTAAGTGCACTTTTTCGTGTGGTGTTCGCACTTGCACATTTTTTGTGATCACTTACGGGTTTTTCGTTGTAGTTTGCACGTTTGCGGACTTAAAAAAAAAAAAAAAAAACTGGTCAAGAATAGAGGCTGTGTCCAAGAATGAACATAAGATTTCATTACATTTTTTTCTGTTACTCGTACGTAATAAGTGGCATTCAGTAAGCTGTTAGGGGTGTATATTCCCCCTTTTTTACTCTGTTGTATCTTTTGGCTTTCTTGGGGCACCTCAAAAGTCCATTTTGTGTTTTAAAATTTTGGGGTTCATTCCATTGCTATTAGTGTGCCTAGAACCTCCCAATTTTAAATGATTCAACACTGGTAAGTACCTTATTTTTTAAAGGCAGCAGCTACTATATTTGTACAAAAGAAAAAAAAACAAACTTAAAGCGGAAACCAAAAGGGGAAGTTCCGCTTTAAGGACTGCTTTCCCGCTCCCCATTAAGGATCGGCACCTTTGGGGGGCGGGGGGGGGGGAGCGGGTACCCAAATTTGACAGGTACCCGCTCCCACTTCTGGTCCGATCGCCTAGGCGATTGGAAACGGAAGGTGCCCTCCCTCCCTGTAATCTTTTGGGACACGTGACAGGTCCCAGAAGACTACAGGACCATTCATGAAGCGCAGCACTTCTCGCACATGTGCAGTGGGTACCCGGCTGTGAAGCCGCAAGCTATCACAGCCAGGTGCCCACACTGAAGATGCCGGCCTCCTGGAATACAGGACGGCCGGTGAAACGGGCTGCGGGGGACACACCACGGGACCGAGGGACAGGTAAATGGCTGTTTTTTAAAAGTCAGCAGCTACAGTTTTTGTAGCTGCTGACTTTTATTTCTTGACAGAGTGAGTGGAACTCCGCTTTAAGTTCCTCTTTAACCTCCCTGGCGGTATTCCCGAGTGTAACTCGGGGTAAAGTTTCAGCACCACAAGCGGTAACCCCCGAGCTACACTCGGGAATACACTGCAGTACTGCTCCGGGATCTCTTCTTCACTTACCTTGTCCTGCGCTCCCGCGATATCCCTCCTGCAGTGTCCCCTGTAATGTCCTCCGGCCGATGCCGGCATCTGTCTTCTGGGTTTCCGTTCCCTGCGACGTCGGGACGGAACTGGCGGGAAATTTGAAAGTTCTAAAAGTGACATTCACTAAAATCACTAAAATCTCATAGTATAACATTCCTGTATCAAACCATTTCACATACATTTTGTCCGGCGCTCTGCCTGCATTTTTACTGTTCTTTCTGCCTTGAAACTGAGAAACGTCCATGGCGTCCAAAAAGCGTCCCTTTAGGTCAAAAGCGGTTTTAGACCGGCTAGAGAACAGCGATAGTAAATCAGAACCACTTGCAGAATTGAGTGATAATGATTCGTGGGGGAAATTCCTCATCAGACACCGAAAGCGATTCTGCGACTTTGCTCGGCGATGTGCGAACTTGGCGCTCTATTTCACATTTCAGTGTTTTTGGTTTATTATATTACTGAATTAAATTTATTATTATTATATTATTTTTTTATGATTATTTATTAAATTATAATTTATGATTTCGTGTTTCAAATTTTAACATACCCAGGATGTTTACTAGACTCTTGTTCGGACAGATTTCAGTGAGTTATTCCTAAAAATTACAGGCCTACAATAAAAAAAATACATATTTACATGCAAAAAAATTTACCGCTTTGAGCACAGAAATATGGGCATAATCAGACCGCTAGGGAGGTTAAGCTTGGTGTGCGAGGGTGTGCGCACATTTTACATGCATTCTCGCACATTGCACGTAGGGAAGCTCATTCATTTCAATCAGCTGCCCTATCCATGACAAACGCGAGGAAGGAAGTCCCGTACCATTTTGTAAAAACGCACCGAACTGCACGGTGCCGCAGCATTGACAAGTGTTTGCCGATGTGTAAGGCTGAAATTAAAAATGAATGGCACTCCTGTGAATCTGCAAAAGAGCAGATTCTGCGTGTCGGGAAAGCGTGCGGTTTTATGTGCGTTCCCAGCATGCAGACACAAACTAAGGGTTAAGGAAATAAGCACGAAGAAAAAATGCCTAAGATGGGTGTCAAAGAGCATTAAAAATGCATGTTCAGGTACAGAAACACATGCACAGAGCCTCATGCAGTTTTTTTTTACGCAGACATGAATAGAGCCCGTAGGCCATGTCAGACAAGCTACACTTCACCAGCAAAAGAATTATTTCTTCATAACATATTGAATTGGAATGCGTAGTCCCTGGTTTTCATCCGCAGATACAAAAAATCTTGGACTTTGCGTTTTGCACAATATCCGAGCATTATATCTGCGCACACATTGTTAATTCTATATTGAATATTTAAACGTCGTATTTATCTCAGGAAAACACAACCAGCAGATGTTCTTTGTTACAATTATACAGGAAAACTCTTTGCATTTTATCACAATTTCAGCCAATGTAGTGGCTGTACATTTATTATTACTGCAAAGATCCCATTGACATATCAGTTGATGTTCGTTCACGGGAAGAGTCATAATACATTGGAATATATTTGTACAATATCAAGGAAAATGTGGAGATATCCATATACAGAGAAAGCAGGCCCTTGTTATCTGGGCTTCTCATGAGTCTGTTTATGAGTACCAAATACAAAGCTGACATTATTCTAGTATATATTTTTGGAGCGTTCTTATATGCTTATGCAGGCCATACATGGTTCGAATTCTGAACGATTTTGCGTCCGAAAATCGGAAATCCTGCTCGGTAATCCGATGGTGCCATCATTGATTTCGAAAATCGGCCGACCAAGTCACAAAGTTCACCCCATATAACAGGCTCATGTGCATATTCTTTTCGGAAAATTGATCGTACGATTTGACCATTAACCATTAGCCGCCCGGCCAATGGCTTCAAAAGTGCTGCAGCATTCCGGGTGCACGCCATTTGGCGTGCACCCGCACATGCGCAGTTTGCGCTAATGCAGAGCCTCGCAGCGGCGCGATCTGTCACTGGCCGTGTACCTTGGACACGGCTGATGACAGATCTGAGTACCGGCCCCCGTTGCTGGTAGCATGTGACCTGCTGTGACCAATCACAGCAGGTCACATGACAGTTGTATACAATGGATGGTTTCATTCATGCCATCCATTGTATACTGGTGCCTAGCTGTGAATGGTCACAGCTAATCACATGCACATGTCATGTGATTAGCTGTGACCAAATCCCAGCTAAGCACAAAAAAAAAAAAACCTGAATGAATCGATTTCATTCAGGTAAATGCTTGCTTCTAGCAAAGTAATTCTTTGCTATAAGCAAATTGTGTAAAAAAAAAAAAAAAAAATACTGATCACTTCCCCAAAGTAGTACAATGTTACTATGGTAACATTGTACTACTTTGGTAATAGTAAAATATGAAAAAAAAATCTTAAAAAAAAATTTAAAAAATGTAATAAAAAATTAAAAATAATAAAAAAAAAAAATATATATATATTTTTTTTTCATACTGTCACCAGTCAGTGTCCCTGTTCACCGCCATGCCAGTTATATGATGACGCTGTACTGCACTGGTGACAGTATGTAAAAAAAAAATAGTGAAAATAATTTTTTAAATTTTTTTATTTTCCGAAAAATTATGACAAAAAAAAAATACAACTTCAAAAAACTCGCCATTCCTCTTATGAAGTACGTCGGACTGTCTACTCTGCAAAAAGGGGTCATTTGGGGGATATCTGTACTGTTCTGACATTCTTGGACCTCAAGAAATTAGATTGGCTGTCAGTACTTCAGGATTGATCAATTTTCAGATCTATACCATAGTTTGTGAACTCTATAACTTTACTACAGACTAAATAACACATCCTAATTTGGGTTATTTTCACCAAAGACATGTAGCAGAATACATCTCGGCCTAAATTTATGAAGAACAATTATTTATTTGTAAACTTTTATAACAGAAACAAAGAAAAACGTGTTTTTTTCCAAAATTTTTGGTCTATTTTTGTTAATTTAGCAAAAAATAAAAACCCCAGCGGTGATTAAATACCACCAAAAGAAAGCTCTAGTTGTGTGAAGAAAATGATAAAATTTTAGTTTGGGTACAATGTTGTATGACCGCGCAATTGTCATTCAAAGTGTGAGATCGCTGAAACGTGAAAAATGGCCTGGGCAGGAAGGTGTAAAATTGCACGGTATTGAAATGGTTAATGAGTCGAAAATCGATCGTTTTTCACAAATTTTCCAACATGCCTGATCACCGAAATGGGGAGGAACCATGAAAATCGCCGGTGCCATTGACCCACTAACAGAGCGAAAATCGGACGATTATTCTTAGGTGCGATTTTCGGACGAAAAATTGGTCGATTTTTGACCCATGTATGGCCGGCCTTAGATATAAATTGTGCTCAATTCTGAGATGAGCAAAAGAAGCGGTCTTTGATCACTCTGTTCTCGGTCTTGGAGACAGCAGTAGACAGATGTAGGATTGGATTGATGATGCACCCACCTCGGTAATCCGATGGCGCCATCAATGATTTCGAAAATCGGCTGAGCAAGTCACAAAGTTCACCCCATATAACAGGCGAAACTTCTGTTCCTTCCAGGTCACGGCTCGTGCATATTCTTTTTCGGAAAAACGCTCGTACGATTTGACTATCAATGAGTCGAAAATTGGTCGTTTTTCAACCGCAGGCTAAAACCCATTGTCAGCTGACATCATTCAGCCGGTCCAGACTCTGGAGAGATCCCAACTTTAATGTCGGGATCCAACCAGATGCCTGGACCAGCAGCTGGCTCAGCATGCCTCTGAGAGCCTGAGCCAGCCACTCCTGCCCCTGCTATAGCCTTGGTGCTTCAGTGAGCACTGGAGGGGAAGCAGAGCAGGGTGCCGGAGACTGACAGTCACATTCTGTCTGCTCACTGGAGACCAAGAACTGAGCAATCAGCGGTCTTTGATCACTCTGTTCTCGGTCTTGGAGACAGCAGTGGACAGATGTAGGATTAGATTGATGATGCACCCACCTTGGTAATCCGATGGTGCCATCATTGATTTCGAAAATCGGCCGACCAAGTTCACCCCATATAACAGGCGAAACTTCTGTTCCTTCCAGGTCACGGCTCATGTGCATATTCTTTTCGGAAAAACGATCGTACGATTTGACCATCAATGAGTCGAAAATCGGTTGTTTTTCACAAATTTTCCAACATTCCCGATCACCGAAAAAGGGGAAGAACCATGAAAATCGCCGGTGCCATCGACCTACTAACAGAGCGAAAATCGGACGATTATTCTTAGGTGTGATTTTCGGACGAAAAATTGGTCGATTTTTTGAGCCATGTATGGCCGGCCTTAGATATAAATTGTGCTCAATTCTGAGATGAGCAAAAGAATCACTAGATGCAGCTGGACAAGAAGGAATAGAAAATCCTTCCAACAGGGACAGTAACAAAACTGTTAGTAGCAAGAATAGGAGTGAGGGCCGGTTCACACTATAGAACCGCAGTCCAGATGCGTTCCAGATGCTCTTTGCATACGCATTTTTGGCGCGTTCCGATGTGTTTTTGATGCGTCCGGTGCATTTTTTATGCATTCCAGTTCATTTTTTCCCCTCTTTTTCTTCAATTTAAATAGGGATATGTGCATTCCAGTGCGTTTTGGTGTGTTCCGGTGCGGTTTTTATGCGTTTTACCGCATTCCAGTACAGTTCTGTGCAGAAAAAATGCAGCCTGTTATACTTTTTTTTTTTTTTTTCTGCACCCGAAACGCACTGGAACCGCAAGCACTGATGTGAACTATGACATTGACAACCATATAATCTACTTTCTGTGCGTTTTGGATGCAAAATAAATGCAACAGAAACGCATGTACTGTGAACTGGCCCTTTTGCCGGCCATAGATCGATCGAATCCTGGCCGGTCCCTGCTGATTTGATTCATCTATGGGCAGGCTGAGTGTACTGAAGTCGATCCATTGGTCGACTTAAATAAAACTGGCCTTTCAGATTTTTTTGCATGTGATCATTGCCGGTGGCTATAGCCAACAGTGATCACTGTGTTCTGCCAGCAGGGAATGTTCCCGATCGGCAGAACACAATAGCGCTGTGGGAGATTTTACCAGTAGATTGCATACTGTAGGGTCAGCATTCTGTTTAAAATTCTGTTTTCTGCATTGGCATACCTCCTAAACCCAGTCTATCCAGGGGTGTATTTACCACAAGGCATTTGCCTAGGGCGGCATTTTTCAGGGGGGCAACGGCATCTTTCACGGGGGCAGCTGCATTTTTCAAGGGGGTAGCGCCGCCACCCAAAAGAAGGGATGGAAGAAGGGACACACGCAGCATGGGGACCAGGTGGGATCTGAGAGAGGCTGCGGGCTGTTTGATGGTGTATGCAGAGCCTGACTCTTGTTCCCGGGGATGTCCGGAGCTGTGAAGGTGAGTGTCTTCTCTCTCGCAGGTGTGGGGATTGCCAGTGTATGGGGGGCGGCAGTAGTGGAAGGCTCTCTTGATTGGGTCGGGGGGCTGAGGTATTGTTGATCAATGTCAGGCTCTCTTTGTGGGGGAGGGGGGTGTTGGATGGTGTCAGGGTCTCTCCGTGGGGCGGGGGGGGGGGGGGGGGGGTTAGGGGCGAGCCAAATTTTGTGTTGCCTAGGACAGCACGAAACCTAAATACACCAGTGAGTCTATCTGGACAGTATGGTCACATGTTGACATGGAACCATCCAAAGACTGCTTAAAAGAGAAGTAGGAGCAAAGCTTTTTTGGCCCTACTTCTCCTGTGCGTCATGGGAGTGCATTTAGTTCTACACCCCTATGACCCGTATTTCGCCAACCGCAGGCTAAAACCCATTGTCAGCTGACATCATTCAGCCGGTCCAGACTCTGGAGAGATCCGTACTTTAATGTCGGGATCCAACCAGATGCCTGGACCAGCAGCTGGCTCAGCATGCCTCTGAGAGCCTGAGCCAGCCACTCCTGCCCCTGCTATAGCCTTGGTGCTTTAGTGAGCACCGGGGGGGAAGCAGAGCAGGGTGCCGGAGACTGACAGTCACATTCTCTCTGCTCACTGGAGACCAAGAACTGAGCAATCAGCGGTCTTTGATCACTCAGTTCTCGGTCTTGGAGACAGCAGTGGACAGATGTAGGATTAGATTGATGATGCACCCACCTAGGTGAGTATGTGTGTTTGTTTTTTTTTTTTTTTTCACTTCTATAACTCTTCAATAAAACACAGAAGTTAAATCCAATACAAGTTTACTTCAGATAATTGCAATACAGTGGGTGTAATAGTAGGGGGTTCAGTGAGCGCTAACTAATACAGCAGCTGATACACTAAAAAGGAAAACCATAAAACCTTAAAAATGACAAAACATAACATAAATAGTGCAGCGCTAAAAAATTATATATACATATGACTGCATCAGTATTTGTAAGGTGGTGCAAAGTTCCTAAGATCTTATCAAATAGTATAGGCCACATGCGATGTGTATGACCTTCCCAACAAAGATGCAGTAATGGCGTATACCACACACGCCTTCACTTCTCCATATAAACGCACAATATAAATGCACAATAAAATGATAGTCCAATGAAAGTTTAGTGATCAAAAAGCCACAGATGGATTGAGAAGGCTTGATAAGATCCCCGTGACAAATATAGTCCAAAGTATGCAGAAAAATGAGTAAATTGCGCACTCACCGGAAGCACAATTTAATTGCGCATTTGTGTCATATACAGCAAAGGTCACTCCAGTTGTGGATGGAAAGAAGCTCGGAACGGATGACTCCGTGATGGGGGGTGCCGCATCTGGGGGTCCCTTACAGTAGACCTGTCTCCAAACGGGATCAACTGAATGTTACTCTGGGCCCTGGGATAATCACCTTGTGGTCCAGCTGGTATAGTTGGGTGGCCGCCGGACCTCCTTGATCCGGCGGCTTGACGTCACGGCTAGCAGGGGCTCCCCCTTGACGCGCTTTTCGTATCACACGTACATCATCAGAAGGGATAAGAGCCATAGCTGCCGGACGTCACAGGAGCTATATATATATATAGTGTACAGTGGGTGATTTACCCTGAGGTCATCACAGAGGACAAGGGGGCGCTCTTTACATCTGGAGGAAAAGAAATGTAATCTCCAAACACTGAAAGGTTTCTTCACAGTGAGAGCTGTGGAAATGTGGAATAGACTCCCTCAAGAGTTGGTTCTGGCCAGCTCAGTGGATTGCTGTAGGAAAGTCCTGGATTCTTTCTTGGATACACAGAATATAACTGGATATAATATTTATAGGTAAAGTTGATCCAGGGAATATCCGATTGCCTCTCGGGGGATCAGGGAGGAATTTTTTTCCCAGCAGGAGCAAATTGGATCATACTTTGCTGGGTTTTTCTGCCTTCCTCTTGATCAACTGTGGGTGTAGGATTATAACTTTGTTTTTTGTTTTTTTTATGGTTGAACTGGATGAACTTTTGTCTTTTTTTTCAGCCAGACTAACTATGTAACTATTGTCCAGTGTATTAAAGTGTAAGAAGACAGTGGCTTTCCAAAGTCCTGTCTCTTCAAAGTACTAACACTGACTGAGGGAACATTGAATTGAATATCAGTGTGATCTGATATTTGCACTTGATTTTATGCTATAATATGATATTTATGTTATTTTAGCACTGCACCTTATATATATATATATATATATATATATATATATGTGTGTGTACTTTGTTGGAAGGTTCTTTCTTGTTTACCTTTTCTGGTGTTCTAGCTGCTATCTTTCATAGATTCTCGGATAGCGCTCGCATATTATCTTTTTATTAATAAACAAGGAGGGTCTGGCTAGGGCTGAGCTAACTAGCACTAAACAGGAGGGACAAGACAGAAGGAGATACGAAATCCCATAAGTAAAGTTATGGGTTGAAAAAGTGTTTGACTGGAGTTAGGCTTGAAGACAGCATTTACATAAGGAGGAAAGCAATGTCAGGCAATGTATTGAAAGCTGACTGCAGATGGACGTAAAAGAAACATAATGCCATCACTGTGCTGCTTCTTCTTCACTGTCACAGGCTGGGGGAGAGTCCAAGACAAGCTGGGCTCAGAGGAAGTGGGTAAAATAATGCTAATCATCATTAAAAACCTAAAGACAAGAGACACGTAGTGGAAAATTATTATTATATTATACAGGATTCATATATTATTATTATACAGGATTTATTTTCTATTATTATTATTATACAGGATTTATATATTATTATTATACAGGATTCATATATTATTATTATACAGGATTTATATATTATTATTATACAGGATTTATATATTATTATACAGGATTTATATATATTATTATTATTATTATACAGGATTCATATATTATTATTATACAGGATTTATATATTATTATTATACAGGATTCATATATTATTATTATACAGGATTTATATATTATTATACAGGATTTATATATTATTATTATACAGGATTTATATATTATTATTATACAGGATTTATATATTAGTATTATACAGGATTCATATATTATTATTATACAGGATTTATATATTATTATTATTATACAGGATTTATATATTATTATTATTATACAGGATTTATATATATTATTATACAGTATTTATATATATTATTATACAGGATTTATATATTATTATTATTATACAGGATTTATATAGCGCCAACAGTTTGCTCAGCGCTTTACAATATAAGTGGGGGGGGGGGGGGGCAGCTCCAGATTGTTGCCGAGTATTGCAGCAAAAGTTGCATTTACTTATTTTATTTAATCTTTAAATGGTTTATTTATGTTTTTAAACAAATATTCAGGAATGAATCTTGAGATTTCTGGCAGCTGAAGAATAAATTGTTGGGGAATTGTCCAAGACTTCTCATTGCAAAGCCTTCATAATGGATCCCCTGCAGGTTGTAATGCAGATCATGAAGAAGATGTCGGGGGGGGGGGGGGGGGGAGGGGGGAGAATAGCTACCTTGATATTCTTTTTAGAATGTGTATTTTCACTTGTCTTTAATAATTGGCTTTTTTCTTGATTGAGAATCACGCTGCATTCTCTTAATTACTGATAAAATCTGTTGCTCAAACCTCACGGCGCCTTCATCTTTGATATAGTCCTGAGATTTAGTTTGAGACGTGAAAGAGCAGCGCTTCAGGTGTTCTGTGCGTTTGCTGTAATATAGAAAGTCTAAAGTAACACGTTTAATTACTCCCTTGTGGTAGTCGCATACGCTAGCCATCAAAGGTAATAAAAATAGTTTAGTATGTAAATAGGATACATTGTAACTGCTAACAGATCTCTTTATCTTACAGTTCACAGAAGACAATTATCTTATACTGTCTTATTCTATATGCGCAGCGGGCCTAATGAGAACTTTCTACACAACGTGAAGCTGTAAAATAGAAGCAGGAAGCTTTTTTTTTTTTTTTATTCTAAAAGTAGTTTTTAAGCCTGAAATTGTTTTTTAACTTAATGCAAACCTTCTGCATGTAGCTCCCCCTTATACTTTCCTGCGCCTGATCTTGTTCCATCGCTGTGCACAAGAGCAGAGGCTCTCTGTAACGTAACGGAACCGGACCCCGACTGCACTTGGGTACTTCTGTTAGAATACCGCTTCCCTTTCCGAACACCAACAACAGACACCACAGCAGACCATACAAGACTAGACGACACCAGTCATGTAGTAAACCAGAAGGTAGACTAGTTTATTTGAATACAGATACAAGATATATACACTCGGGGGGCAATCCCCCCTCCCTGCATAATGACACAGGGTGGGGCAATCTACATTAGTAACAAGAGACACGCAGGTATTCAAACTTCACACCAGCAGACAGTCCCATCAAGAGGGAGGGTTGCTGGAGACACCCTCCCCCCCCACTAAGCTAATACACATAAACACATACATCCCATAATAGTTTGCTCCCAAGCAAGACACACAATAGAACAACGGGATGCAATCACATGGCATTAAACAATCAACAACCCCCCACCCTAATATTAGGACAGATCACCCTGTACCCCTAACAGGCACAGGGTGATTTACACATAAGAGGGATATGGGAAGCTGTGACAGGGGTCTCCCCACCTCTCCAAAGTGAGCTGGGTTCCATGGGCCCCCCACCCAAAGTCTCTCCCTTCCTCATTGGCTCACAGACAGCAGTGGGAGCCATTGTCAGGCAGAGAGCAGGGAGCAGGGGATGAGGCCACGCTTGCACAAGTGCCCTATAGCAAGTGGTAAGGGGGGAGGAGCCAAGAGCACCAGCGGGGACCCTGGAAGGGAAGACCATTGGTTACATGCACCCACCAGATTTCAGCAGCAAGAATCTGTGGATTGACTGGGGGATGTGAATAGCTGCGGCAGCTCAGCCTATTGACAGGCTGACACCAGCAGCTGCTGTTCATATGTAGCTACAAACAAAGCAGTTATCTGTGATTAAGGATACATATCCGAGCCTGGCGACAGATATCTATTCATAACCACAGCTACATACATATATATTTACATAGTTGGTAAGGTTGAATAAAGGCTCCAGTTCAACTTCTGTGGATGTGGTTGTGTGTTTGTCAATATCATTTTCCCATATCTCTGTATATTGCATTCTCTAAGATGCCCATCTGCGTTTTTTAAATTATAGAAATGCCCCAGTGACACCTCCAACTGTGATAGAGCGTTCTGCATCCTTAGTGCTCTAACAGTAAAGACCCCCTTACACAGTTTAACCAGTTCAGCTCTGGAAGGTTTTAGCTCCTTCATGGCAAGGCCATTTTTTGCTATTTAGCACGGCGCTACTTTAGCTGGCAACTGCTCGGTCACACAACACTGTACCCAAACAACATTTATATAAATTTTTTTTACACACAAATATAGAGATTTCTTTTGGTGGTATCTGATCACCACTGTGTTTTTTATTTTTTATTATATAACCGAAAATTTTCAAAAAAAAAATATTTTTTACTTTCTGCTATAAAACAAATACAATAAAAAAATAAATTAAAATTCCTTCCTAAATTTAGGCCCAAAGGTATTTTGCTAAAAAAAAATTCCAATAAGTGTATATTGATTAGTTGCATGAAAGCTATAGTGTCTACAAACTATGGTATATGCAGTATACTGGAATATTTATTTTTTTCATACTACTAATGGCAGTGATCAGCAACCTATAGTGGGACTGTGGTAGTGTGGAGGGCAATCTGACACTAACTGACACTGGGTGGGAATGGACTGACACTGACATCACCAGTGACACTAATACAGTGATAATACTACTACTAATAATACTGTCACTGTGCTAATGGCACCGGCTGGGAAGGGGTTAACATTTCAGGGTAATCAAGGGGTTAAGTGTGTGCCTAGCAAGTGTTAATGTGTGTATTATGTGCTGCTTTTTACTAAAAATCTCTTTGTTTTTTCTCCCTGCAAAGCAGACAGAAGGAACAATGAGATTGTTCCCTCTGTACAGAGCTCTGTGTTTATTGTCATCACAGGGCTCTGGACTGTGATTGGACACAGCCGATCAGTAGGTGCCAGCCATGAATCATTGGCCAGGACCTGCTGACAAACTCACGCTGTGTCAATTCACAGCAAACGTTGGTGGGCGGGGACATGCGCCATGTAACCAGAAGAGGTAAGTAGTACATTGCAGGCTGGTGGTCTTCAAGTGGTGAAGGTTCAGCCAGTTCCACGCTACAGGACCTTCCGCACTACAGACCAAAAGCATGAAGAATCAGGCGTGTTAAGTGAGACAGTTTTAGGTAAGAAAACAGGGCTTTTGCTTTTATTTTTTTTTAAATAAAAACTATAAATTCACTTAAGGTCGAACTAAACCCATCAATTTAACAGTTTTTTAAAAAAAAGTTACATTCCTGGCACATTCTGGGAATGTAAGACCCTTTTCACACAATTGGTCCGTTTGGGTTCACCTGTCCATTTTTCAGGCAGACCTAATCAGACCTCCATTCTTCTCTATGGAGCGGTGAATGTAAATGGACTTGTGTCCATTTACACTTGCCTACCTTCAATCTGATCCGCTAAAAAAAAAAAAAGCGGAAGGGGTCTGTTTCCCTTCTGTCTATTGCACAGGTGTCAAACTGGTGTTCCTCCAGCTGTTGCCAAACTACAAGTCCCATGAGACATTGCAAGATTGACAGTTACAAGCATGACTCCCAAAATTAGAGGCATGATGGGATCTGTAGTTTTCGCAACAGCAGGAGGGCTGTCAGTTTGACACCCCTGGTCTATCAGATTGGAGGGCAGTCAGGTGTGAATGATCGGGTGGTCTGTTTAAATCCGACAGGTGTCAAAATGGTGGCTCATCAGCTGTTGCCAAACTACAAGTCCTATGAGGCATTGTAAGATTGACAGTTACAAGCATGGTTCCCAAAGATAGAAGCATGATGGGATTTGTAGTATGACAACAGCAGGAGAGCTGTCAGTTTGACACCCCTGGTCTATCGGATCGGAGGGCAGTCAGGTGTAAGTGGTCAGGCGGTCTCTTTGCATCTGACCGCCCATAGAGCAGAGCAGGCTGTGTCTGTGTGTGCTCTGTATACGTGGAGTCGACATGGACCTGGTATCTGCCCGTCATTGACCTGGTATCTCTCGTCATTGCGGATCAGTGGGCAAATCCCCTCTGAGCAAGTGGATTCAAATGGATTCCGCCCCGTGTAAAGGGACCTAACTGTCACATTTGCTTGTACTCTCAACTAAACTGTCAAACCGTCAAATGGCTGGTGTCATAACTGGTCATATATGTAGCATCATGGCAGTTGAAGATCGAACAGAGGCCAAATGGGAGCTTCCTTGGCTAAAAAAAAGATAGGAGCAGGGGCGGACTGACAACTCATGGGGTCCTCGGGCAATAGGGGATCATGGGGCCCCTGTGTCCTTGCCCACACTCAAAGCACACCCAAAAAAGCCTAAAAGAGGTACCAGGGGCATTTCATGGGGCCCCCTACTGACCCCGGGTCCTCGGGCAGTGCTCGAATGGTCAGTCCACCCCTGGATAGGAGGGTTCAGTTCTGCTCTAAGGTAGGAAAGAATCCTTGGTGACTCTATTGGATAAGAGTTCCCAACTCCGCCTGCTTGCTGTAAAGGAATCATGGCATGCTTTCTCTCTGTTTTATGTACTTTACATTATAGAAAAATGTAAGAAGAAGAATGAGACTTGCATGGTAGTTCATGGCCTTTGTGGAGTGATATCTAATACCTGTTCATGATTTGGCCTACCAGCAGCTGTTGTTCTACTTAAAAAAATATTGGTTTCACGTTTGGAAGACCTTTTTAAAAGTTGCTTAGTGCTTCAATTGCTGCCTGCACCTGAAAACCTTTCCAGTGATATGACCTCAAAACTTGGCGTTAGTGCTGAAAGCAGTCCCTTAAAAGCTTTGACTTCAGACCATAGCCTGGTAATGAATAGAATATGGGAGCTATGAACAGTGAAAACCGTCAAATGGCTGATGTCATAACTGGTCATTTATGTAGCATCATGGCAGTTGAAGATCGAACAGAGGCCAAATGGGAGCTTCCTTGGCTAACAAAAAGATAGGAGCAGGGGCGGACTGACAACTCATGGGGCCCCTGGGCAATAGGGGATCATGGGGCCCCTGTGTCCTTGTCCACACTCAAAGCACACCCAAAAAAGCCTATAAGAGGTAGCAGGGGCATTTCATGGGGCCCCCTACTGACCCCGGGTCCCCGGGCAGTGCTCGAATGGTCAGCCCGCTCCTGGATAGGAGGGTTCAGTTCCGCTCTAAGGTAGGAAAGAATCCTTGGTGACTCTATTGGATAAGAGTTCCCAACTCCGCCTGCTTGCTGTAAAGGAATCATGGCATGCTTTCTCTCTGTTTTATGTACTTTACATTATAGAAAAATGTAAGAAGAATGAGACTTGCATGGGAGTTCATCACCTTGTGGAGTGATATCTAATACCTGTTCATGATTTGGCCTACCAGTAGCTGTTGTTCTACTGAAAAAAAATATTGGTTTCACGTTTGGAAGACCTTTTTAAAAGTTGCTTAGTGCTTCAATTGCTGCCTGCACCTGAAAACCTTTCCAATGATATGACCTCAAAACTTGGCGTTAGTGCTGAAAGCAGTCCCTTAAAAGCTTTGACTTCAGACCATAGCCTGGTAATGAATAGAATATGGGAGATATGAACAGTGAAAACTCATCCCGACCTGCATTATGTGGTTAAGGCTAAGCGAGTAACCCCACATGCACACCTCCCTCTCTGACCTGTTGATGCGCCGGATGTCTCTGCCTCGGTTGGAAAGATTCAGGAGGGGCGGTTGCCAAGTAACTAAGTTATATCAGTAGATTTGGAGACAACAAAGGCCCGGCGGAGACCGACGCTGCTGCTAGTGATGCTCCATCTGAGAAATGACATTGTGGCTTAACCCTCCTCTAGCAGTGTTCCACTAGAGGTCTCGGGGAGTCAAGTGAAAGAATGAGCTGTGCTGAATGAAAACATTTCTTACAGAAGAAGATTTCTAGTTTGGAGCCCACATCTCCCAGTGGTCACGTCTGAGAAGACTCTGGTTGCTAGGTAGCCTTCTGACGTACGTTTCCTTTCTTCTCTTCTGCTTCTCACACTGAAAGAGTCGGCGAGCTGGACAAAAAAAATGTTGGTTGCTTAAAGGGACTCTTAATTAAAAAATATTAGTATATATTGTAAGCAGCAGGGATGGCCAGATCTGCGTGGCTACACTCATGAAACTGGAACCAGACTGTGTATGACTTTGGATGGATTTTTGTTTCGCTGTAAATAAATCTCACCTAACACCAGCATACAGCAAACATAAAAATATACATGAACCAAAATACTTGACTAATTAACAAACAAAAAGCCTAACGAACAACTAACTATATACAATATATAAAAATGGGGAACGCAGGAACAAGGCAACAGAGTACTGGGTACAGGGCAGAAGCAAGATCAGAAAATATGGCAACAGGATCTGGCAGCAGAAACTGGAGCAAGAGGCACTAGCAAGAGAGGACCTAAATACTCCCCCAGCAGCCAGCAACAGGTAGAAACTGATTACTGGGGTCTGCTGGGAGCAGGGGCGGACTGACCATTTGGAAACTCTGGCATTGCCTGGGGTCAGTAGGGGGCCCCATGAGATGCCCCTGGTACCTTTTTCATAGGCTTTTTTGAGTTTGGGTAAGGACAGGGGTCCCCATGATCCCCTATTGCCCGGGGGCCCCATGAGTTGTCAGTCCGCCCCTGGCTGGGAGACACCCACTGGTCTACACTGAAATCACAGCCCTCAGCAGGTGATCCAGTTCCTGACAAGTTTATTCAATTCAACCATTGAAACATTTGAACTCCTTTCTGTAGGAAGATTGCCCTTCTCTTACATGTTTTACCCTTACAGGCTTAATCATAGAGATCAATGGCTGAATTAACTTTACTGAGCCAAGTGACATCATCGGTGTGTGGCCTTCCTTTCCTTGTAAGGGAACTTCCACAGAGCATGGATCAACTCCAAGACCAGCACTTGACAGATGTGCAGTAGAGGAGGCTTGGAGCATAGGCTGTGTCTTGCTTCATTTATTTTACTTGAACCAATTTAAGCCTAACCCCCACCCTCCCCATTCAAGCACTGTTCCCTTTTAGTTTTACTTAACTAAGGTCAGTTGCTAACCCATTGGAGACTCCACAGAGTATGCCAAGCTGCATGGGTACCACTGTACCACTGGGCCTGCCTGGTTCGGTGCATGCATGGCCCATTCTTCTTCATAGACCTCTTGCTTTGTGTCATTGGGACAGGACATGAAAGGAAGTTTTGCATACTACAGTTAAAATCTAACAGAGTTTTTAACTCTCCCCTCTCCTTTCAAATCGAAAAACATATTGCTGGGGTTTCTTTGTCCTTTGACAACCATCAAATGTTCTCATTCAATAGAAATTTGGCTTATTTGGCAAAAAAGCATTGGAAGGAAAGGCCCGCCGACGTTTGTGAGAACTCTCGGTCTGGTGGTATGGTTGACTTAGTCTGTTGGAATTCTAGCTGCATTGTTCCAGTCTTCATCTGGTAATAAGCCGGTACTTAACATTTCAGTGCTAAACCAAGGTTAATTTGCAAGGGGTTCCTTTGCAATTACATTTTCATGTGCTCTGATGGGCTGTACTTAAAATTACAAACAAAAGGGCAAGTAAATGCTGAAAACCACCACCAGTTATAAAGGCCATGCAGACTGCTAGACGAAAAGGTTAATCTGTGACACTTAATTATAACAAAAAGTCATCAGCATTATGAAGTCGTTATACAGGTGTGGTGTCCTTGTCCTTTTGGCATCATTGCCTGGGCTTTGTTTTAAAAGCTGAACTCTGGGATAAGCAAATATTGTCTAAACCCATTTGTCATGTGTATTCGTCCTTGAATCTTGGAGTGCTTTGTGTATTCCTTCCTGATCTGTGCAGAAATCCAGTGTGATACTTCCCCTCTGTAATAAAGACCGCTCACTCCTGCGCCTTCTCCTTGTGCTGGGTGACTGGTCTTGTCTCCGCCCCCTTCTGTAGTTTTTTGCAGGCAGCCTGTAGTGGGTGGAGCCTGCTGGGTACTTCCCACAGTTCTGCTCTTTTCAAGCCTTTGTGCTGTACATATTTGTTGAAAGGCATTTGGTGCACAAAGTGGGTTTATGTCCTTTTGTTGCTATTGAGGAATATATTTAAAATAATATTTTTTTTTTTTTTGTATGTGGCTGGAATTTAGCTTTAAAGCAGGGCAATTTTATACCCCCCTGCAGTGCAGGTTAACTACTCATTTTGTTCTAGTGGCAAGGACAGCGGAGATATACTGTACTTACCTGACCTGCCAACCCTTCCCGCACAAGGCTGGTCTAGCACCCCCCACACTCCATAGACAGAAACGGTCCGCCACTGGACCGAGGGAGCAAGTTTTTTCCAAGATGATCGGTGTATCAGACAGGCACAGTCCACCACTGGACCGTGAAGGAGCACGGTTTTTCCAAGATGATCGACGTATCAGCCAGGAACAGTCCACCACTGGACCGTGAGGGAGCACGGTTTTTCCAAGATGATCGGCGTATCAGACAGGAACAGTCCATCACTGGACCGTGAAGGAGCACGGCTTTCCGGAGGATCAGCGTATTGGCTATGAACTTTGTGCTCACCCCTAGAAAAAACGAGTGGTTGACCCATGCATTGCTGCAGGCACAGCCCCACTGCATGGGGAAAAACTTTTGCCCAGAGTTGTTCTTTAAAGATGTGTTCTCAATAATTCTGGACACCAGCCTACAGTTTTATATTGTGCAGAATCGGCTCTGCTGATGGTTACCAACCAGTTTAAAACAGGCATGCTGTCTTACGGTTAGAGGTTTGTGTATATTGAGGAGTCAAGTCATTTCCAAGGATCCTCTACTTTTCTATAATGTGGTAGAGAACATTTTGCCTTTGCTTGGTCAGAAAGGTTCAGATCTAATGTCAAGTCCCATAGGGCAAGGGTGCTGTCAAGGGTGCACACGTTCATCTTAAACCAAGCATCCTGAGTAATTTTTATTTGTGATTGGCTGCCATGCTTTAAGATCATTGGGAATAAGAGGAAGCCACCAATCCCACTCAGCAACACTAACAGGTATAACATGGAAGAAGAAGAGTGGTGATACACTACTCCTAAGTTTCTTCCATATTATAGGGACTTGTATTTTCAGAGAGTGAAATTATTTTCTCCAACTGTTCATTGGAAGACACAGGGCCCTATTCTTCATGTGGCTACAGGCTGTTACCTTCAGGAGGTTTGGGCACAATTCAGGGTGCAGCCCTGTCTAGTGGCTATATCACAGTTTAGCTTAGTGTCTTCAGGAGGTGAGGATGTGTGTCTTGGGCTCTGCTGGAACTAAACTTAGATTCTGAAGTTTTGAGGGATTCTGAAGAGCCCTCTTCACTGGTTCTAAAATAAAACAACATGAATCTTAAATATGTACAATAGTGGGAAATCAGCAAAAAAAATCTATGTGAACAATTAATATAAACACTATAACAATTAAAACTATCAGTGGGCAGAAAGCTTTGAAAGGTTTTTATTTGAGAGTAAGAAAAAAAATGAACCCTGATGAAGGGAACCTGGAAATGTGTCGGCTTATCATTTAGGAGTTTAGTAATAAGATAAATGCATGTGCTCTCTCCACTCTTTAGGTTGGAGCTCCTTTGCTTCTAGACTCCTTGGACTTCATCCATAGTGCCCCTTAAAGGTGTTGTCATGGTTGAGAGCTTCCTCACCAGGATCACTAAACTCCACAATATAGACTCTTCTTCATAGTGTGAACTCTAGCTTGTTTTGGATCCACTGCCTCCTGTGTACACCTTTCACACGAAATGCAAAATGTGACTTTTTTTGTCAGATGTAAAAAATCAGACCAGATCAAAATGGAATGTTTGGAACTAGATCAAAATGGAATGGAATGGAAAGCACTATTAACCATTTCATATAAACAGCTGGGTGGTGGCGGCTTCCTGATAGTTGGAGGATGTGAGTGTATGTGCATATGCATATATATATATATATATATATATATATATATATATATATATATACATACAGTTGCAAGAAAAAGTATGTGAACCCCTTGGGATTACATGGAGTTTTGCATGAATTGGGCATAAAATGTGCTCTGTGGAACATCCAGGTGCTCTTTTGCAAACCTCAAACGTGCTGAAATATTCTTTTTGGACAGCAATGGCTTCCTCCGTGGTGTCCTCCCATGTACTCCATTCTTGTTTAATGTTTTCCTTATTGTAGATGTGTCAACAAAAATGTTAGCATGTGCCAGAGATTTCTGTAGGTCTTTAGCTGACACTCTGGGATTCTTCTTTACCTCATGCAGCATTCTGCGCTGTGCTCTTGCAGTCATTTTTACAGGACGACCACGCCTAGGGAGAGTAGCAACAGTGCTAAACTTTCTCCATTTGTAGACAGTCTGTCTTACCGTGGACACATGAACATCAAGGCTTTTGGAGATACTTTTGTAACCCTTTCCAGCTTCATGCAAGTCAACAATTCTTGATCATAGGTCTTCTGAGAGCTCTTTTCTGTGAGGCATGGTTCACATCAGACGGTGCTTCTTGAAACCAGTAAACCCAAAACAGGTGTGTGTTTTTTAAGGGCAGGACAGCTGTCAGTAACACATCCAATATCATCACACTGATTGGAGTCAAGGTTGGCTCACTCCTGGCTCCAATTGGCTCTGGGAGAAGTCATTAAGCTAGGGCCTCACATACATTTTCCTCCCTGCACTGTGAATGTTTACATGTTATGTGCAATTAAACCATGGCAACATCTAATGTTTGTGTAGTATTATGTTCAGCAGACTGTGTTCTTCTATTGTTGTGACTTAGATGACGTTCAGAGCACATTTTATGCCCAATTCATGCAAAACTCCACGTAATCCCAAGGGGTTCACATACTTTTTCTTGCAACTGTGTGTGTGTGTGTGTGTGTGTGTGTGTGTGTGTGTGTATATATATATATATATATATATATATATATATATATATATATATATATATATATAGCCTCCCGCCGCTCGTGCACAGCCTCTTTCAGATCAGAGTACAGGGCTAATAAAATTGGCCCTGTACCATATGATCACTGTGATCAATACCAGTAGTCCCACCGAATGGACAAGGCAAAATGCCTTGTCTTCTAGGTACCTGGTTTGTACCACTGCATTGCAGTGGTGTGTAGGCACAGTGTGCAGATAAAAAGTACTGCATGCAGTACTTTTTCTCAGTGCAGCTCATTGTGAAGCTATCCGCTTCCTCTCACTGCGTGGCCTCCAATTGAAAAAAAAGAAACCGTGCAATCTGCCGAGCTCAGCGCATCTTCACTGTGCTGATCTCAGCCGGATCGCACTGCACACCAGCCCTTATAGCAATTGCACATGATGTATCATAATTTTAAAAAAATGTATTTGTAACCCAACACAGGAAAATGCACATGCATAATCAATCCTAAGTGCTCACACATGCTCTCAAATGCAGTAATACTGACACACATACCCACCCCGCTCCCCCCCAAAAAAAATCCATCTACATTGACAAACACAAATATCTGAAGACATGCATGGACCCACCAACATATACTCAAACATATGTTCATTAATAATTCAAGTATGATTGCATGTATATATGTATGTGTTGGTGGGTGCCTATACATATCTGTAGATATTTGTGTGTGTGTGTGTGTGTGTGCCTATGTAGATGGATTTTTGGGGGGAGTGGGATGGGTAGCAGCATTGTCAGCTGTGAAACGTGTCAAGTCTGTTAGGCCATAAATAGAACAACACTATGAAGATCCAGCACTGCGGGTAGGCCTTGTGTCTAACAATATATGTAAAAGAACAAAAGAGGGCGCCCCAGCCTTGTGCATTAATCAAGACACTATTTCCAAAGATAAAAGTAGATAATATACTCACAAATGGTAGAACACTACATGCTTATCGCAAATCTCCAAAAGGACGACCAGAACTGATGTGCATGCCTCCAGATGGACTAGAAAGATGTCACACAAACCTAAAGACGATGACGTGTTTCGAGGGTGACCCCTCTTCATCAGAGCAAAATGTCTGCTACACTCTGTGCATACTTATATAAGGATTCAGTAATGGAAAAATGACCCCAAACCCCGCCTTCAAGTGACTGGGTCGGGGTCATTATGCCATTACTCAGTCTGTGTAAGTACCCACAGACTGCAGTGGGCATTTTGCTCTGATGAAGAAGGGTCACCCTTGAAACACGTCAGTGTCTGTAGGACTGTTTGACATCTTTCTAGTCTATTTGGGGGTGTACACATGGGCAGGGGCGGACTGACAACTCATGGGGCCCCCGGGCAATAGGGAATCATGGGGCCCTTGTGCCCTTGCCCACACTCAAAACACACCCAAAAAAGCCTATAAAAGGCACCAGGGGCATTTCATGGGGCCCCCTATTGACCCCAGGCCCTCGGGCAGTGCTCGAATGGTCAGTCCGCCCCTGCACATGGGTTCCTGTCATCCTTTTGGAGATCTGTGATGAGCATGTTGTGTTCTACTTATTTTTAGTATTTTACCTACTTTTATATTTGGAAATTATTATTATTATACAGGATTTATATAGTGCCAACAGTTTGCTCAGCGCTTTACAATATAACGGGAGACAATACAGCAACAATACAGTTCAATACAAGAGGGATAGGAGGGCCTGATCCTGGGAGCTTACAATCTAGGAAATAAATAGTGTCTTTCTTAATGCACAAGGATGGTGCACCTTGTTTTGTTCTTTTACTTTATAAGGGGTTATTTACTAAAACTGAAGACTACAAAATGCAGCTCTGCAAAGAAGCCAATCAGCTTTCAGGTTTTATTGCCAAAGCTTAAAGTGTTACTAAAGCCACAACAGTAAAATCAGTCTGTAGATGCAGTAAAGCATGCTTGTTATACTCACTGTGGAACCTAAGGGGTCAATCCTCTGCATTGTATAAAAAGGCTGTTTGATCCTGTCTATCTCTGATACTCCCCTTCTTCTACTGTCCCCAGTCCATCTGATGATAGTACAGAGCCCTAGGAGGCATGCTGCACATGCTCAATTTGGTGTGTATTGCTAGAGAGTTTTTTGATTTTTCTTTGGGAGGGTGCATGTAATCAGCACAGGGCCAAACAGCACTTTCCAGACAGAAGGTCAGGGGTCATGCAGCCTCATAGGACAGTGAGAGGAGAATGAAAATTCCTCCTACAAGCTTTAACCAGTGCTCTGCTGGACTTTGATAGAAGTCACAAGACTGTTATATACTGCTGATGAGAAAAGGCATTTAGCAGTTTATATTTACTAAAATAAATGCATTTCCATGTTCTGTGCACAGTGGGAGACCAGATATAGTGAATGCAGGGTCCGGGGAGACCGGATATAGTGAATGCAGGGTCCGGGGAGACCGGATATAGTGAATGCAGGGTCCGGGGAGACCGGATATAGTGAATGCAGGGTCCGGGGAGAGCGGATATAGTGAATGCAGGGTCCGGGGAGAGTGGATATAGTGAATGCAGGGTCCGGGGAGAGCGGATATAGTGAATGCAGGGTCCGGGGAGACCGGATATAGCGAATGGAGGGTCCGGGGAGACCGGATATAGCGAATGGAGGGTCCGGGGAGACCGGATATAGCGAATGGAGGGTCCGGGGAGACCGGATATAGCGAATGCCGGGTCCGGGGAGACCGGATATAGCGAATGCCGGGTCCGGGGAGAGCGGATATAGCGAATGCCGGGTCCGGGGAGAGCGGATATAGCGAATGTCGGGTCCGGGGAGAGCGGATATAGCGAATGGCGGGTCCGGGGAGAGCGGATATAGCGAATGCCGGGTCCGGGGAGAGCGGATATAGCGAATGCCGGGTCCGGGGAGAGCGGATATAGCGAATGGAGGGTCCGGGGAGAGCGGATATAGTGAATGGAGGGTCCGGGGAGAGCGGATATAGTGAATGGAGGGTCCGGGGAGAGCGGATATAGCAAATGCCGGGTCCGGGGAGAGCGGATATAGCGAATGCCGGGTCCGGGGAGAGCGGATATAGCGAATGCCGGGGAGAGCGGATATAGCGAATGCCGGGGAGAGCGGATATAGCGAATGCCGGGTCCGGGGAGAGCGGATATAGCGAATGCCGGGTCCGGGGAGAGCGGATATAGCGAATGCCGGGTCCGGGGAGAGCGGATATAGCGAATGCAGGGTCCGGGAGACCAGATATAGCAAATGCGGGGTCCGGGGAGACCAGATATAGCGAATGCAGGGTCCGGGGAGACCAGATATAGCGAATGCAGGGTCCGGGGAGACCAGATATAGCGAATGCAGGGTCCGGGGAGACCAGATATAGCGAATGCAGGGTCCGGGGAGACCAGATATAGCGAATGCGGAGTCCGGGGAGACCAGATATAGTGAATGCAGGGTCCGGGGAGACCAGATATAGCGAATGCGGAGTCCGGGGAGACCAGATATAGTGAATGCATGGTTATGGGTTTTGTAACACTCTAAATATCCATCTGGTTTTTTTTCCTCTGTCGAGTTTAGTAACTGAGGATGTGGCACCTACATAGCCATTACCCTATAGGCTTGGTTCCTTGGGGTTTCCAGCATGCATTTCTTTTTATTTACTATACTTGATGGCTCATTTTGTTTCTGAGCTCAGATCCATTTTGGCATGTTCATGGATTGCCCTTTCGGAGAGGCCTTTCTCTGCATCCCTGCTGTCTCTGACACACGTGAAAACCCTCCCGGAACAGAGTTTTTTTTTTTTTTTTGTTCCAAATTCCCCAAGCCACTGTGCACTTTGCCGGTTCTCAGTGCTCAGAGATCCATGACTCAAACTCAGCTTCAGAAAGGACAGTTCTTTAATCCCCCCAGCCACAGGGAATAAAATGCCATTTCATTTTCAGCACTATTAATGCCCTATCCGAGGATAAAGCCCAGCTCCCAAAAGGCACTGGCCAAATGTTTTTTTGCCTGCCTTTTGTCTCCTTTTGAGTGTTACATTTAGATTAGCTTGCCACGGATTAAACCTTATTACTTTGCTGAATCAGTAAAATAAAATCGGTGAATGGGTTGGCAGCTTACTGCAGACGTTATAGAATTATCCTTAAAGTGCTCGGTGCGTCCTCAATATTCCCCCCCCCCCCACACCCCCCTCCATTTTTTAGCTTATCTCTTTTCCATGTCTTGCACTGTTCATGTGCTGCTCACGTGCCTTTAGTATGCTTGCTTTCATTATTACTTTTAAAAGGTAACGCTGTAGAGAAGAGGATTAAGAAGTTGTTAAGCGATAAAATTATTCAGAGCTAAATTATGTTTTTCCACCCTCACTTCTCATTATGAATGGATGGCTGAATCCTTCTTTTCGAGAGCCTGTGTGTTTTTTTTTTTTCCAACTAATTTATTTATTTTTACTTTAATTGTGTGCAGAGCCAGAGCTTATAGAAGCACTGACAATGGATTCTGAGCGCGGCCAGTTAAAGGACTTCTTCACTGGCTGTGCAAACAGTCTCTATTTTTATACGGTTATATTATTATAATCTAAAGTGTATTGTTATGCATTATTATGTTACATAAGTAACAAGATTATAAGCAAACGTTTGCATAAAATATATTTTTGTAGTGGGAGATAGCGATGCTGTTGGTTATATTTGGGCTCAGGGAGAGCAGTGATGTCACTCCTAAATAAAAAAAAAAAAAAAAATACTTTTATTTTAATAGCGGTGATGTCACTGTTCTATATAAAACTTATCATTTGGAAGTTGTGATGTCACTCCTTTCAAATACAACTTTTATTTGAAAAGTGGTGATATCCCTCCAATAAAATAGAATTTATATTTGAAGAGTACAAATATAAGTTCTGTTTTACTGGAGTGATATCACCACTCTTCAAATATAAATTCTATTTTATTGAAGTGATGTCACTACTCTGGTGATATCACTCCAGTAAAACAGAACTTATATTTGTAGAGTAGTGACATCACTTCAATAAAATAGAATTTATATTTGAAGAGTGGTGATATCACTCCAATAAAAGAGAACTTATATTTGTAGAGTAGTGACATCACTCCAATAAAATAGAACTTGTATTTGTAGAGTGGTGACATCACTCTAATAAACTAGAACTTATATTTGAAGAGTGGTGATATCACTCCAATAAAATAGAATTTATATCTGAAGAGTGGTGACATCACTCCGATAAAATAGAATTTATATTTGAAGAGTGGTGATATCACTCCAATAAAATAGAATTTATATCTGAAGAGTGGTGACATCACTCCAATAAAAGAGAACTTATATTTGTAGAGTAGTGACATCACTCCAATAAAATAGAACTTGTATTTGTAGAGTGGTGACATCACTCTAATAAACTAGAACTTATATTTGAAGAGTGGTGATATCACTCCGATAAAATAGAATTTATATTTGAAGAGTGGTGACATCACTCCAGTAAAACAGAACTTATATTTGTAGAGCAGTGACATCACTCCAATAAAATAGAATTTATATTTGAAGAGTGGTGATATCACTCCAATAAAATAGAATTTATATCTGAAGAGTGGTGACATCACTCCAATAAAAGAGAACTTATATTTGTAGAGTAGTGACATCACTCCAATAAAATAGAACTTGTATTTGTAGAGTGGTGACATCACTCTAATAAACTAGAACTTATATTTGAAGAGTGGTGATATCACTCTAATAAACTAGAACTTCTATTTTATTGGAGTGATATCACGACTCTTCAAATATAAGTTCTAGTTTATTAGAGTGATGTCACTACTCTACAAATACAAGTGATATTTTATTGGAGTGATGTCACTACTCTACAAATACAAGTTCTATTTTATTGGAGTGATGTCACTACTCTACAAATACAAGTTCTCTTTTATTGGAGTGATGTCACCACTCTTCAGATATAAATTCTATTTTATTGGAGTGATATCACGACTCTTCAAATATAACTTGATGAGTGGTGACATCACTCCAATAAACTAGAACTTATATTTGAAGAGTCGTGATATCATTCTAATAAAATAGAATTTATATTTGACAAGTGGTGATATCGCTCCTTTCAAATAGAACTTGTATTTGAAGAGTGGTGACATCACTCTGATAAAATAGAACTTATGAGGTGACAATTTAATTCCAGGACTGCCCGCGGCATAGCACTGTGGTGGTGAGTCACACAACCCTTTGCTCTTGTGCGTGTTCTGAAATGTTCTAACTTGTACTTTCCTGGTTGGCGGACCAATTGGCTCAGTTTTATACGGAGTAGTAGAAGAAATAACACCTGTGTGCGTTGCGCTGTTGGTTGAAAATGAGTGACAGGAATCTGGAGTGGATTAACATCAAATTTTGTATAAGTATTGCAAAAGTGTCAGTAAAAGTTGAGCTGTGTTGCAACAGGATTATGGTGAACGTTCCATGCAGAAATTCAGAGCTGGTTCACATACACAATGTTGCCAAAAGTATTGAGACACCTCACAAATCATTGGATTCAGGTGTTCCAATCCCCTCCATGGACACAGGTGTATAAAATCATCACCTAGGCATGCAGACTGCTTCTACAAACATATGTGAAAGAATGGGTCGCTCTCAGGAGCTCAGTGACTCCAAGCGTGGTCCCGTGATAGGTGGTCACCTGTGCAATAAGTCCATCCGTGACATTTCCTGGCTACTAAATATTCCACGGCCAACTGTTAGTGGGATTATAACAAAGTGGAAGCAACTGGGAACAACAGTAATTCAGCCACCAAGTGGTAGGCCACATCACATGACAGAGCGGGGTCAGCGCATACTGAAGCGCACAGTGTGCAGGAGTCCCCAACTGTCTGCAGAGTCAATAGCTAAAGACCTCCAAACTTGGTGTGACCTTCAGATTAACTCAACAACAGTACATAATAAACTTTATGGAATGGGTCTCCATGGTCGAGCAGCTGCATCCAAGCCTTACATCACCAAGTGCAATGCAAAGCGTCGGGTGCCGTGGTGTAAAGCACGCCGTCACTGGACTCTAGAGCAGTGGAGACGTGTTCTCTGGAGTGACCAATCACGCTTCTCTGTCTGGCTACCAGATGGAGATGTCTGGGTTTGGCGGTTACCAGGAGAATGGTACTTACCTGACTGCAATATGCCAAGTCTAAAGAGTGGTGGGGGGAGGGGGGGTTATGGTGTGGGGTTGTTTTTCAGGGGTTGGGCTTGGCCCCCTAGTTCCAGTAAAGGGAACTCTTCAGGCGTTAGCATACCAAGACGTTTTGGACAATTTCATGCTCCCAACTTTGTGGGAAGAGTTTGGGGATGGCCCCTTCCTGTTCCAACATGACTGCCCACCAGTGCACAAAGCAAGGTCCATAAAGACATGGATGAGCGAGTTTTGGGGTGGAGGAACTTGACTGTCCTGCACAGAGTCCTGACCTCAACCCCATAGAACACCTTTGGGATGGATTAGAGCGGAGACTGCGAGCCAGGCCTCCTCCCCCGACATCAGTGCCTGACCTGACAAATGTGCTTCTGGAAGAATGGTCCAACCTTCCCATAGACACCCTCCTAAACCTTGTGGTAGACCTCAACTATGAGAGAGAAAATGAGAACAAAAAATCCAGACAATCACATTGGCTGATTTGGAAATAATTTATTTGCAAAATATGGTGGAAAATAAGTATTTGGTCAATATCAAAAGTTCATGTCAATACTTTGTTATATATCCTTTGTTGGCAATGACAGAGGTCAGACGTTTCCTGTAAGTCTTCACAAGGTTGGCACACACTGTTGCTGGTATGTTGGCCCATCCTCCATGCAGATCTCCTCTAGAGCAGTGATGTTTTGGGGCTGTCATTGGGCAACACAGACTTTCAACTCCCTCCAAAGGTTTTCTATGGGGTTGAGATCTGGAGATTGGCTAGGCCATTCCAGGACCTTGAAGTGCTTCTTACGAAGCCACTCCTTCATTGCCCGGGCGGTATGTTTGGGATCATTGTCATGTTGGAAGACCCAGCCACGTTTCATCTTCAATGCCCTTGCTGATGGAAGGAGGTTTGCACTCAAAATCTCACGATACATGGCCCCATTCATTCTGTCCTGTACATGGATCAGTCGTCCTGGTCCCTTTGCGGAGAAACAGCCCCAAAGCATGATGTTGCCACCCCCATGCTTCACAGTAGGTATGGTGTTCTTTGGATGCAACTCAGCATTCTCTCTCCTCCAAACATGACAAGTTGTGTTTCTACCAAACAGTTCTATTTTGGTTTCATCTGACCATATGACATTCTCCCAATCCTCTTCTGGATCATCCAAATGCTCTCTAGCAAACTACAGACGGGCCCAGACATGTACTGGCTTAAGCAGGGGGTCACGTCTGGCACTGCAGGATCTGAGTCCCTGGCGGCGTAGTGTGCTACTGATGGTAGCCTTTGTTACATTGGTCCCAGCTCTCTGCAGGTCATTCACTAGGTCACCCGGTGTGGTCCTGGGATTTTTGCTCACCGTTCTTGTGATCATTTTGACCCCACGGGGTGAGATTTTGCGTGGAGCCCCAGATCGAGGGAGATTATCAGTGGTCTTGTATGTCTTCCGTTTTCTAATTATTGCTCCCACAGTTGATTTGTTCACACCAAGCTGCTTGCCTATTGCAGATTCAGTCTTCCCAGCCTGGTGCAGGTCTGCAATTTTGTTTCTGGTGTCCTTCGACAGCTCTTCACCATAGTGGAGTTTGGAGTGTGACTGTTTGAGGTTGTGGACAGGTGTCTTTTATACTGATAACAAATTCAAACAGGTGCCACTGATACAGGTAATGAGTGCAGGACAGAGGAGCCTCTTAAAGAAGACGGTACAGGTCTGTGAGAGCCAGAAATCTTGCTTGTTTGTAGGTGATTCTTTCCAAATCAGCCAATGTGATTGTCTGGATTTTTTTTCTTATTTTGTCTCTCATAGTTGAGGTCTACCTATGATGCCAATTACAGGCCTCTCTCATCTTTTTAAGTGGGAGAATGTGCACAATTGGTGGCTGACTAAATACTTTTTTGCCCCATTGTATGTGGATTGGAAGTGGTTTGGACCCATCCAATCCGCATGTAACGTGAAATACCATTGCTTCCTACTGTGACTGGTCACTTATGTCCGGTGTACTGACAGTGAAGTTTCAGTGCAGATTGACAGAGTCCTGTTTGATTTCTGAGCAGTGCGGTTCAGTTCAGGTGGGGAATACAGGCTCATGGACTTCTGCGGGAACCACTTCTGAATTGCATACGTCAAAAGTTTGTGAACACGATTTCAGGCTGGTTTTCTCTCCTGATACTGATGTAAACAGGGGCGGACTGACCATTTGGAAACTCGGGCACTGCCCGAGGGACCGGGGTCAGTAGGGGGCCCCATGAGATGCCCCTGGTACTTTTTTCATAGGCTTTTTTGAGTTTGGGCAAGGACACAGGGGCCCCATGATACCCTATTGCCCGGGGGCCCCATGAGTTGTCAGTCCACCCCTGGATGTAAACCTAACCCGATCCTGATCTAAACCTGACCTGAATTGCTGAACAACTACTTTGTCAATTAACTGTGAAAATGGAGCTTTAATTCACACCTCACACTAAGAGTTTTTGAATGGCATAGGCAGTTTAAGGAGGGGTGGAAAGATGTCCATGATGACACAAGTGGGCAGCCAAAAACGCAAAGGACTGATGCAAGTGTGAACACTCGTACTCTAATTCTGGTGTTTTTTTTTTTTTTTTATCACAAGGGGATAGTTCACTGCCAGTTTATAGAACACGCTACAACAATCAACTAACATTGTTACATGGAAATTCTGAAAAGGTTATTGGAATCTGTTCAGAGGAAAAGACCGTAACTCTGCCCTGACAAGTGGATTGTCCACCATGATAGTTAATTCCAGGAAATAAATTGTAACACCTCATATATTGAGAGGGTGATAATATCGGTCAGATAAAAAAGGATGTATATTTGGAGACTGGTGATGTCAGTCCTGTAAAATAGAACTTATAATGGAAAGTGGTGATTCAGTTTTGTAAAACAGAGCATTCAGTTTGTTGAGTGGTCTTATCACACCTTTAAAGCAGAAACAATATTTGGAGAGTGGTGATGTCACTCCTGTAACATTGGACCTATATTTGGAGAGTGGTGATGTCACTCCTGTAACATTGGACCTATATTTGGAGAGTGGTGATGTCACTCCTGTAACATTGGACCTATATTTGGAGAGTGGTGATGTCACTCCTGTAACATTGGACCTATATTTGGAGAGTGGTGATGTCACTCCTGTAACATTGGACCTATATTTGGAGAGTGGTGATGTCACTCCTGTAACATTGGACCTATATTTGAAGAGTGGTGATGCCATTCTAGTAAAAGAGAAGCTATATATGGACAGTGGTAATGTCATTCCTGTAAAACAGAAAAATTATTTAAAGAGCTGTGGTGTCACTTTAAAAAAGAAAAAAAAACCTATATACACATGTCTTGTAAACAAAGAACGGGCATAGGAAGGCCATGCATTGTGGTGTACTGCAACGCACATCTTTTGGCAAGGTGTGCAAGGGTGTTATTTAGAATGAACGCCACATCACACCATTACGCTTTACCGAAGCACAGTTGTATGAATGGACCCTTAAAGTGTTACTAAACCCAGGACCCTGCATTCACTATATCTGCTCTCCCCGGACCCTGCATTCACTATATCTGCTCTCCCCGGACCCTGCATTCACTATATCTGCTCTCCCCGGACCCTGGATTCACTATATCTGGTCTCCCTAGACCCTGCATTCACTATATCTGCTCTCTCCGGACCCTGCATTCACTATATCAGGTCTCCTCGGACCCTGCATTCACTATATCCGCTCTCCCCGGACCCTGCATTCACTATATCTGCTCTCTCCGGACCCTGCATTCACTATATCTGCTCTCCCCGGACCCTGCATTCACTATATCTGCTCTCCCTGGACCCTGCATTCACTATATCTGGTCTCCCCGGACCCTGCATTCACTATATCCGCTCTCCCCGGACCCTGCATTCACTATATCTGGTCTCCCCGGACCCCGCATTCACTATATCTGGTCTCCCCGGACCCTGCATTCACTATATCTGGTCTCCCCGGACCCTGCATTCACTATATCCGGTCTCCCCGGACCCTGCATTCACTATATCCGGTCTCCCTGGACACTGCATTCACAATATCCGGTCTCCCTGGACCCTGCATTCACTATATCTGCTCTCCCCGGACCCTGCATTCACTATATCTGCTCTCCCCGGACCCTGCATTCACTATATCCGGTCTCCCCGGACCCTGCATTCACTATATCTGCTCTCCCCGGACCCTGCATTCACTATATCTGCTCTCCCCGGACCCTGCATTCTTTCTATCTGGTCTCCCACAGTACACAGAACATGGACATGCAATTATTTTAATAAATATAAACTGCTAAATAACTTTTCTCATCAGCAGTATATAGCAGTCTTATGACTTCTATCAGAGTCCAGCAGAGCACTGGTTAAAGCTTGTAGGGGGGATTTCCATTCTCCTCTCACTGTCCTATGAGGCTGCATGACCCCTGACCCTCTGTCTGGGCAGTGCTGAATGTCCCTGTGCTGATTACATGCACCCTCCCAAAGAAAAATCCAAAAACTCTCTAAAGCTTGTAGGAGGAGTTTTCATTCTCCTTGATTGTCCTATGAGGCTGCATGACCCCTGACCCTCTGTCTGGACAGTGCTGATTGGCCCTGTGCTGATCACATGCACTCTCCCAAAAAAAAAAAAACTCTAGTAATACACACCAACCTGAGCATGTACAGCTTGCCCCCAAGACTCTGTTCTATCAGCAGATAGATTGTGGACAGTAGAAGAAGGACAGGACCAGAGAAGACAGGATCAAACAGCCTTTTTACACAATGCAGAGGATTAATCCCTTAGGTTCCACAGTGAGTATAACAAGCATGCTTTACTGCATCTACAGACTGATTGTACTGTTGTGGGTTTAGTAACACTTTAAAATACCTGCTGATACGTGCCGTGTGCCATGCTGTATAGTCACCTTTTTTTGCACCAGTTTATTCCATATAAACACTGATGCACAGCTGCACATGGATGACATAAGCCATTCATTTTTATTCAGCTATGCTGGCTTCATTGACAGTCCTTGCAGATAGACCACACACCTCTCTTATTCCATATGACAAGCTGTACTTTCCGTATTCAACACTGGCTCATTCTGTATGCCGTGCTGTACCTTCCCTGTTCTGCAGCGACTCATTCCATGCCATGCTGTATGTTCATTCCGTATGCCATGCTGCACACTCCCGACTCTGCAGTGCCTCATCTCCTATGCCTCACTATATGTTCCCTTTTCTACACTACCTCATTCTTAGTGTCAATATGTTAAGCTTGTGAGAGGGTAACTTTTTAACCCCCCTGGCGGTATTCCCGAGTGTAGCTCGGGGTAAAATGTCCGTACCAAAAGTGGTAACCCCGAGCTACACTCGGCGTTGCTCAGGGGGTCCCTGCAGCACTTACCTTGTCCTTCGCTCCCACGATGTGTCCCCTGCAGTGTCCCCGGCCATCTCCTCCGGCCGATGCCGGCATCCGGCTTCCGTGTTCCGGTCCCTGTGACGTCGGGACGTATGGGCCCCGGAACCGGCGGGAAATTTGAAATTTTTAAAAAATTTTATTTTTTTTTAAATGACTATTACATAGTAAAACATTGCTGTTTCAATGCATTTCACATACATTTTGTCCCGAGTGCTTTGTCCGGCGCCCTGCCTGCATTTTTACTGTTCTTTCTGCCTGGAAACTGAGAAACGTCCATGGCGTCTAAAAAGTGTCCCTTTACGTCAAAAGCGGTTTTAGACCGGCTAGAGAACAGCGATAGTAAATCAGAACCACTTGCAGAATTGAGTGATAATGATTCGTGGGAGAAATTCCTCATCAGACACTGACAACGATTTTGCGACTTTGCTCAGCGATGTGCGAATTTGCCTCTGTATTTCAAATTTCAGTGTTTTTGGTTTGATTATATTATTGAATTAAATTTATTATTATATTATTATTTTTTATGATTATTTATTAAATTATAATTTATGATTTTGTGTTTCAAGTTTTATCATACCCGGGATGTTTACTAGACTCTTGTTCGGACAGATTTCAGTGAGTTATTCCTAAAAATTACAGCCTACAATAAAAAAACTACATATTTTCCATGCAAAATAATGGTACCGCTTTCAGCATCAAAAATCTGAAATAATCAGACCGCTAGGGAGGTTAACCTTCCAAACAAGTTTTGTTTTGCTGTCCATCCAGTTCAGAGAATTCAGCTTGCCTACAAAGCACAGCCCCATTCCAGCAGGGGAGGAGGACTCTGCTCCTGGATGTTCCCCTTTAAATCTGATCTTTTGGTATTGACCCTGCGTGTGACCCGACTATCCTTTTGCCTACCGTTTTGTACCTCACCGACCCGCTAGTTACCGACCCGGCCTGTATGACTCTGATTTAGCTCATCCATCCATCCATCCCGCAGGGATCACTAGGCTCCCTCACATCAGACTCTTAGCCCCCTGGAGCTCCTGTCAGACTCCTCTACCCCTGTTGGAGATACCTAGCAGCTGCGACCTGGTACCGGAGCGCTCCAAGTCCATCCCCACCATCAGGGGCCCTGGTGAACAAGTGCTCCGGTGCTTAGACTCCGCACTCTGGGGAGGCTCTGCCAGGGGATTGATAGAGGTGCTGTCAGGCGGTCCATTACACACATACTAGGGCCAATTTAGACAGGAACCAATTAACCTGCCAGCATGTCTTTGGAGTGTGGGAGGAAACCAGAGTACCCGGAGGAAACCCACGCAGGCACAGGGAGAACATGCAAACTCCAGGCAGGTGGTGCCATGGTTGGGATTGGAATCAATGACCCTAGTACTGCCAGGTGGAAGTGCTAACCATTTAGCCACTGTGCTACCCCACAGATAGGATCATACACATGTATTACCAAATCTATAGAATCTGATCACTCTGTACCCATTTCTTATCTAGAAAAAAATGGAACTGACCACAGAGATGTGGTCACCATGCAACTGGATTTTCTGGTGATGATTGAGTGTCAAAGTACTGCACTGTCCAAGCACGGGCAGATCACCTTCAGAAGTCTACAGCAACCAAACTTGGCCAGTAAGCTGTCTCTGTAGCCTTGAACAGGATGAATGTCGAAGAGGCATTTCTCATGTCCTTTTCTCTGCGACAAGTAGAAGGAAAAACAATCCAAAAGGCTTCCTTAGAAACAGCACTTGAGAAATCACTTGTTTACAATGGACTGCAGTGACCTGATTGGTAATTACCAGCCCCAGGCGAGGCTAGGGTCCCTCTCCGAGCAATCAGGCCATTAATTCAGCTCTCTTCTCCTCTCTGGAATAGTAATTGCTGTCTGGACTGGAGCAGGCCATAGATGTGCTTGCTGGTTTCACCATGTGAAATCTTTGTGGTTCTCTGGCTCCTTTATAGAGCAATTTTAAAGTCTAGAAATTCTCAATCTATGTTATGTTACTTGCAGATTGCAGTAAAGTTTCTCAGTATAAATAGACTACAAATAAGAGCAGTCATCAGTGTAGACATACAGACACGGCTCTGGCAATGCATCAAGTCATTTTAAAGTGGAATGGTTGAATGAATATCATTTTCATCAGTTTGATGCATTTTGTAATGTGTTTTTAGCTAGTTATGGCTCATTTCAGAGCTACGTTTCATCAAAGCTATTAACCTGACTTTCAGCTGAGAGTCTGCTATACGCTGTACGTTTTTGGACAATCCTCTCTGATCTCTATCAGTCGTCCCCTATCTCTGACAGTCTTCAAGTTCCCTTATCCCTGCTAGCAAAATAGTTTCCTTATTCCCCGTAGCAATGGCACTTTCTACATTTGGTTCTAAGCCATATTCCCCGTAGCAATGGCACTTTCTACATTTGGTTCTAAGCCATATTCCCCGTAGCAATGGCACTTTCTACATTTGGTTCTAAGCCATATTCCCCGTAGCAATGGCACTTTCTACATTTGGTTCTAAGCCATATTCCTCGTAGCAATGGCACTTTCTACATTTGGTTCTAAGCCATATTCCCCGTAGCAAGGGAACTTTCTACATTTGGTTCTAAGCCATATTCCCCGTAGCAATGGCACTTTCTACATTTAGTTCTAAGCCATATTCCTCATAGACATGGCACTTTATACATTTGGTTCTAAGCCATATTCCTCGTAGCAATGGCACTTTCTACATTTGGTTCTGAGCCATATTCCTCGTAGCAATGGCACGTTCTACATTTGGTTCTAAGCCATATTCCACCTAGCAATGGCACTTTCTACATTTGGTTCTAAGCCATATTCCCCATAGCAATGGCACTTTCTACATTTGGTTCTAAGCCATATTCCCCGTAGCAATGCCACTTTCTACATTTGGTTCTAAGCCATGTTCCCCGTAGCAATGCCACTTTCTACATTTGGTTCTAAGCCATATTCCTCGTAGCAATGGCACTTTCTACATTTGGTTCTAAGCCATATTCCCCGTAGCAATGGCACTTTCTACATTTGGTTCTAAGCCATATACCCCGTAGCAATGGCACTTTATACATTTGGTTCTAAGCCATATTCCCCGTAGCAATGGCACTTTCTATATTTGGTTCTAAGCCATATTCCTCATAGCAAGGGAACTTTCTACATTTGGTTCTGAGCCATATTCCTCGTAGCAATGGCACGTTCTACATTTGGTTCTAAGCCATATTCCACCTAGCAATGGCACTTTCTACATTTGGTTCTAAGCCATATTCCCCGTAGCAATGGCACTTTCTACATTTGGTTCTAAGCCATACATAACATAAAGAGGTTGTAAACCCTGCAATAAAAAATGAGCAAAGCATATCTTCATATAGTGTGTACTTGCCTCAGACCATAGCACTTAGGGTGGATTCTGTCTGCTTTCTCCTTCCGTACAAAAAGTGGTCACTGCCCCAGTCTATGACTGGCTTATACAACAAGAAACATGGACAGGCAACACATATCAACAAAAAAGAAATGAATATACCTAGTTGAACTTGCCAGCCAGCTAGCCAACAACCAAATTAACCTGTCTAACAATATGCATATTGTTAGACAGGTTAATTTGGTTGTTGGCTAGCTGGCTAGCAAGTTGAACTGCTTTCTCCTTCCTCTGCTATCTGCATGAGCCACTTCTGACAGTCTATCGTGACACTCCAGCATACAGCAGGTGATTGACATCCTCAGATGTGCATGTTTCCCTATGCACTCAATTCTCAGATTACACTCAGCTCTGTGCTATGCAGTATGTGACATCAGGTCCCAGCTCCCTGCCTCCTGGAGATAAGAAATGCTGTCTAGATTCTGTACTTTGAATATGGTACAGCCTATGCAGGAGGATGTAATTCATTACTGTGCATCATCTGAGACTAGACACTTCAGTGAGTATATGTAAGGTTTTAATATAAGTTTAAAAGCAGTGATCCTGATCATTCCAGAGCTGAAATGTGGCCAGGCACTCCTACATCATCAAGTGTACAGAACTAGTGGGCACATCATTAATATCGGACATGGCATCTGGTCCTGCATTGTTCATGATAATTGTGAGATGGGTGGTAGCAAAACCAGACTGAGACCAGCAAGGTGAGTGGCTTTAGGGGATTGATTGGCAAAACTAGAACTGGAGAAAGACTGCTTTCTGTGGAATAAGGTGTTAGAATATCCATTAGAAAAAAATTTTCTCGACCATCTGGAGGATGCAATTTTTTTACATTTAAAGAAAAAAAAAAGCATAGTACAGGCACTGCCAATGGGCCTAACAGGAACACCAACTCAATCCAAAATAGGTCAATAAGGTACAATAGGACCACAAATTAAAGCAGAAGACCAAGATAAACAGAGCAATCACTAATATCATGCCAGAGTTGTGTGTCATAGCAATTAAGAGTATAAAAAAGAGTAAAAGGAATAGAGGCTCTGTTGGCTAACAGGGACAACAGGCTACAGCAACTAAAGCAAGAGCCTAAGACAAGACATCGCTTCTCGGCCTTTTGGCTAACATCAAGTGTAGAATCTCTTTTTATCAGTGTCCAGTTGGGGTGCTCAGCAGTCATTCATGCTTTTAGGCGAGGATAGCTGGTTGTATAGTACCTCTGCTAGTATGATGGGGGCTCTGAAGGTTGGTACCGGCTGGAAGCGAAACCGAGGCGCCCACAGGCTGTTGGGGTCTGGTAGTAATTCACCCTGAAAAACTGGAGAGGCCCAGTTCCTCCTGATTTTGAATGGGTTTACCTTGTCTGTCCAAGGGCCTGGGAGGCAGAGAGTCTGCGGAGCAGTGCCCCCTGAGAGTGGTCGCTTCAGGGATGCTCTTAGTAGCACATGGGGGTGGGATCCCACGTGTAAAACGTGCACAAGGTCACTGTTCTAAATACTTTTCCTGCACTGTGCCTTTTAGGACTAGGCCTTTTGGCTATGTCCAGGGCAGTTTTTTGGCTATGGGCCTCAGGGCCTAGCCAGTGCACAATTGCACGGCCACTTATGTATTTATTTTTCTCCTATTGTCTTTCACTTTTGTGTGTGTTTTTTTCCTCACTAGGATGGTAGGGTGTGGGTCCTCGGGCCTACCCTGAAGTCTAGGGGGAGGATGCGTGGCCATTAGGTTCCTTCCTTCCCTGTTCCTGGGGGTCTCTCTTTGGGAGAGCTCCCTGACCTAGTACTTGGTTGGCTTTGACTATCCACAAGGAAAGGGGTCCACCAGGCCTTTTGGCTAGGTGAACCATGTGGAAACCTTTGTTCCTGTCAGGAGCTTTACGCCCTGGGGGATCAGGGTAGAGGTTCTACCCCTTTGGAGGGTGGACTAAAGTACACCCCTAAGTGCACTTTTTTGCGTTTGTGTTTTGTACTTGCACACTTTTTGTTCACTTTTTGTTCACTCCGCGGACAAAAAAAAAAAGAACCTTAGTCAGGCCATACATTATACAATTTTCTTTAGAAAATTGCTTTAGATTTACCAAAAACCATATAATATTAGATCAAACCTAAACCACACTTTCAATTGTATCCAGTTAGGCAGGCCCTTTCACTATATAGTTTAAGGTAAATCTAAGGGAAATTGGACAGAAAATTGTATAGTGGATGGCCAGCCTAAGAAAAGACAAAAAGGGGTTGATTTACTAAACCTGGAGAGTGCAAAATCTGGGGGAGCTGTGCATAGTAGCCAATCAGCTTCTAACTTTAGTTTGTTCAATTAAAGGATAAGTTCACCTTTAAAAGAAAAAAATGCACTTCTTCTTTGCAAGTAAAAAAATGTGCATTTATTTTTTTTTTCTTTTACTTGGAGCTTGTAAAGCATTGCACCTATGATCAGCAGATCACTGGTGCCATGCAGGACTCCTGCAGAATTGTCGGTGTATCTATCTACTCGTACCTTGTACCTCATACAGGCAGGTAGATACACACTGACAGGAAGAGACAATGAACTACCAGAGAGCTCAACCACGCCATGGTAGTTCATTGAGAAGTAGGAGCCAACAGCCGCAAAAGGCTGACGGTACTTGTAGTTTCCAATTCATGGAAGTCTTTGAATGAATGATGTGGCCGGACAGGCAGAGCCCCACACTCCAACGTTTTTTTAAAAATAGTGACCGCAAACGGGGGGAGAAGATCCCTATTCCTATGTCCTGTCATTAGAGCCAGCAGAGTGGGCAGCAGCTGCAGAAGTGGAAACATATTACATGTTTCACCCTAAAAATGGGTGGAAAATGTAACATGTTCCTAAAGATGAACTTATCCTTTAAGCTTTGACAAAAAAACCTGCAGCTGATTGGTTTCTATTCAGAGCTGCACCAGATTTTGTGCTCTCCAGTTGTAGTAAATCAACCTCAGAGAACAAAAAGGAAACATACAGTAAAAAGACAGAAATAGAAAGAAATCAGAAGAATGAAAAACTACAGCAATAGATGCCCAGGAGAGAAGGAAAACATGGCTTCTGGAGGTGATGTTAAACAGTTAGGACATCTTGGTATGGCTCCATGTACACGGGACACTTCTGAACGATGGAAACCGACTGCTGGAAAATGTAGGTTTAAAAAAGTCTGTTTAGCCGTGTTTGCATACCGCGTTTATGCACGTTTATGAACGTTTGCGTTTAGAAGCATTTATTAAAGATAAGCTCAGGAGACCTTCCAAAATACCCAGAATGCACTTAAAAACAGTAAAAAAATTAACTATTTCAGACATTTTGAGAGAAATAGAGAGAGCAGAAGCAGAGAGAGCAGTATTTGTTGAGATTAACTGTCTTTTTTTTTTTTTTTGCGGCATTTGGATGTGTTCCAGCTCATTTCTGAGCAGAAATTATTGCAGCAGTGTCTAACATATTTTCTTTCATGCGAAACCTCACAGTATGGTGTAAGGGTCCATCTGAGTACCGGGAAAAAGCTTTGCATGCATTTTTCATGATGAAAAAAGGCTCTGGACAGCATTTGGAAATGGAAGAGTTAAAAAAAAGTTTCAAACACAAACGCTTATAGACTCGGTTAGCCACGTTTAGAAGCATTTTGCATTTGAAACGCTGATAGAATCTACTCCTGAACGCATGTTTTCTGCATTCAAAAAAACGACTGTAAACTCAACTGCCTGTAAACGACTGTAAATGAAGATGTGTACATGGACACATAGGAAAACATTAGGGTGAGTTCAGGCGCTGGTGAAAAAAACGCTGAACAGCTCCTAAACGTGAGTTTATTAGCTGCAGTGTACATGAGCAGGGGCGGACTGACAACTCATGGGGCCCCCGGGCAATAGAGGATCATGGGGCCCCTGTGTCCTTGCCCAAACTCAAAAAAGCCTATGAAAAAGGTACCGGGCCATCTCATGGGGCCCCCTACTGACCCCGGGCCGAGTTTCCAAATGGTCAGTCCGCCCCTGTACATGAGCCCTATCTTTGAATTCTGAAGAGCCAAGATAAACGATCCAAGTGGTCCATGAATTCATGTAGGATGTGTATCGATTATAAAGTCAGCCAGTCCACTCCTCCATGCGTTGTAGGAGGGACAGCTCAGTAGCCCATTCTCAGAGGAGTATGTGTAGTCCTTCAGTGTCGGGGGATAACTGCCCTGGTGGCTAGCATAAGGAAGTGAAGAACGCCCTTTTTAGCTGTAGAGATGTAGCCCAATACATAGAGAGATGAGTTATTTTTGGAGTAACGGGAATGTTCTAACCCTTCGCTTCTTTATAGGTGGTAAAAACACTGGACCAAAAAAGGTTTGATCCCGGGGGAAAGACCACCACACATGTAGAATAGTCTCGGTTCCCCTTTCACAATTCCAACAGTGATCAGAAGTAGAGGGGAAAATTGTTCAGGGGTCAGGCTCAAAGACCAGTAGCTGTAGCAGACGACAAGCTCCACCGACCATCTGGATAAGCAGATGATGTGGTTTCACCCCAAACGCGGGGTCTAGGCACTAACCAGTATTCCCCAGAGCCCCTGATGGTGGAGATGGGTTTTGCTGCATGTTAGTACCAGGTTGCAGTCTTCAGGCTTGCCCCACCAGGAGGTGAGCAAGCTGGGTCCCATTGACAGATATAGCAGGTAGGGATCAGGCAGAAGCATAGTCGGTAAACAAGCTAAAGGTCGGTAACAAGTGCTTGCAGATTGGGATCAAGTGGAAGCATAGTCAAAGAACACGCAAAAGGTTGGTAATGAGTGGTGGTGAAGTTAAGGGCAGCTACAAGTACTCAAAAGAGAAATATATCAACTGGAGAGAGTACAATAATCTGGCAAACAGGTAGTGCAAAGGCATGGTTTACATAGGAAGTTCATGGGAATAGTAAGGTTCACCAGAAACAAGGTACAAGGGAAGGTTTCAGACAGGATGTTGTCCAGCATCTTAGGTGGCTCAGCAAGGAGAGCTACTGCCAGATGCAGCAGAGATCATGGGTTCAGATCCTGGTCCTGACAAAAATCCTTTGAATATCATACGGAGGGGGCAGTTTTAAAGGTCCATGCACACACTGGCTTTTAAAAACACTGCTTCTACAGGAGTTTTGTGTTATGCCTGTAGAAGCAGCTCAATGTTATCTTATATAACAACAAAAGGTAGCGGTATTTTCAAATTGAGTATACAACTTATATTGTGATATAAAATAAATGTGAACAAAAAAAACTGTCTCTGAAATTTCTCTTTCCATCAATTCTGAGAAACGTCCATCACCAAAAACAATTGTGCAACTCCACCACTTCCCCTCCGTGAAGACGTCAGGTGACAAAACGCGTAGGGTGGAGCTTCGGACTGACATCACTACATTCCGTAAGCGGCCGGTGTGCCCGGCTTTCTGTGATGTTTTTAACCAAATGTGTGTGTTGCTAGTGTCGGCTAGACTCTTTTCCATGTGAGTGGATTTTGATGAGCTTTTATGAATACATGTGCTATACGGTATCAGACGATCATCTGCTTTGTTGTCTTCTGAGCCTGTGCATAAAGTATTTGGAATGCTGTTTGGAGGATTTCGCTGCTGAGTTCATAGATCTGCAGAGTATTGCTCCCAAAGAGGATATATATAATAAGTGTCTGGATATCTGGGCTTCCCTGGCCTGCAGAGTATTGCATCATTAGCTGGGAGTGAATTGATTGGAATATCTGGTCACCGCTGAGTCTGCCTGCAGAGTATTGCTCCCAGAGCAAAGAAGTGCAATTGCTGGTTTATAATTGAACTGGCAACTTGCTCTGGTAAGTTTATTCATTTCTGTTGGTGGTGGAGTTGCACAATTGTTTTTGATGATGGACGTTTCTCACAATTGATGGAAAGAAAAATTTTCAGAGACCATTTTGTTTTTGTTCACATTTATTTTATATCACAATATAAGTTGTATACTCAATTTGAAAATTGCGCTACCTTTTGTTGTTTTATTACTATAACCTTTTATTTTAACCACTTCCTGTCCGGAGCAATTTTCAGCTTTCAGCGCTATCATACTTTGAATGACAATTGCGCGGTCATGCAACACTGTACTCATATGAATTTTTTACCATTTTTTTGAGACAGATAAAGCTTTATTTTGGTGGTATTTATTCACCGCTGGGATTTTTATTTTTTTTACTCTGTAAATGAAAGTCAAATTTTTTTTTAAAAAAGTGTTTTTTTTAATAAAATTTTGCAAATAAATAATATTTCATCATAAATCTTGGCCAAAATTTATTCCGTTATTTTTTTAGTAAATCCAAATTATTTTATAACCAAAAATTATAATTTTTAAAATTTTTTTTTTACATTTTTATTTTATTTTTTTTATATATATATTTTTTTTTTACATACTGTCACCCTAGCAGTACAGTGTCACCATGGTGACACTGTACTACTTGTGGGGGGTGATGAAGATTTTTTTTTAATTTTTTTACACTGATTGCTTTTACACTCATAAAGGATGTAAAAGCAATCATTTCTCTTTCTCTCTGTCTGCATTCTTGCAGTCATTGAGAAATACTGAGTGAGCTGTGATTGGTCACAGCTTGTCACATGGTACAAGGCTGTTGTGAATAGCCTTGTACCATGTGACCTCTGTGATCATTCACAGATTTCACACGTAGTAAGCAATGATGTCACAAGTGACATCTTGCTTACTACTTTGCATGTGATCACTGATTCACCAATCAGTGATCACATGATCGGGACCTCGTACAGAGGTCCCGTTTGATGATCGGTGTTTCACTGTGTCCGGAGGACACAGCGGGCACCGGATTGCGATAGTGCGTGCTCCCAGGGAGAGCGCACAGCTAGAAAAGGCGGGTGCCATTTATGAACGGCAACCCGCCCCTGGACTGCCACCGCCCTGCCGTTTATAAACAGCAGGCAGACGGCAAGAGGTTAAGGGTAAGGTTTAGCAGCTTTTGTTAATTTGAGTTTCATTTTTTGGTGCTTTTTCTATTTGTTTTTTTTTTACAATGTTATCCTATGTGTCCATACACATTACCACATTTAGAGGCATATTTTAAGCTCAGTGTTTAGAGGTAAAAAAAAAAACCCTTCTGGTTTGCCTTTTTGAATGGTGTTTTTTGGCAGAGGAAATGGTAAACACTCTTCAACGCATCTAAACGTGTACAAAAACACTCTTTATGAGCATTTTTTTTTTGCCAAGGGAACTGGAGTTTTTTTAAGCCCAATGTTCATGGAGACTAAATCTCTTTTCAGTTCCTAGGGTTAGGCTTTATGAACATGTAATACACATATAATCAGGGTGGATAAAAATCAATGATTTTTTTAAAATAATCAAAAAAATCGGATTTTTTTTAAGTTAAATTGGATTTTTTTAATTTAAATTGGATTTTTTTTATTTAAATCGGATTTTTTTAAATAAAATGCTTTTTGAGGAAAATATATTACCATCCAAAGGTTATTCCATCATGAAATAAAGATTAGTTTTTTAATTATGTAGAATAAGGCTGTATATGTTTAATTTTTTTGGTAAATAAATTCCATGAATCCATTCACATTGTCATGCTCTTCCAGAGGTTTCTGTAAGATTATTGGGCAGTTTCTCCGCCTACAAGATATTATCACAGATGCTTGGTTTACTTTTGCAGTTCTCAAAACTGAATTTGACTCAGCGGAGATCACATGCCTCTTCTTCACAGCAAAAATGTTATAACATGAACAGAGTTAAGAAAAAGACCTTCATCCTAACTTCTACAAACCTATGAATACAGAATCAACCCCTTCAGTGCGAAGTTTCAAGAAGTTCAGTGAATAGAATAGAAACAATATTTTTCTGATTGTTTGGAGTGGAATAGATCTGCACAAGAAGAAAGTGAAACGAAGTGTGAGGAGGAAGGGGCTGACAGTCTAAGTTTCTTCAAATATATAGATTTTGTTTAGCCAAATTTAGTTAACAAACATGGATGTTTAAGCAAATCACATATGCTTGGAATGTTATTGTTTCAGTTGAATAAATCTATTTAAATTGTTATTATTAAGGTAATGATTATTTTTCTCCTTCCTAAGTACAACAGAAAAGTTGTCCAAATATGAATGATTAACCTATTAAACTGGGGATAAAAAAACTAATATGAAAAGTTGTTATTCTAAAAATCTTCATCTACTTGTATGTTAAAGTTATTCCAGCAAGAATTAGTCTTTATGTAGAAAACTAGGATTTAAATCAAGCCTTACTGACTAGTGATTTAAATCATGATTTAAATCAGTTTGATTTAAATCAAATCCACCCTGCATATAATATTTCCCTTGCATAAGTCAAATGAATACAGGGTACTGTTCTTCGGCAGAGTCAATCAGACAAATATTTTAATACGGGGGGGGTTGATAGTTGCAGATGCATGTGGTAAGAGTGGTTAGACTCACAGGATGTAGTTAAGGCAAAACAATAATTGAATTAAAAAGATAGATTGAAAGCTTTCTTACAAGTAATAGTATGAACAGTTGTAATTACTACAGTATAGAAAGGAATCATTTGGTCCAGGGAGGTAATCCAACTGCCTCTATGGAGTCGGGAAGGAATTATTTTCCCCTTGTGAGACATAATTGACCTTTGCTGCCCAGGGTGTTCCGTCTTGACTCCCTTTTGTTATTTTATTAAACACGATCGGCATATCTTTTTGCAACAGATTTTGTTTTTATATGTAACTGTGTGGTTTTGATTTCTAAAGCTTTTTTTATTTGCAACTGTACTCCGCTATTTTTGCTGACAAGAAACAATGACTTTCTGGCTTATTTACAAAATCTCACTGCATTATTGTTTGGGTTTCATATTATGCCTTCTCAATAAAAGTCAAGATAAAGTACATCTGTGGTTTAGATTAAGCTTGCTAACCGGGTGCCTAGGACTGAAAGCTGGCATCTAAATTTGCCAGAGTGTACCCTTTATATCTTCATGAGTGCCACGGGTGGTGGAAACCTAAGGGCACTCAATTATGCAAATCCCATATCAGCTTAGAAAGTTTAGCTTTGACTTACCCCCCGTTGCACCTCTCTGTGTGAACGGCTGCTGTACTGACCAATAGTGAGATGTAGGAGGGAACACAATACAGCTGGATATTCTAAGACAACCTTTCTCAATCTTTTTACATCGGAGGAGCCCATTTTCAAGTCTCAGGGAACCCCTGCTAAAATGAATTTATTAGAGGTCAATGGGAAAAATGTCCCCGTTACCATGGTCAGAATGCCACCCTTGAAGCTTAAAGGATCATAGGCACCATGCTGCTGGCTTTGCCAAGTAGCATTGGCCCTGGGACTATGCAGGCATCACCAAATAGGAGGTGAAACAACCAAAGCTCAAGGAACCCCTAGCAACCTCTGGAGGAACCTTATGGTTCCATGGAACCCTGGTTGAGAATGGCTGTTCTAAGCTGTAGGCAAAACTCACAAAGCGCTTAGAAAGATATCCAAAGTTGCTTTGCTGCACTTTACATTCCTGCTAGTAGTTTTACAAGTTATAATTTGTCCACAGAAAAAGCTTTCTTTTTTGTGCTTTGGACAGTGTACAGAAAGTTTAAAACCCAAGTTAGGTCTTTATTGCTGCTTCATGTGCATGAGTCCAATGGGAGCATCAAACAAAATGTCTGAGTGCCTAACAGCTTTTACTGTTGATGTTTGCTCAAAAGAATACAACACAGAACACACAACATGTTCAAAGAATTAAACTTCAAATCTTTCCATTATGTTCTTGCCCTGAAGAAGGGGGAGATCTTTGAGCCCCCCGAAATGCATTGGCTCTTTTTTGTTGTCTCCCTGTGAGCAAATATCAATGTTTTTTATTATTATTATACAGGATTTATATAGTGCCAATGGTTTGCGTATCTCTTTAAAGCGTGAGGGCAGACAGTACAGTTACAATACAATTCAGTACAAGAGGGATCAAAGGGCACTGCTCATTATTATTATTATACAGGATTTATATAGCGCCAACAGTTTGCTCAGCGCTTTACAATATAACGGGAGACAGTACAGCAACAATACAAGAGGGATAGGAGGGCCCTGATCCTTGGAGCTTACAATCTAGGAGGGAGGGGCTAGTGGTACAAAAGGTAGTAACTGTGGGGGATGGACTGGTTGGAAGAGTAGAAGATTCCATTATTAGCTGAGGGCAGGATAGGCTTCCCTGAAGAGATAGGTTTTCAGAGATCGCCTAAAAGTGAACAGAGTAGGCGATAGTCTGATAAATTGGGGTAGAGAATTTTAGAGGATGGGGGAAGCTCTGGAGAAGTCATGGAGATGAGCATGGGAGGAGGAGACAAGGGAGCTAGAGAGCAGGAGGTCTTGCGAGGAGCGGAGAGTACGGTTTGGGTGATATTTGGAGACAAGATCGGTGATATAATTTGGGGCAGAGTTATAAATGGCTTTATATGTTATTGTTAATGTTTTGAATTTTATCCGTTGTGCAACGGGAAGCCAGTGGAGGGATTGGCAGAGAGGGATGGAGGACACTGAGTGGAGGCCAGTGGAGGGATTGGCAGAGAGGGGTGGAGGACACTGAGTGGAGGCCAGTGGAGGGATTGGCAGAGAGAGGTGGAGTACACTGAGTGGAGGCCAGTGGAGGGATTGGCAGAGAGGGGTGGAGAACACTGAGTGGAGGCCAGTGGAGGGATTGGCTGTGAGGGGTGGAGGACACTGACTGGAGGCCAGTGGATGGATTGGCAGAGAGGGGTGGAGTACACTGAATGGAGGCCAGTGGAGGGATTGGCAGAGAGGGGTGGCAGATACAGAACAGTTAGTAAGGTGGATGAGTCTGGCAGCATGATAGACTGAAGAGGGGATAGCCTGCGATGAGGTAGGCCAATGAGGAGGGACTTTGGACTTTTTGATGGCCCTCTCATTGAACTTTGTGAGTATAAATCTTCACATTTGGGCTCCCTGCTTTTGGGACACCCTGCTTTTGTTCAGAGCAGCCTTACCAAAGCCACTGTGCTTTATGGCAGTCTGGTTGATCAACTTGATCTACTGATAATTTTAAATCAGCACCTAAGTTTTACTTGTTCCAGGTTTCTGTATCTGGCTGAGTATTTAAAGCTAGGGAGTCTGGGTAAAATAAATAAATACATTTTCAGCACATCTCTGAAATACATGCAGATTTCCTTTGTTTTATTCTTTTAACCACTTGCCGCCCGCCCACAGTACATTTACTCAGGGGCATCCCTAGGCAGGTGCAGGGGGTATGCGCCGCACCGGGTGACACTTTTTCCCACAGGGTGTCACTGGACCCACTCCACCAGGGGCGGACTGACCATTCGGGCACTGCCCGAGGTCACTACAGGGCCCCATGAGAGGCTCAGTCCGATCCTGTATGTGCCACTTCTGAAATAAGCAAGCATTGAGGGGACGGACAGTGAGGCAGGCACTTCGGACACCTCTCCTCTCGGAGTTTCAGCAGAGGGGCGGGTCCACATCCCTGCCACGGGTGCTAAAGACGGAGAGTTGGAGGGGGCGGGCAGAGTATGCAGCAGGTCAGTGTGACAGCATTGCAGCTTCATGTAGTAGGTGGGGGGGAGAAAGAGGGCAGAGATAGGGGGGCTGATCCATCGTGCGGGGTTCATCGGAGGGGGTATCACCAAGAGTTACTGCACCGGGTGACACCAAACCTAGGGACACCACTGCATTTAATGGAGGCGGGTGGCAGCTACAGTCTAGGCGACGTACCCACACATCTCTGCCTTTTTCTGGGTTTTGGGGCACACATGTGTGCCCCCCCCCTACTGACCTGTGCTGTGATTGCACACAGCACGAGTTTGTCAGCAGCTTTCAGCCAATGATTCAAGGAGCTCAGAGAGAAAAAGCAGCCAGATCTGTGAGTAAAAGCAGCACATACTGAATTACCTACATTACACTTTTAAGCACACAGTTAACCTCTTGATTGCCCCTTGATGTTAACCCCTGCCCAGCCAGTGTCACTAGTACAGGGTACAGTGTTATCACTGATTACTGTATTAGTGTCACTATTGATATCAGTGTCATTCAGTTAGCCCACCACACTATCACAGTCCCACTATAAGTCTCTGATCACCGCCATTACAGTGTAGCATCAATATCTGCAAACATTCCAGTATATATACCATCATTTATAGATGCTAAAACGTTTACACAAACCAATTACTATACACTTATTGGGATTTTTTTGAACAAAGACATGTAGCAGAACACATTTTGGCTTAAGTTTATGAATAAATTAGATTTTTAATAGATTTGTTTTTTAACAGAGAGTAGAAAATATCATTTTTTCCCCCAACATTTTCAGTCTTCTTTTGTTAATATTTTAAATCTTCTGGAGGGTCAAGTAGTGGTAAAATCTTCTGGAGATCAAGTAGTTTTAAATTCTGCAAGTACTGAACAATACCTCGATCTGCCAGAAATCCAGTGTGCTCCTAATTTCCTATAGAGAGCTGGCAACACAGTGGCTTTGCTGCACTGAAATCCCAGTCAGTTTCATCAGCCCTGACTGCTTGACTTGCCAAGCTCAGCCTATACCCTTCCCCTCCATGTCTTTCTTCACATGCATACATTGATTTCTTTCTCAGCAAAACAATGTTGCATCTGTGATGCCCAAGAGCCTGTCCACACACTTTGTGTAGGTAAAGGACTCTTGGGTGATGTAGTTTTGGGAACATGAATCAATAAATACTGTAGCTGATCCTGCAAGAATTTTGCGAGTCTCATGATGTTGTCTCAGGAAGGAAAGAAAGATGTTTCTTTCTACAGGAACAAGGTGAAATCAAATGGGACATGCTCTAGAGGGGCAGAGGGAGGTTTGGGGTCAGTTTGGTAAGTCATGGACGACATACATTATTATTTTTATTATTATTATACAGGATTTATATAGCGCCAACAGTTTGCTCAGCACTTTACATTATGGTGGGAGACAGTACAGTAACAATACAGTTCAATACAAGAGGGATTTGAGGGCCCTGCTCCTTGGAGCTTACAATCTAGGAGGGAGGGGCTAGTGGTACAAAAGGTAATAACTGTGGGGGATGGAGTGATTGGAAGAGTAGAGGATTCCAGTATTAGCTGAGGGCGGGGTAGGCTTCCCTGAAGAGAGAGGTTTTCAGAGTGCGCCTAAAAGTGAGCAGAGTAGGTGATAGTCTGATAGATTGGGGTAGGGAGTTCCAGAGGGTGGGGGAAGCCCTGGAGAAGTCCTGGAGATGAGCATGGGAGGAGGAGACAAGGGAGCTAGAGAGTTCGAGGTCTTGCGAGGAGCGGAGAGTACGGTTTGGATGATATTTAGAGACAAGATCGGTGATGTAATTTGGGACAGTGTTATGAATGGCTTTATACGTCAGTGTTAGCATTTTGAATTTTATCTGTTGGGCAATGGGAAGCCAGTGGAGGGATTGGCAGAGAGGGGTGGAGACCAGTGGAGGGATTGGCAGAGAGGGGTGGAGACCAGTGGAGGGATTGGCAGAGAGGGGTGGAGGACACTGAGTGGAGACCAGTGGAGGGGTGGTGGACACTGAGTGGAGACCAGTGGAGGGATTGGCAGAGAGGGGTGGAGGACACTGAGTGGAGGCCAGTGGAGGGATTGGCAAAGAGGGGTGGAGGACACTGAGTGGAGGCCAGTGGAGGGATTGGCAGAGAGGGGTGGTGGACACTGAGTGGAGACCAGTGGAGGGATTGGCAAAGAGGGTGGAGGACACTGAGTGGAGGCCAGTGGAGGGATTGGCAGAGAGGGATGGAGGACACTGAATGGAGGCCAGTGGAGGGATTGGCAGAGAGGGGTGGCAGATACAGAACGGCTAGTAAGGTGGACATACATTTTAGGAAATATATAAAAAAAAAAATTTAGTGTGCCGTCGCGGCAATTCCTATTTTTCTAGCATGAACATTTTATCCCAGGTATAGAACTCTGGCCATCAGCCATTTCATCTCTTTGAATTTGTAATCGTTCACGTTCTAAGCAGATGCTTTGTGGTGTCAGTTCAAAAAAAAAAATCTCACCCCTCCGCCAGCCTTCAGCACATTTCCACTTCCCGTCCGCCTGTTTAAATAGCCTGTCTGCATCTACAAGTCCCTGTTGCCTCGACTGAATGATTAAATGGAGAGTGATTCTTCCGTTAATAGAGGTTTCATTAACTGGCCTGGTCTCGTAGCCTGAACGAGCGCGTCTGATTCTAGTATTTTACTGAACGTCAAACCCTCATTGCCCATCCCTGAGATTGGAGCCCTATAAGCCTTTTATTATACCTCAGATCCTAATGGCCCTTCTTTAGGAGGCACGTAAAATACAGAGTGCTCAACTTGCTAGTGCTTTTCATACTAATGACAGCTTAGCCGGATTTTTGCTCCAATGTAGTCAACTTTATGCCGTTGTAATGTTCAAGCTTATTCCTCATTGCTTTCTAAAAAGGTGAAATAGCCTAGCAGTCACAATGATGGAAGCCTGTCATTAGGGAAACTCATTGAGATCAGACTGGTGAACAATAGAGAAGAGCCAGCTGTCTTTTCTCTTTATTGGAGAATATATATCTTGCGGGTTATAAGCTTCGCGGAGACGATGAGGGACATTCCGCTTTCAATAGGGTTTTGGGACTCGAGATTAGCTAAATGAAATGCAAGTTTTATCTGAAATTGGAAGACAAAGACTTCCGTAATTGTGCATGCAAAAGTTTTTGTTCTTTGAAAGGAGGTCGCAAATCCTCCACTGCCTCTAAAGTCCCGAGAGAACTAGACGAGATTTACAAAATAAATACAAAATTTAGTCGTTAAGTGTACCTGTAATGTTCCTCAAAGTGTGCAAGCTAATATTGCTGGGAAAAAAAACAGGCATTTTGTGGTTCCAACAAGTATCTGCACTTGACTTTTAAATCTTTTGTGCCTGGCAAAGAATCTTAAATCCTAGCGCAATGGGCCTCTGTTTCTCTTCACATCTAGAATAAACCCTTCCCCCGCCGCTTAGCTGTCAATGTCAGAGCCTGCTTCTGGCCACTGAGGTAATACAGTAGCATTAATCTGTTGAATGACACGGAGTTATGATTAATGCCAGGATAAAGAACATGGTCTCATCTTAGAAATAAATCAAGGCCCTATATACAGCCTGAACTTAGGATGCAGGGTCCTCTCCAGACACAAAAGAACTGATAAGAAGGCAAGCATACGTTATTGGCAGCACAGTGGCTAAATGGTTAGCACTTCCGCCTGGCAGTTCTCGGGTCGTTGGTTCGAATCCCAGCCACGGCACCACCTGCCTGGAGTTTGCATGTTCTCCCGGTGACTGCGTGTGTTTCCTCTGGGTACTCCGGTTTCCTCCCACACTCCAAAGACATGCTGGTAGGTTAATTGGCTCCTGTCTAAATTGTCCCTAGTACAGTGGGGTAAAAAAGTATGTAGTCAGCCACCAATTGTGAAAGTTCTCCCGTTTAAAGATGAGAGAGGCCTGTAATTGGCATCATAGGTAGACCTCAACTGTGAGAGACAAAATGAGAAAAAAAATCCAGACAATCACATTGGCTGATTTGGAAAGAATTTATTTGCAAATTATGGTGGAAAATAAGTATTTGGTCAATATCAAAAGTTCATCTCAATATATCTACTTGGTTGGCCGCTGGGAAAGATGACAATGACTGTAGTAGTCAGTGATACTACAGTGATGGTGGCAATCTTCCGGGTCCTGTGAGAGTGGCTTCTCCTCTCTACAATGACCACAGGGGCCTTTTGCTAGGCACTGCCGCCATTCCTAAAACGCTTAGTATTTTTTTCAGTGAATACAAGGAGCTTTCTGATTAAATGAGGTGGAGATTGTCACCACCCCTCTTTTCCAACTCCTCCAACCAGAAAATACCTTACACTCACTGAAAAAAATACAAGGCATTCTATAAATGTCAGCAGTGCTGAGCCAGCAACCTCCTGTGGTCAGTGGGCAGAATGGAACCCGCTCACACACAGCCCCAGCAGGACTCACAAGATGGTGGCATCACAGTAGTAGCACCAACTACTACAGCAATTGTCAGCTTCCCCAACAGCCCTTCAGGTATTTTATATATAATCTTCTATTGTGCCAAGCTGGACCAATGCAAGTATTATTATTATTATACAGGATTTATATGGCGCCAACAGTTTGCTCAGCGCTTTACAATATAACGGGAGACAATACAGCAACAATACAGTTCAATACAAGAAGGATAGGAGGGCCCTGATCCTGGGAGCTTACAATCTAGGAGGGAGGGGCTAGTGGTACAAAAGGTAGTAACTGTGGGGGATGGACTGGTTGGAAGAGTAGAAGATTCCATTATTAGCTGAGGGCAGGCTAGGCTTCCGCGAAGAGATAGGTTTTCAGAGATCACCAAAAAGTGAGCAGAGTAGGCAATTGTCTAATAAATTGGGGTAGAGAGTTCCAGAGGATGAGGGAAGCTCTGGAAAAGTCCTGGAGACGAGCATGGGAGGAGGAGACAAGGGAGCTAGAGTGTAGGAGGTCTTGCGAGGAGCGGAGAGTACGGTTTGGGTGATATTTGGAGACAAGATTGGTGATGTAATTTGGGTCAGAGTTATAAATGGCTTTATATGTTATTGTTAAGGTTTTGAATTTTTATCCGTTGGGCAATGGGAAGCCAGTGGAGGGATTGGCAGAGAGGGGTGGAGGCCAGTGGAGGGATTGGCAGAGAGGGGTGGAGGCCAGTGGAGGGATTGGCAGAGAGGGGTGGAGGCCAGTGGAGGGATTGGCAGAGAGGGGTGGAGGACACTGAGTGGAGGCCAGTGGAGGGATTGGCAGAGAGGGGTGGAGGACACCGAGTGGAGGCCAGTGGAGGGATTGGCAGAGAGGGGTGGAGGCCAGTGGAGGGATTGGCAGATAGGGGTGGAGGATACTGAGTGGAGGCCAGTGGAGGGATTGGCAGAGAGGGGTGGAGGACACTGAGTGGAGGCCAGTGGAGGGATTGGCAGGGAGGGGTGGAGGACACTGAGTGGAGGCCAGTAGAGGGATTGGCAGAGAGGGGTGGAGGACACTGAGTGGAGGCCAGTAGAAGGATTGGCAGAGAGGGGTGGAGGACACCGAGTGGAGGCCAGTGGAGGGATTGGCAGATAGGGGTGGAGGATACTGAGTGGAGGCCAGTGGAAGGATTGGCAGAGAGGGGTGGAGGCCAGTGGAGGGATTGGCAGGGAGGGGTGGAGGACACTGAGTGGAGGCCAGTAGAGGGATTGGCAGAGAGGGGTGGAGGACACTGAGTGGAGGCCAGTGGAGGGATTGGCAGAGAGGGGTGGAGGCCAGTGGGGGATTTGGCAGATAGGGGTGGAGGATACTGAGTGGAGGCCAGTGGACGGATTGGCAGAGAGGGGTGGAGGACACTGAGTGGAGGCCAGTAGAGGGATTGGCAGAGAGGGGTGGAGGACACTGAGTGGAGGCCAGTGGAGGGATTGGCAGAGAGGGGTGGAGGACACTGAGTGGAGGCCAGTGGAGGGATTGGCAGAGAGGGGTGGAGGGATTGGCAGAGAGGGGTGGAGGACACTGAGTGAAGGCCAGTAGAGGGATTGGCAGAGAGGGGTGGAGGGATTGGCAGAGAGGGGTGGAGGACACCGAGTGGAGGCCAGTGGAGGGATTGGCAGATAGGGGTGGAGGATACTGAGTGGAGGCCAGTGGAGGGATTGGCAGAGAGGGGTGGAGGCCAGTGGAGGGATTGGCAGGGAGGGGTGGAGGCCAGTAGAGGGATTGGCAGAGAAGGGTGGAGGACACTGAGTGGAGGCCAGTGGAGGGATTGGCAGAGAGCGGTGGAGGACACTGAGTGGAGGCCAGTAGAGGGATTGGCAGAGAGGGGTGGAGGACACTGAGTGGAGGCCAGTGGAGGGATTGGCAGAGAGGGGTGGAGGACACTGAGTGGAGGCCAGTGGAGGGATTGGCAGAGAGGGGTGGAGGACACTGAGTGGAGGCCAGTGGAGGGATTGGCAGAGAGGGGTGGAGGACACTAAGTGGAGGCCAGTGGAGGGATTGGCAGAGAGGGGTGGAGGACACTGAGTGGAGGCCAGTGGAGGGATTGGCAGAGAGGGGTGGAGGCCAGTGGAGGGATTGGCAGAGAGGGGTGGAGGATACTGAGTGGAGGCCAGTGGAGGGATTGGCAGAGAGGGGTGGAGGCCAGTGGAGGGATTGGCAGGGAGGGGTGGAGGCCAGTAGAGGGATTGGCAGAGAGGGGTGGAGGACACTGAGTGGAGGCCAGTGGAGGGATTGGCAGAGAGCGGTGGAGGACACTGAGTGGAGGCCAGTAGAGGGATTGGCAGAGAGGGGTGGAGGACACTGAGTGGAGGCCAGTGGAGGGATTGGCAGAGAGGGGTGGAGGACACTGAGTGGAGGCCAGTGGAGGGATTGGCAGAGAGGGGTGGAGGACACTGAGTGGAGGCCAGTGGAGGGATTGGCAGAGAGGGGTGGAGGACACTGAGTGGAGGCCAGTGGAGGGATTGGCAGAGAGGGGTGGAGGACACTGAGTGGAGGCCAGTGGAGGGATTGGCAGAGAGGGGTGGAGGCCAGTGGAGGGATTGGCAGAGAGGGGTGGAGGACACTGAGTGAAGGCCAGTGGAGGGATTGGCAGAGAGGGGTGGCAGATACAGAACGGTTAGTAAGGTGGATGAGTCTGGAAGTAAGCAATAAAGATTGTTGTTGTAGTTCAGCTTTAAGACAGTATAGTAAGAACCAAAACAATGACAATGATATCAGCGAAAACTGTAAGTGTTCATGCCCTATCACTGAGAACTGACATAGAACTTCAAAACGTAAACTCATAGGAAGCAGCAAACTGTATCTGAGAATTATATTTACAGCACAGCATAAATTGCATGATCTATGGGACTGTTCAGTAGCGTTACGGTGGAAGTCATTGTAATTTTAGAAGAGAAGGAAAAAAAAAAGTTTTGGCAGGGGAAAAGTAGCCACAATATGGATTGTGCCCTCTGGTAGGCGCTGAGCACTTAAGCCTGTGATTTACCCTTTATAGCCGCTCAGAGAGCGATGCATGTGCCTCTCCTCTCTCTGTATACGTCGTACTTAGTCCTGAGTGATGTCTAGCGGCTCCTCGTCACTGTATTTTATCGGACTGGGAGAAGAAGACACTTAATTAGGTGAGAGCCACCCACTCTGCGGACTGCCAGTTGATTATTACATGCAGGCTTCAAGCTCCACTATGCATGTAAAATGAGGTAAACAATTAGTCGATTGCAGGCTGCCTCATTAAATCCTTTGTCCCTGTTTTGTATATCGAATGGGTAATAGGAAAATTAAAAAGTATCAGGCCTAGTTTTGCATAATGTGTTCCCTTTTATCCATGTTCAGCTTCTGCTTTCTAAGTGGAAAGGATTATTAAACTGCAGCTTTGTTTAAAAAAATAATCAGCCACATATTTTGAAAGATTCCTACTTCCTTCTACTCTAGAGATATTACAGACAACCTTTTTGCATGAATTGGTAATACTTTTCAAACAGTAGATACTGCAAGGAAGGCAAGGTCAGTACAGAGCTTGTCAGTTAGGCTCGGTTCACACTAGTGCGGGTGGAAGCTGCTGCGGGAGCTGCACTACGTCCCGCAGCTGCAACCACCTGCTCACAAAACGCGGGGTCCGGGGTGGGCGCCATTAATCTTAATGGAGAGAAAAGTGTTACCAGCACACCAAGGAATCCTCAAACAGGTCCAAAGCTTTGTTTAGTGGTCACATAATAGCAATAGCGACAACGTTTCGGAGCCACGCAGGGCCCCTTCATCAGGCAAGGAATGTGCGCGTTGGGAAAACTACATTTTAACCATTAATCTGAATGGCACGCCACCTGCACCGGAAACTGCGCCAGCACTGGGAACCACACTGTACTGTGACCGTCGCTGGCCACGCCCTCTGACACTGTTTGCCCCGCCCATCAAGGGGGCTTGATCACAGAGGGCGAAACACATCAGAGGGTGTGGCCGGCGTGAGGACTGAGGCCATTCTCTACACATGGGACTGCACAGAAGGTGAGAGCAGTATCTTTTCTTCTCCCTCCATGTAAGTGACTGGACTGACATAAGGGAGATTCACGCTTTCTATTTTGTCCTGTTTAGGTCCCATTCACATAGGTCCAATCTCTTGCATTTAATCAATCCATGAGCCAGTGTTTCTCAACCTTTTTTTAATCAAGGCACCCTTTAAAATTATGGAAAGTCCTGAGGCACCCTTTAAAATTATGGACAGTCTTGAGGCACCCTTTAAAATTATGGAAAGTCCTGAGGCACCCTTTAAAATTATGGACAGTCCTGAGGCACCCTTTAAAATTATGGAAAGTCCTGAGGCACCCTTTAAAATTATGGAAAGTCCTGAGGTACCCTTTAAAATTATGGACAGTCTTGAGGCACCCCATTCTAAAATGTGAAAAAAACATTCTAAAAGTTTTATATAATGCAGCAACATCCACACATGTAGGACACCCAACATTAGAGGTGATTAATTCTTCCAAAGCAAATACACTTTTGCACACTGGTACTGACTAGTATTCCATGGTTTCTCTTCTCCCTCAGTTTTTATCCATCACTGAGCTAATGTCACCCCAGCACTGATGGAAAGGGGCAGGGAAGGGTCAAACTAGGATGCTGGGCAGGCATTCTCCTTATCAACTGATGATGTCATTGGTTGTAATGGTTCACAATGAAAACCTTTGTGTAACTAAAAGGCAGGTTTGTTCCACCCGCTGGCTTGTATACAAGTTTTGGGCAATTTTTAGACATTTTGCCAAGGCACTCCTGGAGAAAGGTCAAGGCACCCCGGGGTGCCTTGGCACCCTGGCTGAGACAGGCTGCCATGAGCGATTTACCTGTGAGTGGTAGCAATTAGCTGCTGGATCTGTCTCCCATTGGTTTCAATGGTGCTTCTTCACTTCAATGGGGCACAAATGACAAAAAGAAAAACTGACAGGGGTTATAGCCCTCCCTTTCTATAACCAAAGTAAAAAAAAAAAAAATCTGATTTTAGTTATACTTTAAAGAACTGTAGTCTATTAAAAAAGTATATTATTTTACAGTGCTGAAATAAATCCGTACAATCAGTTCACATAGTTACCTGTGTCTCTTTGTTTTTGGGGAGCAGCTGGTAAGCAGCCAAACAGCTGATCCTCTCGCAGATTGCGCCTGTGCCCGCCCACTACATCGCATCGTGTTGATTTACAGCATAGTTCTTAAAGAAGTAGGTCAGAGTATGCTCCCATTCCAACATGTAAAATGAGTCTTCATGTATTTATTTATGGTACGTTCCATGTAAGTTACATGATAAGCATACCCAAGGCTGTTCTCAGAGAATAGGTGCAGGAACTGCCCCCTTCTGAGTTGCTTCTTGTCTACACCACCCCCCTCCACATCCGAGCAATGTCCCTTGGGTCTACCCCCTACCCACCTTCCAGTACTTCTCCTTTTAGAGCAGTGGTTCTCAACCTGTGGGTCGCGACCCCTTTGGGGGTCGAACGACCCTTTCACAGGGATCGCCTAAGACCATCAGAAAACACATATTTCCAATGTGTAAAGAGCAGCTACTGTGTAGAAAGCAGCTGCTGTGTTGAAAGCAGCTACTCTGTTAAAAGCAACTACTGTGTTGAAAGCAGCAGTATTGGAGGTAAAACGACACTCATGAATTATAATTACTGGGTAAATCATTTTATGGTTGGGGGTCACCGCAACATGAGGAACTGTATTAAAGGGTCACGGCATTAGGAAGGTTGAGAACCACTGTTTAAGATACAGAGCTCAGTATAATTTTGTGGTGCTAAGTAATTTGCATTGAATTTGTTAATGATAAAAAGAAAAGCAGTAAAACAGATCCTCCTGCAGCCAGCAGCAATAGACTCCCCAGCAACAATGGACCCCAGCAACAAAATACCACCCCATAATAGACCCCGGGAGCAACATCAGATCTCTCAGCAGCCAGCATCAATACACTGTCCAGTAGCCAGCAGCAATGACCCCTCCATCAACAGTAGATCCTTGCAGAAATAATTGACCCCCCCAGCAACAATAGATCCTCCACCAGGAACAATACACAAAAAAAGATCCCCACTAGTGACAATAGATCTTACAGCAGCCAGCATTGATAGACCTTCCAGCACTCCTTGCCAATACATGCAACCAGTGCTAGATGTGCTGGAGGTGTCGGAACTGCGTTCCCCCAGGTTCCCATTGAAAAAAAGCCCTGAGCATACCAAAAAGGGAAAAGTAGAGTGTGCCTAAGAAGGACGGAATGCCATCATTTATGGAGTATGAAGCATACAGAGAAATGTATAATGTTTTGGTGAACCAATCTGCCTTCATCAGTACTGGCAGGATGAACACCCTAAAGTCTGTCTATTTCCTTACAGGAGTTGTTTTGCTATTGCTGACTATATCAGATGGTCAAAATAATATTTAGTTTTTTGTTTTTCTATTGGCTGAACCCCACATAAATAAAACTTGTAAATAAATTCTACAACACCAAAGGATATACACTCACTGGCCACTTTATTAGGTACACCTTACTAGTATCGGGTTGGACCCCATTTTGTCTTCAGAACTGCCCTAATTCTTCGTGGCATAAATTCTACAAGGTGTTGGAAACATTCCTCACAGATTTTGGTCCATATTGGTATGAGTTACTGTTGCCTTTCTATCATCTTGAACCAGTTATTCTCCTTTGACCTCTACAAGGCATTTTCGTCCACACAAATGCCGCTCACGGGATAGTTTCTCTTTTTCGGACTATTCTCTGTAAATCCTAGAGATGGTTGTGCGTGAAAATCCCTGAAGATCAGTAGTCTTTGAAATACTCAGACCAGCCTGTCTGGCACCAGCAACCATGCCACATTCAAAGTCACTTAAATTCCCTTTCTTCCCCACTTTAATGCTCACTTTGAACTTCATAAAGTCGTCTTCACCACATCTATATATCTAAATGCATTGAGTTTCTGCCATGCTGATTAAAAATTTGTGTTACCAAGCAATTGAACAGGTGTACCTAATAAAGTGGCTGGTGAGTGTATATCCACCTTCTGAGCTCCAAATAAATTTGCAAACTTAAATATTACCTTGTAAATCTAACGATGACATCACGAGGCAGCATACAGAGCTGTGTGTGGCAACCAGCATGTCCACCCACTAGAGACCACCTGCAGAAGACTACAGGAGATGGATACAATACCCGCCTCCTTGCACAAGGAGAAAAGCGATCGTGGAAATTCCTACACAAAGGCATAACACAGGAGTTCTTTCTTTCTGGATTGCTGCACAGATTTGGAAAGGAATATACAAATGACACAAAGGTTCAAGTTGGAATACACATACAGTAGCTCTTGTATTTAGAAAATATTAGTTTAGTCCTGACTTTGGCTTTAAAGCACAACGCCAGGTTACAAATGTTAAATACTATTGTCCTGTAGGTGTTACAATTAAAAAAGAAGCTTTTACTTGCAATAGTCGCCCTAGTTTCGTTGCTGTCCTTGGCAGACTTGGCTCTCCCAATGTCATTCAGTTGACTTCCTGAGAGCCCAGGGGGTTAGATATACAGTCAGGTCCATAAATATTGGGACATCGACACAATTCTAACATTTTTGGCTCTATACACCACCACAATAGATTTGAAATGAAACAAACAAGATGTGCTTTAACTGCAGACTGTCAGCTTTAATTTGAGGGTATTTACATCCAAATCAGGTGAACGGTGTAGGAATTACAACAGTTTGCATATGTGCCTCCCACTTGTTAAGGGACCAAAAGTAATGGGACAATTGGCTTCTCAGCTGTTCCATGGCCAGGTGTGTATTATCCCATCATTATCCCAATTACAATGAGCAGATAAAAGGTCCAGAGTTCATTTCAAGCGTGCTATTTGCATTTTGATTCTGTTGCTGTCAACTCTCAAGATGAGATCCAAAGAGCTGTCATCATTGACTATCAGTGACGCAAGCCAGCATTAGGCTGAAAAAACAAAACAAACCCATCAGAGAGATAGCAAAAACATTAGGTGTGGCCAAAGCAACCATTTGGAACATTCTTAAAAAGAAGGAACACACCGGTGAGCTCAGCAACACCAAAAGACCCAGAAGACCACGGAAAACAACTGTGGCGGATGACCGAAGAATTCTTTCCCTGGTGAAGAAAACACCCTTCACAACAGTTGGCCAGATCAAGAACACTCTCCAGGAGGTAGGTGTATGTGTGTCAAAGTCAACAATCAAGAGAAGACTTCACCAGAGTGAATACAGAGGGTTCACCACAAGATGGAAATCATTGGTGAGCCTCAAAAACAGGAAGGCCAGATTAGAGTTTGCCAAACGACATCTAAAAAAGCCTTCACAGTTCTGGAACAACATCTTATGGACAGATGAGACCAAGATCAACTTGTACCAGAGTGATGGGAAGAGAAGAGTATGGAGAAGGAAAAGAACTGCTCATGATCCTAAGCATACCACCTCATCAGTGAAGCATGGTGGTGGTAGTGTCATGGCGTGGGCATGTATGGCTGCCAATGGAACTGGTTCTCCTGTATTTATTGATGATGTGACTGCTGACAAAAGCAGCAGGATGAATTCTGAAGTGTTTCGGGAATATTATCTGCTCATATTCAGCCAAATGCTTCACAACTCATTGGACGCCGCTTCACAGTGCAGATGGACAATGACCCAAAGCAGACTGCAAAAGCAACCAAAGAGTTTTTTAAAGGAAAGAAGTGGAATGTTATGCAATGGCCAAGTCAATCACCTGACCTGAATCCGATTGAGCATGCATTTCACTTGCTGAAGACAAAACTGAAGGGAAAATGCCCCAAGAACAAGCAGGAACTGAAGACAGTTGCAGTAGAGGTCTGGCAGAGCATCACCAGGGATGAAACCCAGCGTCTGGTGATGTCTATGCGTTCCAGGCTTCAGGCTGTAATTGACTGCAAAGGATTTGCAACCAAGTATTAAAAAGTGAAAGTTTGATTTATGATTATTATTCTGTCCCATTACTTTTGGTCCCTTAACAAGTGGGAGGCACATATGCAAACTGTTGTATTTCCTACACCGTTCACCTGATTTGGATGTAAATACCCTCAAATTAATGCTGACAGTCTGCAGTTAAAGCACTTGTTAGTTTCATTTCAAATCCATTGTGGTGGTATATAGAGCCAAAAATGTTAGAATTGTGTCAATGTCCCAATATTTATGGACCTGACTGTACACCCCCTAGGTTATCAAGCCACATGGGATAATTCTGCAGGAAACTTCGCCATGTCATTGTGTTTTCTGCAGCATTCAAGGCTGCCCATCACCAGATGAAAAAGACCCATGATGTCACATGACTGGGCAGAAGACTGCATGGTTTAAGATATGTATAGAGTGATGGAGGGGTTGCAAATAATGGTCTATGAGTGGCCCGCATATATTCAGTATCTAATGCTCGTCTAATCTAGAGCAGAAGGTCCCCAAACTATGGCTCTCCAGCTGTTGGGGAACTGCATGTCCCGTGAATCTTTGCTAGACTCTGACAGTCACAGGGATAGTTCCCAGAGGCAGAGCCATGACGGGACTTGCAGTACCTCAACAGCTGGAGGGGCAGAAGTTTGGAGACCCCTGGATAGGGCAATGTAATAGAGAGTATAACTTCAATTTGCAGTCTCTCAGACTTGCTCACAGTCACTTCTGTCATTGATGACTAGTCCTGCAAAGCCGCTCTTCTTCTCCAGTCTTGCGCCACCACTTTTTACAACATCATCATTACATGCAATGCAGGATGAGTGCCCCTAATCTTAATCTGCCTTTTATTTTCTTCTAGCCTTTGAGAGGGGGGGGGGGGGTATGTGGATAATCATCATGCTTGGAGGGAACAAAAAAACACATGCAATGCGCCTGATGATGTTTAGACCCACTTAAGCCTCCTTGTGTCAGGGCCTGGATCACCTGCTGGTGGCACTGTGCTTCCTAGAGCGAAAGGTGGTAGTTCCAGTGTCCACCAGCAGCCAGCAATATCCTAGTAATCAGTTTCCATCTTATGTTGGCCGCTGGGAGGGTATTTAGGTCCTCCCATACTAGTGCCTCTTGATCCAGTGTTTTGCTGCTGCCAGATACTTTTTGCCATTGATTCGGATCTTGCGCCTGCCTTGTACCCTGTTGCCCTGTACATACTCCCCCTTGTTCCTGATCCCAGTTTTGGCCCCCTCTTCTCATCTGCACCCTACACCTCCATTTTCCCCTGCTTTTTTGTGTTCCCATTTTGTATATATTGTATATAGTTATATGCTAGTTAGGCTTTCTGTTTATTATGCCATCCTGCTGCTAATTCCTGACACTTTGATTTGGCGGGACCCAAAGATTTACCTCTACTCCTCTACTATCTGGTTCCTTCTCATGCACAGGGGGCTATTTGATGGCATCCTCCCTGTAAATGGTAACCAGCAAATCCTGCACTCACAGAGAATGTGAAGACTCAGTATTCCTATGTAAATATTGATTTGGCCTCAAAAGGCCTGCCACTGTCTTACATAAGAGCCAGGTACACTTTAATTTTGCAGGTCACAGCTTCAAATCCCCTGCAGTCAATGGATCTCTCATCACAGCTCTTGTTAATGTATTTTTCTGCTCGCCTTCCCTCTCGCCACAGAACTACCATCTGTTTCCTGCCAGTCCCCTCTAGACACTTGTGCAAAGTGACACAATCAGGTTGAGAGAGAACAAGTCTCTCAGCTTCCATCTGCCCTGGAGAATGTCCTGAATCACTAACAAGATAAATGAGACAGCAGGCCTGTTTCCGTAGTCATACGAGAGAAGTCGCGGCCCACCGTCCGCATCAGGTGCTACGCCCTGGGATTATAGTAGAGGTGTGTTGCCTTCCAACTACCAGCAGCTGTGCAGAGGCAAATTCTTTATTATCAGCACCAAGATCTTGGGTGCAGGATGTGTGAGCACTTGGTACTGACAAGCTACGTTTTCACTTTTAGGGAGCTTTAAGGGGTAGGTTATTCTTAGGCAAGAGTTAAGGTTGGGGTAGGAAGGAATGAAGGCTTAATGTAAATAATCGTATGTACTCTCCAGCGCTTCAGGAAATGGACAGCCAAAGGGAAGCCAAGGGGACCAGGACAGAGGCAACCAAAGGAAGATGCTTCAGGGGTGCAGCCCTCAGACGGGGAGATCAGCCACTAGATAAAGAGTAAACAGGTGGCACGCACACCTAGTGCATTATCCAAGGTTTATTCAAAGGTATAAAAGACAAAATATAAATTAGAAATATCCTATGAGCCACTATAAATATTTGTTCTAGGATAAGTTCGCTAGCACCTGGCTATATTCTCATTAAATATATAAACATTAGCAAAAAAAAATTTGAAAAGTGGTGCCGCGCCCTTATATAAACACCATGAATAAATAAATAAAATCAATTTATAATAAATAATATTCAATGATCTGTAAATAATTTCCCCTTAGTTACTCCTGATAAAAAAAAAAAAAGAATATAAATAGATAATCTAAAAAATAGTTGATATTAATTAATAAAATAAATAAATACATTTAGAAAGAATAATTCATAAATATTCAATACAATTGAAAGAATGATTAAATAAATTTAGAAAGAATAATTCATAAATATCCAATAAAAATTGAAAATCCCTTCATATATCAAATCCCATCTAAGTGGGACTATATACTGCAAATGGACTGTTCACATGATTTCCAAAATGACACCTCTCAAGATGAAATGAGTTACTTGGTGTTCTTCTATATCAAAAGCGCTTTGTTGGTTTTTACTTAGTAAGTGCGCAATTGGCACTAATAAAATTCTATGCTTAGCAAGGATAAGGCACTATTTCTTTCTTGTCTTTTTCTGGCAATACGCTGAGCAACAGGGAGAAAATAAACAGCAACCCTTGGAGGGAAGATCTAGTCCAGGATCTATTCACGGCAGATCAGTAGGAGTAAAAGAGGAGAAACATTCAGTCTTCTACTAATAGAAGAACACCAAGTAACTCATTTCATCTTGAGAGGTGTCATTTTGGAAATCATGTGAACAGTCCATTTGCAGTATATAGTCCCACTTAGATGGGATTTGATATATGAAGGGATTTTCAATTTTTATTGGACATTTATGAATGACTCTTTCTAAATTTATTTATTTATTTAATCATTCTTTCAATTTTATTGAATATTTATGAATTATTCTTTCTAAATTTATTTATATATTTATTTTATTAATTATCAACTATTTTTTAGATTATCTATTTATATTCTTTTTTTTTTTTTATATCAGGAGTAACTAAGGGGAAATTATTTACAGATCATTGAATATTATTTATTATAAATTGATTTTATTTATTTATTCATTCACGGTGTTTATATAAGGGCGCGGCACTACTTTTCAAATAAAAGACAAAATACTCAGACGAAGCATGTATAACAAGCTTTTGCATTAAGAAGATGGCCACAACGGCAAGCAAGGTGTTCCAACTGTCAAGGTGTTCCAATAAGCAGGTAAATATAGGTTTGTGGAGCATGAGATGTGGACATATGGTCCCTCTCTAAACTTGCTTGAAGGTCCTGACCAAAACACTATGGCTAGTGCTATTAGGCAGCATTGTGGTATAATAATGTTTAAATGTAGGGGTGTAATTCTGATGATTCCTGATGGCCATTGTGGGAACTCGCTTCAGATGGTAGAGCTTTTTTTCAAAGCACACAGCAACTCGCTTCTTCTTAAGGGCCTTTTTGCCCAGTTTTATTTGAAAGAAAAAGTTCCATAAATCCTCCCACGCAGGGGTATCCACATCAAACAAATGCAAATGATACTGCAAAGTGAAACAAAAAACAAGAAGCGCACCAACCTTGCGCATTACCTCAGTAACAGAATTTATTAATAGAAGATAGGTACTCACAAACAGCGAATAAAATCAGGCATGTAGTCCTCAAAGGGACTTCAAAGATAAGAAGCCAGCGCGAATCCCATCATGGGGGTAGATACTCAGTATGTCTCACGCGTTTCGAAGGCTATGCCTTCTTCCTCAGAGCATAGCCTTCGAAACGCGTCAGCTATACTGAGTGTCTACCCCCATGATGGGATTCGTGCTGGCTTCTTATCTTTGAAGTCCCTTTGAGGACTACATGCCTGATTTTATTCGCTGTTTGTGAGTACCTATCTTCTATTAATACATTTTTGTTACTGAGGTAATGCGCAAGGTTGGTGCGCTTCTTGTTTTGTGTTTCACTTTGCAGTATCGATCGGGCTTCCCCAGCCCTGTTTCGGAGCTGCACAACCTTGAAATATACTGGTGGTCGCTTGCTCTGGTGTTGGTTCCATCTATTTGCCACCGGTCTTGACCCTAGAGCTCAGGAGAAATCGCAGCTGGTCTAAATGCAAATGATATTCAGCCTTCTGGCTGGTACACCGATTTCCGTCTGTCTCCTGCAGACTCTATCCAAAAATTGCTTTCCCGCACACAGCTAGCCAATAGCACACAGCTTGTCTGGCTTCCACCTCTACTAGGTGAAGCCCACTTGACTCCAAGGCAGAGACCTCCTGTCTGCTGGGGAGGAGCCCTCCTGACTCCTGTCTGCTGGGGTGGAGCCCAGAACCATGGTTAGGCCTCTATACAAAGGCCTGCACACACCTGTGCAATCAGTGTCCTGGCCATTCCCAAAACCTGGTCCCAGGATTGGAGATTTCATCCCTTCCAGATCTCTTTGAAATCTCCAGGCTCCAGATCCCAAAACAGACTTAATGAATAAATGAGGAAACCGAAAAGCCATTTTCCTCTGCAATACATCAACTCTCTGGAGCCCCTCAACCTGCCTGGTTGAGAATCCAGGGTTTTCAGCTTGATTTTGGCCGTGTCAGGACACCGCACTGCCACACCATTTAACAATGCACTCTTTTGCTACTTTTATCCCACTACTAAACTTGTTTTTTTGTTTTGTTTTTTTTTTTTAACAGTGGTACTTCTTTTTTGCAAAGCTATAATGCAGCTCCCTACTTCGGGGAGACACACTTTGCCATCTTTGCCTTGGGCTTTAGAGGACCCATTACCAGCACTTTGAGAGATTACAGAAAGTAGATGTAAACTCAGTTAGTAAAATCTCTATGAGCTTAGCATTTTCATGTTATTTGAAAAGTTGTCTTTAGTCTTTTCAAATTTGCATCTTTCAGTAAAAAATACCTGTGTCAGGAGCATTTCCTGTTCCATGGCAGCTGCTGGTCTCATGTCAGCATCCTGGTGTTGGCTGAGCTGCACTCTCCCTGTTTGTCTGTCCACCTGCAAGGTGATTGGTGTAGACAGCCTCTGGGTGGAGGCCAAACCTGTTTTAAGCCTGCCAAAGCCCTAACCCCCGGTTCACTTCTATGCGGGTGGTGCCGCTGCGAATCCGCATGAAAATCCATGCAGCCGCACCACCCGCACAGAGAATTGCGGACCCGTGAGCGGGTGCCATTAGTTCTGATGGCACGCCGCCCACACAGGGAAACACAACCGTACTGGAAACCGAGGTTCCCGTGCGGGCTGTGTTTTCCAAAGACTTCTTTCCCTGCATGTCATGGGCATGGGAGTCCATTCAAATGAATGGACTCTTGTGCCTGAGTAAAGCATGGCCGCATAGATGTGAACCTAGGGTTAGTGTCTAAGTTGTGATAGTGTTTGCAACATGTACTTCAAGCTCCCTAGTTCCTCTACCTTGACCTTTGCCTTTGCCTGAGCCTGATCTCCACCTGGCTTGCTAATTTGGATTCCCCTGTTGTCAACCCCAGATTAAACTTGGACTACTCTCTGAACTGCCTTCCTTTTGACTACAGATTGACCCTGACTACTCAATGAACTATGCCTGCATTGAACCCAAAGTGCCATTTAACACTCTACCTGTCTGAACACTGCAAGTACTTATTTGCTGTGCTTAGCTCGAGCCTGCTCAGGGATGGTAGCCATTGTGTATAAGACCTGGGGACAATCGGATACCAGTAGGCCTGCTTGCCTTATGGAAAAGGGGGCTGTTATAGGTGGAGCACAGAGCCAGCTATGGTGTCTGACCACCTACATTAAGAATAGTCGTTACAACCTGGTGATCCTTCCATGAAGGTCATTGTTCAGGCACATCCAGTTAAGTGACAGCAGTTTGTTCCCCAGTCGCTCTCCTGCTTTGTCACTCTGGCTATAAGTTACGCAAACTGCAATGAGGGAGTTAATTAAGTTACTGGTCGCCTAATCACTTAATATGTGTTGCCATCTTAACCATAACTTTAACAGCATAAACAAACGGTCTCAATCGGGGAAAAAGTCCCCCCCCCCCAAATAAGACAAGCGGTTACTCTGACCGCAAACAAGGCTTAGATCATAGTCTATATTGACACACTCAATGTGTTAAGTGATTTGCACTGTATCTTTTGATAATGAAATACTATTTGTCAATATGGACTACCTTTTGATCTAAGCCTTGTTTGCTGTCAGAGTAACCACTTGTCTCATGTGGGGGGGTTTTACCCCCTGTGTGAGACCGTTTGTTTTTTGCTTTTCACTCTGACTATAAGCAGTGATGCCAATGCACACTGCACAAGTATGGTCCACCATTGTCTCCATCAGAGAGCGGGTCCAGAAAAATTACATTCCGCCATTGCTGAAGTACCTGTAGACAGAAAGTGACTGATAGAGACTCCCAGAAATCAGCAGCACTGAGATATGAAAAAAGCAAAAAAATAGAAAAAAAACTTGTGTTTTCTAACAGAAAAGAAAACAGACCTCTTGAATGATACATGGTGCTTTGACAAACATAAAGTCTTCAAGTTAGGGCTCCCATCTACTTGAAATGTTTGCATCAGCTCCTGAATTGGAGGAGCATATGGTCTAATGTCCGCACCCAGTCACAGACCAGTGTTAACTTTGGGAGGAAGCCAAAATGCTTTGCAAACTAGAATCTCAAAAGGAAACCCACAGAAGCACAGACAGAACATGCAAACTCTATGAGGATGATGTCCTTGCCCAAAACCTAACTCGGAAGAACCTCAACACCTTGCAAACTCTATGAGGATGATGTCCTTGCCCAAAACCTAACTCAGAAGTACCTCAACACCATGCAAACTCTATGAGGATGATGTCCTTGCCCAAAACCTAACTCGGAAGTACCTCAACACCATGCAAACTCTATGAGGATGATGTCCTTGCCCAAAACCTAACTCGGAAGTACCTCAACACCATGCAAACTCTATGAGGATGATGTCCTTGCCAAAAACCTAACTCAGAAGAACCTCAACACCATGCAAACTCTATGAGGATGATGTCCTTGCCCAAAACCTAACTCGGAAGAACCTCAACACCTTGCAAACTCTATGAGGATGATGTCCTTGCCCAAAACCTAACTCAGAAGTACCTCAACACCATGCAAACTCTATGAGGATGATGTCCTTGCCCAAAACCTAACTCGGAAGTACCTCAACACCATGCAAACTCTATGAGGATGATGTCCTTGCCCAAAACCTAACTCGGAAGTACCTCAACACCATGCAAACTCTATGAGGATGATGTCCTTGCCAAAAACCTAACTCAGAAGAACCTCAACACCATGCAAACTCTATGAGGATGATGTCCTTGCCCAAAACCTAACTAAGAAGAACCTCAACACCAGGGCAAACAAAATGTTTTTCCAGTTACGCCTATTTTGAATGTTTTTCCAGTTTGAATATTTTCCCATTTTGAATGTTTTTCCAGTTACGCCCATTTTCAATGTTCTATTAGGAGAAGCAGCTCCCATCTTTACTTATATTATCATCTGCAAAAAAATATTTAAAAAATGGAATATGAAGTTAAAGAATATTGTTGACAATCTAGCATTTGATGTCAGAGTCACCATGTTCCATCTCAAGTAAGACTCCTTACTAAATATTGAAATAATTGCAGAATTCATCTGACAGAGATCTGCTATATTTTCTTGATTACAGACTAACAAGACAAGATAGTCTGTGGCCAGGAGAGATAAGATGGTAAATTAGACTCTAGGGGAGATAAGTGCCTAAGACAAATATTGTAGGCTTATGCTGCGAGGCAAATTCCATTAAACTTTGTAATAGTCCTGAATAATATCCTTTGAAAAAACGGTTCTTATGAATGCTGAACTAAAGTTGCAATCATTCTCAACCATTGTGACACTTGTCTTGGAATTTCGCTTTTAATGAATTTCTCCTTACCGTGAGTACTCGCAGTTGGATGCGCAGCAATCCCTCATAAAGCTGTGCGAATCTCGCTTACCGCGACTGCAGTTAAACTCCACGATTCCTGCGCCTCCAACTGGTTTAGCTATCTCGAGATGTGGGGAAAATGGAGCTCCAGTTACCTAGGAATGATCACACGACACTCTCAGGTTGCTGTTGGAATTCACATAGAGACTGTCCATATCCCCAGCCTTTTGTTTTATTACAAGTACACACGCCCCCCCCCACGCGGGGGGGTCAGGTCAATCCCCTCCCACAGAACAATGCATGGGGAGTGTCTATACACAGAATGTACATCCTGATTGGAGCATAGCCTTTCCTTTTATCTATACTGGAAACCAGTTCTCCCCTCCCCCTTTCCCATGGTGAGCTCTCTGAGGAGAGTAAACTTCCCCCTATCCTATCAGCTTCTAGCAGTATGTACATTCTCTGTACAAGCATCCCCTCGATTAAACAGTGTCAGTCTGTATCTGAATGGGCCCGATACGATCTTTATTAAAACACATCCATCCAGATACAGTTCAGGTCGGTAATGGCTTGTAAGATATACATGAGCCTACACACGGAGTTCGCACTGCTTGGCTCCTGGCGATACGAAGTCCATGTGGTACTATGCTGCTGATATGTGGATACAGGCCCATGGCCTACCGCCGGCAGCATTCGCATCGAATGCCGTGGTGGTATACACGCCGGTCTATAAGCGCAGATCTGCCATCTCATCCATTACCGAGCTGAGTACTGTAATACATACATTGTAAATGCGCATGGCCCAATTGCAGCCTTCAGAGCTTTAATTAAGCCACACGAGAGACATATGAATAACACTAATATACGACACATTTAAAGTTCAACCTGTAAATACAAAATTTCCATGACACACTGAAGTCTATTGCGAATAAAAACATATATAGGCTGGCATTGCATACCCCTTTTGAAAATGCCAGTTCTGTGTCCTGAAGCAGCCTCTGAAATTTTAACCACATCTATGAATGGAGTTTCCAGGAACTGTACAGCGGTATCCTTCTGTTGGAGCCTGAAAGTCTTTCCTAATTCCACTTTCCATAGATGTGGTTGGGAGTTCAAAGACTGTTTCAGGTCAGCTAATGACATCACCTTTGAAAGTGCTACTACTCTGAGCTGTTGTTCTATTTCTAAGGTACAACTACATCTATTTAAAGGCAGTGAAAGTGCGGGTAAAATGGATGAGAACGTTCTGGTGCATTACTTTTATATAAATTGCAGTATGAGAGGTTTATGTAAAGGTTTCTGCCCCATAGGCTGATAATTATCAGAAACTACCTTCAAATGTAAACAACTGTTAAAAGCACCACTCAGCAACTACCAGTTTTTATCATGGATCTCAAATATCCACTATGAGTGCTCACTGGCCACGAGCTCCTTTAACCTAATTATGTCAGTATTTCTGTGCTCAAAGCAGTACATTGTTTTCAACGGAAATATGTTGTTTTTTTTATTGTAGGCCTGTAATTCTTAGGAATAACTCACTGAAATCTGTCCGAACAAGAGTCTAGTAAACATCACGGGTATGATAAATTTTGAAACACAAAATCATAAATTCTACTATAATAATCATTAAAAAAATAATATAATAAATGTAATTCAATAATGTGATCAAACCAAAAACACTGAAATTTGAAATAGAGTGCCAAGTTCGCACATCGTTGAGCTCAGTCGCAAAATCGTTTTCCGTGTCTGATGACGAATTTCCCCCACGAATCATCACTCAATTCTGCAAGTGGTTCTAATTTACTATCGCTGTTCTCTAGCTGGTATAAAATCGCTTTTGACCTAAAGGGACGCTTTTTGGACTCCATGGACGTTTCTCAGTTTCCAGGCAAAAAGAACAGTAAAAATGCAGGCAGGGCGCCGGACAAAGCACTCGGGACAAAATGTATGTGAAATGGTTTGATACAGGAATGTTACACTATGTGATTTTAGTGTATTTAGTGAATGTCACATTTTTACATTTTTGAAATTCCTGCTGGTTCCGTCCCCCGTACGTCCCAACGCTTGCAGCGACCGGAACCCGGAGGAGAGATGCCGGCATCGGCCGGAGGAGATGGCTGGGGATGCTGCAGGAGGGACATCGCGGGAGTGAAGGACAAGGTAAGTGCAGGAGGGATCCCAGAGCAATGCTGCAGTGTATTCCTGAGTGTAGCTCGGGGTTACCGCTTCTGGTACTGAAAGTTGACCCCGAGCTACACTCGGGAATACCGCCAGGGGGGTTAAGATACTCCAGGTGGCTTCACCTCCTCTGTGTGAGTATCGGGTTGGCTCCAAGCCTTATGTTAAGCCTCGTACGCACAATGAAAATATCAGACGACTGATCACCTGTTTTTTTGGGGGGTTTTTTTTTGCATGCTAGTCTTATATTGAAAATGAAGAGTTACAAAAATTTTCGTAAGACAGAATACAACTTCAGATGTGACGTAATGTATTGTAACTGTACTGATTAAACCAAAATCGTTCATTATGTTCTCTTAAGAGAAAATTTTCGTACTTGTCCCCTTGGATATTTTTGCCTGAACTGTCATACTAAGCTGTGTACTAACGATCAGATTATCACTCCAAACGCTGTATTTTTTGCCCAATATTCTCATCATGTGTACGAGGTTTAAGGGGCCTTGCCATAATATGAATTTCTTCACATTCTCCTGAGGAAGCTGTATTGCAAAATGAATTGAGGAAAGACTGCTGTCCATTCATCAAGAAAGTCTATGGACTTCCTGGAAGAATCTATATTAGTATCTCCCATCCTCAAAGTAACAACAACAGGTCAAATTTTGAGGATTTTCTTTCACCTTTTATTATTATTATTATTATTATTATTATACAGTATTTATAAAGCGCCAATGGTTCGCTCAGCGCTGTACATTACAAAGGGGGACAGAACATGTGACAGAACAATACCAATACAATGCAAAACATGAGGGGATTGAGGGCCCTGCTCTTTCGAGCTTACAATCTAGGAGGGAGGGGATAGTGGTACAGGAAGAGATAGCTGTGGGGGATGGAGTGGTAGGAAGAGTGGAGGAGGTCGGCAGGTTAGGAAGGGGTGGTGTAGGCTTCCCTGAAGAGATGGGTTTTCAGGGTGCGCCTAAAGGAGAGGAGAGTAGGTGATAATCTGATGGGTTGGGGCAGGGAGTTCCAGAGGATGGGTGACACCCTGGAGAAGTCCCGGAGGCGGGCATGGGAGGAGGAGACCAGGGAACTAGAGAGAAGGAGGTCTTGTGAGGAGCGGAGTGTGCGTGCTGGGCGGTACTTGGATATTAGGTCAGTGATGTAGTTCGGGGCAGTATGGTGGATGGCTTTGTACGTCAGTGTTAGGATTTTAAATTTGATCCATTGCGCAATCGGAATCCAGTGGAGGGATTGGCAGAGGGGGGTGGCGGAGATGGAGCGGTTGGAAAGGTGATGTGCTTTAAATAAATATCAATGGTTTGGTATTTATGACCGCTAGAACCAAAAACATGGCCTGCTGGGGGTACTTAAGGAATGAGGCAAGGAGCCAGTGATCTAGATAATTCTATGAAACAGAATGGTGATATTTACAAAGGGAGAGAGTCATAGCGGGAAGGATGTTACCTGCAATGCCCTTGTACTGAAACATGATGTACAGGATTGTTCTTGTTCATCAATTTTTATGTTATTCATTTATTTTTAATACAAACTATTTACTGAATGTATCACATATGGTAAAACAAAAAGAAAAACAGTATAAAAGTATTTCCGAAGGAAAAAGCAAAAACAGATGAAGGTGATGAAACAATTCCAGATGAAGCATCACATGTCATACAGCAGAGACAAAGACCAAATTTATAAAGACAGGCAAATTACATAACAGTCATGAGGCAGGTAATCAAATACAGAGTTATAGCTGCAAACAGGAAATCAAATAAATAATTATGTGTAAAATGGGGTGTTCTTAGATTCACAAATATCCCATTTTTCAGTGAAATGGGCCATAGTTGTGAATCGTATGAAAAATAAGTTTCATCGACATAGTACAGGGAAAAGGTATGTTGAATGATTTCTAGTTTAGAGCTACCCGCTTCAGTCGATCCTGAATATGGCTGCCAGACTCATTCACCTTTCCAACCGCTCCGTCTCCGCCACCCCCCTCTGCCAATCCCTCCACTGGCTTCCGATTGCGCAACGGATCAAATTCAAAATCCTAACATTGACATACAAAGCCGTCCACCATACTGCCCCAAACTACATCACTGACCTAATATCCAAGTACCGCCCAACACGCACACTCCGCTCCTCACAAGACCTCCTTCTCTCTAGTTCCCTGGTCTCCTCCTCCCATGCCCGCCTCCAGGACTTCTCCAGGGTGTCACCCATCCTCTGGAACTCCCTGCCCCAACCCATCAGATTATCACCTACTCTCCTCTCCTTTAGGCGCACCCTGAAAACCCACCTCTTCAGGGAAGCCTACCCCACCCCCTGCTAACTTGCCGACCTCCTCCACTCTTCCTACCACTCCATCCCCCACAGCTATCTCCTCCTGTACCACCATTCCCTTCCCTCCTAGATTGTTAGCTCGAAAGAGCAGGGCCCTCGATCCCCTCATGTTTTGCATTGTATTGGTATTGTTCTGTCACATGTTCTGTCCCCCTTTGTAATGTACAGCGCTGAGCGAACTATTGCCGCTTTATAAATACTGTATAATAATAATATTGACATGCTGGTACATTAATTGGCTCCTGTCTAAATTGGCCCTAGTATGTGTATGTGTGAATGTGAGTTGGGGACCTTAGATTGTACGCTCCTTGAGGGTAGGGACTGATGCAATGTATAATATATATGCAATGCGCTGCGTAAATTGACGGAGCTATATAAGTACCTAAAATAAATAAATATAATATGTAAAGCCTCAACTTGGCTTTCTAAACCTGCCCCCAGTGACTGCATGTTCTTTTTTTTTTTTTTTTTTTTTTTTTTATCTGAGAAATGTTAAAAACCTTCCATGGTTTGTATTGTTGGCTGCGGCTCTTACTGCCGGTGCTCAACAGCCACTTGTGAGTTAATGATACATCTTCCAGGAATCCTGAGATTGGCTGTGACTAAGATGAATGACTAATTCACTGAGAGCTTGCTTTCTGCTTCCAGTAATAAAAAATCTTGCTTCAGATATTCACCCCGCCACACATGCATTTCCTAAGGAGCGAGCTGAACGCAGCCTTCCACACCAAGGCAAAAATTACCTGATTGATGTTGACTGTAATAATAAGGGAAGGATATGTTGATGAGATTTCATTTGGAAGAGGGATACACTCTTAGGCACATCTCCAGCTAAGTGTCATTTAGTTACCGCTCGTGAAATGCATCAAGAGTTTTAAAAAGTCTGATGAAGGTTGCAAATTGTCACTGGGCCACAAATAGGTATTGTGTTTAATTTGTAAGAATTGACTAGGCAAGGTTTATTTATCATATGTGCGTCTTACTTCTGTCCTCAAGGATTTTATAACAGCGTTTAGTCATACATAATGAATCTGATGTACATTGTTCCTCTGCAGGTCCACCTCTATAGAGCTGTATAAAATGTAACCTTTACCAATAAAGATGAACTATATCCTGGCTATTTTTCTTTATGTGTGTTTATTTTCAATAATTCCTTCCATTTGGATTTAGGGCTCATGTACACGAGGCGTTTGGAAAACTCTTCCATTTGGATTTAGGGCTCATGTCCACGAGGCGTTTGGAAAACTCTTCCATTTGGATTTAGGGCTCATGTACACGGGGCGTTTGGAAAACTCTTCCATTTGGATTTAGGGCTCATGTACACGAGGCATTTGGAAAACTCTTCCATTTGGATTTAGGGCTCATGTACACGGGGCGTTTGGAAAAGTCTTCCATTTGGATTTAGGGCTCATGTACACGAGGCATTTGGAAAAGTCTTCCATTTGGATTTAGGGCTCATGTACACGAGGCATTTGGAAAACTCTTCCATTTGGATTTAGGGCTCATGTACACGAGGCGTTTGGAAAACTCTTCCATCTGGATTTAGGGCTCATGTACACGAGGCATTTGGAAAACTCTTCCATTTGGATTTAGGGCTCATGTCCACGGGGCGTTTGGAAAACTCTTCCATTTGGATTTAGGGCTCATGTACACGAGGCATTTGGAAAACTCTTCCATTTGGATTTAGGGCTCATGTCCACGGGGCGTTTGGAAAACTCTTCCATTTGGATTTAGGGCTCATGTACACGAGGCATTTGGAAAACTCTTCCATTTGGATTTAGGGCTCATGTCCACGGGGCGTTTGGAAAACTCTTCTGAATGATGGAAACTGACTGCTGGAAAACGTGGGTTAAAAAAACGTCAGTTCAGCTGCGTTTGCATAACGCATTTATGTGCGTTTGCATTTAGAAGCGTTTTTAAAAGATAACCTCAGGAGACCTTCCCAAATGCCCAGAATGCACTGAAAAATAATAAAAAAATTAACTATTTCAGACATTTTGAGAGGAATAGAGAGAGCAGAAGCAGAGAGAGCAGTATGTGTTGAGATGACCTGTCTTTTCTGGTTGTATTCACTATAGATCCCATCATGAGCATAATGCGGCGCGTTCTACCATTCTTTCCTTCACGTGAAACCTGGAACTGACTGCGCTGGTGTATCGGGTCCAGGGGCGGACTGACCATTTGGAAACTCGGGCACTGCCCGAGGGCCCGGGGTCAGTAGGGGGCCCCATGAGATGCCCCTGGTACCCTTTTCATAGGCTTTTTTGAGTTTGGGCAAGGAAACAGGGGCCCCATGATCCCCTATTGCCCGGGGGCCCCATGAGTTGTCAGTCCGCCCCTGACCGGGTCCATTTGAATACATGGAAAACGATTTGCATGCATTTCTGATGATGAAAAAAGGCTCTGGACAGCATCTGGACATAGAACAGTTAAAAAAAACACTTCTAAACGCAAACGCTTATAAATGCGGTTATCTGCATTTACAAGAGTTTAGACGCGTTTACAAGCTTTTGGCATTTGAAACGCTGATAAAATCTACTCCTGAACGCAAGTTTGGTGCGTTCAAAAAACGACTGTAAACTCCACTGCCTGTAAACGACTGTAAACGAAGATGTGTACATGGACACATAGGAGAGTTCAGAGGCTGCTGAAAAAAACGCTGAACAGCTCCTGAACGTCCGTTTAGGAGATGCAGTGTACATGAGCCCTAAAAGTCATTTTGTATTTAGACCATCTGCCTAGTTTTCCTTTTCCATCTCCCCTCTAGCTGTATAATTTATTTTCTATTTTTTTCTCTCTTTTCTTGTTCTTTTCCCTATAATAAGCTGTTTTAGGGCTTTCTCAGGGTAACCCCTCCTTCTCGAAAACAATTCAGTGAAAGGTTGAAGTGGTTGTAAAAGCTTAGGTTTTTTTTTTTTTTCAACAGTAACCAGAAACCAGCGCTCAGATCTCTCTTGCTGCACTCAAAATATGGAATCCAGCACCTGCTGAGGTGCCTCCCTTGGTATATCGGGGAATCTTGAAGCTGAAAAGAACATTTTTTTTCAAATTGCCTTTAATATAACTTTAAGGTGGAATTCTGGCTATACACCTAACTAGCCCTAAAACTGTTCCCTCCACCCAACCCCAACATGTATGCTAACTAACCCTTGTAAAAAAGATGTATATACTCCCCTATTTTTGTTTGATGCCCTGTGTCAACCAGTGGCTGCTGCAGAGGAGAAGAGAGAGCACTCCAACAATGGCTAGTAAAGCCTGGAGTAATGATGTCACCCATTGGCTTCAAAGACCCATTAGTTGCTGGCACTCCCTCCTCTCCCGTGCTGGCTGGCACAGGGGAGCCAGATCACAAAAGCTGCCTAAAACCAGTAAGTGTATGCATCTTCTTTACAATGGTTAGTTAGTATGCGTGTCGGGGGGGGGGGGGTGGGTACATTTTTAAGGCTAATTAGGTGTATAGCCAGTGTATAGCTTGTATGGGGGGCACCCAAGGAGGCTCGCTCCCAAGCCGCTGCTCTGTGTGTCCATTCACAGGGAACTGTGGCTTGGCCCCGCCCCCTCTCTTCATTGACTAATGGGTCCCGCTGCTGTCTTAGCCAATGAGGAGGGAGAGTCCCTGAAGAGCTGAAGCGCTTGTGAACATCACTGGATCGCAGTGGGGCTCAGGTAAGTGTTAGGGGGTGCTGCCGCACATAGAATGTATGAAGGTAAAAGACTTGAGCCTTTACGACCACTTTAAGCTTTTTTTGCGGCCCTCTAGATCTAAAAGAGCATTTAACTCTTGCAGAGCAGGGGCAGATGCATTGCAAGAGAGCATGTTTGGTTTTTCTGGAGTTTAGCTTTAAAGTGGAATTAGAGCTTAAAGCTAACTATTCTTAAAAATTCCCTACCCCTTCTCCTACCTTTCCTGCACACCATGTATATAACAGATCTCTGCACTTACCTGCTCTGGTGACACATGGATAGGCTGCATTCTCAGTGATGTCACGGCTCTCTAGTAAATGGATAGGCTGCATTCTCTGTGATGTCACCGGTCTCTAGTGAATGGATAGGCTGCATTCTCAGTGATGTCACGGCTCTCTAGTGAATGGATAGGCTGCATTCTCAGGGATGTCACGGCTCTCTAGTGAATGGATAGGCTGCATTCTCAGGGATGTCACGGCTCTCTAGTGAATGGATAGGCTGCATTCTCAGTGATGTCACGGCTCTCTAGTGAATGGATAGGCTGCATTCTCAGTGATGTCACGGCTCTCTAGTGAATGGATAGGCTGCATTCTCTGTGATGTCACCGGTCTCTAGTGAATGGATAGGCTGCATTCTCAGTGATGTCACTGCTCTCTAGTGAATGGATAGGCTGCATTCTCAGTGATGTCACGGCTCTCTAGTGAATGGATAGACTGTATTCTCAGTGATGTCACCGGTCTCTAGTGAATGGATAGGCTGCTTTCTCAGGGATGTCACCAGTCTCTAGTGAATGGATAGGCTGCATTCTCAGTGATGTCACTGGTCTCTAGTGAATGGATAGGCTGCATTCTCAGTGATGTCACCGGTCTCTAGTGAATGGATAGGCTGCTTTCTCAGGGATGTCACCAGTCTCTAGTGAATGGATAGGCTGCATTCTCCATGATATCACCGGTCTCTAGTGAATGGATAGGCTGCATTCTCAGTGATGTCACTGGTCTCTAGTGAATGGATAGGCTGCATTCTCAGTGATGTAACCGCTCTCTAGTGAATGGATGGGCTGCATTATCCGTGATGTCATCGGTCTCTAGTGAATGGATAGGCTGCGTTCTCAGTGATGTCATCGATCTCTAGTGAATGGATAGGCTGCATTCTCAGTGATGTCACCGGTCTCTAGTGAATGGATAGGCTGCATTCTCAGTGATGTCATCGATCTCTAGTGAATGGATAGGCTGCATTCTCAGTGATGTCACCGGTCTCTAGTGATTGGATAGGCTGCATTCTCAGTGATGTCAGCGGTCTCTAGTGAATGGATAGGCTGCATTCTCAGTGATGTCACCGGTCTCTAGTGATTGGATAGGCTGCATTCTCAGTGATGTCAGCGGTCTCTAGTGAATGGATAGGCTGCATTCTCAGTGATGTCACCGGTGTCAAGTGATTGGATAGGCTGCATTCTCAGTGATGTCGCCGTTCTCTAGTGAAGCTGTATTCCTAGTGGTGTTATTGATCTCTAGAGAAAGGATAGGTTGCATTTGCAGATATCACTGGTCTCTATTGAATGTATAGGCTGCAGTGACCCATCTAACAGGTGGATAATCAATGGTTTTGTAGATTTGTAGGTATAGGGAATCGGTTGCTTGCTCATGATTATTTAATTGACCACAAAACGACCGCCCACATGGTATGCAGGTTACGTGCTTTGGAAACAAAGCTGACTCTAGAATTATCCGCGGCATTTTTACTTACTCTCCTCTGATTGGAATTGAAACAGAAAAAGCGCTGGATGTTCTATGAGATCCCAGTTTGCCGGTTCACACTTAGCTCAGAGCCCGGCCTGATAGATTCAGAAAGGAAGTAAATGAACAATCAAATCTGTTTCTCTCTCACAGCACAGAACTGCAGGAGGACCATGATTTATTTACACTGCGCGCTGGCTATACACATTGTGAGGAAAATGAGGTTTAAAACAGACAGAAAACCAGCAATTTATCTGCACCGCAGAGTTTTAAAGGGAAATTATGAAAGAAAAATGTTTTCTTTCGAGAGCTTAAAACCAAATGGCATTTGCTCACATGTGCAAGGTCAGGTAACAAATCTCGCCTGATGTAAGATGATAAAGCGCGGGGCACCAGTTTGTCAGATAGGCCAAGCCTATACACACTTCAAGTCGGCAATACATAAACAGAGCAATAAAAAAGCTATGGTCTTATGCTGATCATACATATATCAATCCCATCATTTAAAGGATATCTAATACCAAGAACACAAATGTATCATATTGCGGTTTTCCAGTCCCTACATGTGGCAGCTGCATTTGTTTTCTTTTTTCAAGCTCTTTTCTCTTTTTTTTCCACCTGGCAATCCTGCCAGTAACACACTGTCTGATGGTGACAACACTCTCTCACTGTACTGCTTCTACAGAGAGGCAGCTTTGTCACCCTAGGACAGAACTACAAACACCTCTCCTCTCCTTCATACTTCAGGGCAGTGCTCTCTAAATTGTGGCCCAAGGGCTGAGTGTGGCCCTTTGCTTGCTTTTATCCAGCCCTTCCGGTACTATTTCTCCAACTGATACAAGACATTATTCCTCCCACTGACACCAACGATGGGGTACTATTCCTTCCACTGATACCAACAATGGGGCACTATTCCTCCCACTGACACCAATGATGGGGCACTATTCCTCCCACTGACACCAATGATGGGGCACTATTCCTCCCACTGATACCAATGATGGGGCACTATTCCTCCCATTGATTCCAATGATGGGGTACTAATCCTTCCACTGACACCAATGATGGGGCACTATTCCTCCCACTGACACCAATGATGGGGCACTATTCCTCCCACTGACACCAATGATGGGGCACTATTCCTCCCACTGACACCAATGATGGGGCACTATTCCTCCCACTGACACCAATGATGGGGCACTATTCCTCCCACTGATACCAATAATGGGGCACTATTCCTCCCACTGATACCAATAATGGGGCACTAGTCCTCCCACTGATACCAATGATGGCGCACTATTCCTTCCACTGATACCAATGATGGGGTACTATTCCTTCCATTGATACCAATGATGGTGCACTATTCCTTCCACTGATACCAATGATGGCGCACTATTCCTTCCACTGATACCAATGATGGCGCACTATTCCTTCCACTGATACCAGTGATGGCGCACTATTCCTTCCACTGTTACCAATGATGGGGCACTATTCCTTCCACTGATACCCATGATGGGGTACTATTCCTTCCACTGATACCAATGATGGGGTACTATTCCTTCCACTGATACCAGTGATGGGGCACTATTCCTTCCACTGATACCAGTGATGGGGCACTATTCCTTCCACTGATACCAGCGATGGGGCACTATTCCTTTCACTGATACCAATGATGGGGCACTATTCCTCCCACTGACACCAATGATGGGACACTATTCCTCCAGCTGACACCAATGATGGGGCACTATTCCTCCCACTAATACCAATCTCGGGGCATTGGTTACATCCACTGACAAAGGCATTTTCTACTTCCATTGGGGAAAGCCCAGCCTCCCTATTATCTAAAGGACAGTAAACTGGCCCTTTGTTTGGAAAGATTGGAGACCGCTGCTTTAGGCCTTGGGTGCTCAACATGTAGTCCTCCAGCTGTGATAGAACTACAAGTTCCATCATGCCTCTGCCTTTGGGAGTCATGCTTGTAACTGTCAGCCGTGCAATGCAACAGCTGAAGAGCCACAGGTTGAGCACCCATACTCCAGGGCAGTGTTTGTTGGCATCTTTTTAAAAATATGTGAGCCCACACGTGTACCCACATAGCAAATGGCTTGCTGTGGTGGCACATGCACAAGAGGAGGAGCCTAGAGTGCTGGTGGGGCACCCCAGAAGAAGAGGACAGGGCCGCTATGTGCAATACCATTGCACAGAGCAGATAAGTATAACAAGCTTATTAAAAAAATAAAAAGAAAGAAACCTCAGCGCCCAGGACCTCCTTCCCCACACACTTAACCACGTGAGATGCTGCTGTGCATAAGTATAAAACCAAAAAATATTTTCAACTAAAAACAGCGCAAAACACACCAGAAAGCAATCTATAAAATACCCAACCTATAAGCAACATTAATGCAAATTATTACAATTTATATATGTGTCAAAAAACAAAATATTTTGTGGCACATACAAAAAACAAAAAATAAAGTCCAGTGACATATCCAAAAAAATTTATTATCCTTATAAATGTGAGTGGTCTGGTTTAAGGGTTATTGGGATTGAAAGTCATAACGGTATCGTGCTATTTGGCTTTTTTTTCTTCCTGAATTTTGGTGGAGTCGGTGAGGGGAGGAATCGGAGGAGGTTATCTATGTTCTAGAGGAGGCAATATCTGGAGGCTAAAAAAAAAAAGGGGGTCCAGGAGCCCTTAATAATCCTGAAAGGTGTTATACTCGCCAAACATCTGGTGAGTGCGGTTCATGTTGGTTTTGCACTGGTGGATGGTGGAAGGACTTTTTTATTACGGGACGTTTTTTTGGATATGTCACTGGACTTTATTTTTGTTTTTTGTATGTGCCACAAAACATTTTGTTTTTTGACACTTATATATAAATTGTAATAATTTGCATTAATATTGCTTATAGGTTGGGTATTTTATAGATTGCTTTCTGGTGTGTTTTGCGCTGTTTTTAGTTGAAAATATAACAAGCTTATTATTTTGATAAACATTTTTGTCTTTACAACCACTAGAGATAGAGAATTCTTTGATCGTTGTATCTGTTTTGCTTTTTAAATGTACTAACAAATATTTAACAGCAAAAGAAGCTTTACAAGAGCTAAAGGTAAAGCAGAACACCCAATAAATTCCAGCAATGTGAAATCACTTAATTTTCTTGTTTATTTTTGCTTGACCCTAAGTTCATTGTAACAACGCACAGACGTGTACAGCTGAACAGGTACCAAAGAAGAAACCTTGACGCATTTTACACAAAGCGCCTAATCGAAAGAATTGCAAGAAGATAAACAAGAAAATTAAAGCCGTTTATTTTTACTGGAATTTTGATGAACATACCAAGACCAGGCAAGGTCTGAAAGTTGTGATCCTTGAAGCGTGGGATATGTAAAGTCAATTCAAAGTTTTTGCTGTCTTTAAATCTGAATGCTATTATGTTATTTTCCAAGTTCCACCAACTCAATTTCTACTGCAATTTTGGATGCAGTATGGTGGCCTACTTATAGGATTTCCTCTATGGGTGGCTGGAAGTTGAAAGTCTTCCTAATTAATGAGTTTAAATTGTTTGTCAGGATATTAGCTGGAGGATCAAACATTGGCATGACTCATCCTCAGCTTCTTGGTATCTAAATTTTGTTTTTAGTAACGGGACAACTTATATTTTTCTGCAGTGCTGCAATGATCGTGATTTAGTCTTCTAGTTTTGTCTGAAGAGTCTGTATTACGTGTGATTTTTTTTTTGTCACGTTAATGAGGTTCCCTGGAGTATGGGAGTAGCAGGTGTTGAGGTGGCAAGAGGCAGATATCGCAAAGGTATTGCATGCTCAGATACAGAAGGCTACATGCTCCCCTGTGACCCAGGTTCACAACACATCTCCCTGGCCACCAGTTGTGTTATTATCTATTGATTCTAACAAAGATCATATACTAAAACTGAACCCATAGTATATACTGCTTTATCTACTATATAGCCATCATCTGTCTGCAGCCAGCACAAGATAGTTACACAGCTAGGTACATACACACACTTTTTCTCCTTGTCTCCAGTTATCAAGGGTTGTTGTTTTTGTAATTTTATTATTGGAGACCTTGGATGGGGATACTCCAGGAATAGAACAAATTAAAGTTTGGGACAGAGCTTCCTTAGGTAGCTGGCTTGAGCAAAGTTCCAATGTCATAAAAGTGGTTAAATGGACAGTGCTCTTCAGGACACCAGGACACCAGCCGGTATTTCCTTTTTGAGATCCACACTGACTATAAAGCACCAGAGGGGTAACAAAGCACACAGAGTTCCTAAGATTCTCAGTGTCATTACTCACAAGGCCCAAAAGACAATGGTAGCCTCCTTCCAATCTTCCAAGCAATGCCCTCCAGTGATACCAGACAGATCTTTGGCAGACAGCTCCCTTCAGTCAGCTTGCTGAAGAACCAGGGTCACTCTCTTACTTCAGGCCCTCAGGTTGCCCGCTTGAGACCACGTGGCAGCAGGTGTCTGGGGAGGCAATGTGCCTTTCACCGGGCTGGTACAATCCTTTCCAGGAGAGACCCAGGGTTCAATATGCCCTAAGAATAAATACTCTCTCCCAGTATCATAAAAGTGGTTAAATGAACAGTGCTCTTCAGGACAACAGCCGGTATTTCCTTTTTGAGATCCACACTGACTATGAAGCACCAGAGGGGTAACAAAGCACACAGAGTCCCTAAGATTCTCAGTGTCATTACTCACATGGCCCAAAAGACAGAATGATAGCCTCCTTCCAATCTTCCAAGCAATGCCCTCCAGTGATACCAGACAGATCTTTGGCAGACAGCTCCCTTCAGTCAGCTTGCTGAAGAACCAGGGTCACTCTCTTACTTCAGGCCCTCAGGTTGCCCGCTTGAGACCACGTGGCAGCAGGTGTCTGGGGAGGCAATGTGCCTTTCACCGGGCTGGTACAATCCTCTCCAGGAGAGACCCAGGGTTCAATATGCCCTAAGAATAAATACTATCTCCCAGTATCATAAAAGTGGTTAAATGGACAGTGCTCTTCAGGACAACAGCCAGTATTTCCTTTTTGAGATCCACACTGACTATGAAGCACCAGAGGGGTAACAAAGCACACAGAGTCCCTAAGATTCTCAGTGTCATTACTCACATGGCCCAAAAGACAGAATGATAGCCTCCTTCCAATCTTCCAAGCAATGCCCTCCAGTGATACCAGACAGATCTTTGGCAGACAGCTCTCATCAGTTAGGTTGCTGAAGAACCAAGGTCACTCTCTTACTTCAGGCCCTCAGGTTGCCCACTTGAGATCACATGGCAGCAGGTGTCTGGGGAGGCAATGTGCCTTTCGCCGGGCTGGTACAATCCTCTCTAGGAGAGACCCAGGATTCAATATGCCCTAAGAATAAATACTCTCTCCCAGTATCCTTCAGGGCTACACTCTCTGGGATTGGCTGGAATGGCATTAATATTCATACTGTGTTCTGCATGAGTTCCAATTAGATATCCAGAACCTTCCTAGGTTACTTGGATACAGAGGAAGCCAGGGGCAGAACTAGCAGCACTTGAACACACTAAGCAAGCACTACTAAACAATTGCAGCTCTCTGTTAAGCAGAAAGCATAAGTAGATTTTCCTAACAGTTCTCCCGTTAAGCAGAGGAACCAATTATGATTTATATATCCTAGCGCCTATCTAGGAGGGTACTACATAAGGATGAGGTTTTGAGCCTAATTTCTAACCTCCAAGCTGGTAGACTAAAATAGTCCCTTTTGTCTGTGTGATCACTGAAGAATATAATGGCACTGGTGGCCCCACTGATACACTATACAAGGTGTAACAATTTCATTCCAGGAATGCCCGCGGTGTGTAGCACTATGTTGGGGAGTCACATTTGCACTGGAGCGTGAGCTGACATGTTCTAACTTGCACTGCCTGGATCGCAGACCAGTTTTATGGAGTAGTAGAAGAAAAAAATGTGTGTTTTTTGCGCAGTTCATGGAAAATGCTTGACAGGAATCTGGAGCAGTGGATTACCATTAAATTTAGCATGAAAACTGACAAAAGTACTAGTGAAACTTTAGCTCTGTTACAACAGGCTTCCGGTGAACATTCCATGAAGAAATCAAGTGTTTTTGAATGGCGTAGGCGATTTAAGGAGGAGCAGAAGGATGTCCACAATGACACAAGAAGTGGGAAGCCAAGAATGCAAAGAATGGATGCAAATGTTGAACCCTTGTACATTCAGATTGACGATTGAGTGTGCGAATGATGGCAGAAGAATTGAACATGCACAGGGAAACCGTGCGGCAGATTCTAATGGAGGATTTGGCAATGAGAAGGATTTCCAAAAAGATGATGTCTCAAATCTTAACAAAACATCAGAAAGAACAATATCTTCAAATTCGATCTGATCTTATGAAGAATGCAGGGTATTTCATGTCCATTCCGGGAATTAAATTGTCACACCTCGTACTGTTCAAACTATAGGACACCTGACCACCTCCACTCTCCTAATAAGGCCTTCCATGAGATTTTGGAAAGTCAATAGAAGTTTGTGCCTATTCAACTAACAAAGTATTTGTGATGTCAGTTGTGTTGGACAGGAGGATCCTGTTTCACCATCGGCATTCCAATCTATAAAAGGTGTTCAGTTGGGTTGGGGTCAGGCCTCTGTACAGGCCACTGGAGATACTCAACATTAAACTTCTCAGGGGGGGGGATTTACTAAAATGGTGCACTTGGAATCTGGTGCAGCTGTGCATGGTAGCCTTCACTAGCCTTCTAACTTCACCTTGTTCAATTAAAGTGGTTCTATGCATTAAGGTAAAAAACCTTCTGTGTGCAGCACCCCCCTAGCTCCCCCAAGCCTTACCTGAGGATCCTCCGAACCAGAGATGTTCTCAGCATCCTATGCTGTCTGGAAACTCTTTCTCCTCATTGGTTGAGACAGCAGCAGGAGCTGTCAATCACATCTAGTGAGCAAATGAGGAGAGAGCAGGGGTGTGTCTTATGGACTCATAGAGCAGCGGCTTGGGGACTAGCATGCAGCAGTGCCCCCAGAGCGAGTGGCTTTCCCTGGGGGCACTGCTTGAAGTGGACATTTTTGCTATTTAAAATAAAAAGTAGCTTTTGTGTCATTTTAAGCTTTGGCAATAAAACCTGAAAGCGAATTGGTTTCTATGCAGAACTGCACCAGATTTTGCGCTCCCTAGTTTTAGTAAATAACTCCCAATGTCTTAATAGAGCTAGCTGTTTGCACTTTAACTCAATAATTTCAAAGAGCTTTGGCCACAGAGCAGGGGCGGACTGACAACTCATGGGGCCCCTAGGCAATAGAGGATCATGGGGCCCCTGTGTCCTTGCCCAAACTCAAAAAAGCCTATGAAAATGGTACTAGGGGCATCTCATGGGGCCCCATACTGACCCCGGGCCCTCGGGCAGTGCCCGAGTTTCCAAATGGTCAGTCTGCCCCTGCCACAGAGTGTAACTATGATTCTATCTGTATAGTTCTCAGAATCCTTTCATCATGCAGTCTCCACCACTACATGGGAGTTGGAGTCAGAGACTGAAGACAAGCACTCTATTGCTTTCAGATGAGGTTATCCTTATGGCCCCATACATCTGTGAACTATGTCTAGCCTTTGATTGGCTCATTAGAGAGCATGTCATGGCAGAAAAGATCAATTCCTTAAAATTCACGATGGTGGTTCTCTAGGAGAAAAGTGGATTTTTCATGGAGAAACACTAACTTCTTTACAGTTGTACTTTTGGGTTCCTTTTCACAAGTAATGGAAAGAGGAAGTGCGAGACCAGATTGAGTCGACAGCTTTAGCTCCCTCGCTGTCATAGCAGTCTCTGTTGGGGAAGTGTGAGCTTTCAGACAAAGGCGTTTGAAATTAGTGTACAACCCAATCTTACCTATGCTCATGAGGTTGCAGGTGCCAAAATAGGGACATGCAGGAGACTTTTGGTCTCGCTTTCCATGATAATGTGAGATGTATGAAAGTGGTGGAGGTCAGATCCCCTGCTTTCTCTAAGATTAAGTCATGTAAAAATAGCCTGAATAAACATCCAGCAGCAACGGGAGAGTAAATAGCTCATGTGTTGTCGGGAGCATGCTTGCTATTAATGGCTGCTTTATGAACAAGGTCAGGCCGAGACCGAATTGATATTACTAAGTAAATAGCCTTGCCTACCTCTCAAGGCTGCAGTCTGAGGCTTTTTTATGGCAAAACATTTAAAGTTGACTTCCACCCTTCCCTTCAGTCATGCACAATTGGTCAAGCCCCTCTTCTGTAGAGAAATTGCTTTCTCTGATTTCTCCGCACACTGCGAGCCTCTCACAATGTGTATTAGTAGCTGCAGAAAGTCAGACAGAGCCCACTTCATTTCCTGGATTGAAGACCTCCAGCATCATCTCACCCCCTGGTACCCAATCTGCATCCCTTTGGACCTATAATGTGGCCCTTGGTACGCCTGCAAACAATGAGGGAAAAATCATTTTTAAACTGGGTTCTGGTAGTTAGAGGTGTTCCGGGCTCCCCCCCAAAAAATTAAAAGTCAGCAGATACAAATACTGTAGCTGCTGACCTTTAATATAAGGAAACTTACCTGTCCAGGAGTCAAGGGCCGTCATCACCCGAGCTTGTTCTTCACTGTGATCAGTCCGATAGTCTCCTGGGACCTATAATGTGTCCCAGAAGACTGCAGGGGGAAGGAGGGGTGCCGAACTTCTGGCTCAGTTTTCTGTGGCGAACTGAGTCAGAAGTGGGAGCGGGTACCTCTCAAAACCCGGCACCTGCTTCCTCCAAAAAGTGCCAAATGTGCAGTTGAAGTATTCAAGGGTGTAAACAAGCAAAGCTTCCCCTTTTGGGTGGAGCTCTGCTTTAAACTATTTGTTTTATACCTCACACTATCTTACTTTTGCAGTGCTGTCCATTCCTTTTTCTTGTTTCATGTTTTTTTTTTCTCCTCTAATCTTTTATAATGAATCTTGTTTAGAGAAATATTAAATGTGACACAGGAGGTCACCCTCTTTCCACTGGCACCATTCAGAGAACACTTTACATTTTCTCCACGTATACAAAGTGTTTCCTGATTGATCCAGGTGGAGATTGTGACGTGATCACCCAGCCTTTCCATCTCATCCAACTAAAGATTGCTTGGCATTCATTGAGAGAATATAAAGGGGCTGATCTACTAAAACTGGAGAGTACAAAATCGGCTGCAGCTCTGAATAGAAACCAATCAGCTTCTATGTTTTTTGTTTTTTTTTGTGAAAGCTTATTTAACCCCCCTGGCGGTATTCCCGAGTGTAGCTCGGGGTAAAATTTAAGTACCACAAGCGGTAACCCCGAGCTACACTTGGGCTTAGCATGCGGCGCTGCTCCACGATCCCTCGATCACTTACCTTGTCCTGCACTCCCGCGATGTCCCCCCTGCAGTGTCCCCGGCAATGTCCTCCGGCCGATGCCGGCATCTGTCTTCCGGGTTCCGTTCCCTGCAAGCTTCAGGACGTACGGGGGACGGAACGGCGGGAAATTTGAAAATGACAAAAAGTGACATTCACTAAATACACTAAAATCACATAGTATAACATTCCTGTATCAAAACATTTCACATACATTTTGTCCCGAGTGCTTTGTCCGGCGCCCTGCCTGCATTTTTACTGTTCTTTCTGCCTGGAAACTGAGAAACGTCCATGGCGTCCAAAAAGCGTCCCTTTAGGTCAAAAGCAGTTTTAGACCAGCTAGAGAACAGCGATAGTAAATCAGAACCACTTGCAGAATTGAGGGATAATGATTCGTGGGGGAAATTCATCATCAGACACTGAAAACGATTCTGCGACTTTGCTCAGCGATGTGCGAACTTTGCGCTATATTTCACATTTCAGTATTTTTGATTTGATTATATTATTGAATTAAATTTATTATTATTATATTATTATTTTTTATGATTATTTATTATATTATAATTTATGATTTCCTGTTTCAAATTTTATCATACCCGGAATGTTTACTAGACTCTTGTTCGGACAGATTTCAGTGAGTTATTCCTAAAAATTACAGGCCTACAATAAAAAAAATACATATTTCCATGCAAAAAATGTACCGCTTTCAGCACAGAAATATGGACATAATCAGACCGCTAGGGAGGTTAAACAAGCTGAAGAGAGCAGCTGATTGGCTACCATGCACAGCTGCACCAGATTTTACACTGTCCAATTTTAGTAAATCATCTCCAAAGTGTTCCCTGAATGGCGTCCTTGCCAAGCAAGTGGCTTCCAGTGTTCACAATGCAGCAGGGCAGCTACTCGGCACGGGACCTGAAAACTAGTGTAGATCCCTGTAGGAGCAATGTCTACAGTGAATTTCCAGCTTCCATGGGGATTCCACAGGTATAGCACAGATATACTTATATTGGTCCAGGCTGGACCAATGAAACAATCTAAACATTGCCATACCTAAACTTCAGTTTTAAAAGCCTATACAAACCCAAATTTCTGAAAATCCGTATTTGCATAGAGACTTCTTCAGACAGTAAATAGAGCAGCCAAGACTTCCTCATGCTCTCCACTCGACAGAGCTTGGGACTACTGGCAGGTGACTCAGGCTCTGAGCAATGCGAGCAAGGAGAGCTAGGGAACGGTGTCTTCTCTCCCATATCTCAAGTTAGTGGGAGAGAGCGCTGGACTGGCTTCACTGATGACTGGTTACTTGTAGGTATCTCCTTGAAGAGTATGGAAGGAATCACTTCCTGCAGGTTGCCACTCAATGGTAAATGGTGGTGAAAGACTCCCTTGGGGCCTGAAGCTGCTGCCTTTCTAACACGATGATGGGGTCATTTCAGTAGAAAACACCTGGGTGAATGACGGAGCACTCCTTCATATTCATCCAAGTCTGCCCATATGTCAGAAGTTAGGGTTTTTTTTTTTATCCTCGAGCATTGCTGTGGAAAGGCGATCACGGAACATAAAGGTACCATCTAGCATACTATTGTGTTTCCAGGGGATTTATAATCCAGGGGAATCCTGAGTTTACCAAATTTTGTAATACTACAATTGAACTACATGTCAAAATTATTGGAAAAAAACAAGGTGCAATCAGAGAAAAGAACAGTAAAACTATTGAAAAACAGGTGTTTCGTTGTGTAAAAGTCACTTCTTCAGCCCCTCACTGTTAAAAAAATAACGGATTGCCTCAAACCCCGGCTGAAACAGGGGAAAAGTTCTTTCAATCTCTATATATAAAAAATCAAAATCCATTAAGGAAATGGATGTCATCGTGATAACTGGTGGTGAAAAGCAGAAGAATGCCTGGAAAAATATATAGCCTGAACTTTGTAGAATTAATGCAAGAGGGAGATTGTTAAAAACCTGGAAAATTCATTACTGCATTTTTAAAAACAAGACTCTTCTTTTTTTGTTTTTTTTGTTAAATTCCGGGAACTGGATGTTAAGACATAAGCAAGGTGGTTCAGCAGCCTGTTAGTACGATCCGCTGACCATGGTGCTGAAATAACGAACGGCTGTTGTTTGCTGTTACTGTGTACAGCGATGTGTGATTCTATTTGTACTGATTATAACCTCGTGTATTCTTCTTGGCAGGAAGAGAAGTTATGACCCAGTGTGCCAGAACCTCCAGTCCAACATTCTAAAATGTTACTCAGAAAACCAGCAGGAGCTGCTCAACTGTAGTGACTTGGCCAAGGAGTATCAGAGCTGTGTAAAGGAGGCACAGAAGGTAAGGTTTGTGACATCCGAGATGCTAAACTTTATCCTGTGTATATAGATTTCTGTTATTTGCAATTCTGTTTTCAATAAAACTTAAAGTGGAGCTCCACCCAAAAGGGGAAGTTCCTCTTTAACCCTTTGAGGACCGTAAGATTTGGGAACGCAAAAATAATAAATTTTTATGTTTTTAAAGTTCATACACTTCAGTTGCTGTAACTAAGCCATTTCATGAAATAATTGGCAAAAAGCTAGATCCATTTGTTGTTTGTTGATAAGAACTAATATTTTGACTCAAACCAAAAAAAAAAAAAAACATGGGACAAATACGTCCCTTGGTCCTCAAAGGGTTAAGGACTGCTCCCCCGCTCCCTATTAAGGATTTGTACCTTTGGGGGGCGGGGGGGAGCGGGTACCCAAATTTGACAGGTACCCGCTCCCACTTCTGGGCCGATCGCCTAGGCGATCGGAAATGGAAGGTGTCTGCCCTCCCTCCCTCCCTGTAGTCTTTTGGGACACGTGACAGATCCCAGAAGACTACAGGACCATTCATGAAGCGCAACGCTACTTGCGCATGCGCAGTGGGTACCCGGCTGTGAAGCTGCAAGCTATCACAGCCGGGTGCCCACGCTGAAAAGACCAGCTTCCCGGAATACAGGACGGCCGATGAATCGGGCTGTGGGGGACACACCACAGGACCAAGGGACTGGTAAGTGGCTGTTTTTTTAAAAGTCAGCAGCTACAGTTTTTGTAGCTGCTGACTTTTATTTTTGGACAGTGTGAGTAGAACTCCGATTTAAGACCTCATACCCACAATGAGAAAATTGGACAAAAAATACCTATTGTAATAGGTGTGATCACAACTTTCGAGAGATAATCCCAACAGTTCATGCAAAAAATATCCGAAGGGACAAGCACAAAATTTTTTCTACTAAGATAACAGAATGAACGATTTTTGTGTCATTTAATATTGAATTCCTACAAAAAAAAATCGAGTGACCAAGACCGTGCACACTCAGAAACAAACGAACATATTACACAATACAATACATTACATCACTTCCAAAATTGTTTTCTGTCTTACGGAAATCTTCATAACGTTAGTAACCTATTCATTTTTTATATAAAACTAGCATGCAAAAAAAAAAAAAGAGGATGATCATTCACCTGGTATTCTCATCGTGTGTAAGAGCATTAGAGTGGGTTCACACTGCAACCCAATTGGATCTGCATTATTTATTTATTTATTTCAGGTACTTCTATAGCGCCGTCAATTTACTCAGCACTTTACATATATATTGTACATTCACATCAGTCCCTAACCCTCAAGGGGTGTACAATCTAAGGTCCCTAACCCTCAAGGGGCGTACAATCTAAGGTCCCTAACCCTCAAGGGGTGTACAATCTAAGGTCCCTAACCCTCAAGGGGGGTACAATCTAAGGTCCCTAACCCTCAAGGGGCGTACAATCTAAGGTCCCTAACTCACATTCATACATACAATTACTAGGGCCAATTTAGACAGGAGCCAATTCATCTACTTTGGAGTGTGGGAGGAAACCCACGCAAGCACAGGGAGAACATGCAAACTCCATGCAGGAGGTGCCATGGTCGGGAATCAAACCCATGACCCATTTTCTGCAAGGCGCATTTTACACGCGCTTCTATTTGACGTTTTTCTGAAAGCGCATAAAAGATGCAGCATGCAGGGCTTTGATGCGTTTTCAGGAAAACACATGGTCTAATAGAATTCAATGGAAGTGTTCATAAAACCACAGTTAAACTGCACATACAATATTATTTATATTTATATATATATATATATACAGTTGCAAGAAAAAGTATGTGAACCCCTTGGGATTACGTGGAGTTTTGCATGAATTGGGCATAAAATGTGCTCTGAACGTCATCTAAGTCACAACAATAGAAGAACACAGTCTGCTGAACATAATACTACACAAACATTAGATGTTGCCATGGTTTAATTGCACATAACATGTAAACATTCACAGTGCAGGGAGGAAAAAGTATGTGAGGCCCTAGCTTAATGACTTCTCCCAGAGCTAATTGGAGCCAGGAGTGAGCCAACCTTGACTCCAATCAGTGTGATGATATTGGATGTGTTGCTGACAGCTGTCCTGCCCTTAAAAAACACACACCTGTTTTGGGTTTACTGGTTTCAAGAAGCACTGTCTGATGTGAACCATCCCTCGCAGAACAGAGCTCTCAGAAGACCTACGATCAACAATTGTTGACTTGCATGAAGCTGGAAAGGGTTACAAAAGTATCTCCAAAAGCCTTGATGTTCATGTGTCCACGGTAAGACAGACTGTCTACAAATGGAGAAAGTTTAGCACTGTTGCTACTCTCCCTAGGCGTGGTCGTCCTGTAAAAATGACTGCAAGAGCACAGCGCAGAATGCTGCATGAGGTAAAGAAGAATCCCAGAGTGTCAGCTAAAGACCTACAGAAATCTCTGGCACATGCTAACATTTTTGTTTTCACATCTACAATAAGGAAAACATTAAACAAGAATGGAGTACATGGGAGGACACCACGGAGGAAGCCGTTGCTGTCCAAAAAGAATATTGCAGCACATTTGAAGTTTGCAAAAGAGTACCTGGATGTTCCACAGCACTACTGGCAAAATATACTGTGGACAGATGAAACCAAGATTGAGTTGTTTGGGAAGAACACACAACACTATGTGTGGAGAAAAAAAGGCACAGCACACCAACATCAAAACCTCATCTCCACTGTAAAACATGGCGGAGGGAGCATCATGGTTTGGGGCTGCTTTGCTGCCTCAGGGCCTGGACGGATTGTTGTCATTGATGGGAAAATGAATTCCAGAGTTTATCAAGACATTTTTCAGGAAAACGTACGACCATCTGTCTGCCAACTGAAGCTCCGCAGAGGATGGGTGATGCAACAGGACAATGACCCAAAGCATACAAGTAATTCAACAAAACAATGGCTGCAACAGCACAGAATACGCCTTCTGGAGTGCCCCAGTCAGAGTCCTGACCTCAACCCAATTGAAATGCTGTGGCATGACCTTAAGAGAGCGATTCACACCAGACATCCCAAGAATATTGCTACACTGAAACAGTTTTGTGAAGAGGAGTGGTCCAAAATTACTCCAGATCGTTGTGCAGGTCTGATCTGCAACTACAGGAAACGTTTGGTTGAGGTTATTGCTGCCAAAGGAGGGTGAACCAGTTATTAAGTCCCAAGGTTCACATACTTTTTCCTCCCTGCACTGTGAATGTTTACATGTTATGTGCAATTAAACCATGGCAACATCTAATGTTTGTGTAGTATTATGTTCAGCAGACTGTGTTCTTCTATTGTTGTGACTTAGATGACGTTCAGAGTACATTTTATGCCCAATTCATGCAAAACTCCACGTAATCCCATGGGGTTCACATACTTTTTCTTGCAACTGTATATATATATGGTACAGGTACTGTATATATGTATTACACACACCCACACTGTTTCAAATACAGTGCTTTGTAATACTGTACAAAAAAAATGTTCCTGTGTCATTTCATAATAGTATTTGACAAAGCCCTATCATTACTGATTACATATAATTATGTATATTTTTCTGTTATTTGACACAAAGTTAGGACTCGGGGTGGTCACACTTGCACTTTGACCGAAACAAAAGGGAAACAATACATGGAAATAAATCGTTTGCCACTTTTGCTCCAATTATATACAGCTTACTTGCTGTTTCCCAATCACATTTATTGATTTGCTAGCCAGCTGTCTTCAAAGTAACCATAAATACAGCCGTCAAATACCATCATTAAGATAGTAAATAGAGATGAATTGCCTTTTAAAAAAATAGGCTGCTGTCTACCGAAATTAAAGTGCGCAATACTTACCTCTGCTTCAACGGTCTGACACCCGAGACGTCCCTCACCAGGGCCTGCATCTTCTCCCTGGCTTCTTTTGGGTGCTGGTCTTCAGCCATCTTGATTGGCTGGTAGGGGATGACCTTAATCCCGTGCATGCACAGGAGTGCAGTCATAATGGCACATAATGACCGCCCCCCCCCCCCAAAACACATCGGTCAGTGCTCGCAGTTATTGACTGCCAGCGCTGAACAGTTGCCGAGATCAGATGTTGATTTTCCAGCATGTCCGTTGAAGAGAAGCCGGCTTCTGATGGACAGGCTGGTGTACACACAGTTTCTGTTGAACTGTCCGACTCCGATTGATATTCTGCTCGTGTGTACAGGGCTTAATACAGCCCTCACATCTAAGGACAGGTAGGCTGCAATATATCACACTTTTGTTCTTGAGTTTAGATATCCTTTAAACCCATTTTATGCTGCTATCAGCGTGCAGAGTGATGGGATTAATCTGATGGATATCGACAACTTAGACAATTCTTCTATCAAAGTGAATAAACAGTGCAGCGCTACAAATATGATTGACAATAAATATTCTAAATAAATGATAATAAAATCAAAGTTCCATGTCTGTGTGATTATAAAGTACCAGGTGACTGGAGGACTCAATGGTGGTGCTCCGTGAGAAATAGCAGAATTGCGCACTCACCAGAAGTAAATTGATTATACACGTTATATATCACATCCAGAGGTATCCTCCTCAGGTATAGGTCTGGTCAGGTTAGGTGATCCTCCCTCAGGGTAGTAATCATCAAATGCCCAAAAGTGGAATTATTCGGATCCAGGTAACCAGAGGTCCCTGTTAGGGGATGGGTAGAAGGAGCTGCCTGCTTACAGGATGTCTTCCTTCTCTTGGTAAGGTAACTGGATCATAATATTGGGCTCTGTGAATAAATACGCCTCTCGGGGAGTCAGGGAAGGATGCCCATAGTGTAGTATTGAAAATTGTAAATTTATTGATTAAAAATATGTTGCAAACAAAATAAAACTATAAACCGCACCAGGGTATAGAAATGAGACTAACCCCTTGGTAATCAAAGATGGCCACCGGGCCTCCACGTGGCTCCGGCGGCGTAGCGTCATGACGTCCTGGCCCCCCCTTACGCGTTACGTGCGCACGCACTTCATCAGAGGAAGGACAGGAGTTGGTGTACACACAGTTTCTGTTGAACTAGCCGACACCGATTGATATTCTGCTCGTGTGTACAGGGCTTAATACAGCCATCACATCTAAGGACAGGTAGGCTGCAATATATCACACTTTTGTTCTTGAGTTTAGATATCCTTTAAACCCATTTTATGCTGCTATCAGCGTGCAGAGTGATGGGATTAATCTGATGGATATCGACAACTTAGACAATTCTTCTATCAAAGTGAATAAACAGTGCAGCGCTACAAACATGATTGACAATAAATATTCTAAATAAATGATAACAAAATCAAAGTTCCATGTAAACAGTCTGTGTGATTATAAAGTGCCAGGTGACTGGAGGACTCAATGGTGGTTCTCCGTGAGAAATAGCAGAATTGCGCACTCACCAGAAGTAAATTGATTATACGCGTTCTATATCACATCCAGAGGTATCCTCCTCAGGTATAGGTCTGGTCAGGTTAGGTGATGCTCCCTCAGGGTAATAATCATCAAATGCCCAAAAGTGGTATTATTCGGATCTAGGTAACCAGAGGTCCCTGTTAGGGGATGGGTAGAAGAAGCTGCCTGCTTACAGGATGTCTTCCTTCTCTTGGTAAGGTAACTGGATCATAATATTGGGCTCTGTGAATAAATACGCCTCTAGGGGAGTCAGGGAAGGATGCCCATAGTGTAGTATTGAAAATTGTAAATTTATTGATTAAAAATATGTTTGCAAACAAAATAAAACTATAAACCGCACCAGGGTATAGAAATGAGACTAACCCCTTGGTAATCAAAGATGGCCGCCGGGCCTCCACGTGGCTCTGGCGGCGTAGCGTCATGACGTCCTGGCCCCCCCTTACGCGTTACGTGCGCACGCACTTCATCAGAGGAAGGACAGGCTGGTGTACACACAGTTTCTGTTGAGCTGGCCGACACCGATTGATATTCTGCTCGTGTGTACAGGGCTTAATACAGCCATCACATCTAAGGACAGGTAGGCTGCAATATATCACACTTTTGTTCTTGAGTTTAGATATCCTTTAAACCCTTTTTATGCTGCTATCAGCGTGCAGAGTGATGGGATTAATCTGATGGATATCGACAACTTAGACAATTCTTCTATCAAACATTTATCTACCCAAGGCTAAATAATGGGAGTTCGTATCCTCTTCATCTGTCGACAAGCTCCAAAAATGCTGTTTGATTTGGCTGCAGTCACTGTTCACATCTCAAGACCTGCACAGGTTTGGTGCATGGCTCCTCTGACAGAGAGGTCAATCTGACCCGTTCCGGTCTACTGGCGCGTTTCATGAACTGTCCCTCTAGGCCTCTCGTGTGGTTTGTATGTGAAACACACACAGATCAATTCAGTGTGTCTCCGTCGGAGTAGACACTTTATCTGTTGGTGTCCTTTTTTTCATGTGAAATTGACTGAATATAATAGCATTTTCTTTCAGTGACCTTTCTGAATCACGCCGGCGAAGACCAAAACTGCGTGTTTTTCTTCACTCAAACAGTCCAGTAACAAAGAGGAAAGGGGGGGGGGAAGATAAGTAAGAGATAAAAAGTAGGTTTATAACAGAACCATACAAGAATCATCTTTTCTCTGCCTTTGCTTGTTAGTAATTCCCGTTCTAGCAATTACTGTAGTACTAGGCTGTTTTTGAGCAGAACAAAAGATAAAAGATTGCTTAGTTATAAAAATACAATCCAGGGGGTTATCCACTTGCTATTAGGGGTGGGAAGATTTTTTTTTCTGTCGCCTGATAGCTGCAGTTTTAACTGTAATTGCAGCTCTGAAATAGTTCAGTTGTTCATTGAAAATCAGCGAATGTAATTCTGCGCTTTGTTTGTGTGCAGGCGCTGCTTAAAACTGCCCGGCTTGTATGGAGGTGGTGGGGTATTGACATCTTGAGGCTCTTAAAGCACGGCAATTGGAGACAGGTGCCAACCGGGAGCTGAATGAAAACCATTACAAAAAGGGATGGAATGGCTGGCATTGTTGACCTCCCTTTCAAAAATGGCAGTTGCTTGGCTGCCTCTGGACATGAAGGCAGTAATAACAGTTTTTCTTTAACAAGGCAATCTCTAATATGAGCGTGATCTTAGATCTTATGATTATGATAATGGTGAAACTGGTAGACGAACCCAACCCCTTTCACCACTCACAGTTTGTATCCTCCTCAGTTTCTCAGTTTCTCGCAATCAGCTGGGTGACAAGGCCCTGGAGTTTTCTTTTGCTCCACTGTAATCCATCCAAACTAGGCCCCTTTCACATGAGTGGTCCCATCTGATCTGCCTGTCCGTTTTTTCAGGTAGACCCAGTCACACCCTCCATTCTCCTCTCTAATCCAATCTGCAAAAACAAACAGATGGGGATCCATTTAAATTTTTTTAAAGTGCCTCCGTCTCCTCGTTCTTGCGCCAAGGTGAGTGTACACGTCGCTCCTGCGTTGTTACGTAAACAGCAATCGCACCACACATGTGAGGTATCACCACCAATGTCAGATAAAGAGCAATAATTCTCACCACCAATGTCAGATCAAGAGCAATAATTCTCACCACCAATGTCAGATCAAGAGCAATAATTCTATCACCAGAACTCCTGTGTAAATCTAAAGTGGTAGCCTGTAAAGGCTTTTAAAGTGCCGCATATGGATAATGTCTGTAGTTTGTCGCCGTTCCACAGGCATTTGCAATTTTAAAATGTGACAGGTTCGGTATCTGTTTACTTGGCATAACATCATATTTTATATTTTGCCAAACAATTGAGTATTATATTGTGTTTTGTGCATTAAACTTCATTAAGGTGTATTTTTTTTCTAAAAAAAAATTTGCATTTGAAAAGCCACTGCTCAAATACACTGTAACATAACAAAATTGCTACATCCACCATTTTATTCTCTAGAATGAATTAATAACTAACACAGCTCCATATACTATTGCCAACATCGTCCATGCAGGACCCAATGCGATTCAGAATGCTTTCTTTCCTCGGGTGAATTAAAGAGGAGGATGGTGTAGACAACTTCTTTAATATAACAAATCACAGTGAGCGCTTTGTACATTAACATACAATTAAGTCCATATATATTTGTACACAGGCACAATTGTCATACTTTTGGCTCTGTATGCCACCAGAATGAATTAAAACAAAACAATCCAAATGAATTTGAAATGCAGGCTTAATTCAAGGGGTTGAACATAAATATCATGCAACCTTTTTTATACACCGTCCCTCCATTTTCAGAGGCTCAAATGTAATTGGACAAATAAATATAATCCTAAATAAATGTTAATTTTTAATATTTTTTAGAGAATCCTTTACTGGCAATTACTGCCTGAAGTCTGGAACCCCTGGACATTACCAAAGACTGGGTTTCCTCCTTTCTGATGCTTTGCCAGGCTCTAACTGCAGCTGTCTTCAGCTTCTTGTGGGTCTTTCTGTCTTTAGTTTTGCCTTCAGCAAGTGAAATGCATGCTCAATTGGGTTGAGATCAGGTGATTGACTCGGCCATTGCAGAATATTCCACTTCTTTTCCTTCAAAAGCTCCTGGGTTGCTTTTGCAGTGTATTTTGGATCATTTTCCATCTGTACTGTGAAGTGCCGTCCAATCAACTTTGCTGTATTTGGCTGAATCTGACCTGAGAGTATATCTACAAACACTGCAGAATTCATCCGGCTGCTTCTGTTTTCCGTCACATCATCAATGAACACCAATAACCCAGTGCCACTGGAAGCCATGCATGCCCGTGCCATCACACTGCCTCCACCATGTTTTACAGATGATGTTGTTTTTCTTCCCATCATTCTGGTACAGTTTAATCTTAGTTTCATCCATCCAAAGAATGCTTTTCCAGAACTGGTCTGGCTTTTTAAGATGTTTTTGGCAAAGTCTAATCTGGCTTTTCTATTCTTCAGGCTTATGAATGGTTTGAACCTTGTGGTGAACCCTCTGTATTTGCACTCATGAAGTCTCCTCTTGATTGTACACTTTGACAACGATACGCCCACCTCCTGGAGAGTGTCCTTTCTCTTCAAACATTTGTGAAAGAATAGGTCGCTCTCAGGCGCTCAATGAATTCAAACATAGTACCATGATAGGTTGCCACCTGCACAATAAGTCCATCCGTGAAATTTTCTTGCTACTAAATATTCCACGCTCAACTGTTAGTGGTATTATAACAAAGTGGAAGCAACTGAGAACAACAGCAGCTCAGCCACGAAGTGACAAAAATGACAGAGCAGGGTCAGCGCATGCTGAAGCGCACAGTGCGCAGAAGTCGCCAACTGTCTGCAGAGTCAATAGCTACAGACCTCCAAACTTCATGTGGCCTTCAGATTAGCACAACAACAGTGCGTAGAGAGCTTCATTGAATGGGTTTCCATGGCCGAGCAGCTGCATCCAAGTCTTACATCACCAAGTGCAATGCAAAGCGTCGGATGCCGTGGTGTAAATCACGCCGCCAGTGGACTCTAGAGCAGTGGAGACGTGTTCTCTGGAGTGACAAATCATGCTTCTCTGTCTGGCAATCCGATAGACATGTCTGGGTTTGGCGGTTGCCAGGAGAACGGTACTTACCTGACTGCATTGTGCCAAGTGTACAGTTTGGTGGAGGAGGGATTATGGTGTGGGGTTGTTTTTCAGGGGTTGGGCTTGGCCCCCTAGTTCCAGTGAAGGGAACTCTTAAGGCGTCAGCATACCAAGACATTTTGGACAATTTAATGCTCCCAAGTTTGTGGGAAGAGCTTAGAGATCGCCCCTTCCTGTTCTAACATGACTGCCCACCAGTGCACAAAGCAAGGTCCATAAAGACATGGAGGAGCCAGTTTGGGGTGGAGGAACTTGACTGGCCTGCACAGAGTCCTGACCTCAACCCCATAGAACACCTTTGGGATGAATTAGAACGGATACTGCGAGCCAGGCCTCCTCCCCCGACATCAGTGCCTGACCTGACAAATGTGCTTCTGGAAGAATGGTCCAACCTTCCCATAGACACCCTCCTAAACCTTGTGGACGGCCTTCCCAGAAGAGTTGAAGCTGTTATAGCTGCAAAGGGCGGGGCCAACGCAATACTTACCCATACGGACTAAGACCGGGATGCCATTAAAGTTCATATGCGTGTAAAGGCAGGCGTCCCAATACTTTTGGCAATATAGTGTATATATTTAATTTTCAATGGGGTACATACCATCCTATACACATACACTTGAACTGCTGGTAGCCATATCTTAATAAAAAACAGTCTGCCAGTATCTGCCAGCACCCCCAGAGTCACCAAAGTGAAAACCACCAAAAGGGCCCAATGCTCACACATTGAGGTCACCCAAAGGGCAGCCTAAGTCAAGCTATAAAAATAATGGAAAATGAAAAACATTGCATATATTGGAAAAGACTCCTCCCTAGTCAGTCTGTATTATATATATATATATAGCCAGAGCCCAAGAAATTTTTCAGTTACATGAAGAGGGGGAGTACCTGGATATAGGATCAGATCAGCAGTCCTGATAGCGGAAATAAATGGACTGTCCTATAAATGAATACAAATAAGTGTAATATGTGTAAATTAATAGAGATTGCACCAAAAAGTTGCTTGCGAACAACAATCAATGGCGGTCTCATATATTATAATGAAGGCTCTCAAAAAACACATATAACCTCCTGTATTAAAAATCCATTTTATTCTCCAGGGTCTCTGCTTAAAAAAATATATAATGTTTGGGGGTTCTAAGTAGTTTTCTAGCAAAAAAAATGCTGATTTTACATTTTAGTGAAGGAAATAAGCATTTGATCCCCAGCTGATTTTGAATTTCAAAAAGAAATGATCGGTCTAAAAATCGAATGTTCGGTGTATTGCAACACTGAGAGACAGATTAGCAACAAATAATTCAAAAGAAATGCATTTCTAACAAAATACGGAGAGGAATGTGAGACTGGAACTGGTGTGTAACAGAGATGCTGGGAGTGCCAAACTTCACAAAACCCACCAGGCTTCCCTGCTTTTTGTTTTCCTCCGTGAGATGCTGTCAGTTTTGGTAACACATGTACAGAGGGCTATACACGCTAAAGTTGTCAGAGTTCGTCTGATTCGTCAGGAAACCGGAAAGAATTGGCGCACAATTACATGTAGAAGTTTTGACAGCTCCTTTATCGCAGGCTGTATGTAGGTTATGATTTAGACCGGTGTTTGTCTTTAAGTCGTCTGTAGTTATGTTCAGTCCCTGTCGTTGGTGAAGTGGGTTTTGCGTTCCCCAGAGGGCTCCTGCCAGCGCGCGGTAAAAGTCATCTGGTTTTATTGAGGCTGATGTGCGCGGCACAGAATCTCTCGTCTCCATTAGCATGTCCACAGAAGCCGTATTCCTGATTAAAGTCTTGCAGGAGACCAGCTGCCAGCATCGCTCCCTATAGAAGGCCGGGCTGGATGAGATGAGAAAATTGTCAGCTTCTGTTAGAGTCGGAGCAACTCGCAAAGCCCCTCGCGGGAATTCACTCTCTCTCTATCTTCCCCCTCTTCTAGTTGTTTACTGAGAAGGTCACGCCGCGTCTTTTAATCATGACGACTGCAACATCCATTTACAAAGTACATCTCTGCTCCTCTTTCAGAAAATTTCTGTCTCTTTCTTCAGCGTCCGGGATATGAGCTATTGGGATTCGGATACGACGCTGTCAAGTCAATCTGGGCAGCACGTGGGACTTGGCGGAACTAGTGTGCACTCAGGGGGGTTTTGCAGGGTGATGCTACATCATCAATCATGTGAATAGACACCTCGGACGCAGTCTGGATGACATCGAAAATTGACTTTGACTTCCTGTTCAGCCCACTGTCCCTATCTATATATCTGATGTGATTGGGTATAGAGCAAATGGGATTGTAAAAGCTAATTCATTAAACTGAGAGCGAGAACAATGGCTTTATTCAGAGCAGCCAATGAGCTTCCGCTTTTTTTTTTTTTTACCCTTCCCCGAAAAATTACACTTGACTTGGTCTTTCAGTTATGGTGGCACTTTATGGTAAAATATTGTATTCTGTGTAGGTTTAACCTACCTAGCGGTCTGATTATGTCAGTATTTCTGTGCTCAAAGCGGTACTTTTTTTGCATGGAAATATGTTGTTTTTTTATTGTAGGCCTGTAATTTATAGGAATAACTCACTGACATCTGTCCGAACAAAAGTCTAGTAAGACTATGTTAGTATGTTAAAATTTGAAACATGAAATCATAAATTATAATTTAATAAATAATCCTAAAAAATATAATAATAAATTTAAATAATATAATCAAACCAAAAACACTGAAATGTGAAATAGAGCGCCAAGTTCACACATCACTGAGCAAAGTCGCAGAATCGTTTTCAGTGTCTGATGAGGAATTTCCCCCACGAATCATTATCACTCAATTCTGCAAGTGGTTCTGATTTACTATCGCTGTTCTCTAGCCGGTCTAAAACCGCTTTTGACCTAAAGGGACGCTTTTTGGACGCCATGGACGTTTCCCAGTTTCCAGGCAGAAAGAACAGTAAAAATGCAGGCAGGGCGCAGGACAAAGCACTCGGGACAAAATGTATGTGAAATGGTTTGATACAGGAATGTTATACTATGTGATTTTAGTGTATTTAGTGAATGTCACTTTTTCACATTTTTAAATTTCCCGCCATTTCCGTCCCCCTTACGTCCCGACGTCGCAGGGAACGGAACACAGAAGACAGATGCCGGCATCGGCCGGAGGACATTGCCGGGGACACTGCAGGAGGGACATCGCGGTAGCGCAGGACAAGGTAAGTGAAGAAGAGATCCCGGAGCAATTTTACCCCGAGCTACACTCGGGAATACCGCTAGGGAGGTTAATACCTGTAACAATGGTGCACTTATTACTAGCTATATTGAAGTCTAGCTATACCCTGCAGTGGGGGCCCCCCATTTACAACAGTCTGCAGAGAACAGCACCAGACTGAAGGTGAGTATTTCAATGGTTTTTTGTTTTTTTTTTTTCTTTTGGGTTTTTAGTTTTTTTTTTTTCTAAGCTAACTCTAAAATAGGAGTTCTGCTTTAAAGCTAAACTCTGGGATTAAATAAAATACCCCAGCAGTGGCCTCTCCTTTGTACTGCAAGGGTTAAATGTTTGTTAAAGTGGAACTAACCAACTCAACTATTTTACAGTTTCCCAGAACCATTGCATTCAAGCCATGCTGTGATTGTGACTTGTCACAGTTGCTTGTGCTCTCAACTGAACTATCAATCCATCAAATGGCTGGTGTCCTAATCGGTCACATATGTAGCATCATGGCAACTGAAAACCAAACAGGGGCAAAGATGGCTGTAAAGGATAGGAGGGTTTAGTTCCACTTTATAGTGGTTCTAATGGCAGAAGATTTTTTACCGTAATGCATTTTATGAATTAAGGTAGAACCCCCCCCCCTTCCCTTATACTTACCCGAGCACCATCTCGCTCCATGAGTTCCACAGCCCTCCCGGGTTCCCCTCTCCTCATTGGTTCACACAGCAGCAGGAGCCATTTGCCCTGCTGCTGTCAATCACAGCCAGTGAGCTGATGAGGAGAGAGTAGGGAGCGGGGCCGAGTCATGCTCTGTATATGATTGGACAAAGTCCATTCACAGGAGCGTGGCTTGGGAGCGAGTGTGCTTGAGTACCCCCATAGCAAGAGACTTGCTATTGGGGGCACTCAGATGGGGGGAGGAGCCTGGACCGCAGATGGGGGACCCAACAAGAAAAGATTCTAGTGGTAGAAGGAAAGGTGGTAATACTTACTTTATTTCTCGCTCCCTTGGCTGTTGTCACCCTTTTCTTCTCTCCGGCATTCTGGCTTATGGGTCCTCACATACAAAGCAGGACTACTGGTCCTGCATTGTACTTATTGTGACTGCTGGCCCAAGCGCCTTCAGGAGAGGTCTTCTTACAGATGTCTGTAAAGAACAGCACCAAACTGAAGGTGAGTATTGTGATGAAAATGACTTTTTAATCTTTTAAGTGTTGGGTTGTCTATTATTTATGTTTACACTAAAACAGGAGTTCTGCTTTGCAGCTCTGGAAAACAAAACAAAAATTACCCTTGCAGTGGTGACCCGCCTGTATTGCAAGAGTTAGAGTGTTACTAAACCCACAACAGTACAATCAGTCTGTAGATGCAGTAAAGCATGCTTGTTATACTCACTGTGGAACCTAAGGGGTTAATCCTCTGCATTGTGCAAAAAGGCTGTTTAATCCTATCTTCTCTGATCTTCCCCTTCTTCCAGTGTCCCTTGGTAACACACATCATGTGAAGACAGTCTGCACATGCTCAGTTTGCTGTGTATTGCTATAGAGGTTTTGTTTTCCTTGGTAGAGTGCATGTGATCAGCACAAGGTCAATCAGCACTGTCCAGACAGAGGTCAGGGGTTCTGTATCCTCCTAGAGTAGAAAGAAAACTCCTCCTACAAGCTTTAACATGTGCTTGGCTGCACACTGATAGAAGTCACAAGACTGCTCTAACTGCTGATGAGGAAAGGTATTTAGCAGTTTATATTTACTAAAATAATTGCATTTCCATGTTCTGTGTACTGTGGGAGACCAGATATTGTGAATGCAGGGTCCGGGGAGACCAGATATAGTGAATGCAGGGTCCGGAGAGACCAGATATAGTGAATGCAGGGTCCAGGGAGACTAGATATAGTGAATGCGGGGTCTGGGGAGACCAGATATAGTGAATCCAGGGAGAGCGGATATAGTGAATGCAGGGTCCGGGGAGAGCGGATATAGTGAATGCAGGGTCCAGGGAGACTGGATATAGTGAATGCAGGGTCCAGGGAGACTAAATATAGTGAATGCAGGGTCCAGGGAGACTAGATATAGTGAATGCGGGGTCTGGGGAGACCAGATATAGTGAATGCAGGGTCCGGGGAGAGCGGATATAGTGAATGCAGGGTCCAGGCAGACTGGATATAGTGAATGCAGGGTCCGGGGAGAGCGGATATAGTGAATGCAGGGTCCGGGGAGACCGGATATAGTGAATGCAGGGTCCGGGGAGACCGGATATAGTGAATGCAGGGTCCGGGGAGACCGGATATAGTGAATGCAGGGTCCGGGGAGACCGGATATAGTGAATGCAGGGTCCGGGGAGAGCGGATATAGTGAATGCAGGGTCCGGGGAGACTGGATATAGTGAATGCAGGGTCCGGGGAGACCGGATATAGTGAATGCAGGGTCCGGGGAGAGCGGATATAGTGAATGCAGGGTCCAGGCAGACCGGATATAGTGAATGCAGGGTCCGGGGAGAGCGGATATAGTGAATGCAGGGTCCGGGGAGACTGGATATAGTGAATGCAGGGTCCGGGGAGACTGGATATAGTGAATGCAGGGTCCGGGGAGACTGGATATAGTGAATGCAGGGTCCGGGGAGAGTGGATATAGTGAATGCGGGGTCCAGGGAGACCAGATATAGTGAATGCAGGGTCCTGGGTTTAGGAACACTTTAACTCAAGGGGTAGAGAAAAAAGGCTGTATTACCTTTTTCCTCACTGCCCTTGCCCCAGCACTCTTCTCTTCAATGCTGTAGGTTGTGGGTGGGCCCTCAGCATCCTCATGTACAATGTACTTGATGCAACCGACTGCAAAAGCACCTTGTAGGAGAGGATTCAGGGGATGGGCAACATGGATGAAGGGCGCCTGCCACAGGGATGACTAAAGTATTACACCTAATTCCTCGTCAAATAACTGTTATAGTGTGGAGGGTTTTGTGTGGAGTGGGGCTTTAAAACATGTCTAAACCTACTGCATGGAGCTTTAACCCCTTTGCCAATCAGCCAATCAGAGGCTATCACAGCAATCAGGTGACCTGGAATCAGGAGTTCCGGGTCCTGATTGTTAGTACGGGACCCAGGGCTCTCAGTGAGACCCCTGTCTCTGTGCTGAGAGTGTGCCCCACAGAAAAAGCCCAGTTCAGTGGGGGCGAATATTTACGTATGCTTGATGCCAAGGGATTAATTGTTTGTATCAAATGCAACTGATTTACATTTGTCCATGATGGAAGCGATGAGAGAGATCAAAGGAAACACCAATATATTGTGCATATAACAGAAATGTGTAGGGGGATTGTCTTTTATTGGATGCCATAGGCCCAAGGCTTGCCAACTGGATTTTGCTATTCTAAAGCAACTGAATTTACAGAATGTATAAAAAGTATCAGAAACATCCCATGGAGAAAGCAGGATACTACTATGAAAAGTTCAGTTGTTGCGGACAATGGACTTTCAGCTATTTTCAAATATTTTATGCAAACTTATTTTGAAAAAGTTCCACAAAGCTACCCTTACTAAAGATGTTGTCATCATTTGAGGACAAGAGTTTAATCATCAACTCTATTTTACACTTTTCGGTGTTCTAACACAAATTATTTTATGTAAAAATGTGTTCACCTTCAGCTTTTGAAGTGTTGATTAACAAAATGTAATTTTTTATTGAAAGTGTGACTATTTAAAATTCATTACTAATATACAATTTAACGGACGAGGTGCGCACATCAATAGACTTGGTGTCGGCATGTTGCCCCAAACCGTTTTCAGAAAAATTAAAGATAGAAAGAAAGCAAGTCAGGCAAGTATTACTACTGTTAAAAATGTTCTTTTGTGGGCAAAAGAGGCAAAGTCTCACAATGGGTCACTGCACAGTTCTGAAAGAAATACAGAAAGCACATCAAGATTTAAGTAAGAATACACATTACTCTTGTCCATAGACAATATTTGCTTGTTCCAGAGTTCAGCTTTAATATGGAACCCCGTGAAAAACTTTTATGATGAGGGGTAGGAACTTTTTTATTACTGTTTTTGCCTCATTAGGAAGATTTAAGTAAGTGAGGGTAAATCCAAAATTTTGAGTTGCAAGCAGAACAGGAATAGAGGTTAGAATCACTATTCCACCCCATATTGTTAACTCCCTGAAGAACAACTTTCCATTCAAATGTACCTTGACACTTATCAAATAATATCAACTATTTATGCATTTACATATCAACCAACTTTGAAAAAATGTTTGCTTTAAACTTTATCCCATTGTTTCAAACAATTACAAAAGACCACAACAGTTAGTCAAAAAAGGTCCTTATTTGTTTTGGCCACAACAAAATAATTTAAATGAACTTACTTCATTGTGTTTTTTCTTTTAGAAACCCCTCCAATAAATCTCCCTGTCAAATTCCTTTCATCGCTCCAAACTAAACTTAACTTTGTTTGGGGCTGTAAGTAAGCCAGACTCAAAAATGGCCTTCTTGAATGGGCTTTCCAAACCCAGTCAACTATAACTTAATATCACACCTGGTATGTGCGATGGATTGGTACAAATATGTCCACCTGTAACTCTGGATAGATTCAGAGCAAGCCTCTACCCTTACACCGCTGTACGTCTTTCCATGTCTACCATCCTCCCTTGTATCTCAATTTAAGGTCCATCCACTCATAAGTTTCTCTTTGAAGGTGACCCAATCCATATTTAAAAACAGGAAATGTCCTATGTCCTGTCTCCGATAACTCCTGCAGACCCCCTCTTTAAAGTTATCTGAAAGAAAGGCATGTATAGAAGCCTACACAAGAAGGTCCTTCACCCTCAAAATGCTGCAATAAAGACCTAATCTTGATTTAGAACACTGAGGATCTCCCAACTAAGCCACTTTCTGAGTTGTCTGTCCAAACAAGATGTCTACTGTCATCCTCACAGCATTTGCAGAATTTTGTGTTGAGCCAGATCATGTTAAGACACTCCCTTCTTTTATTGGATCTGTCATTGACTACTGCCCATCTGGAGAAATTGGAAGACGAGCTGGGTATAATCTTTACATCCAAACAAACCGATCATATTTTGTGTGTTAGCCTATACATCTTCAATCTCAAATGTATAACAGGATTTAAAATATTATCTAGATCAGCCATTCTCAACCAGAGTTCCCCCAGAAGTTGCTAGGGGTTCTTTGCGCTCCGGTTGATTGACCACCCATTTGATGGTGCTTGCATAGTTCCAGAGCCAACACCTCTTGGCAAAGCCAACTGCTTGACACCAATACCCACTGACCACAAATCTAAGAGACATTATTCCAACTGACCCCCAGTGAATTTGTTTCAGAAGCAGTTCCCCAAGACCTGAAATTTGTTTCAGAAGCAGTTCCCCAAGACCTGAAATTTTTTTCAAGGCTTCCTTTGGGACAAAAAGTTTTAGAAAGGCAGATCTAGTTGGTACAAACACCTTACATCACTCCATAACATCTATCCTAACTCTTCTTCAAAATGCTGGAAATGCACCGAACATAAAGGTACATATTTACATGTGTCCTGGCCTTCTCCTAAACGTAGGGATTTTGGGGAATCAGCCAGATCTATAAGACTTAAACTCGCTGACTTAAGCTGATTATACACAGAGAGTATTGTTCTGTTCAATCTGCAGAATGAAAAATAAACTGACAGATTCCCACATCCACACAAGTGATGTGAATGTGGGAATCTCCCCTGCTGTGCTATGGTATTCTGACATTAAGGACTCTCCCACCCACCTATCAAAATATATAGATCAGTGCTGCAGCCATTGAATGTATTGCTGATTAAATGCTGTTTTTTCAGAAGGACCATTCAACAGAGACCGGTCTAACTGGCCAAATTTTGACAAATGTATACCCTGCTGTATCTGTTCCATGTAACTCCTATCCATGAAGTGATACAAAGAATTATTACTGATCAAACTAGTCAATATAGCCAGGGCATGCATTCCAGTCCTTTGGAAGCAAAGCTCACCTCCACTATAAAGCCAATGTTTCACACAAATTAATAATCTAATGCACATGGAGGACCCAACCCTCTCACTCCACCATCGGAAAGAGAGATTCAGAAGTACCTGGTGATATTGGATAGAGTTCATATCCACACCAGAATACCAGTCTTGCCAAACTCATTCCTTCAGCTGAACCCAACCGCCACTTACTGTAGAAGGAGATTAGACTCTCCAGTCTCTCAGACCCAGGGGCGGACTGACAACTCATGGGGCCCCCGGGCAATAGGGGATCATGGGGCCCCTGTGTCCTTGCCCAAACTCAAAAAAGCCTATGAAAAAGGTACCAAAGGCATCTCATGGGGCCCCCTACTGACCCCGGGCCCCTCGGGCAGTGCCGAGTTTCCAAATGGTCAGTCTGCCCCTGCTCAGACCCCAAGTCTCTCTTTTACCTTTTCCCCTTTTTCTTTTCCTCTATCTCCTAATATTCATTTCTGTCATTTCCCTTTCCTAACACCAACATGGTCTACATCCCTTTTCTTTCCACATTAAAACCCTTTTCTATATAAAAATAAAGGCCAAGTTGCTAAGACCACGGGACCAGGGGCGGACTGACCATTTGGAAACTCGGGCACTGCCCGAGGGCCCGGGGTCAGTAGGGGGCCCCATGAGATGCCCCTGGTACCTTTTTCATAGGCTTTTTTGAGTTTGGGCATGAACACAGGGGCCCCATGATCCCCTATTGCCCGGGGGCCCCATGAGATGTCAGTCCGCCCCTGCACGGGACTCTCTTGTACTGCAGTCTTCATGCACGTGTTCCATGTTATTGTTCACCTCAAGGATTGTGAACTATTTGACCATCTGTACAAATGATTAAAATGTGTATTAATCCGCAAAAAAGATGAAATAGTATTGCATACAATGTACAGTTCTCTGCTCCCGCTTCTTGCATTAATAATTTACAGAAAACATGCCTAGAGGGAAAATCTTTCAATGGGGGCACTTGTTCCCATGACAGCTGTCTAAAAGGGGATTTTCTTCATACGGAAAAAATATCCTCTCACTTCCTGTGGAGTCTACAGGACAGGAAGTGAAGGGAAATTTCCCTAAAAGGAGACCAATGGCAAAAAAAAATTGACAGTAGTTTTAATCTTCCCCTACTCTATACGACAGAAAAAAAAAAAAGGTTTCAGCTTTGGAAACTTTTAACTCCATTGTTCCAATGCTAGAGTGTGAAAAGACATGTCTGAAATGCTCATAGAATCTGCATGCAGAATGCTGCATTGTTTTGCCAGTGTGCCCCCAGCAGTGAAAGTGTTACATAGGCGGTGTGGAAGACTCTCCTGAGCGGCGAGATCTGATTCGGGCTGCTTGAACCTTGCCAGCGTCAATTAGCGAGTGTTACTTTGTGCCTCTTAATGTTATTGTGGCTCTCACAGCAGTATATCTTCCCGTGACCCATATATCTTTATTACTCACTCCTGTAGCCACAATGGGATTACCAGAGACAAATTGCCTTCCAGCATCCACGCCTAACGCAGGGCCCCGTCTGCCGCACGCTCGCTTTGTGAAGTTCACCTCTTGTGTGAAAGCGAACAGGCGGTGCTTTATAATGACACTAATTAGAGTTATATATCAGGAGCTGGTGCTGGCCCAGCGGATGCAGATGCAAATAGCAGCACCATTCGTAATTATCATTCGTGTTTTATTGTCTCACTTTGGCCTGGGTTAGTTTGGTTTATTCTGTGTGTTGTGACTTTTTTATGTTGTATTGGGTTTCTTTGTTCTTAAAGCAGAGCTCCACCCAAAAGGGGAAGTTCCGCTTTAAGGACTGCTCCCCCGCTCCCCATTAACCTCCCTGACGGTATGATTATTTCCGATTTTTGGTGCTGAAAGCGGTACCATTTTTTTGCATGGAAATATGTAGTTTTTTATTGTAGGCTGTAATTTTTAGGAATAACTCACTGAAATCTGTCCGAACAAGAGTCTAGTAAACATTCCGGGTATGATAAAACTTGAAACACGAAATCATAAATTATAATTTAATTAATAATCATAAAAAATAATAATAAATTTAATTCAATAATATAATCAAACCAAAAACACTGAAATTTGAAATACAGAGGCAAATTCGCACATCGCTGAGCAAAGTCGCAAAATCGTTTTCAGTATCTAAAGACGAAATTCCCCCATGAATCATTATCACTCAATTCTGCAAGTGGTTCTGATTTACTATCGCTGTTCTCTAGCTGGTCTAAACCCGCTTTTGACCTAAAGGGACGCTTTTTGGACGCCATGGACGTTTCTCAGTTTCCAGGCAGAAAGAACATTCAAAATGCAGGCAGGGCGCCGGACAAAGCACTCGGGACAAAATGTATGTGAAATGCATTGAAACAGCAATGTTTTACTATATAATAATCATTTTAAAAAAATGACATTTTTTAAAAATGTCAAATTTGCCGCCGGTTCCGGCGCCTGTACGTCCCGACGTCACAGGGACCGGAACACGGAAGCCGGATGCCGGCATCGGCCGGAGGAGATGGCCGGGGACGCTCCAGGGGACACATCGCGGGAGCGAAGGACAAGGTAAGCGCTGCAGGGACTCCCTGAGCAACGCCGCATGGTAAGCCCGAGTGTAGCTCGGGGTTACCGCTCTTGGTACTGAACTTTTACCCCGAGCTACACTCGGGAATACCGCCAGGGAGGTTAAGGATTGGCACCTTTGGGGGGGGAGCGGGTAACCGAATTTGACAGGTACCCGCTCCCACTTCCGGTCTGATCACCTAGGCGATTGGAAACGGAAGGTGTCCTCCCTCCCTCCCTCCCTGTAGTCTTTTTGGGACACGTGACAGGTCCCAGAAGACTACAGGACCATTCATGAAGCGCAGCGCATACGCAGTGGGTACCTGGCTGTGAAGCTGCAAGCTATCACAGCCGGGTGCCCACACTGAAGATGCTGGCCTCCTGGAATACAGGACGGCCGGTGAAACGGGCTGTGGGGGGACACACCATGGGACCGAGGGACAGGTAAGTGGCTGTTTTTTAAAAGTCAGCAGCTACAGTTTTTGTACAAATAATTGGAATATGCAGCGCCATAAATAGATGATGTAATGTTAAACACGAAATCTCAGCATAATCGCTGGAACATAATATCAACACCTTGAATATAAAAAGTCTGGTATGTGATGAATAAATTCAGTAAAAAAGTTCCTGTGGATTGAACACATGTGAGATGTACACAAATAGCAGGAGCTTCAGATGTTCACTTGATCTAAAATCCTGAAGAATCTAGTACAATAATGCGCTTACCATAGGAACATGCAAACTGAGCGTTGTATGCATGTCATCAGGTATACCATCAGCAACTGGAAAAGGCCTTGGCAGCAATGAGAACAATGACCGGTCATCCAAGATAGACACTTGGGGGGCCTCAGCAAACACTCGGGAGTCACATCTGGTTCACCGGTGGGTCCAACGACGTCCAGCCTCCTGGTGGTACTTCTCCTGAGATTTTTGTAGCTGCTGACTTTTATTCGACAGTGTGAGTGGAGCTCCGCTTTCATGGAGAAAATTATGTTCATATAAAACACAAAGTATAACACATAAAAATGCTCTTTTATGTGTCAGATTGTATGTGCTTTCATTTCTCTTTTAAGTATTGCATTAAAAGTTATATCTTCTGCTATGTTCCCACCAACAGCTGGTCACATTGCATATGCCATGGCATTGGTCCTGTGGTCTCTACCAAAAGGGCCTGTAGGAGGCATTGCCAGCCAGTCAACAGGTCTCACCTGTATCCTGCTCCTTTGGCAGAAACCACAAGATTCATGCCAAAGCATCGGTCATATGGCCAGTACCAGAGAGGTGAAGAAGTCCCTGAGTTACAGAAGATAAATGTATCATATGTGTCTTCCACTGTTCTTAGTACATCACAGTAGGATAATGCTAATGAAGGAAGGTTTAGGTAGCGCAGATCCTCCTTAATGCGCCAAAGAACTTTCACATAGCGGCTTCATGGGGATATTTATTAGAAATGTATGCATTTATGTAAGGTCGCTGCAGATCATATTCTGATGATGTCCTGGAATCTTAGCATTTATTAACACCGTTCCACTTACCTACCTCCTCTCACCTTCTGCCTCTGCTACGTATGGTGGGCAATCAATCTTGCTGGAAGGCACCAGGGGGCATCCTAATATGTAACAGATGTCACATTAGTTAAGCAAACCTGGAACTGGCAGTAGAAGTCTACAAATCTTTCCCTGCAGAACGGATAAAAAAAAAAAAGCACTGAGATACACGAAGCCGTGGCAGAGGGAGTGAACGCATCAATATTCCAGGGAGACGCCTGCTGTCTTTGTACTTTAGAAAACGCCATCAGCTGTTTAATAACATCGAACACGTGTAAATTATTCCCTTTCCCTCTACCTGAGAGGCTGCAGCATGATACCCAACAATGGTGACATGTCTGGTTGGCGCCATGCACTAACTTTCACTCCTCCATGCTGAATTTACTTAAAGCTGAACTCCGGGCAAACAGCCTAACATACCATTGAAATATATATGTATGGGAGCTGTTTCACTTGCAAAAAACTAACCTCATCTTTTGCCCTAACACAATGGACACAGTCCTCCACTCACTCTGATGGGAAGACATTAGTTTTCTTCCATCTTTGCATTCCCTACAACCTCACAAACACCCCCTTTCCTCTCTCTGATCACAATCTCATCACCTTCACAGTGTCCTCATCTTCAAACACCTATCCCTCCGAGCAGCAAACAATTACCTGCAGAAATCTTAACAACTCAAACCCTGCTCCTTTCCACTCTGCAACTGACCACCTCTATGACAAAATCTCTCCCCTGTCCTGACCTGGCCACTGCTATCTACAACAGTTCACTTTCATCCACACTGGACTCACTTGCTCCTCTAACTACACGAAGTATCAGGCCCCGACCATTACAACTGTGGCAGACGGATGACACCGGAAATCTTAAGCGACATAGTCGTGCGCTGGAGCGATTGTGGCGTAAAACCAAATCCCAGCAAGCATTCACCCTATATAAATCTGCTTTCTTAACATACAATTCCTCCCTCCATGCTGCCAAACAAGCCTACTTTGTCACTCTCATCAATAGCTTGTCATCCAGTCCTCGTCGTCTCTTCTCTACTTTTAACTCTCTACTTTCTCCACCTCCACCCAGTACCTTAATCACTGCTTACGAGATTGCAAATCATTTCAAAAACAAGATTGCTGCAATTCTTAGGGGCATTTCCATTGCACAGACATCCATCCGACTTAGCATACCTTATACTAAACCTCCCTCACCACTGCGACTTTTGATACTGTTGACCATCTCCTCCTCCTCAAAAAACTCCACTCTCTTGGCCTCTGAGACTCTGCTCTCTCCTGGTTCTCCTCCTACCTATCACAGCGCTCCTTCAGTTTTACCTATAACTCTAAACAAGAGATCCCTGTGCTCAAATCCATACAGCTAGTGCATGCATTTATCCATCAGGTGCTAAAGGGGTGTAACCACATTAACTCTAGAAATTCTGAAGGACCCTCTGCACACTGGTATATACCCTTTCAAGCAAACTATGCAACAGATAGGGATATTTGGTTCACACATATTGCAATACATGTTTAAGCTGCCCAACTGCGTCAAAGTAATCCCTCTATGGCCAGTCCTACTCTGCCCTGCCAACGCAAGTGCTACTGTGGACACAATGCTAGCATAGGGGAAAAGACACAAATATCCCTATCTGTTGCATAGTTTGCTTGAAAGGGTATATACCAGTGTGCAGAGGGTCCTTCAGAATTTCTAGAGTTAATGTGGTTACACCCCTTTAGCACCTGATGGATAAATGCATGCACTAGCTGTATGGATTTGAGCACAGGGATCTCTTGTTTGTTGTATTGTTGGGTCAGTAGCCAGACCTGAACCTTGTAGCTCTCCCCATTGTGTCTTTTCCCCTATGCTAGCATTGTGTCCACAGTAGCACTTGCGTTGGCAGGGCAGAGTAGGACTGGCCATAGAGGGATTACTTTGACGCAGTTGGGCAGCTTAAACATGTATTGCAATATGTGTGAACCAAATATCCCTATCTGTTGCATAGTTTGCTTGAAAGGGTATATACCAGTGTGCAGAGGGTCCTTCAGAATTACCTATAACTCTGTCTCCTCCTCTCTACTTCCTCTTTCTGTAGGGGCCCCTCAAGGTTCTGTCCTTGGACCCCTTGTCTTCTCCATCTACACCTCCTCCCTTGATCACTTGATAAACTCCAACGGCTTTAAGTACCATCTCTATGCTGATGACACACAAATCTATCTTTCTACTCCTCACCTCACCCCTTCAGTTTCCGCTTGCATTACTATCCTACTAAGTGCCATATCGGCATGGATGTCCCTCCACTTCCTCAAACTCAATCTTTCCATAACTGAGCTCATACTATTCCCTACAGCCGGTGCCCCCTCCCCTGACTTCTCCATCAAGATCAATAACACAACCATCAGTCCCTCCCCTCATGCCAGGGTACTAGATGTAATCCTAGACTCCCATCTGTCCTTTTAGCCCCAAATCCAATCACTGTCCAAATCTTGTAGACTTCACCTTTGCAACATCTCCAAGATACGCCCGTTCTTAACCTCTGAAACTACTAAGCAAATTATTCACTCCCTGTTTTGCTCTCACCTTGACTATTGTAACTCCTTCCTCATCGGCCTACTTAATCACAGGCTATCCCCTTCAGTCTATCATGAATGCTGCTGCCAGACTCATCCACCTTACTAACCGTTCTGTATCTGCCACCCCTCTCTGCTAATCCCTCCACTGGCCTCCACTCAGTGTCCTCCACCCCTCTCTGCCAATCCCTCCACTGGCCTCCACTCAGTGTCCTCCACCCCTCTCTGCCAATCCCTCCACTGGTCTCCACTCAGTGTCCTCCACGCTTCTCTGCCAATCCCTCCACTGGCCTCCACTCAGTGTCCTCCACCCCTCTCTGCCAATCCCTCCACTGGCCTCCACTCAGTGTCCTCCACCCCTCTCTGCCAATCCCTCCACTGGCTTCCCATTGCCCAACGATTAAAATTCAAAACATTAACAATCACAAATAAAACCATTTATAAATCTGTCCCAAATTACATCACCGATCTTGTCTCCAAATATCACCCAAACTGTCCTCTCTGCTCCTCCCATGACCTCCTACTCTCTAGCTCCTTTGTCTCCTCCTCCCGTGCTTGTCTCCAGGACTTCTTCAGAGCTTCCCTCATCCTTTGGAACTCTCGACCCCAATCTATCAGACTATCGTCTACTCTGCCCACTTTTAGACGATCTCTGAAAACCTCTCTCTTCAGGGAAGCCTATCCTGCCTTCAGCTAATAATGGAATCTTCTATTCCTCCTACCAGTCCATCCCCCACAGTTACTACCTTTTGTACCAGTAGCCCCTCCTCCTAGATTGTAAGCTCCCAGGATCAGGGCCCTCCTATCCCTCTTGTATTGAACTGTATTGTTGCTATATTGTCTCCCTTTATTTTGAGCAAACTGTTGGCGCTCTATAAATCCTGTATAATAATAATAAGAATAAGGTCTCTCAGTTCTGCCCCTTGGCTCCATAAGTAATGGCCCATTCAAGCTTTGGCATCCTGGTGTGTTGCATCAGCGCATTTTTTTTTTCAGTTGTGTTTTTTTTATTAGGGAGGCCTATTCAAGGAAATGGTCTGGAAATGCCCCAAAATGTCCAAAAAATAGACATGCACCATTTTTGGCAACACAACACAATATAGTGCGCTGCTGTGCGTTGTGGTGTACTGTACTGCATATGTGTTGAAACTGTGTTGCCTTAGGGCCCATTTCAAGTGCAGTGCATCATGGTAATGTGTGTGTTACCGCAACACGCCATACATGCATTTTAACTGGCACCCCAATGCATTAAGACAATGCAGATCCAACGTGTATAAATTGCAGCATACCATAACGCATATTAATCACTACCATGTGTTCTGATGTACTGTGTTGCCAAAAATGGTGAATGCCTTTTTTTTTTTTTGCACCATTTGGTGTGTTTCCTTTATAATTTTAAGTGGGCTGTCTTTAAGTGTTACTAAACCCGCAGCAGTAAAATCTGTCTGTTTATACAGTAAAGTATGCTTGTTATACTCACTGTGGAACCTAAGGGGTTAATCCTCGGCATTGTGTAAATAGACTGTTTGATCCTGTCTTCTCTGATCCTCCCCTTCTTCCACAGTCCCCAATCCACCTGCTGATAGTACAGAGCCCTAGGAGGCACTCTGTACATGCTCGTTTTAGTGTGTATTGCTAGAGAGTTTTTCTTTGGGAGGGTGCATGTGATCGGCACAGGGCCAGTCAGCACTGTCCAGACGGGGTCAGGGGTCATGCAGCCTCATAGGACAGTCAGAGCAGAAAGAAGACTCCTCCTACAAGCTTTAACCAGTGCTGGGCTGGACACTGATATAAGTCACAAGACTGCTATATACTGCTAATAAAAAAGGTATTTAGTAGTTTATATTTACTAAAATAATTGGATTTCCATGTTGTGTGTACTGTGGGAGACCAGATATAGTGATTGCAGGGTCCGGGGAGACCGGCTATAGTGAATGCAGGGTCCGGGGAGAGCATATATAATGAATGTAGGGTCCAGAGAGACCAGATATAGTGAATGCATGGTCCAGGGAGACCAGATATAGTGAATGCAGGGTCCGGGGAGACCAGATATAGTGAATGAAGGGTCCGGGGAGACCAGATATAATGAATGCAGGGTCTGGGGAGACCAGATATAGTGAATGCAGGGTCCGGGGAGACCTGATATAGTGCATGCACGGTTCGGGGAGACCGGATATAGTGAATGCAGGGTCCTGGGAGACCAGATATAGTGAATGCAGGGTCCAGGGACACCAGATATAGTGAATGCAGGGTCCATGGACACCGGATATAGTGAATGCAGGGTCCAGGGACACCAGATATAGTGAATGCAGGGTCCGGGGACACCGGATATAGTGAATGCAGGGTCCGGGGAGACCGGATATAGTGAATGCAGGGTCCGGGGAGAATGGATATAGTGAATGCAGGGTTTGGGGAGACCAGATATAGTGAATGCAGGGTCCAGGGAGACCAGATATAGTGAATGCAGGGTCCGGGGAGACCAGATATAGTGAATGCAGGGTCCAGGGAGACCAGATATAGTGAATGCAGGGTCCTGGGTTTAGTAACAATTTAATGCAATGCACGTTAATATGTGAAAAAAAAAAACACGCTTGAATGCATTGCACCAAGATAACAAGATCTGAATAGGCCCTTGGTGCATTGGGGTGCCATTCAAAATTGAATTGCATCACAATGTGTTACCCAGTGTAACATGCATTGCACCCCTTTCACACTGTTCCGGTATGGTTTGACCACACCACTGGAGCAGCGCAGTTTACCTGCAGGTTTGGTGCAGATTAGCTGCTCTTTCCCATAGAGTTCCATTATGCCTGTCGTTTTGGTGCACTTTCTGAAAGCCCACCAAAACTCCTGTATGCTGCATCTTTGGTGGGTTTCCAGAAAGCACACAAAAATTGCAGGACATCTTGCAACTCTATGGGAGAGAGCCGCTAATCTGCACCAAACCTGTGGGTAAACTGCGCTACTCCCGCGGTGCGGCCAAACCGCACCAGAACAGTGTGAAAAGCTTTTTTACTGCAGCAGAACAGTGTGTTTTGGGCCCTTAAATCTAATGAAGGGAGCAAATATAAATCCTTCCTAAGGAAGCCTGCACAATTATATTAATTGAGTACTGAAAATTTAGATTCTTAAATAAGTCCAATAACAGCGGTTCTCTTTAAACAAGTCCGCTCCTCCTGCCCGCTCCTCATTTCTGAATCTCATCACGTTTCGCGTTCCCTTTGGTTTCAGAGACGTACACATGTAAAATATTTTTTATGGGGCGTCTTTAATATGTCTGCCATTGTGAATGTTGTAAGAGGCGACTCATAACTCAGCCTGACTGATTGTAATGTTGCCACCAGATTCATATACTTTATCCTGCTTCTAATTTGTGGCTTTCCTCTGCATCTTTTTATTCAAAATCATATTTTATTAGGTTCTGGTGTTTTGTGATGCGGAATGTGAATAATGATCTCAGACAAGAGGAAGGATGGGGGATATGATTGTAAAGCTGTAAAAAAAAATAGGAGAACTTTTTGTAGAATGCTGGAAAACATTGAGTTGACCAATTGCTCCAGAAACCGCTTTTCTAGATGATATATTTGACCATATCAATGAAATCTGTGTTGAGATATTATTTTATTGTGTATCGGATACAGAAGTGTTCATAAAGGTAGCTTCTGCATTGCCCATTCTCAAAACGGTTGGTAAACATCAAATCTGAGAGTATAGGATGTGGGAAACAGATTCGGGATAGGATTCCTTGTTTGTTTCTAGGTATTTATTACCTATCACAGAAATCACAGTAATCTCCCCACCACCACCTCCGACAATGTCGTCTTCTGCTTTTTTTTTGCAGAGCCATTCAGCCATTCAGGTGTCATCCAGGGTCATCATCTAAAGTGCACCACACCTGAAAGATATAATAGAAGTCTAAAGCGAAGTGCAGCTAACTTGCAGGAAAACTGCAGGTTACTGCACTGCACCCACAGTGTGGGTAAACCGCATCAGCAGGGGTGGACTGACAACTCATGGGGCCCCCGGGCAATAGGGGATCATGGGGCCTGTGTGTCCTTGCCCAAACTCAAAAAAGCCTATGAAAAAGGTACCAGGGGCATCTCATGGGGCCCCCTACTGACCCCGGGCCCTGGGGCAGTGCCCGAGTTTCCAAATGGTCAGTCTGCCCCTGTGCATCAGTGAGAAAGCAGTCTTATAGGGGGCTCATAACCAGGGGTGGACTGACAACTCATGGGGCCCCCGGGCAATAGGGGATCATGGGGCCCGTGTGTCCTTGCCCAAACTCAAAAAAGCCTATGAAAAAGGTACCAGGGGCATCTCATGGGGCCCCCTACTGACCCTGGGCCCTCGGGCAGTGCCCGAGTTTCCAAATGGTCAGTCCGCCCCTGCGCATCAGTGAGAAAGCAGTCTTATAGGGGGCTCATGACCAGGGGTGGACTGACAGCTCATGGGGCCCCCGGGCAATAGGGGATCATGGGGCCCCTGTGTCCGTGCCCAAACTCAAAAAAGCCTATGAAAAAGGTACCAGGGGCATCTCATGGGGCCCCCTACTGACCCTGGGCCCTCGGGCAGTGCCCGAGTTTCCAAATGGTCAGTCCGCCCCTGCTCATGACCATAGGGGCTTGTTACATTTGCGGTTTGGGGGGGGGGGTAAAACCTCATATTTGAGACGTGTTTACAACAACGCCCCATGCTCCAGGGGGCCTGTGTGGCCTCATCTGTTTTACACTTGGAAAGGAGAGGCGGCAGGGGCGGCACATACAGGGGCGGCACATACAGGAACCAATCTTCTCCATTTTCCTCCTGCAACCACTGAATACCCACAGGGGGGAGAGAAGCAGAAGTCGGGACTCAGTGGCTTCAAATGGTTGCACACCCTTGCTGTAAATCCTGGTTCTGGTGCACTTCCTGGCTGTGCTTACAAATGTCTTACATAGATCAGCCCCTGCTGCAGCTTCCTACCTTGTGACTTGCTGCCAAGCTACAATATTGCAGTCTGATTACTGGGGTAGAGGAGTTTGGGGAAATGGTTCATCCTTTTTAGTGGCTAAGTGGTTAGCACTTCCGCCTGGCAGCACTCGGGTCACTGGTTCAAATCCCAACCAATGCACCACCTGCCTGGAGTCTGCATGTTCTCCCTGTGCCTGCGTGGGTTTCCTTCGGGTGCTCTGGTTTCCTCCCACACTCCAAAGACATGCTGGTAGGTGAATTGCCTCCTGTCTAAATTGGCCCTAGTATGTGTATGTATGAATGTGAGTTTGGGACCTTAGATTGTACACCCCTTGGGGGTTAGGGACTGATGTGAATGTACAATATAAATGTAAAGCACTGCGTAAATTGACAGCGCTATATAAGTACCTGAAATAAATAAATAAATCCTTCTTGCAGCAGAATGGTGACATCATCTCAGTCTAGGCAAAATCACTGAACTGGAGCTCATGGATAGCTTATGTGTACAAGTGATAGCACTGGATTGAAAGAAGCAAGGTATTAGGCTGGTGAATGGAAAGTCGAGTAAGCCCCCCTTCAAAGGGGCTAATGTGCAATAAAGGTGCAGTTTGAACAGACTTCATTCTGGTCCCAGGATGCTTCCTCTTTGATTGATTGCCTCAAAGAGATCAGCAGATGACCAACACTGGAGTGGATATTGAGGAACGACTAGTACAAAAGTTCATGGTACTCAGGGGGTCTATTCAAAATGTTTATTGATAAAAATCATCATGCGCAGCCACTGCGTTTTGGGGAAATGCCTCCCACTTCCTCAGGGCTGAAGTAGTACAAGCAATCAAACTCATGGTGAGATACAGTTTGGCGACCTGTAACAGGGCTTGACAACACTGTCAAAGCAGATGATGTAAAGAAGATCACATAAACCACCATGCCATTAGTTCTTTATGTGATCCGCTTTGAGGGCTGGTTCACACCAGAATGCAGTATGGGAAAAGTGTGTTTTGTGCATGTTTCCCACGCCGTATTCAAAACGCACTGCCTTTGCAATCTGCTGCAGTTGCCAATACATTGTTAACATCACCACAGTGCATATGCGGGCACCAGATCACATGGTACTGCAGTACCATCTAATATGGTGCAGCACATTTTTCAAAAGTAGTGCGTGAACTACTTTTTTGTGCAGTCTGGTGCAATTTGCAACCCATTCTGGGCTGCCAAATTGCACTGCAGGAGACGCATAGGAATCCTGTGCAATTGTGGTGTGAACAGACCCTAACAGTCTTGCTCAAGCCTCGTTACAGGTTGCCTAATTATATCACACCATGAGTATAAGGGGAGCAGATTTGAGGTAGCAGGGTACAGGATACAGATACAGGGCAGGAGCAGGAACAAGATCAGGCAGGAAATAGGCTAAATCAGCAAGCAAGTCTCTGGCAAGACACTGAAGCAAGAGGGAATAGTAGAGGAGGGAATAAATATCCTCCCAGCAGCCAGCATCAGATGAAGACTAATTGCTAGGATCTGCTGGCTGCTGGGAGACACCTACTGGTGGACACCAGAACTACAGCCATATGGTTCGGGAACCACAGTGCCACCAGCAGGTGGCAATAGCTGGAGGTTGTATAAAATCTTGTAGCGGGTCATAGTTTAGAGACTCCTGGTCTAATCAATCATAGCTAAAATTCTGGGCTGCCAAATTGCACTGCAGGAGAACGCATAGGAATCTCGTGCAACTGTGGTGTGAACCGACCCTAACAGTCTTGCTCAAGCCTCGTTACAGGTTGCCTAATGGTATCTCACCATGAGTAAGGGGAGCAGATTTGAGGTAGCAGGGTATAGGATGCAGGTACAGGGCAGGAGCAGGAACAAGATCAGGCAGGAACTAGGCTAAATCAGCAAGCAAGTCTCTGGCAAGTTCCTCCTGATTAGAGCGGATCTACATTGTCTGGCCAGGGGCCGGGGAGGCAGAGAGTCCGCGGAACAGTGCCCCCTGAGTGGTCGCCTCAGGGGTGCTCCTAGTAGCACATGGGGATGGGATCCCAAGTGTGAAATGTGCACATGGTCACTACTCCAAAACACTTTTTCTGCACTGCGCCTTTTAGAGCTAGGCCTTTTGGCTAAGTCCAGGTCAATTTTTACGCTACAGGCCTCAGGGCCTAGCCAGTGAACAATTGCACGGCCACTTTTTTTATTTTTATTTACTTATTTATTTAATTTATTTTTCTCCCACGTTTGTATCTCGTCACTTATGTGTGTGTTTTTTTTCTCACGGATTTGGGTGTGGGTCCTTGGGCCTACCCTGAAGTCTAGGGGGAGGATGTGTGGCCTTTTGGTTCCTTCCTCCCCTGTTCCTGGGGGGGGGGCCTCTCTTTGGGAGAGCCCCCTGACCTAGTACTTGGTGGCTGGCTTCGGCTAGCCAAAAGGAGAGTGGTCCGCCAGGCCTTTTGGCTAGGTGGATCATGTGAACAAAGCACACACCTAAGTGCACTTTTTTGTGTTGGTGTTTTGCACTTGCACGTTTTTGTTCACTTACGGGTTTTTCGTTTTTCGCACTTCCGCGGACTTAAAAAAAAAAATAAAAAATGCAAGTCTCTGGCAAGACACTGAAGCAAGAGGGAATAGTAGAGGAGGGACTAAATACCCTCCCAGTAGCCAGCATCAGATGAAGACTTAATTGCTAGGATCTGCTGGCTGCTGGGAGACACCTACTGGTGGACACCAGAACTACAGCAGTATGGTTCGGGATCCACAGTGCCACCAGCAGGTGATAATAGCTGGAGGCTGGATAAAATCTTGTAGCAGGTCACAGTTTAGAGACCCCTGGTCTAATCAATCATAGCTAAAATTCTTGCCATGCGGGTGACATATTTGAAAATATTCTGTTATGCAGGTGGCTATTTAGATACAGGTACTGCCCCACAGATTTAGATGCAGACACCAACAGGTAGACATAAAGAACTTGTAGGCGGTTGTCGCTTGTGTTTGCCATGACACTTTTTTGTGTTGGTGTTTTGCACTTGCACATTTTTGTTCACTTACGGGTTTTTCGTTTTTCGCACTTCCGCGGACTTAAAAAAAAAAATAAAAATGCAAGTCTCTGGCAAGACAATGAAGCAAGATAGAATAGTAGAGGAGGGACTAAATACCCTCCCAGTAGCCAGCATCAGATGAAGGCTTAATTGCTAGGATCTTCTGGCTGTTGGGAGACACCTACTGGTGGACACCAGAACTACAGCCGTATGGTTTGGGAACCACAGTGCCACCAGCAGGTGACAATAGCTGGAGGTTGGATAAAATCTTGTAGCGGGTCATACTGGTCTAATCAATCATAGCTAAAATTCTTGCCATGTGGGTGACATATTTGAAAATATTCTGTTATGCAGGTGGCTATTTAGATACAGGTACTGCCCCACAGATTTAGATGCAGACACCGACAGGTAGACATAAATTACTTGTAGGCAGGTGTCGCTTGTGTTTGCCATGACACTTTTTTTTTTTTTAATAAGATAACTGTCATTTTTAACAATGCTTCCTCAATGCCATTTGGTTCAGTCCTTTTGTAGGTGTCTCATTTTCAATAATCACCGCTTTTGTGCTCTACCTGCCAGGCTGAGCTGGGGACTCAAGTGGTCCACTTAGGCACAAAGCAGAAACAGCAAGCTGAACTGGCAGCCAGAGCTTGCTGGGTGACAAAAGGGTAATATAGTCTCTGGGCTTATTCAGCTCTCTTTCTGCCTCTCTGCTGAGAGACTGCCAATTAGCTTGGCAGCCCCTGACAATTGCAACTGCTTTCCTATTTTATTATATCATTTCCCCCCCCCCACCGCCGAACGTGATGAGGACACCTATGTATTAGAGAGTGGACTGTAAGTGCCAGCTTATTTCATAGTCGGCGTTGAAAAGCTGTCAGATGATAATGTCTCTTGGCTATTGTGCTTATGACACAGCCAGAAAGGAAGCAGAAGAGGAGAAGAGACTAGCGCCAATCCAGCCAGCGTTTTATCTTACCTAGCGTTCAAAACAAGCCGAGACGAGGAATCTGGTGCTGTGCCCATCCCCGTGCCAGTGATGAGTGACTGCAATCAGAAGAGGAACATACGGCGTCGAACGCTCGAGAACTCCTGATATTTACATAGCCGATTAATTATTTTCACTCTGTTTTCATCTCGCTTGTCACTTTAGACAAAAATAAAAGCGTGGTAGGATATTGCCAAATGCAGTTTTGGATTAGGAATTTGTGGCGCTAGTGCCTAATAAACCTGGCCGCGCCGAGTTACAAAACTAGTTAGGGCAAACAGCTAAATATATATTTGAAATACCTATATGGGAAGGGTTTTAACTGCTAAAGGATTTATTTATTTCAGGTACTTATATAGCGCCGTCAATTTACGCAGCACTTTGCACATATATTGTACATTCACATCAGTTCCTAACCCTCAAGGGGCGTACAATCTAAGGTCCCTAACCCTCAAGGGGTGTACAATCTAAGGTCCCTAACCCTCAAGGGGCATACAAGCTAAGGTCCCTAACCCTCAAGGGGAGTACAATCTAAGGTCCCTAACCCTCAAGGGGCGTGCAGTCTAAGGTCCCTAACTTACATTCATACATTCACATACAATTTAGACAGGATCAAATTCAACTCCCAGCACGTCGTTGGAGTGTGGGAGGAAACTGGAGTACCTGGAGGAAACCCGCACAGGGAGAACATGCAGGTGTTGCTGTGGTTGGGATTCAAACCGGCGACCCAGGCGGAAGTGCTAACCACTTAGCCACTGTGCTGCCCAATTGATAATTGTGTTTGTCCAGGTCTGTGATCCAGGTGGTACAGTCAAGAGAATGGCTCCACTCTTTCTTGGGTCTATGTTTCCTCTTTCTGTGTCACCTGCCTGCTCATTGGGCAATAATTCAACATAATCAAACTGCTAATTACTAATTCCATGTCTAAGGCAGCTGACACAGAAATCTGTAATTTTCAAACTGTAACTATTTAATTCCCGTAATGCACGCTGTGGAGCACTGTGGTGGTGAGTCACACGGCCATTCGCACTCGAGCGTGTTCTGACATGTTCTAATTTGCACTTTCCTGGGTCACAGACCAGTTGACTCAGTCTTTACGGAGTAGCGGAAGAAATAACACGCGTGTACGTTATGCTGTTGGCCGAAATTAGTAACTGGAATTGGGAGCAGCGGATTAATATCACATTTTGCATGAAAATTGGCAAAATTTTGAATGAAACTTTAGCTCTGTTGAACAGGATTATGGTGAAGAAATCAAGTGTTTTTGAATGGCATAGGCAGTTTATGGAGAGGTGGGAGGATGACCATGATGACACAAGAAGTGGGCATCCAAAAATGCAAAGGATGGATGTAAATCCTAGATTGCAAGTTCCAAGGAGCAAGGCCCTCCTAACCCTCTTGTATTGAACTGTATTGTTGCTGTATTGTCTCCCGTTATATTGTAAAGCGCTGAGCAAACTGTTGGCGCTATATAAATCCTGTATAATAATAATATATAAATCCTGTATAATAATAATATATATAAATCCTGTATAATAATATTATATATACAGTCAGGTCCATAAATATTGGGACATCTACACAATTCTAACATTTTTGGCTCTATACACCACCACAATGGATTTGAAATGAACCGAGCAAGATGTGCTTTAACTGCAGACTGTCAGCTTTAATTTGAGGGTATTTACATCCAAATCAGGTGACCGGTGTAGGAATTACAACAGTTTGCATATGTGCCTCCCACTTGTTAAGGGACCAAAAGTAATGGGACAGAATAATAATCATAAATCAAACTTTCACTTTTTAATACTTGGAAGCAAATCCTTTGCAGTCAATTACAGCCTGAAGTCTGGAACGCATAGACATCACCAGACGCTGGGTTTCATCCCTGGTGATGCTCTGCCAGGCCTCTACTGCAACTGTCTTCAGTTCCTGCTTGTTCTTGGGGCATTTTCCCTTCAGTTTTGTATTCAGCAAGTGAAATGCATGCTCAATCGGATTCAGGTCAGGTGATTGACTTGGCCATTGCATAACATTCCACTTCTTTCCCTTAAAAAACTCTTTGGTTGCTTTTGCAGTATGCTTTGGGTCATTGTCCATCTGCACTGTGAAGCGGCGTCCAATGAGTTGTGAAGCATTTGGCTGAATATGAGCAGATAATATTGCCCAGAACACTTCAGAATTCATCCTGCTGCTTTTGTCAGCAGCCACATCATCAATAAATACAAGAGAAGCAGTTCCATTGGCAGCCATACATGCCCACGCCATGACACTACCACCACCATGCTTCACTGATGAGGTGGTATACTTAGGATCATGAGCAGTTCCTTCTCCATACTCTTCTCTTCCCATCACTCTGGTACAAGTTGATCTTGGTCTCATCTGTCCATAGGATGTTGTTCCAGAACTGTGAAGGTTTTTTAGATGTCGTTTGGCAAACTCTAATCTGGCTTTCCTGTTTTTGAGGCTCACCAATGGTTTACATCTTGTGGTGAACCCTCTGTATTCACTCTGGTGAAGTCTTCTCTTGATTGTTGACTTTGACACACATACACCTACCTCCTGGAGAGTGTTCTTGATCTGGCCAACTGTTGTGAAGGGTGTTTTCTTCACCAGGGAAAGAATTCTTCGGTCATCCACCACAGTTGTTTTCCGTGGTCTTCCGGGTCTTTTGGTGTTGCTGAGCTCACCGGTGCGTTCCTTCTTTTTAAGAATCTTCCAAACAGTTGTTTTGGCCACGCCTAATGTTTTTGCTATCTCTCTGATGGGTTTGTTTTGTTTTTTCAGCCTAATGATGGCTTGCTTCACTGATAGTGACAGCTCTTTGGATCTCATCTTGAGAGTTGACAGCAACAGATTCCAAATGCAAATAGCACACTTGAAATGAACTCTGGACCTTTTATCTGCTCATTGTAATTGGGATAATGAGGGAATAACACACACCTGGCCATGGAACAGCTGAGAAGCTAATTGTCTCATTACTTTTGGTCCCTTAACAAGTGGGAGGCACATATGCAAACTGTTGTAATTCCTACATCGTTTACCTAATTTGGATGTAAATACCCTCAAATTAAAGCTGACAGCCTGCAGTTAAAGCACATCTTGTTCGTTTCATTTCAAATCCATTGTGGTGGTGTATAGCGCCAAAAATGTTAGAATTGTGTCGATGTCCCAATATTTATGGACCTGACTGTAAATCCTGTATAATTATAATAAATGTGGAAAATGAAAAGGTTACAGGAATCTTTTCGGAACAAAAGACCTAACAAGTGGATTCTCCACCAAGACAATGCTCCTGCACATGATTCATTAAGCGGTTGCGAGGCCCAGAAATCCATTCTGAAACTTGACCACCTTATTCCCCAATGCTTTTCTGCTCGTACTTTTCTTATGGGTCACAAAAGTGCATTTACTTTTGCTCTCCTGACCCAGAGCCATCTGATAGTGGGCTATTGATGTGGCAGAGGCAAGGCTCTGCAAGGAAATCAACAATAATATCGAGATCCACTCAAATGTCTGACCGCAGCTGGTTCAACCTCTGTGTGCCGCTTAGAGTCTGAGCCAGCCGCTTGCGCCCCATCCCCTGCACAGCACTCCCAGTGAGCACTGGAGGAGCAGAGTAGGGAGAAGTGACTGACAGTCACTGCTCTCAGCTCTGAGTAGACCAAGAACCAAGCAATCTGCAGTCATCGGATCGCTCAGTTTATGGGCTTATAACCGATGTGGGATAGCTGCAGCATCACACCAATGCTGCAGCATAGGGATACATAACCCATCTGGATTGAGGCTCCAGCCTCTTTGGAGGCATGGGTTCGAATCCCACTTCTGACACCAGATTGCAAGATTCAACCTATGTCTGTATCCCCTGTCCTCGTTGTTTCCACCCTCAGGCCTGGGAAAAATAAAGCTTCAGGCACCGAAGTGTGCAAGTTAAATCTCTGAAAGTTTAATGCATGACAAGAACGGTTATACAGAACTCAGTAAGCGTTGCTTAGTCTCAGGATGACCAATGAAACATTCCATTCTTATCAATATAGTTGCGTGAAGAACAGAAACTGCAAATAGTTGAGGGATACCATATAAAGAAGTTCCGTTTACAGAAATGAAACTAGTCTAAGAAAACGAGAGAGAAGCGACAAAACCGAAACTAACTGTTCACACGTCTAAAAATGGAGGCATTATACAAAATGGATGCCAGTTAATAAGATATATTTCCTTATAGGAATGAGTATGGATGTTTGTTTTTTTACAAACCCATACTTCTCCTTTAAGCCCCGGTGCACAGTATAGCTTGCATGTGAATCGTATGGGAACTGTACCACATTCCTGTGCAATTCAGATAACATTCAGTGCGGTGTGATTTGAGCTCATTCATTTTGAATAGTCTCAGTTCGCACCGCATGGCACCAAAAATGTGCAGGCACCTTTTTTTTGAGCCACACTGCAATCAGATCGCATGGTCATTTTGTACCATGCGATTCGGTGCAGGCAAACTGCACTGCATCTGCGATCCATTTGGGGTGTCATCAACTTTGTATTGACACCTGTAGAGGATTGCAAAATCGTTTCCGGCACCACATATCTGAGAATGCAGAATGTTACCCAAGAAGCTAATCCCAAAGGCAAGTGGAAGGCAAAGGACTCGCCACCAGTATTGCCTGGGGTCCCTGCAGCTGACCTTCCCCCATTATAAACGTACCATATTCGCTCCCATGTCAGATCTCCCCCCCCCCCCAATGGGTGGTGGTTTGATTACTAGTGAGCAGGGACGGACTGACAACTCATGGGGCCCCCGGGCAATAGGGGATCATGGGGCCCCTGTGTCCTTGCCCAAACTCAAAAAAGCCTATGAAAAAGGTACCAGGGGCATCTCATGGGGCCCCCTACTGACCGTGGGCCCTCGGGCAGTGCCCGAGTTTCCAAATGGTCAGTCCGCCCCTGCTAGTGAGGGAATATTCAAGATGCAGCAGGAGAGTGTGGGAAGCACAGATCCACAGTATAAATGAAGCAGAACAGGGAGATCATTGCAAGTCAGGTAATCCGATACAGCTTCCCCTTCAGCAAGGGGAACATCACCAAATCTCATTCCAAATCTGGTGATAGTAGAGCAGAGACAGCAGTGCCTTCGGTAATCTCACACTGTGGATATACAGCAATTAGGCTCAAGGCCAGCATTTCTCAACCTTTTTTCAGTCAAGGCACCCTTTACAATTATGTACAGTCCCGAGGCATACTTTAAAATTACAGACTGTCTTGTGGCACCCCGTTCTAAAATGGGGTGCCTCAAGGCTGTCCATAATTTTAAATGGTCAGCCCATTCTACAATGTAAAAAATTCTAATAGATTCTAATAGTTTTATATAACACACACATGTAGGACACCCAACATTAGAGGTGATTTATTCTTCCAAAGCAAATACACTTTTGCACACTGGTACTGACTAGTATTCAATTGTTTCTCTTCTCCCTCAGTTTTTATCCATCACTGAGGTAATGTGACCCCAGCACTGATGGAGAGGGGCAGGGGAGGGTCAAACTAGGATGCTGTGCAGGCAGCTGACATCCTCCTTATCAACTGATGATGTCAGGATGCCAGTGGCTAGAAGGTCGTAATGGCGCACAATGGAAACCTGTGGCTTTGTGCAGGGGTGGACTGACAACTAATGGGGCCCTGGGCAATAGGGGATCATGGGGCCCCTGTGTCCTTGCCCAAACTCAAAAAAGCCTATGAAAAAGGTAAAAGGGGCATCTCATGGGGCCCCCTACTGACCCCGGGCAGTGCCCGAGTTTCCAAATGGTCAGTCCACCCCTGGCTTTGTGTAACTAAAAGGCAGGCTTGTTCCACCCGCTGGCTTGTATACAAGTTTTGGTTTTTTAGACATTTTGCCAAGACACCGCAGGGTGCCTGGGCACCCTCGTTGAGAAAGGCTGACCTAGACACATGAAATACATTGCTGTTTTTCTGGAGGAATTCAAGACAAACCACAACTTAAAGTGTTACTAAACCCACAACAGTAACATCAGTCTGTATATGCAGTAAAGCATGCTTGTTATACTCACTGTGGAACTTAAGGGGTTCATCTTCCACATTGTGTAAAAAGGATGTTTAATCCTATCTTCTCTGATCCTCCCCTTTTTCTACTGTCCCCAATCCATCTGCTGATAGAACAGAGCCTTGGATGCAAGCTGCACATGCTCAGTTTGTTGTGTATTGCTAGAGAGTTTTTTTTTTCTTGGGAGGGTGCATGTGATCAGCACAGGGCCAATCAGCACTGTCCAGACAGAGGGCCAGGGGTCCTGCATTCTCATAGGACAGTGAGAGAATAAAAACTCCTCCTACAAGCTTTAACCAGTGCCATGCTGGACACTGATATAAGTCACAAGACTGCTCTAACTGCTGATGAGAAAAGGTATTTAGCAGTTTATATTTACTAAAATAATTGCATTTCCATGTTCTGTGTACTGTGGGAGACCGGATATAGTGAATGCAGGGTCCGGGGAGACCAGATATAGTGAATGCAGGGTCCGGGGAGAGCGGATATAGTGAATGCAGGGTCTAGGGAGACCAGATATAGTGAATGCAGGGTCCAGGGAGACCAGATATAGTGAATGCGGGGTCCGGGGAGACCAGATATAGTGAATGCAGGGTCCGGGGAGACCAGATATAGTGAATGCAGGGTCCGGGGAGACCAGATATAGTGAATGCAGGGTCTAGGGAGACCAGATATAGTGAATGCAGGGTCCGGGGAGGCCAGATATAGTGAATGCAGGGTCCGGGGTGACCAGATATAGTGAATGCAGGGTCCGGGGTGACCAGATATAGTGAATGCAGGGTCCGGGGAGACCAGATATAGTGAATGCAGGGTCCGGGGAGACCAGATATAGTGAATGCAGGGTCCGGGGAGACCAGATATAGTGAATGCAGGGTCCGGGGAGACCAGACATAGTGAATGCAGGGTCCGGGGAGACCAGATATAGTGAATGAAGGGCCCGGGGAGACCAGATATAGTGAATGCAGGGTCCGGGGAGACCAGATATAGTGAATGCAGGGTCCTGGGTTTGGTAACACTTTAATATTTCTACGTATTGTCTATAACATGGCAAATCTTCAGTTTTGGAGTTTCTGCCCACTTATCTCAGCAGTCATTAAAAAGGGATGCTAATTGCATTTCTTGACATAAAGGTGACCTCAGCTCAACTTTTTCAACACAGATGAACTCTTGAAACAACTTTCCAGTCTCAGGGAACCCCTGCTAACCATGACTATATCTACATCTCATTATACATTGTGACGGTCAGTGTGCAAAATGCTCCTTACACTTGTGGTCATTGGGAAGACTTTTACCCCCTTACAGATCGCTAAAGAGATCAATGGTATCAGTGAGAATCTGAGAGACAGAAATTGCTCATTGCTCAAGGAACCCCTAGCAACTTCTGGAGGAGCCTTTGGGTTCTGTGGAACCCTGGTTGAGAAACCCTGCTCTGGGGAGAGCATTGATAAATACATGTATGTCAACATATACTGTATGTGAATTGCAATTTTAGTTTCATCAGCTAGACATTACAGTATTAATGTGCCTATTCTCTTCTGAGAGTTGCTCAGTTTATAGCCAGCCTCTTAGACAGCTTAAATTTGATGTCTGTTTGTCAAGCAGATTTTATAATCATCCTGTTCACACAGTCGCACCACCCTGAGGGAGTGAAGGCGCGTCAGGACTGAGTAATCGCCAGACTAGAGTGTGGTGATGAGGCCGGTCGCTGGAGAAATTCAGAAGCCGCTTTGTGGATGAGTTTTAACTGAATGATGTTAATTACAGCGAAAATTCAGATAAATACACAGACTTGTATGTAACATTAATGCATCGTGTGCTTATTAATAATTGAACTGTCCTATTCTATGCTTTGGTGACATTGCTCTTTTGTGTGGTGGGAAATTACAGGTGGTAATGAATAATACAAATTTTCAGCTTGAGTCATTATTACAGCATCTACCTGAAAGTAATTATTCAGGTGAATTTAATTTCACTTATTTGCATAATTGATATGCAGAATGGTAGTTTCTTCTCCCTCTGACTGTCCCTGTCATGGAGAATGCAACAAAAGAAATAGGAACACCTTAAAAGTGGACCCTTAACTCCAAGATAAGAGGGAGTATCCAAACCTGCAAGGAGTCAGGAATTGTGGCAGGGAGTTCTCACCTAGGGTTCTGTGAAACCTTAGGGTTCCTCCAGAGGCTTCTAGAGGTTCCTTCAACCTATTGGTTTGAGAAAGAGGCAGATTCGAAACACGTAACCATGCCCCGCACATGCAGTCACTTCCAGAGCCACGTGCGTTCCACCATCAGCCATCTTGTGGTCTCCCAGTGCTTTCCAAGGCTCTCATTCACATCCATAGGCTTCAGTAACAGCTGAACCCTGCTCGGCTCTCTTGCCTCTGGATGATTAATGGACAATTGGATCCATGTGAGGCAAAAGGCCCAACTGTTACAAGGGTCATAACCCTTTACCTCCTACAGATGCTGCAATCCCTGTCCTGCAAAGGTCCATCCCTGGAGGCTGTCCCTGAATGACGTTTCCATATGTATATGCCTGATATCACTACATTTATTAAAGACGTTTTTATTCCGCTACACTCAGATGCACCCTCTGCTGTTCTTATCTGTTCCTTGAGCTCTGGTAGATTGACCTCCAATGTTATGGTACTTACTTAATTCTCTGACCAATACCTTATGGCAGACTCTGCATCATTACACCAATGGTCTTTTTTTGCTGTCTGTTGCATTCTAACCACCACTGAAAGTGGGGCATTCTTCCCACTGACCACCAATGAATTGGGTTTAGCAAGGGTTCCCCGAAACCTGAAAGTGTTTCAGGGGTTCCTCTTGGTTAAACTAGTTTATAAAAACTGCTCCAAGATATAAGAAGCCTTGAAAAGCATTGATTTACTCTACATGGTTTTACCTGACTATTGCACCTGATGAGCTTGTTGGACATCCAATTGCAAAACCATTATGGAGTTGCCCTACTCCTATAAAAGCTTCCTTCTGGGAAGGCGTTTCACAAAATTTAGAAGCGTGCTGTTGGAATTTGCACCCATTCAGCCAAAAAAACTGATCTGGCTCACAATCGACGTTCCAGTTCTGTGCAGGCCACTCAAGTTCCTCAATGCCAAACTCATTAGGCCATGTCTTTATGGAGCTGGCTATGTTCATGCTGGAACAGAAAAAGGCTTTCCCCAAACTGTTGCCACAAGGTTGGAAGTACTCAATTGTCTAAAATGTCTCTGTATGCCGTAGCAACTGTACCTATCCACCGGAAACATTTAAAATCAGTTATTTAGAGTGGTTTCCACATTATTTTGGCCATGGAGTGAGTATAGCTGTTTTATTACTGTTCAGCTCGGTTTCCCACTAGACCATGCTCTGTAGATTTGCCACGTAGAGTTGCAGCATGGATATGCAGGTGTGTTAAGGTCATAGCACGAGGTGGACTTCATCTCCAGGGCTGTGAGCTGTCCACCCACATGGTGTGAGACCTAATACTTTACTTCTCACCTGTTACAGATCAATGGCTCAAATTATTTGTATTCCTCTGTTGGCTGGTGTAACTGCACTCCTTAACCTCCAAACATCTGTTGAGTTTTCCAGTAAATTAAACATGAACTGCACTGCTACTGTTTAAGTGCCTTCATTTCTATAATTATTTCCGACACAGTATCCGTTCAAGTTGGTCTTAGAACTTTCAGTTTAAAGTACATCTAAAGGCTCCTATATGACAGTCAAAGCAAGTCCTAAATCCAGTTACTATGTGATTCACAAACGTCAGAAAACGAGAAAAAAAAATGTACTTTGCCATTCCCAACTTAACCTCCTTCATTTGTGTTTCACACGTGCCCCCTCCCAGAGATTGCAGCTCACAGTGGGAGGGTTTCAGCAACTGAGGCAATGCCAATCCAGAAAGCAGTGGCAGGATTAGGTGTAGCCAAGTGCTAATTTATGAGCTACAGCTTCTGATTTATGGGGGCCATAGACGGGTCGAAAATCGGCCGGAAAAAAAAATCGGCCAATTTTCGCACCGTTAGTGGGTTAATTGGTCAGCCGTTTTTCGGAGTTTTGGCACTTTTTTTTTATCAGTCATGTTGGAAAGTTTGCAGCCGATTTTGATGATTGGCCGATTTTCCCGCCAATGATGGGCAAATCTGCTGATCGTTTTATCGTGACCTGCAAGAAGGAGAAAAAATAAGAAGAAAAAGAAGAAGCAGAAATAGAAGAAGAAGAAAAAGAAGAATTCCAGTCCGCTATTATATTTTATATCAGTGGTTCTCAACCTTCCTAATGCCGTGACCCTTTAATACAGTTCCTCATGTTGTGGTGACCCCCAACCATAAAATTATTTACCCAGTAATTATAATTCATGAGTGTCCTTTTACCTCCAATACTGCTGCTTTCAACACAGCAGCTGCTTTCTACACAGTAGCTGCTCTTTACACATCGGAAATATGTGTTTTCTGATGGTCTTAGAGGACCCCTGTGAAAGGGTCGTTCGACCCCAAAAGGGGTCACGACCCACAGGTTGAGAACCACTGTTTTATATGAAAGTCTTGCGGTTGCAACAATGTATCCATTTGTATCCGAATAAAACCATCTGTATCCGAAATGGATACAAATGGATACATTGTTGCAACCGCAAGACTTTTTCATGTAAAATATAATAGCAGAGCCCTCTGCAAGGGACAGAAGTAATTATGGGCTTAAATGTAGACGGGCCGAAAATCGGCCAATTTTTTTTTCTTACTGTTGGTGGTAATGGTGGACGATTGAACGACCGATTTTTAATTTTTTTTTTTTTAAAAAGTCCGGTTTTCAACCCTTCTATGGCCTACGTTAGCAGTGCCAATGCAACATTTTTTTTTTAATCCCCCTGTGCAAGGAGGCAAAGCCTGTGAGAGAGGGGCAATTCTGCTCTGAATTCAAGAGCAGTAGAGCATCATTACCACAGCATCACAGGAAGCTGTATTAGATGGACTTCACTGGCAGGATCAGCAGATATTTATGGGACTTTGCAGGAAGATTAAAGCTGGCCATACATTGTGAGAAGTTTGATCAGTGGGTGGCCCTGGTACCGCTTTCCCCCCCGACATCCGTCGATTGAAAAATCAGGCTGGGTAGAAAACTGTTGGTTAATTAAGCATCTGCTGCATCTGGTTGGCCTATGCCAGCTGTCAGAATACAGCGGGAGAGTCAATCATCCACATAAAATCTGTATGTGTATGGCCAGCAAGGAAGAACTGTAAATGCAGCTATTTCAATTTTTTCTTTCACTAAGGGCTCATGTACACTGCAGCTGATAAACTCACATTCAGGAGCTGTTCAGCGTTTTTTTCAGCAGCCCCTGAACTCTCCCTAATGTTTTCCTATGTGTCCGTGTACACATCATCGTTTACAGTCATTTACAGGCATTTGAGTTTACAGTTGTTTTTTTGAACGCAGAAAACTTGCGTTTAGCAGTCGATTTTATCAGCGTTTCAAACGCAAAACGCTTGTAAACGCAGCAAATCACATTTATAAGCGTTTGTGTCTGAAATTTTTTTTGTTACTCTTCAAGTTCCCAATGCTGTCCAGAGCCTTTTTTCATCATGAAAAATGCATGCAAAGAAATGTTAATGAGCAGCTCACACCTAATTATTTCAACACATACTGCTGTCTCTGCTTCTACTCTCTGTATTTCTCTGAAACAGTCTGAAATAGTTAATAATTTACCACTTTTCAGTGCATTCTGGACATTTGGGAGGTTCTCCTGTGCCTATCTTTAAAAAACGCTTCTAAACGCAAACGCGCATAAACACGTTATGCAAACACGGCTAAACAGACGTTTTTTAACCTACATTTTCCAGCAGTCAGTTTCCATCATTCAGAAGTGTCCTGTGTACATGGGGCCTAACTGTCCTTGCTGCGGAGACTCGCCATGACCATTGTCACCAACACTAAAATTGATGCAAGCCTTTACTGCGCCAGTTCCACAAAAAAAGCTCAGTTACAATATGCCGGACACCTTGACATGCGTCAGTGGGTTTTTATGTGGCATTGGTGCAGTAAAGGTTTCTGTTTGGCAACTCAACCAAGCAGCTCTTTTTTGTTCAAGTATCTTTCTATTGTGCTCTTTGAAACAACCACACAGTCTTTTTCCAGAGCAGCCTGTATTTCTCCTGAGGCTGCCTGTTCATTTTCATTGTATTCAACAATTCTTCTGGCAGTTGTGGTTGCAATCTTTCTTGGTCTATCTGACCTTGACTTGGTATCTAGAGATCTCCGAATTTTCCATTTCTTTTGTGATTGATCAGTACTGACTGGCATAGTCAAGGCTTTTGATATCTTTTTATATTATAGCGTCAACAGTTTGCTCAGTGCTTTACAATATACCGGGAGACAATACAGTTCAATACAAGAGGGATAGGAGGGCCCTGATCCTGGGAGCTTACAATCTAGGAGATTTATCCTTTTCCATCTTTATAAATTTCCATTACCTTGTTACGCAGGTCTTTTACCAGTTCCTTTCTGCTCCCCAGGGCTCAGTATCTAGCCTGCTCAGTGCATCCACGTAAGAGCTAGCAAACTCCTTGACTATTTATACACAGACACTTACTTCAGTTTAAAAAATCACAGATGTGGGAAGTTAACCTTTAATTGACATTTTAACCTGTGTGTGTGTGTGTGTGTGTGTCACCAATGCCAAAAACTTCAGGGAATGGAAACTTTTAATCATGGCCATTTTCAGTGGTTTGTTGTTATGATTTAAAAAGGAGCCAAACAACTATGTGATAATAAATGTATTCATATGATTACTATCCTTAATTAAAAGAGAGTTTTTTTTGGCATGATCAGTCATAATTTCAATATCAATGCCAAAAGTTCACGATTTCTTCCAGGTTATGCAAACTTTTGAGCACAACTGTAAAGTTACCAAATTCTACAATCCACCCAACACAAGACCGCTCCATCACCCCCAATGCTCCAGTGGTCTTGAATAGTGGACTGTTCCTGACATCATCAAGCCCAGAGCAGGCTCCATAGACCAGGAAGAGTCCACCGCTGGATTGTGGGGGAGCACATTCACGAACGGTTGAGTATGAGCTTTATCCTTGGACAAAATGAGCAGCTGACCCGTGGAAGTGCAGGAACACCGTGACTGCATGGGAAAACTTTTTTTTTTTTTCCTGGAGTTTGGCTTTGAGAACACATAGAATTACATCAGACATCAAACTTATATGTAAAGAAGAGTTTTCCTTTAAAATAATTTCGTCTAATAAATCCCAAGCTCTTGGAAACACAAAGTACAAGCAAACCTTTAGATTGTAAGCTCCATGAGCAGGGCCCTCACATTCCTTCTGTACTGAAATGTATTGTAATTGTACTGTCTCCCTTATATTGTAAAGCGCTGAGCAAACTGTTGGCTCTATATAAATCCTGTCTAATAATAATAATCTAATGACTGCAATATACTGTAGTAGATTTTTGTTCTTGGATTTAGATATAGTTTAACAAGAGATCATCAAGAAAAGGGCAAAAAATTCACAAAAATGTAAATACACTGGCCATATACTTGGGTTTCTACTTGTATATATCAGAATGCTTTAACCCCCCGGCGGTATTCCCGAGTGTAGCTCGGGGTAAAATGTCACTACCAAAAGCGGTAACCCCGAGCTACACTCGGGCTTACCATGCGGCGCTGCATAGGGATTCCCTGCAGAGCTTACCTTGTCCTTCGCTCCCGCGATGTGTCCCCTGCAGCGTCCCCGGCCATCTCCTCCGGCCGATGCCGGCATTCGGCTTCTGTGTTCCGGTCCCTGTGACGTCGGGACGTACGGGTGCCACCGGCGGCGGGAAATTTGAAAATTTTTTAAAATGTCATTTTTTTCCAAAAAATTTTACATAGCAAAACATTGCTGTTTCAACCCATTTCACATACATTTTGTCCCGAGTGCTTTGTCCGGCGCCCTGCCTGCATTTTTACTGTTCTTTCTGCCTGGAAACTGAGAAAAGTCCATGGCGTCCAAAAAGCGTCCCTTTAGGTCAAAAGCGGTTTTAGACCGGCTAGAGAACAGCGATAGTAAATCAGAACCACTTGCAGAATTGAGTGATAATGATTTGTGGGGGAAATTCCTCATCAGACACTGAAAACGATTCTGCGACTTTGCTCAGCGATGTGCGAACTTGGCGCTCTATTTCACATTTCAGTGTTTTTGGTTTGATTATATTATTGAATTAAATGTATTATAATTATATTATTTTTTATGATTATTAAATTATAATTTATGATTTCGTGTTTCAAGTTTTATCATACCCAGGATGTTTACTAGACTCTTGTTCGGACAGATTTCAGTGAGTTATTCCTAAAAATTACAGCCTACAATAAAAAAACTACATATTTCCATGCAAAATAATGTACCGCTTTCAGCACCAAAAATCTGAAAAAATCTGAAAAAATCAGACTGCTAGGGAGGTTAAGTGGCCCTTTAAGTTAATTTCTATGATATTGGAAGCCTGCGCATGTGTTGGTTAGGGAGCGGGATGAGTTATATTTTATTTATTAGAGAAATGGTAACCGTACGGAGATGCATGAAATTTACTGCTTTGCATTATTGTGCGAGGAGGGACAGATTAGTAAATCTATCAATGGAACAGATGTCTGTATTTTGTGCAGGATATAAATTATCTATATTTCGCGGGGAAAAAGGCAATAAACTCATAAAACTTCGTTCTCTTTCAATTAGCTTAAAGGCATCAATATCCCATTAAAAAACAAAGGCTTGGTGAACAAGGAGAACAGCACCTGTCTACCTTTGTACAATCGTGTTGCGGGCCTGGCCGATATTTCCTAGGATGTTGCTTATTGGATGACTAACCATCATCATTGTCACTATGACTTTCCAGTTCCTAGTGAACTGATAGGCTGTTGATTCTCTTTGAAAAACAAAACAAAAATAACACATCTGTTGATTCTCTTTAAAAAACAAAACAAAAATAACACATCTTTGGTCTGTGTCAATGACAAGTCCACAGCCCAAGTGACCATATCTTCCTATCTCTGCACATTTTGACAGAATTGCTGGGACCTACCCATATGGAAGAAAAATATATTTGAAATATAAAAATGTTTTATCCAAGACCTGTAGCAAAATGTATTTTGGACAAAATTTATGAAGAAAATTTTTTTTTTATTTGATGTTTTATTGCAGAAAGTAAAAACCATTTTTTTCAAAATTGTTGGTTTTCTTTTGTTTGTATTGCAAAAAGCCCACTGGTGAACAAATGCTACCAAACAAAAGCTCTATTTTTGTGAAGCAATGATATAAATTTCATATGGATACAGTGTTGCATGACCGCACAACTGTCAGCTAAAATGGCATAGTGCGGTATTGCAATAAATGCCCTGGTCATGAAAGGGGTAAAATCTTCCGGAGGTCAAGTGGTTAAAGTGATTGTAAATGTATTCCACATTTTTATTGGACTAAAAATCCACACATTGGTTTTCTGTTAAGAAAAAATAAAAATCCACATATTGGATTAAATATGGCTGTCATGGGTACACAAAACATAGGGGGGCTTCGACCCATATGGAAGAAAAATATATTTGAAATATATTTAGAAAATATTCTTCCCAAATATATTGACATACATTTGAAATGCTAAAATTTTAGCCATATTCAATATATATATATATATATATATATATATATATATATAAAATGTTGAAATGCATTTTTTATATATTACAAAATACATAAAAAATATTTTTAGAAATATATCTTTTTTTAAAATATATTCTTCAGATTTTTTTTTTTCAACATATAAAAGTCCTTTAAACATATTTTTACATATAGTTGTAAATGCATTCCAAAACTGTAGATTTATATTTTTAAAGACATACAGTATACAGTATTTGAAATGTGGAAATAAGAAAAATTAATAATAGCGCCTATGGTCAAAATTGTATAACTTACTAATAGTGTACCAGCTGCAAAAAATCACCATATATAAAGTGTACCAATAAATAAATAATTTGCGCTAGTAAATGTATATAAATATATATTAAAAAAATCATCAAATCATAAGTCCAGAAAAAAATATATATATGCCAATACCACAAAAAAATATAACAAAACTTTTAAGTGCAAAAAACTTTTGTGCAAAAAAAGTGTCTAAATATGAAGAATTTCACCAAAAAACCTTGATAATATAATGGCAGATCATCCATAAATATATCTTCAGAAACGGAAACTCTACAACACACCGATCCTCATCGATCGAAATAACAGGATGAAAAACTTTGTAGTTAATCGAAAATCCACTTCTCCAATAGATAAAGGACCACCTTCAATCGTATCCATGGGGGGAAATGCCAAGCACTCGAGAGAAACAGAAAGACTTCATGGTGCAATATTATAAAAACCAATTCCTTTATTAGGTACTCATTGCACTTACTCAAGAGGTGTCCCAGCCGACACCAGCATCAACAGCATAACAGCAATCACATAAACGAGCCTGGCTACTCAGCACATGCGCAGTAGCTGGCAGCCAAAAACGTAATGACGTCACATCAATCAAGCTCCGCCCTACGCGTTTCGTCATCGATGTCCTCATCCGCTCCGTGAGGACGTCGATGACGAAATGCGTAGGGCGGAGCTTGATTGATGTGACGTCATTACGTTTTTGGCTGCCAGCTACTGCGCATGTGCTGAGTAGCCAGGCTCGTTTATGTAATTGCTGTTATGCTGTTGATGCTGGTGTCGGCTGGGACACCTCTTGAGTAAGTGCAATGAGTACCTAATAAAGGAATTGGTTTTTATAATATTGCACCATGAAGTCTTTTTGTTTCTCTCGAGTGCTTGGCATTTCCCCCCATGGATACGATTGAAGGTGGTCCTTTATCTATTGGAGAAGTGGATTTTCGATTAACTACAAAGTTTTTCATCCTGTTATTTCGATCGATGAGGATCGGTGTGTTGTAGAGTTTCCGTTTCTGAAGATATATTTATGGATGATCTGCCATTATATTATCAAGGTTTTTTGGTGAAATTCTTCATATTTAGACACTTTTTTTGCACAAAAGTTTTTTGCACTTAAAAGTTTTTTTATATTTTTTTGTGGTATTGGCATATATATATTTTTTTCTGGACTTATGATTTGATGATTTTTTTATATATATTTATATACATTTACTAGCGCAAATTATTTATTTATTAGTATTTGAAATGTGTTTTTAAAAATATTTTTCATATATTTTGTAATAAAAATGCATTTTAACAAGTATGTCAATATATTTTGGGAAGAATATTTTTAAAATATATTTCAAATAATATTTTTTTTCCATGTGGGTACCTATAGTACTTTGATCCTATCCTCTATAGAGAGTGAGATCTGACCTACTCACAGGTTGCAAAATCTTGTATAATATTGAGCAATTGTGATATTCTCAAGTGATGCAAAAATCGGGAGCATCTGTTGTATTTATCTGTCTGTTTAAAGGTGAAATAGATACAGTATATACAATATAAGGCCTCATGCACATTGGGTGTAAAAACACAGCATTGAAGGGCTGTTGACTTTTATTTTCAGCCTCTAAATTCACCTTTATGTTTGCCTATGTGGCCATGCACACATAGGCATTTTCAGGTGTATTGTCACCTAGTCAACCCCAGCATGGTGGCCAGGTACTATAGCACTGTGTAAAAGTCCTGAGTAACCGAGTACCTATAGGCTTGCTTGCCTTATGGGAAAGGGGGCTGATATAGGTGAAGAACACAGAAGCCAGCTATAGTGTCTGGCCACCTGCATTAGGAGTATTCCTAATGCAGGTGGCCAGACACTATAGCTGGCTTCTGTGTTCCTCACCTATATCAGCCCCCTTTCCCATAAGGCAAGCAAGCCTATAGGTACTCGGTTACCTAGGACTTATACACAGTGCTATAGTACCTGGCCACCATGCTGTGGCAGACGCAAACTGAACACAGCAAACATGTACTTGTGGTTGGCAGACAGGCAGAGTGATTCAATGATGGTTCAGGTATAAGACAGACAAGGTTCATAATAGTCAGGATCAATCCGTAGTCAAAAGGTAGGCAGAGTTCAAAGAATTGTCTGAGTTCCAATCCAAGGTCATAAAACAGCAGACAAACAGAGAGCTTGGAGCATGTGTTAAATGCACAAGCATGAGACTGCAGGTTTGGCTGGCTTAAATCAGGTTTGACTGTGAACGAGGTTTTCTTTCAGGAAAAAAACATACAACATGCAGCCTGTATGATATGTCTGGGATTCCATTCAAACATCAGATGTGGATAAAATACTTCAGAATTATTATTATTATACATGATTTATATAGCGCCAACAGTTTGCTCAGTGCTTTACAATATAACGGGAGACAATACAGCAACAATACAGTTCAATACAAGAGGGATAGGAGGGCCCTGCTCCTGGGAGCTTACAATCTAGGAGGGAGGGGCTAGTGGTACAAAAGGTAGTAACTGTGGGGAATGGACTGGTAGGAAGAGTAGAAGATTCCAGTATAAGCTGAGGGCAGGATACTTATGGAGCCAAGGGGCAGAACTGAGAGACCTTATTCTTATTATTATTATACAGGATTTATAGAGCGCCAACAGTTTGCTCAAAATAAAGGGAGACAATATAGCAACAATACAGTTCAATACAAAAGGGATAGGAGGGCCCTGCTCCTTGGAGCTTACAATCTAGGAGGGAGGGGCTAGTGGTACAAAAGGTAATAACTGTGGGGGATGGACTGGTAGGAAGAGTAGAAGATTCCAGTATAAGCTGAGGGCAGGATAGGCTTCCCTGAAGAGAGAGGTTTTCAGAGATCGCCTAAAAGTGAGCAGAGAAGGGGATAGTCTGATGAACTGGGGTAGAGAGTTCCAGAGGATGGGGGAAGCTCTGGAGAAGTCCTGGAGACAAGCATGGGAGGAGGAGACAAGGGAGCTAGAGAGTAGGAGGTCTTGCGAGGAGCGGAGAGGACGGGTTGGGTGATAATTAAATTAGTTGACTTAATGAGATTGATTTACTAAAGGCAAATAGACTATGCATTTTGCAAGTGCAGTTGCTCAAGTGCTTAGTAAATGAGGCAAAGCTTCACTGTGTAAAGAATACCCATGCGAGGAAATAAAAAAAAAATAAAGGAATTTTGCTTGCACATGATTGGATGATGGAAGTCAACAGTTTTAACAGATTTACTAAGCTCTGGAGCAAATGCCCTTGCAGAGTGCACAGTCTATTTGCCTTTAGTAAATCAACCCCAATGATGACAAAAAAATAATGTTCTGACTAACAATTTTTTTAGGAAAGTTCCAACGAAAATCTAATTGTGCATGGCCAGCTTTATATTCCCACATCTGATAGGGGGTTGGATTTAGTAATGGAGCATTCCCTGTGTTCAAGCCCAGATCCACCTAGAGATATTGCATATTTAAACATGCTGCTGCAGAAGCACAAATTACAGGCAACTGGGATATCAAGTCTTGACATTTACAGGGGCGGCCTTTTGGCACATCTTCAGGCTACATTTGCAAATAAACCGGTGTTATGGCTGAAATGTGACCTACTTATCATGGTTTGTGTCTCGGGGCATCTTGACCTAGTGAAGGCCAGGTACCCTGGAGAAGGTTTGACCTAGTTGAGGTGTCTATTATAATGCACAAAAAGCAAAATGGTTTCATAAATTGAGAGATGACAATCAATGTATAGTTCCCAGCAGTCACAACAAAATGAAATACTGTGACTTTCGTAAGGTTCTGCCAGAGCTACACACTCAGAATGTCAGTCTGCTTTTGACAAAGTGTGGATAGCCAGTGCATGACACTAAAGCAACACCTCTTGATTTTTTTTTTCTACAGATTGTCTCATGGGGTAGGCCTTTCGGCAATTTTTGCTTCCAGACTGCAAAGCCTAGCCATTGTACTCATGTTTGCACTTTTTTTAATATTTTACAGTGCCTTGAAAAAGTATTCATACCCCTTGAAATTTTCAAAAAAAATTTCATGTTACAACCAAAAGCATAAATGTATTTTTATTGGGGTTTTATGTGATAGACCAACACAAAATGGCACATAATTGTGAAGTGGAAGGAAAATTATTTTCTAATTTTTTTACAAATAAATATCCAAAAAGTGTGGCGTGCATTTGTATTCAGCCTCCTTTACTTTGATACCCCTAACTAAAATCTAGTGGAACCAATTGCCTTCAGAAGTCGCCTAATTAGTAAATAGAGTCCCCCTGTGTTTCATTTAATTCAGTATAAATACAGCTGTTCTGTGAAGCCCTCAGAGGTTTGTTAGAGAAGATTAGTGAACAAACAGCATTATGAAGGCCAAGGAACACACCAGACAGGTCAGGGATAAAGTTGTGGAGACGTTTAAAGCAGGGTTAGGTTATAAAAAAAACCCCCATGTTTTGAACATCTCACAGAGCACTGTTCAAGCCATATTCCGAAAATGGAAAGAGTATGACACAACTGCAAACCTACCAAAACATGGCCGTCCACCTAAACTGAAAGGCCGGGCAAGGAGAGCATTCATCAGAGAAGGAGCCAAGAGGCCCATGGTGACTCTGGAGGAGCTGCAGAGATCCACAGCTCAGGTGGGAGAATCTGTCCGCAGGACAACTATTAGTCGTGCACTCCACAAATCTGCCCTTTATGGAAGAGTGGCGAGAAGAAAGCCATTGTTGGAAGAAAGCCATAAAACGTCCCATTGCAGTTTGCGATAAGCCATGTGGGGGACACAGCAAACATGTGGAAGAAGGGGCTCTGGTCAGAGGAGACCAAAATGGGACTTTTTGGCCTAAATGCAAAATGCTATGTGTGGCAAAAAACTAATACTGCAAATCACCCTGAACACCCCATCCCCACCGTGAAACATGGTGGTGGCAGCATCATGTTGTGGCAGAATAAACTGCTAAACTCCCCTAAACTGTGTACAAAAATGCTCAATATCAGCATTTTTTTCTGCAAAGGGAACTGGCCTTTTTAAGCCCAGTGTGCATGGAGCCTTACAATCTAAGGCCTCCAGAGGATTTACCCCCCCCCCCCCCCCCCTTCCTGACCAGGCCATTTTTTGCGATAAAGCGCCGTGTTACTTTAACTGACAATTGCGCGGTCAATGAACACTGTTCATAAATAACATTTATGTCCTTTTTTCCCACAAATAGAGCATTCTTTCAGTGGTATTTGATGATCTCTGTGTTGCTTTATTTTTTGCGCTATAAACAAAAAAAGACCGACAATTTGGAAATAAAAACAATATTTTCTTACTTTTTGCTATAAAGCATATCCAGTATATAAATTTAAAAATTCTAATTTATTCATGAATTTAGGCCAAAATGTATTCTGCTCCATGTCTTTGCTAAAAATAAATGTAAATTAATTGGTTTACTTGAAAGTTATGGCGGTATATATACTGTATTTTTTAAATTTTTTCTTATACTAGTAATGGTGGCGATCAGTGACTTATAGCGGGACTGCGGCGGCCATTCTGACACTGGGGGGAACTGACTAACTACCACTGACATCCCAATGACACTAATACAGTGATCAGTGCTAATAAAAAGCACTGACACTGTACTAGTGGCACTGGGAAGGAAGGGGTTAACATCTGAGGCGATCAAAGGGTTAACTGTGTGCTGTTTTACATCATGTGCTGTGTGTGTTTTACTAGGGAGACATGCTGCTGTGCAGAGAAATACACAGCAACATGTGCTTGCTGGCAGGAGAGAGACTTGTGTTGTTTACACACAGGCAAGGGTGTACTGACAACTCATGGGGCCCCTGGGCAATAGGGGATCATGGGGCCCCTGTGTCCTTGCCCAACCTCAAAAAAACCTATGAAAAAGGTACCAGGGGCGGACTGACAACTCATGGGGCCCCTGGGCAATAGGGGATCATGGGGCCCCTGTGTCCTTGCCAAACTCAAAAAAGCCTATGAAAAAGGTACCAGGGGCATCTCATGGGGCCCCCTACTGACCCCGGGCCCTCAGGCAAAGCCCGAGTTTCCAAATGGTCAGTCCGCCACTGCCAGGGGCATCTCATGGGGCCCCCTACTGACCCCGGGCCCTCGGGCAGTGCCCGAGTTTCCAAATGGTCAGTCCGCACCTGCACACAGGTCTCTCACCTGTCAGTTTTACTTGGTGATCGCCGGATGCCGACAGGGAATCTACAGCCGGGACCCAGTGCTTGACATGCCTAGCCGCCAATGGAAATGTAAATGACGTATATATATGTGATTTTGCGCAGCCCTGCCGCTCTGTAGCAGTAGTTCTACTATGGGGCAGCAGGGAAGCGGTTAAAGAAACAGTCGCCAGGCCATTCATTTCTACAAAATCTCTCTCTTAAGATGTGCATGGACAGGGGCGGACTGACCATTCAAGCATGCAGGCACTGCCCGAGGACCCGGGCTCAGTAGGGGGCCCCATGAGATACCCCTGATACCTTTCATTGGCTTTTTCATAGGCTTTTTTGGGTGTGTGTGAGGACACAGGGGCCCCATGATCCCCCTATTGCCCGGGGGCCCCATGAGTTGTCAGTCCGCCCCTGTGCATGGAACATAGTTAATGCATATATTTTTCTGCAAAAGACTCCCTTGTGTAAACATCCAAAAGCCTTGAGACTGCTACTGGGCACCGCCATCTTGGATGAGGTGAACTCAAGAATGGCTTTTTAATGAAAAAAATTCTACTTTACTTTTTATTTAATTATTCTGTTGCTGTATGTGTTGTTTTATCAGAAATGTATCCGTGCAAATCTGTAATGTTCTGGAAATGTTTACTTAATGTTCAGTAGAAGTTGAGACTTGTATCATCTGAATTGGTTTTTACAGATTGGGCTCAGATCTCCAGGCACTCATTATTGTTTAAAAGCACTTCTAGAAAAATAAATAAAGCACCTGATTTGGCTGAAAGTTCCTTTTTTTTTTTTTTTTTTTTTGCAGATTTTGAACCAGAGGTGTGCTGTGCTTTTAATTACCCCCGGCAGCCCTGCTGGATAGGTTCCATATTGCTTCTGAACACTGGCCCTTCTAGGTGACCTTGTAGATGTCATTTAATTCCCATGTGTTACCTACTACAATATTTGTTTCCTTCTGCACTTTTGCAAAACTTGCTATATAGCTCATTGGTGTTTCGGCAAACGAAATGATTATTATTATGTGGAAGTTGTTACTGAATTGGAGCAACTTATCCAGCTGTGAGCGAACCTACTTATTTCTTCATATTCCTAGAACTCCTCGGGAGCGCTGCTTTTACCGCTGGAAATCTTGTTTTGATTAGAATTTTTTTTTTCCTGCACCGAACACCCCGGGTTTTTGATCACAGACCGTTCTCTGAGACGGCATTTTTTTTTTTTTTTTTTCCACCCTCGTTCCATTTTCCGCCTCCTTCCAAAGTGCTGATTGCGGTTTACTCTGTTATTGCCAAATGAATTTTTGCAGCCGCACTCAAAAGGTAGCAGCAAGGGGGTCAGTTTAGTAAATGACTTTTATTTTAATCTATACAGCGCATAGGGAGGCAGCCAGACCTGTATACAGTCATTATTCCCGCCTCCTGGCCACATGCTGCTTTGTGTTTAATGCCTTCATAACCATCTTTGTAGCTACAAGGTGCCTAATGTATAAAATGTCCTATTTGTCACCAAGAGAACAAAAAAATAGCAATTGCGTCCAGCGTTGAAACCTCTATAATTTTAGTACATGAATGTAGGTGACCTCTTTTGGTGTAAAGAATTCAGATTTATCAGTAAACTTATGTCATTCCTTTTTATGAAGTCCATTATGCACCTTAAAGAGGACCTGTACTGTGGAAGGTGTGCCCAAAAAAAAGGAAGGCAGAGGTCAAAGGACAAGTCACCAGTATTGCCTGTGGTCTTCTTGGAGCTGATCATTTCCCTATTACTGACTTACCTTGCCTTCCTCTGCGCTGTGTCTCTGTATGGAGGTGGGCATCTTGGTAAAAGAGCAGAATTTTGCTTTTTCAAGTCAAAGCTGCCCCCTTGACAACAGGTGGGTGGTATTCAAGAGGAGAAAATACAGGTCCACAGACTGAATAAAATAGATGCAGGGAGATCCTTGCACTACAGGTCCTCAGGTACAGCTTCCTCTTCGGCAAAGGAAAACAGTGAGCAGCACAGTAGTGCCAGCACCAAATCTCACTCCAGACTGGTAAGACTAGCAGTCAGAGGCAGTTGTGCCTTAGATGATTTTACACTACAGATGTACAGCTATAAGGTAGATTTTGCAGCATACTGCTTATTATTATTTAGGATTTATATTGCACAGCACTTTATAATATAAAGGGAGACCGTATGATTAAAATACCAATCAATATAGGAATAGGGGGGCCCTGCTCATTGAACTTACAATCTAAAGGGAGGAGGAGATGTAAAAAGGGTAATAGCTGCAATTTTTAACAGTTTTTAGGGGGAGCTGGGGTAGGCTTCCCTGAATGAATGAATTTTCAAGGATTGCCTAAAGATTAGGTGCTAACTGAACATAGTAGGGTAGGGAGTTCCAGAGCATGGGAGAGGTCCTGGAGAAGTCCTGAAGGCGAGCATAGGAGGAGGTCGACTGGTCGAATTGGGCTTGTGGAAGCCAGTGAAGGGATTGGCAGAGAGGGGCAGCAGTCACAGTTTGGTTAGTAAGGTGTATAAGTCTAGTGTCAGTATTAAGGATAGACTGGAGACTACGCACAAATTTAAGACCGTTAAAAAATATTTTGTTGGAGTGACAACACTTGTCAAATCACAAACAATGCAATCGTCCTTCCAAGCTACCTTTTATAAACTACAAACTCCCTTCCCCCATATAATGAAGTTGAAAGGAAGAAGACGTGTTTGTAGTCCAAATCATCGGCGCAGCCTAAGGTGACAACGCTGCTCTTCCACGGATGAGCAGCGTTGTCACCTTAGGCTGCTCCAATGATTTGGGCTACAAACACGTCTTCTTCCTTTCAACTTCATTATATGGGGGGCAAGGAAGTTTGTAGTTTATAAAAGGTAGCTTGGAAGGAAGATTGCATTGTTTGTGATTTGGCATGGCAGGATCAACAAACATTTTCTGTGCCTGCTGAAGTTATGTAGCCATCATATCTAAGTACTGGTAAGCTTCAATATATTAAATTTTTGTTATTGGGTTTAAATATCCTTTAATATTCCCAGATCTTCCCTATTCATATAGCAAATCTTCACTTTCAGAGTTCAGGTTCACCGTAAACACTTTGCTCCCGGATCAGTTTTTATTTTTTTAGCACGTGTTAAAAATCAGCATTTTTATACTAGAAAATGACTTAATCCCTCCTACATTACATATGTTTTCTGAAAGCAGAAATCCTGTACAAAAAAGTGGCATTTGCAATTTTTTGTCACAATATTTATGCAATGGTTTATCAAATTATTATTTTCAGGAAAAAAATGAATTTTAGTGCACACAAACACTATGCAATACCTGGCACTATTACAGTCTACAAACAATATGATAAAGAGAGAAACCATGCCTGTGAATAGAGCTGAAAAAGCCGCAAACACGCTAAGAGATATTTTTGATTTTGTTTGTTTTAGTAGTCCAGATTATAAGTGAACCAAGCCACGCTTGTGACTGCTTCAGAAAGTATAAGTGTCAAGAAAAGTCTAAGCTGAATCCAACGCCAAATAGGTCTCCACCACCATAGAACCACAACTGAAGGCTTTTCTAAAATATATGGCTATCATATTATAGAGAAGTCATTTAAAGCATGTTGTAATTGTGACCACCAATAGGCTCAGGCTCTCTCATTAACTACTGTAAATCAGCAGTCAAAAGGAAGCATTAATGCAGGCAAACTTCCCAAGTCAGCTTCCAATGCATGTTAAAGGAGACGCCATCTCTGACGAAACGCGTTGGGTGGAGCTACGTACTGTGACGTCATCATGTTGCCAGAAATATCCTGGAAGTGAGGTCTGTCCATTCCAGAGGGCTTAATATACTGTGCAGTGTTATTTCTTCTATTTGTAAGTGCATTTGACTTATATAATAAAACTGTTTGCGCAGTTTTAACACTATGTGGAGCGGTTGGTCATTTTGTCTCCTTTAACAATCATGTATACATTGGAAACTGGCCTGGGATGTTTGTCTGCAATAATGATCCCTTTTGGCTGCTGACATAGTTGATGAGAGCATGAGCTATTACTAATTACTATAACAGTCTGCCAACACTAGATTACTAGATAGCCGACTGACAACTGATTTACACATGTGGGGTACGAATTGAAGCTCAGGTTTCACAGCTAACGAACACAGTTCATGTCATGTTTACATCAGGTTCAGGACAGGATTAGGTCAGGATTGTGTCCTGTTCACAAATGTGCAGTTTAGAAAACTGTTCTCATAGAAGTCAGTAGCCTGTAATCTGCACCTGAACCTCATGGCACTGCTCAGAAATCGGACAGGACTCTTTTTCAAACCCCACTGAATCCGCACCGCCAGTGCAGTGGACAAATGTGAAAAGGCACCATAGGAGGCAATGCTATTTCACATAACAAAACTGTGCAGTGCTAAAAGTGAATACATATAATGTAAAAAACCTCAAAACTTAAAAAGTCCATAGAATGTAAATAACTGACACCCAATGCGTGTAATAATGAGAAAATCGATAATCCTCTTCCCCAATGACATGTAAATGAAATCACAACGTGCAAAACACTAGTAAATCAAAAAGCTTTCGAGAAGCCCTGTGGCCCTCATGAGAGAAGTAAACAAAGGCTTTAAAGACTGAAACTACAGCCGCCAACTGGTCATCAATAGATGTGAGACTTTAACTTCAACTCTTCGCCCATGAACAGATAGTAATGACACAACAATCACATATAGGAAAAAGAAAAGGCTCCAATAAAATATTTATTAAAAGAAAGGCATAAAACTCAGATGAAGATCTTGTATAACGGGCAATCAAGATAAAGCTCCACCAGGCTTTGTTCCCCAACGTTCTGCCAAAAGCAGGAGACATGCGCAGGTAAGTGATGTGATGGCCTCCGGCTCCACCCAACATGTTTCGTCATAAATTACGTTATCAAGGGTAGCCTTGATAACTATTTCACGTCATGCTATTTCACATGTCATGCAGAGTGGACGCGGTTCAAATCGTATCCAGCCCACATATATGTGAACCGGCACTGAATAAAATGGTAACAAACTTGTTATAACTCCTTGAGTTTCAAGATGGCCTTGGGACATCTAGCTGGAGATTTACTAAAATGGAGCACTTAGAATCTGGTACACCTGAGCTTGGTAGCCAATCAGCTTCTAACTTCAACTTGTTCAATTAAGCTTTGACAATAAAACCTGAAAGCCGACCTCCAAATGTTTAAAAGTGTCTTGTTTGATAGAGAAAACCTGGACAAAACTGAGAGAGTGGATCAGTCGCCTGGCAGACCCAACACATGTGTGATGTTAAGGGAGATATGATCTCCATGTATAATACATAAGGGGGGATATGATCTCCATGTATAATACATAAGGGGGGATATGATCTCCATGTATAATACATAAGGGGGATATGATCTCCATGTATAATACATAAGGGGGGGGATATGGTCTCCATGTATAATACAGAAGGGGGGATATGATCACCATGTATAATAAGGGGGGATATGGTCTCCATGTATAATACAGAAGGGGGGATATGATCTCCATGTATAATACATAAGGGGGGATATGATCTCCATGTATAAATACATCAGTGGTTCATATAGTGAACTCGGTGTGGAGTTGTTCACCCTGAGCTCATCACAGAGGACAAGGGGGCGCTCTTTATGTCTGGAGGAAAAGAAATTTAATCTCCAGACACGGAAAGGTTTCTTCACAGTGAGAGCTGTGAGAATGTGGAATAGACTCCCTCGAATTGGTTCTGGCCAGCTCAGTGGATTGCTGTAGGAAAGTCCTGGATTCTTTCTTGGATACACAGAATATAACTGGATACTAACATTTATAGGTAAAGTTGATCCAGGGAATATCTGATTGCCTCTCAGTGGATCAGAAAGGATTTTTTTTCCCTGCAGGAGCAAATTGGATCATGTTTTGCTGGGTTTTCTTGCCTTCCTCTGGATCAACTGTGGATGTAGGATTATAACTTTTTTTTAATGGTTGAACTGGATGAACTTTTCTTTTTTCAGCCAGACTAACTATGTAACTATGTTACTGGTAGAGCTATTACTTGCAGAATGCCATTCTTTGGAAGAATTGACTCTCCAATTGATGCATCTCTGGAATAACCTTCCTCAAGAATCCATCAAACTTATTATGTTTGATAACAGATGAAACAAATGTTTCCTGCAAATGGTTCCATCAATTTTATTGATTTTCATGGAACAGACTGGATAAAATTGTTTCAAATTATTTGAAAGTGTAATTGTTTACTGTAAGTATTATATGTAATTTTGTTTGACAGAAGTTGATAAAAAATGTTAAACTCTTTATGGGTTCTGGGCCTTTCATGTAAGAAAACTTTTATTTTAGAATTTCGGTTTCTTTATAACACAGAAACAGAAATTTTTATTGCAAATAGACAAAAACATTCTTGCATTGATTCCTCTGAATGCACCGCGACTGCTGAGCTCATGTAGATCATCTCAGACCTCGTTCTAGAAGATGCAGCCTTGCATTACTGTTTCGCTCTTTCGCTGTCTAAGAATCTGGGAAACAATCGTCTCACATTGCTTGCCGCAGCCAAATGTTTAGCCATCTGTGAGCCCCTATCAGCTGCTGCAAACCATTAACAGTCTTTATCTAATTAATTATCTGGGAAGTAAGTTTCCTTATCATTCTCTCTCTCTGCTTCTTAATAGCACAGAGCCTTCCAGGCTCAGTCCAAGCATTGAGCTGAAAGCTGTTATTCGAGTGGATGCACAGTGGACAAGAGCCCAGTTTCAGTAAAGGAGGGGAACAAAAATGTTTGCTCCACGCTGATTTTTTTTATTATTCCGAAAAGCATTCCTCTCCACCTGTACTAGCAAAATGGCTGTCTTTATCATCTTCTAGCCTGGAACCTATTAATAAACTGAAAGTAGAATTCTGTCATACACTTATCGAATCTTAAAAATGTTCCCTATCCAGGGGCGGACTGACCATTTGGAAACTCGGGCACTGCCCGAGGGCCCAGGGTCAGTAGGGGGCCCCACGAGATGCCCCTGGTACCTTTTTCATAGGCTTTTTTGAGTTTGGGCAAGGACACAGGGGCCCCATGATCCCCTATTGCCCGGGGACCCCATGAGTTGTCAGTCCGCCCCTGTCCCTATCCCCTCTAACACCTATACTAACTAATCAATGTAAGAAAGATCTATTTTCAGCCTGCTCCAGTCTGGTCATGTGATTCAGCTCCCCTGTGTCAGCTGGAGGTGGCTTCAGGGGAGAGGAGGGAGCACCAACAACGGATGGGCAATAGTAAGCCTATGGGTGATGCCACCACTCCCCGACATTGCCAGCCATTGACAAGCACTCTCTCCCCTTTAGTCAGTGCTAGCTGACACAGGAAAGGTTACCTGACCAGACCAGAGTGGCCTGAAAAATAGGTTAGTATACAGATCTTTCTTAAACAAGTTAGTATAGGTGTTAGGAGAGGGCCGGAACCAGGGGCAGACTGACCATTTGGAAACTCGGGCACTGCCCGAGGGCCCGGGGTCAGTAGGGGGCCCCATGAGATGCCCCTGGTACCTTTTTTCATAGGCTTTTTTGAGTTTGGGCAAGGACACAGGGGCCCATGATCCCCTATTGCCCGGGGGCCCCATGAGTTGTCAGTCCGCCCCTGGCCGGAACATTTTTAAGATTAGTTAGGTATATCCTGGAATTCTACTTTAACATTTAAAAATTGTTATCCTTGCTTAAACATTTACCCACCCCAACCTATTTTATGGCAGTGTATTTTTATGTTAACGTGAGTGCAATGGTTTTGCACAGAGCAGTCCCAATCCTCCTCTTCTAAGGTCTCCCGGCATTTTTCGCTACTCCCCCTCGCTGAGTGCCCACCATAGCAAGACACTTGCCATGGAGGACACTCATACAGTCTCTATCCCAAGCTGGCTCAACCCTGCCCACTGCTCTCTCCTCCCTCCCTGTGAACGATGGCAGCAGGAGCCAATGAAGAGGGAGAGAGCCACTGCTCTTGTGCACAGCTCTGGATTGAGATCAGTCTCAAGTAAGTATAATGGGGGGATGGGGTGGGGCTGGACAAAGAAGGGTTTTACCTTAATTCAGAGAATGCATTAAAGTAAAAAAAAAACCTTCAAGCTTTAGAACCACCTCTGTGGTCAGACTGTGGACAAATATTTAGACGTTCTAAACAAGCAATAAATAAGAATTAACACACACCCTCAATGACTTCTGTAGCTGCAGGCACTGTGGAGAAGTTCATCCTCAAACATTACAACAAAGATTTTATAGTCCGTTCCAGTCCATTTTTGAACTGCTTAAAGCACCTGCTGTCAGAGGAAACAAGAGACTTGATTTTAGTGCCTCTATCGTAAATTCGGGATGAATTGCTCCACAGCAATTATAGCTACAGAGGGCAATGAGAGATTGTTTTACAGTTTTTTTTACTGCTTGTTAATGTTTGAATGTCCATATCCCCACCACTGGTTTATTTTAATGTAAACCAGAGTTTTACTCGTTCAATATAAAGCACCAGGTTTGCTTTGATCTCAAATATTCTACTTGAATATATTAGCATGCCCTTTGTTTCCCTGCAGCTCCATTTAATATATGCAGCAGAGGAATAAATCCAGTATTATTGGGTAGGGAGGAGCAGGTCAATCCTCTCCATATGACAGTGTTGGGCCAATCATTGTTGTCGCATGAGAGGTCCATAGCTCTTTGGGAGGTCCATAGCTCTGTGTGAGCTATGACTCCCAACAGCTTACACCGGACTTTCTTTACTCCCGGTGGCTAAACAGAAAGTCGGAGAAATAAAAGCAAGGTAAGTGTATGCTCCTGGGGATGGGCATAATAGTCAACCTAAATCTTTTCCCTGCATGAAAAAAAAACATATTCACCTTAAAGTGGTTGTAAAGGTGGGACATTTTTTACCTTAATGCATAAACACAAAGTTAAGCAACTCAACTATGAATGAAAACATAGGAACTGAGGTGCGGGAAAAATGGCAGCACGTGCTCTGGACTGATGCGTCAAAATTTGAAAGATTTGGCTTTAGCAGGAGGAAATTTGTTTGTGAAGAGCTGGAGAGCGGTACAATGAGTGTCTGCAAGCAACAGTGAAGCATGGTGGAGGCTCCTTGCAAGTTTGGAGCTGCATTTCTGCAAAAGGAGTTCAAGATTTGGTCAGGATTAATACTGTCCTCAATATTGAGAAATACAGGCAGATACTTATCCATCATACCCAGGGGAAGACTGACAAATCATGGGGCCCCTGGGCAATAGGGGCCGCTGTGTCCTTGCCCAAACTCAAAAAAGCCTGTGAAAACGGTACCAGGGGCATCTCATGGGGCCCAGTAGGGCAGTGCCCGAGTTTCCAAATGGTCAGTCCGCCCCTGATCATGCCATACCATCAGGGAGGCATGTGATTAGCCCCAAATGTATTGTGCAGCAGGACAACGACCCCAAACATACAGCCAATGTCATTAAGAACTATCTTCAGAGTAAAGAAGAACATGGAGTTCTGGAAGTGTTGGTTTGGCTCCCACAGAGCCCTGTTCTCACCATCAGGGAGTCTGTCTGGGATTACATGAAGAGACAGAAGGTTTTGAGGCAGCCTACAACCACAGAAGATTTGTGGTTTGTTCTCCAAGATGTTTGAAACAACCTACCTGCTGAGTTCCTTCAAAAACTGTGTGCAAGTATACCTAGAAGAATTGATGCTGTTTTGAAGGGAAAGGGAGGTCACACCAAATATTGATTTGGGTTTCTCTTCTGTTTATTTTCTTTCCATTTTGCTAATTGATAAAAATAAACTATTAATACAGTGCCTTGAAACATGGTTCATACCCTTTGCATTTTTCCACATTTTGTCATGTTACAACCAAAAACATAAATGTATTGGGTTTGGATGTGATAGACCAACACAAAGTGGCACATAATTGTTAAGTGGAAGGAAAATGATAAATAGTTTTCAAAATTCTTTTCAAAATAAATCTGTGAAAAGTGTGGCGTGCATTTGTATTCAGCCCCCTGGAGTCAATACGTTGAAGAACCACCTTTCAATGCAATTACAGCTGAATATACTTTGATCTAAACCATTCCATTGTAGCTTTGGCTGGATGTTTAGGGTCGTTGTCCTGCTGGAAGGGGAACCTCCGCCCCGATCTCAAGTCTTTTGCAGAATCTAACAGGTTTTCTTCTAAGATTGCCCTGTATTTGGCTCCATCCATCTTCCCATGAACTCTAACCAGCTTCCCTGTCCCTGCTGAAGAAAAGCATCCCCACAAGATGATGCTGCCACCACCATGTTTCACGGTGGGGATGGTGTGTTCAGGGTGATGTGCACTGTTAGTTTTCCACCACCTATAGCGTCTTGCTTTTAGGCCAAAAAGTAAAATTTTGGTCTCCTCTGACCAGAGCACCTTTTTCCACGTTTGCTGTGTCCCCCACATGGCTTCTCGCAAACTGCAAACGGGAATTCTTGTGGCTTTCTTTCAACAATGGCTTTCTTCTTGCAACTCTTCCATAAAGTCCAGATTTGTGGAGTGCACGACTAATAGTTGTCCTGTGGACAGATTCTCCCACCTGAGCTGTGGATCTCTGCAGCTCCTCCAGAGTCACCATGGGCCTCTTGGCTGCTTCTCTGAATGCTCTCCTTGCCCGGCCTATCAGCTTAGGTAGATGGCCATGTCTTGGTAGGTTTGCAGTTGTGCCATACTCTTTCTATTGTCAGATGTTGGATTGAACAGTGCTCTGTGAGATGTTCAAAGCTTGGGATATTTTTTTATAACCTAACCCTGCTTTAAACTTCTCCACAACTTTATCCCTGACCTGTCTGGTGTGTTCCTTGGCCTTCATGATGCTGTTTGTTCACTAATGTTCTCTAACAAACCTCTGAGGGCTTCACAGAACAGCTGTATTTATGCTGAGATTACATTACACGCAGGTGGACTCTATTTACTAATTAGGTGACTTCTGAAGGCAATTGTTTCCACTAGATTTTAGTTAGGGGTACCAGAGTAAAGGGGGCTGAGTACAAATGCACGCCACACTTTTCAAATATTTATTTGTAAAAAATGTTGAAAACCATTTATCATTTTTCTTCCACTTCACAATTATGTGCCACTTTGTGTTGGTCTATCACATAAAATCCCCAATAAAATACATTGACGTTTTTGATTGTAACATGACAAAATGTGGAAAATTTTAAGGGGTATGAATACTTTTTCAAGGCACTGTACTTCCATTTCTGAAAGCATTCTGCATTTTCATACCTGACAATTTTACCCAGTAATTGAACAATGTACACGTGTATACAGTGTATATACACAGAGTTCGGGTGTATGGTTTACACATACACACATATTGTGTGTGTGTGTGTGTGTGTGTGTATATATATGTATATATATATATATATACATACCATATTTTTCGCTCCATAATACGCACTTTTTCCCCCCAAAAAAGGGGGGAAAATGTCAGTGCGTCTTATGGAGCAAATATGGAGCGGCCGGTCCGGTATTTCCACCGCCTCTGTGTCAGAATACCGGGCCGGCCACTCAGCTCTGCAGCGGGACCTTATGGAGATGACTGCTGACCTTTGGGGAGGTGGAGAGCGGGTACCTGAATTTGACAGGTACCCGCTCTTACTTCCGCGGAGTTGTTCTTTGACCTTGCCTGTTCCTCTATCCAGTAGCGCGCTGTCTTCCCGGCTTCTGTAGTGTGGGCGCTGGGCTTGACAGCTGGGTGCCACGTGCGCATGCGCAAGAAGAAGTGCCTTTTGTGAATGGTAAGGCGGTACCTGGGACAAATGACAGATCCCAGAAGCCGCCGGACCAATCACAAAGCGCAAGTGCTTCTCGCTCATGCGCACTGGGCACCCGGCTTTCATGCCAAGCGCCCACACTACAGAAGCCGGGAAGACAGCGCGCGGCTGGATAGAGGAACAGGTAAGATCAAAGAACAACTCCGTGGAAGTAAGAGCGGGTACCTGTCAAATTCAGGTACCTGCTCCCCACCTCCCCAAAGGTCAGCAGTCATCTCCTGTGCTGTCCGCAGTCTCTGGTCATCTCCTGTGCTGTCCGCAGTCTCTGGTCATCCCTGTGCTGTCCGCAGTCTCTGGTCATCCCTGTGCTGTCCGCAGTCTCTGGTCATCCCTGTGCTGTCCGCAGTCTCTGGTCATTCCTGTGCTGTCCACAGTCTCTGGTCATCTCCTGTACTATGTCCGCAGTCTCTGGTCATCCCTGTGCTGTCTGCAGTCTGTGGTCATCCCTGTGCTGTCCGCAGTCTCCGGTCATCTCCTGTACTATGTCTGCAGTCCATTAGTTCAGAATTTTTTTTTCCTGTTTCTGCCTCTAAAACCTAGGTGCGTCTTATGGTCAGGTGCATCTTATGGAGCAAAAAATACGGTATATATAGATATATTTATTTATATCATTTTTTTTCTTAATTGCCTAGAGGCTTTGTATGATCTCACTTGTTGGCATGGCCATAACAAGTATAATCAATACATTTTTTGTTGTCCCCTTAAGGTGATGATGTCATTGACAGTATTAGAATTAATTGCTTAGTTTCTGTAAAAATTCAAATAACTTTATAGATCTAAGGAGTTAATCACGTCTGAAAGTCAAGTAGCTGTACTTTAAGATCTTCAGTGTTTGAAGTGCGGGGGCGGCTGTTCATTCTGCCTATACATTCTTTCATCTAGAGAAATATAGTTGTATATGAATCATATTTTAAAGTGACCTGTCACCCCACTGAAGGCAGCCATTTTGTATTGTTGACCTGTGAAGCCTGCCAGTTCATTAGGAAGCTAACAGACTGTATTTTATATAATAATAAACACAAAAGGCTGGTTCTTTTTATTGTTGCGTATATAGCAGCAATCTGTTCTAAAGCTCTTAATGGTGTTCATTTAAAGTGGACTTGAATGAAAAAAGTGAACATTTGCTGTATTATAGGGAACATCTAGATATGTCAATTGTGCTGAAAAGTCTACTTCTCCCTAAAAAAAATGAGTGCAGCACCTGTGATTTGAGTCTCAATGATGTACTGTATATTTTCAGTGTAAGGCTGTCAAAGACACTGCTGCCTCTGACAGCCAGTCTCGCCAGATTTGGAGTGAGGTTTGGTAATGTTCTCTAATGTGCTGCTCACTGTTCTCCTTGCTGGATAGAAATCTGTACCTGAGGATAGTAACAGTGCAAGGATCCTCCCTGCTTCTGTTTCCTCCACCTCTACAGCAGTCATTAGATTTCTGTTTCCTCCACCTCTACATTAGTCATTATGACTTCTCTACAGCAGTCATTAGATTATCAGTTATCAGGGAGGCAGCTCTGACATGAAGAAGCAAAGCCATGCTCCTTTACCAACAGGGCTGCCTTTGCACAGAGACACGGTGCAGAACAAATCTGTAATGGGGGCCAAAATATCAGCTGCAGGGAGACCACAGGCAACACTGGTCCTTTTGTCCTCTGCTTGTTATCATTTTTGAGCACAGGTTCCACAGTACAGGTCCTCTTTAAATCAGTAACTGCTGCAGCGTACCTTCTAATGTAGTGGTCTCCAAACTGCAGCCCGCAGATCAGATGCAGCCCACTGATATGAGGCACGATTCCTTCCATCAACATCAATGATGCAGCACTATTCCTTCCACTGACACCAGTGATGGGGCATACTTCCTACCACTGACACCAATGATGGGACTTTATTCCATCCACTAACACCAACAACGGGGCACTTCATTCCACTGACACCAATGATGTACATAATTCCTCCCAATGACGCCATTGATGGGGCACTATTCCTCCCACTAATACCAATGATGGCGCACAATTCCTTCCATTAACAACAATGATGCAGCACTATTCCTTCCACTGACACCAGTGATGGGGCATACTTCCTACCACTGACACCAATGATGGGACTTTATTCCATCCACTAACACCAACAACGGGGAACTTCATTCCACTGACACCAATGATGTACATAATTCCTCCCAATGACGCCATTGATGGGGCACTATTCCTCCCACTAATACCAATGATGGGGCACTATTCCTCCCACTGACACCAATGATGGACATAATTCCTCCCAATGACGCCATTGATGGGGCACTATTCCTCCCACTAATACCAATGATGAAGCACTATTCCTCCTACTGACGCCAATAATAGGGCACTATTCCTCTCACTAATACCAATGATGGGGCACTATTCCTCCTACTGATACCAATGATGAAGCACTATTTCTCCTACTGACACCAATAATAGGGTACTATTCCTCTCACTAATACCAATGATGGAGCACTATTCCTCCCACTGACACCAATGATGGGGCACTATTCCTCCCACTGACACCAATGATGGACATAATTCCTCCCAATGACGCCATTGATGGGGCACTATTCCTCCCACTAATACCAATGATGGGGCACTATTCCTCCCACTGACACCAATGATGGACATAATTCCTCCCAATGACGCCATTGATGGGGCACTATTCCTCCCACTAATACCAATGATGAAGCACTATTCCTCCTACTGACGCCAATAATAGGGCACTATTCCTCTCACTAATACCAATGATGGAGCACTATTCCTCCCACTGACACCAATGATGGGGCACTATTCCTCCCACTGACACCAATGATGGACATAATTCCTCCCAATGACGCCATTGATGGGGCACTATTCCTCTCACTAATACCAATGATGGGGCACTATTCCTCCTACTGATACCAATGATGAAGCACTATTTCTCCTACTGACACCAATAATAGGGTACTATTCCTCTCACTAATACCAATGATGGAGCACTATTCCTCCCACTGACACCAATGATGGGGCACTATTCCTCTCACTAATACCAATGATGGGGCACTATTCCTCTCACTAATACCAACGATGGAGCATTATTCCTCCACCTGTTGACCATATTTTCTACTCCCACTGGTCACAGTCTGGCCCCCCTGAACTCGTAAGGACAGTAAACTGGCCCTTTGTTTAGAAAGTATGAAGGCCCCTGTTCTAGTGTAATACCGCTCCCACCCATTACCCCCCCCCCACCACCACCACCACCACCACATACACGCACGCACACACACACAAAATGATGCACGTTAGAGTTTTGATTGCAGGCCAAATAAACCTACTGGTATGTTTTTGGGATGTAGAGGAAAACCAGAGTAATTGTAACCTTGTAATTAATTCCTTTGGTGCTAACTAAACTAAACATTCTGCAACTTGTCTTTTAATCACCATGTTGTCCATAGTAGCTTCTTATACATGTCAAATTTGTCATGGTCTGGAGTCAGGCTCGGAGACCAGTAGCTATAGCAGTAGAGAGGCACCCATTGACCAGCACGATAAGTACAGAAGCAGGTCACCCAAGCAGATGTCACGGCTTACCCGAGGTGTGGAGTATAAGTACTGACCGGTGTTCACCAGAGCTCCTGGTGGTGGACATGGGTTTAGCTGTGTGTTAGTACCAGGTTGCTGACCTCAGGATCACCCCACCAGGAGGTGAGCAAGCTGGGGTCCAGTAGCAGATAAAGCAGGTAGGGACAAACAGAAGTATAGTCAGTAAAAAAAACAAAGATTAGTAACAAGTGGTTGCAGGTTGGTATCAAGCAGAAGCATAGTCGAGGAACAAGCCAAAGGTCAGTACGAGTGGTAGCGAAGATACGGACAGAAGCAGGTGTGACAAGCTGAATATTGGCTGGAGAGAGCACAACGATCTGGCAAACAGTAAGTGCAGACTCATGGCTTACATAGAAAGTTAATGCGAAAAACAAAGTGTTCACGGTTCAAAAGAAGCAGGGTTAAAGGTATTCTCATTCAGGGAATGATCTCGGGAGGTGTCCAGCATCCCAGGTGGCTCATCAAAAAGAGACGTCACCAGACACAGCAGAAGTTGCAGGTTCAGACCCAGGTTCTGAAAGAATTTCTGTTCAGTTGGTAGTCCTAGGGCCTCTGTACATTGGCTTTTCTTCAGATCAAAATTCCTCCCGCCTCCATAATAGTCAATGAAAATGCAAAAACAGTTTGAAGAAACTTAGGTCAGAAGCATCCTTGAAGGAACTGTGTGTAATATCATAGACACCTCAAACTGAGTTTAAATGAAAATAGATTTGCACATGTAAACAGCCCCTTACATATGTCCTTGTTAAGGTTTTTGTTAGCTCTTTTGCAATATACAACTTTTTTATTTTACATTATTAGTTGTTGTGTACTGCATTGTACTGTTTCCCTTTTCTGAATTACTGTGGTCGAGAACTCTTTCCATTTGCTCTTATAGAGATATGGAACCTGGAGTCTTTTCGCTGGTAAAGAAACTTTAGCAAGTTTACTTTCAGAAAGTTTGGATAGACTGCACTGTGAAGTGCCGCTATAAAAGACCTGACTGTGAAAGCGGAGAGACAGGGAATGGAAAGTGAGTCTGAAATGTGTCAAAGTAAGTAAAGTTGAGCAACACTCGGCTGGCTTTGTTGGGCATTTAAACTTTTCCTGACTTGACAGGTGTAATCTGGATCCTCTTTCCATCCTCGCTGAGCTGGCCTTTCTTACCGTTGTTCTTTTTTTAGTTACACTTTACAATGCAGCCCAGAAATCCGCTTCCCTCTTCATCTCTTGCTTGAATGGCTTCCGTTGACATCCGCTGTGTGATCACGCTGGAGCTCTTGATGTTCCAAACAGCCAAACCGACAATGATGGCAGAACTTTCAAAGTGTCTCTCGTCTCAGCCTTATAAAAATCCCTTCCTTTCTTCCCCCCTTCCCCTTTCTTGCGTTTAAAGAAGTTCCAGGGACGATTTATACTCCCGCAAATTGAGCGTGAAATGCCGTCCCACAAAAACCCATCAATCCGGGAGCGTCTTCTCCATCTTCCTTCTTTAATTAGGGACGCCCTGCTGAAAAATGTCCCCATCTCCCGCTGAAGTATATCGCATTCTCCAATCCCTGGCATAAATCTGCAGGAATCATGGTGCCAAAGTCACGTCAGTGTTTTGTCAGCTTTATGACAAATGGTCCCGAAGGCATCGTCATATCCATTATAGCACCGCAGAGAGCTGGGCAGTTGTAGGAAATTTGAGCAGATGTGTCTTTATCAGCGTTCAGCAAGCTCCAGTTCATAAAATAGCAGCCTTTCCAGACTCAGAGGACTGCAGTTTGATCTCCCAGCCCGAGATACAAGAGTGTTTGCTTAATATTCTGGCCCCATAAATTATCAGTCTTTTTTTCTAAGAGGTTTAAAGTGGACCAGAACTCAAAAAGTGAAGATTTGCTGTCCTGTAGGGAACATCTAGAAATGTTAACTGTGTCTAAGTACTACTCTAAAAAAAAAAAAACAGTGAGCTTTCTGTATTTAGGCACCCTATACCTTGAGACTCATAACTGTATACCTGCACTGCAAGATCAGCTGCCTCTGACTGCTAGTCTCAGGAGATTAGGAGTGAGATTTGGTGGTGTCATTACTGTGCTTTTCACTGTTCTCCGTGCTGGAGAGAAAACTGTACCTGAGGACCCACAGTGCAAGGATCTCCTTGCTTCTGCTTCAGTCATTCTGTGGATATGTACTTCCTTAACCCCTACTGATATATATATATATATATATATATATATATATATATATATATATACATATGGAACTGCAGCCACAGAGATTTTTCTAAATTTTTATGGCAATGAAAGTTACCTCTTATAATTGGGTTTGAAGTGTTTATACAGCATCTGCTAACTCTATAATCCATTTATGAGTGTGCCAGATACTACTATCAACATCAAAGTTCTGTGGCAGTGAAGCAATCTTGTCATTTACCCACTCTTTCCACTCTCCTTGTCCTGTCACAGAATACCAATGCCTTCTATTCTGTTCACAGGAAGAGAGGAAGGGTGGATAAATGACAGGATCTCCCCTTGTCCATTCACAGAACATTTTGTACTCTATGAACGGAATACAAGACATTCCTTGAATGGACAAGAGGAGAAGAAATGGTGGGTAAACAGCATCACTTCACAGTTTTGGCTGCAGCTATGATGGCGGCAGAAGTTCAGCACGGACAGTAATGACAGTAGAATATAGTGTAAACAGAAGAGGTGTAAACATTTTACACCCCATTAAAAAAGGTAGCTTTTTTGCAATAGGAATTTAGACAAATCTCCTCTGGCTGGAGTTTTCCTTTACCCACTGTGAGCTGCAATGTCTGCGAGGGGGATCACATGAAACACAAATGAGGAATTGGCTTAGGAAAGGTAAAATAAGTTATTTGTTTAATCTATAAGGCTTTTGCATCACATAGCTGCTGGATTTGGTACTTTACACTGTTTTACAAAAGCCTTCAGATCATTTAAAAAGTCCCCCACCAGTTATCAGACCAGTAGTCACCAGGAGTGCAGCACTGGCAGGAGGAAGCAAAGCCGTGCCTCCCCCAAGATGGCCACCATCATCACACAGACAGTGCAGAACAAAGCATTATTAAGTCTGTAATGGGGATAAGATTAGCTGCAGGGAGACCACAGGCAATAATGGCTACCAGTCCTTTGGCCTCTGATTACCTTTTTTTTTTGAGGCACAAATTCTACAGTTAAGGTTCGAAGACATATGGATTGATTAAAGGAAAAGAAAAGTTTATTTTTTTTACCAAAAATATGTAAGAACAAATTTTGGTCACAATCATGTTAATTACATTCTTGCTCTGCTTAAACATGCAGATAATGACTAAATCACATTCAATCTGATTGTCATTTCTGTATTATTCTCCTGCCCTACCACTATACATGTAGATGTGTAAACTCTAGCTGGGGTATCCTCACCTTGGGTGCCAGAGGACCTTGTCCTGGCACTGGACGCAGTGGGCACCTGGGTGTGAAACTGCAAGCTGCCACAGCCGGGTGCCCACACTGAAGTTGCTGGCGCCTGGAACACCAGATGGCTGGTGAAACGGGCTGCGGGGAGGACACCACGGGATCGTGGGACAGGTGAGTGGCTGTTTTTTAAAAGTCAGCAGCTACAGTTTTTGTAGTTGCTGACTTTTTTATTTTTTCACAGTGCGACTGGAACTCCGCTTTAAATTCCTACCTATACCCAGTAATGACCGGTTTTCTACACATGTGGGCATTTGATATTTGTGTCCAGTATTACAGCCCATCTCCAGTTTTGCAACTGCCACCTCCTCCCTGAGCGACTAATAATGTATATGCGTGATGGAATTGCACCATCCTGGCGTTCAATGCTGTGCCAATAACTTTTTTTTATAGTTGAACTGGATGGGCTTTTTTTCAGCCGGACTAACTATGTAACTATATAATGCTGGTCGTGTGCAATGAACATGTGCAGCAGGCAGTGCTAGGAGATGGTGGTGTAGCATCCTCCTAGATAGGTGCTAGGTTAGGTAAATGTTGTTTCCAGGTCACTGTAATCAGTTGAGCTGCATGTGATTATTTTTGCCTGTTCTGAGTTTCACTTGCTGCAGGGTTGACTTTTTCCAGCTGTCTCACTGGAGAGTTCTACAGGATAGTGGGCTGGGAGGGTCAAATCAGCAGTTGAATATGTATGCAGCCCTTGACAATTGCGAGGGCTTGGAAGACTCCTCTCCTTAGTTTTGAGGCAGTCAAAAACCAGATGAACTTCATAATGGTTAATGAAAAAATGACGGCCATACTGCTGGATACCCATACAAAATTTCTGCGGATATGGCGTCCCTGGCTGGATGTAGCTCAACCTTCGAGTTTTGACCAGTCCCTTCTGTCGATATGAGGATTGATGTTGATGTGATCGCCTCGGAGCCCCCCCCCCCCTTCTTTTTTTTTTTTTTGTTGTTGGTGTTGTTGTTGTCCGTGTCTCTCCTCTGTTTGTCTCTTCTTAACCTCCTGTCCAATCTGTCCTTAAACATATTTTACGGGTTGTGCTTACTGTTTTATATGCTACATCAGCAATATTACCTATGCAATCTAGATTTCTTTATAAACCCTAGGTTTTGAACATGTACCATTATCTGGAGAGGCCTCTTCTCGTGCCCCTTCCGTTTTCTATAATGTTGACATAGCAAAACTCCTGTTTAGAGTCTACATTATCATTGACCCACAAAGGTTTGCTGATTGTTCCCTTCCAACCCCTCCCCCCCATCTTTTCCTACAGGCACCTATGTAAACCTTTCAGCCCATGCTTTTCTCAATGTATGCCTTGAACTAGCTTCCCTGCACCCAGTACAATTAATATTTGTTGGTCATTGAATCTATGTTTCGAATGTTTGTTTATCTTTGCTTAACCTTCAATAAAGCTCTTTGTAAAAGAATATGTATGCAGCCCTGGCCAGTTCCTGAGGAGAGGTGCCAAGATGATGGCTGGGAGGGAGCATAAATACAAAGGGATTTGGAACAGAGGGGTCTTGTCCTAGAGGAGGAGATCCCAACCTGGAGGGCTGCTGCCCTTCTGGGCAGGCCTACCGTATGCCTGCTGCTCATCGAGGTCCTGGCTATGATAGCGGGGGGCCTATTCTTCTGATATTTGCTGGAGCTGAATGAGAGACTGCCTTTGGGGATCTGGTCTGGAGAAATCACAGGAGAGGTGTCTGGAAGATATTGGAAGGAGACATCCAATTATCCAGGGATATTTGTGAGTACAGACCGGCGTGAGAGATCCCAAGGGCTGTGTGCTTCTACTGTGCTTCAGAAATGCCATATTATGTCTATAATTTAGGCCTTTGTGCTTGATGGATCCTATCCCATCAGAAATCTGTAGACATTCCCATGATGCTGCTAGCTTTCAGGGTCATACCCATCACAATCAGCTGTTTTTAGAGCTGTACAGAGAATCTTTAGGGCTACCACTTCTATACTGCTGACTTTCTGACTAAAACGTGAAAACGGCTTTCTGTAGAGCAAAACTACATTGCCGTTTTACAAGCCATTTTATTTTGTACTACCTCCTGGATTATTGGGTGAGGCTGAACAAATAATACAGTCCTAAGCCATTGTTTCTAATTTTTAGGGACTTTTTAATGACTGGCATAGTACCACTGGATTGGCGTAAGGCCAATGTGGTGTCAATATTTAAAAAGGGGTCAAAATCAAGTAATTATGGACCTTTTTCCCTGCAGGAGCAAATTGGATCATGCTTTGCTGGTTTTTTTTTTTTTGCCTTCCTCTGGATCAACTGTGGGTGTAGGATTATTTATAACTTTTTTTTTTTTTCCCTAATGATTGAACTGGATGATTTTTTTTTCAGCCAGACAAACTATGTAACCAGGGGCGGGCTGACCATTTGGAAACTCGGGCACTGCCCGAGGGCCCGGGGTCAGTAGGGGGCCCCATGAGATGCCCCTGGTACCTTTTTATATAGGCTTTTTTGAGTTTGGGCAAGGGCACAGGGGCCCCATGATCCCTTATTGCCCAGGGGCCCCATGAGTTGTCAGTCCGCCCCTGTATGTAACTATGTGTACAGCAACAACTAGCTTCCTTCCATGCAAGGATTTGCACCTTTTTAGCATCTCCTTATTACCTTGAAAATCTTAATCAAACTGACTTCTCAGACAAGCGGAGGGGGGGCACCAAATAATGAGTGTGAAGTTTTCCATCTTGGTACATAACAACGATGGATTACACTGGACTGTTTGCAGAGCGGGCAGCCAAATTAATGTTTACATAGCACCCTGCTTGTTTTCTGAGCTGGAAACTGTACATCTCATTTGCTTAGAAGACTGAATAAAACTTGCCTATAACTTGCTGGGCCTTTTTCTGCTGAGCTTTTATCATTCCATTCCAGTATGTTAGTTACCTTTAAAGCATCTCATTGATATTCCATCTGGATGACTTGTGTATCAATCACACATTGCTGGGAGAGACACAACTGGGAATTTCCTAAGGGCAATGCATCATTTTATCAGTGCTCCCCGTAAATAAGATCACTGCACTTCAGTATGTAAAGAGTTTAGAATTATAGAATATTGAAAGCAGGCAAAGGCTAAAGCTGGACATACATGTGCCAACTTTCAATCAATTTCAACCACATTCCATCCACCAGAATCGCAATTACAACTGAAAGTAACATTTGCATTCTAAATATTTCGATAGAAACTAAGCAATCTACCACATATCATATATCAACCGACTTAAAATATACCCAAAGTCCAAATAAATGTCCCAAATCGTGAAAAACTGAAAAGTTGTCCAAATTGCATCCAGATCTTGATAAATAGGTACCCACTCGTACACAGTGAAGATGAATCCCAGATGCTTTTCAAATACCTCAAAAAAAGAAAAATCTAGACATAATGTATTATCTTAGGTCTTAGAGACAGTGCCACACGTGCAGCATGCAAACACTATAGTGCCACAGCAATCGTGTAAACATTCTCAATATACACCACTGCAAACCATATAGTAAGAATGCATAATTACCCTAAATTCAATAATTATGCATTCTTACTATATGGTTTGCAGTGGTGTATATTGAGTATGTTTACACGATTGCTGGGGCACTATAGTGTTTGCATGCTGCACGTGTGGCACTGCCTCTAAGACCTAAGATAATACACTATATCTAGATTTTTCTTTTTTTGAGGTATTTGAAAAGCATCTGGGATTCATCTTCACTGTGTACGAGTGGGTACCTATTTGTCAAGATCTGGATGCAATTTGGACAACTTTTCAGTTTTTCACGATTTGGGACATTTATTTGGACTTTGGGTATATTTTAAGTCGGTTGATATATGATATTGGTACTTCAGGGGAAGGATTGTGACACGATTTTAATGGGTATTATATTGTATTTTTTGTGTGCTGACTTATAGTTATTGAATCTACCACATATGCTTTTGATAGACCACCGTACCTAGTCAATCATGAATTTGAAACTGGGACATAAATTGATTACTTCAATAAGTTTATTGAGAGGTCAAAAACAGAGGGAAAAAAAAACAACATCATGGACACCCCAAATGTAAAACAGAGCACAATCATAATTACAGGGAAACCCTGTCTGCTCTTATTCACTCTACAGGTTCCAAAAGAGGACCATACCTTACCCATCATGTTGGACATACCCTTGAAGTGGTCTACAGGATCTGCGTGCCATAGGAATGGAACACGGTCCTGGACCTGTATAGCACGGCTAACTACACTCATTGCTCCACATGTCAAAGTGAGCACCGAACACAGGATCCAGTGCCTGAAGCAAACATTGCAGGCTAGCCTTACTGATGCAGAGTCTGGGTACGGTTCCCAAGATAACCATCAAGGGCAGCTGATCTGGAAATTTCTAATGAGCACTGAGAAAATAAGCTGTTGGATTATGACCGAGATAGATCTTGCCCGTGGAATATTTGAAGAAAAATAAAAAGAATAGGTCTAGAAACTTTTCTAGAGGAGAAAAGGTTTATCACCTAAGGACACTGGCAAAGTCCCACAAAGTGGATGTGGTTATATGAGGGTATACTGATGGGCATTCTCAGCAAAGCGATTGCCAATGTCCAATCACCTGAAGGGAGCGGTATACAACTTATGGTCTATGACTGCACATCCAGCGCCCTGTATAGTACTCTTAAATATGGAATTTACAGGCAAGTCACAATTCCCATTTTTCCACCAACTTTCAATCTGATGATCTTGTGACCACTTAAAACCAGGAGCGGACTGACAACTCATGGGGCCCCCGGGCAATAGGGGATCATGGGGCCCCTGTTTCCTGGCCCAAACTCAAAAAAGCCTATGAAAACGGTACCAGGGGCATCTCATGGGGCCCCCTACTGACCCCGGGCCCTTGGACAGTGCCCGAGTTTCCAAATGGTCAGTCCGCCCCTGCTTAAAATCATTTTATTTTTTTAGACTGCTTTATGATTTCCAGTCTGATACCCTTATAATCATTCAAAAACATCATTCTATGTCTTGCTTTATGATTTCAACCAAAAATGAAAGTTTGATTTCTGTGTCAAATTTTCATCTATTTGGACAATTTTAAACCCTTTCACCTCTATGCATATTCACTAACATGCGTTGTAATGTGTTACCAACTGCACTGCTTTCCTTTAAATGTTATGCAAAGAGAAACTTTCAAGGCAAAAAGCTGTTATCATGTAGATCAGGGGTCTCCAAAGCAGTTTACTGTTTTGAGGACTGGATTGTGGCCAGTGGGGGTAGGAATAGTGCACCATCATTGGTGTCAGTGGGAGGAATAGTGCCCCATCATTGGTGTCAGTGGGAGGAATAGTGCTTCATCATTGGTGCCAGTGGAAGGAATAGTGCCCCATCATTGTTGTCAGTGGCAGGAATAGTGCCCCATCATTAGTGTCAGTGGGAGGAATAGTGCCCCATCATTGGTATCAGTGGGAGGAATAGTGCACCATCATTGGTATCAGTGGGAGGAATAGTACCCCATCATTGGTATCAGTGGAAAGAAGAGTGCCCCATTGTTGGTATCAGTGGGAGGAATAGTGCCCCATCATTGGTATCAGTGGAAAGAAGAGTGCCCCATCGTTGGTATCAGTGGGAGGAATAGTGCCCCATCATTGGTATCAGTGGGAGGAATAGTGCCCCATCATTGGTATCAGTGGGAGGAATAGTGCCCCATCATTGGTATTAGTGGGAGGAATAGTGCCCCATCATTGGTATCAGTGGGAAGAATAGTGCCCCATCATTGGTATTAGCGGTAGGAATAGTGCCCCATCATTGGTGTCAGTGGGAGGAATAGTGCCCCATCATTGGTATCAGTGGGGGGAATAGTGCCCCATCATTGGTATCAGTGGGAGGAATAGTGCCCCATCATTGGTATCAGTGGGAGGAATAGTGCCCCATCATTGGTGTCAGTGGGAGGAATAGTGCCCCATCATTGGTGTCAGTGGGAGGAATAGTGCCCCATCATTAGTGTCAGTGGGAGGAATAGTGTCCCATCATTGGTATCAGTTCGAGGAATAGTGCCCCATCATTGGTGTCAGTGGGAGAAATAGTGCCCCATCATTGGTGTCAGTGGGAGGAATAGTGCCCCATCATTGGTATCAGTGGGAGGAATAGTGTCCCATCATTAGTGTCAGTGGGAGGAATAGTGCCCCATCATTGGTGTCAGTGGGAGGAATAGTGCCCCATCATTGGTGTCAGTGGGAGGAATAGTGCCCCATCATTGGTGTCAGTGGGAGGAATAGTGTCCCATCATTGGTGTCAGTGGGAGGAATAGTGTCCAATCATTGATGTCAGTGGGAGGAATAGTGTCCCATCATTGGTGTCAGTGGGAGGAATAGTGCCCCATTGTTGGTATCAGTGGGAGGAATAGTGCCCCATCATTGATATTAGCGGGAGGAAGAATGCCCCATCACTGATTTCAGTGGAAAGAATAGTGCCCTATTTTTGGTGTCAGGGAAATTATGCCCTACTGTTGGTGCCTCAAATCAGTGGGAGGAATAGTGTCCCAAGGACGAGGTAAAGGCTAGCAAAAGGGCCACAGTTTGGAGACCACTATATTATCAAAAATGTGCAGAAAAAACAACATAATTAGGTTTTGTGCACAGATAGCTATGCAATTCCCTTTTTAATGAACATTTTTCTGCTCTGCCCCTTTTCACTCGTCATCCTGTACTGATGACACAGAGACACTTTAACAAACTTAATCTCCCATCGCAAGTGGAGGCTAGAACTGAAGCCCGCCCTGACCTCTAAATGAATCTCATAGCTCATCCCAAGTACAAGAGGTCAGTTAGCTCTGGTTTTATACATAATTGAACAGTTATCAGCGGTTTTGTTTGTCTGTTTGTTTTCTCTGTCTTGTATCTATAAATATAGAATGAATGTCACAGGCGACTGCATTATCACACAAGCTACGCGTGAAGGACGTGTGACTTTCCAGCACTACACAGAATAGGTGACTTGTAACACATGAATGCCCACTAATGGCAGTATGTACCATAAGGTAATTGTATCAGTGATTCTAGTACTGTGTGACATCACAGTATCCATTTTTTTTTTTTTTTTTCAGCATCGGAAGATCATTGTTGAAAAGTGTTAAAGTGGTATCATAATGCAGTAGCTCAGTTCCAACACCAACTGGATTCCGTCCAAAAGCTACAGACACATCTGCCAAAAAAGAGTTGGGGACTTTTGGTTAGAGCAAAAAAGTGCTGAGTACTGTTCGCTTACTATGTCACAGCTCTGTGATAGTGTGGATTTGGAAATGACTTCACCAAAGAGAGTGCTAGACCAGTGAACCCAAAAACTTTCAATGTTGGTGTTTGTTCAGCATGACAATACAAAACAGCCAACATTCAACTATTATTTTATTGGTCTGGTGCTCTCATTTGGCTTTGTACATGTGGTTTTCCAACTTCAGGTCTCTTGGTTTAAAGCCGTGGTCTCCAAACTGTAGCTCAAGGGCCAAATGTGGCCCTTTGCTTGCCATTATGCAGCCCTTGTGGCACTATTTCTCCCACTGATGCGAGGCACTATTCCTCAAACTGACACCAGTGATCTAGACTCTTCCTCCCACAGACATGAGTGATGGGGCACTATTCCACCCATTGATACCAATGATGAGGCACTATTCCTCCCACTAATACAAATGATGGGGCACTATTCCTCCCACTAATACCAATGATGGAGCACTATTCCTCCCACTAATACCAATGATGGGGCACTATTCCTCCCACTGATACCAATGATGGGACACTATTCCTACCACTAATACCAATGATGGAGCACTATTCCTCCAACTGATACCAATGATGGGGCACTATTCCTCCCACTGATACCAATGATGGGGCACTATTCCTCCCACTGATACCAGTGATGGGGCACTATTCCTTCCACTAATACCAATGATTGGACACTATTCCTCCCACTGATACCAATGATGGGGCACTATTCCTCCCTCTGATACCAATGATGGGGCACTATTCCTCCCACTAATACCAATCATGGGACACTATTCCTCCCACTGACACCAATGATGGGGCACTATTCCTCCCACTGATACCAATGATGGGGAACTATTCCTCCCACTAATACCAATGATTGGACACTATTCCTCCCACTGATACCAATGATGGAGCACTATTCCTCCCACTAATACCAATGATTGGACACTATTCCTCCCACTGATACCAATGATGGGGCACTTTTCCTCCCACTGATATAAATGTTGGGGCACTATTCCTCCCACTGATACCAATGATTGGACACTATTCCTCCCACTGATACCAATGATTGGACACTATTCCTCCCACTGATACCAATGATGGGGCACTATTCCTCCCACTGATACCAATGATGGGGCACTATTCCTTCCACTGATACCAATGATGGGGCACTATTCCTCCCACTGATACCAATGATGGGGCACTATTCCTCCCACTGATACCAATGATGAGGCGGTGTTCCTCCCACTAATACCAATGATTGGACACTGTTCCTCTCACTAATACCAATGATGAGACACTATTCCTCCCACTAATACAAATGATGGGGCATTGGTTACATCCACTGACACTGGGCCATTTTCTACTCCCACTGGGCAAACTCTAGCACCCCTAAAGTCTGAAAGACAGTAAACCGGTCCTTAGAAATATTTGAGACCCCTGGTTTAAGGGGCAACCTTTTTGTGTTTGAAAACTGCCTCACTGGGGAAGCCATTGTGCCTCATATGGGTCGACTCCATCACCTCAGTTAGGGCTCATGCACACATTTGAATTTCTTCACTGAATGCCTTTTAGTCTTGGCAGGAAAAAGCAGCTTAACAAATGCTCCTAAAGTCACATATTGCACACGCGCTTAGGTGCATCAAGAGTTTGAGCATTTATAGATTCCATTGGCCAGAGTATTCATTTATTTTGGTCATTGGAATGCATGAACATTCAAGTGCAAAATGCACCTAGAGTTTAGCCCACATATTTATTTATTTATTTCAGGTACTTATATAGCGCCATCAATTTACGCAGCACTTTACATATATATTGTACATTCACATCAGTCCCTAACCCTCAAGGGGTGTACAACCTAAGGTCCCTAACCCTCAAGGGGTGTACAATCTAAGGTCCCTAACTCACATTCATACATACACATACTAGGGCCAATTTAGACAGGAGCCAATTCACCTACCAGCATGGCTTTGGAGTGTGGGAGGAAACCGGAGTACCCGGAGGAAACCCACGCAGGCACAGGGAGAACATGCAAACTCCAGGCAGGTGGTGCCGTGGCTGGGATATATATAGATACAGTGAGGATCGAAAGTTTGGGCACCCCAGCTAAAAATTTGTATTAATGTGCATAAAGAAGCCAAGGAAAGATAGAAAAATCGCCAAAAGGCATCAAATTACAGATTAGACATTCTTATAATATGTTAACAAAAGTTAGATTTTATTTACATCATTTACACTTTCAAAATAACAGAAAACAAAAAAATGGCATCTGCAAAAGTTTGGGCACCCTGCAGAATTTATAGCATGCACTGCCCCTTTTGCAAAGCTGAGACCTGCCAGTGTCATGGATTGTTCTCAATCATCATCTGGGAAGACCAGGTGATGTCAATCTCAAAGGTTTTAAATGCCCAGACTCATCTGACCTTGCCCCAACAATCAGCACCATGGGATCTTCTAAGCAGTTGTCTAGAAAACTGAAACTGAAAATAGTTGACGCTCACAACGCTGGAGAAGGCTATAAGAAGATAGCAAAGCGTTTTCAGATGTCAATATCCTCTGTTCGGAATGTAATTAAGAAATGGCAGTCATCAGGAACAGTGGAAGTTAAAGCAGGATCTGGAAGACCAAGAAAAATATCAGACAGAACAGCTCGCAGGATTGTGAGAAAAACAATTCAAAACCCACGTTTGACTGCACGATTCCTCCAGAAAGATCTGGCAGACACTGGAGTTGTGGTACACTATTCCACTATAAAGAGATACTTGTACAAATATGGTCTTCATGGAAGAGTCATCAGAAGAAAACCTCTTCTACGTCCTCACCACAAAAATCATCGTTTGAACTTTGCAAATGAACATATAGACAAGCCTGATGCATTTTGGAAACAAGTTCTGTGGACCGATGAGGTTAAAATTGAACTTTTTGGCCGGAATAAGCAAAGGTATGTTTGGAGAAGAAGGGGCACAGAATTTAATGAAAAGAACCTCTGTCCAACTGTTAAGCATGGGGTTGGATCAATCATGCTTTGGGGTTGTGTTGCAGCCAGTGGCACAGGGAACATCTCACGAGTAGAAGGAAAAAAGGATTCAATAAAATTTCAGCAAATTTTGGATGGTAACTTGATGCCATCTGTGAAAAAGCTGAAGTTAAAGAGAGGATGGCTTCTACAAATGGATAATGATCCTAAACACACCTTGAAATCCACGGGGGATTACATCAAGAGGCGTAAACTGAAGGTTTTGCCATGGCCTTCACAATCTCCTGACCTCAACATAATTGAAAATCTATGGATAGACCTTAAAAGAGCAGTGCGTGACAGACAGCCCAGAAATCTCAAAGAACTGGAAGACTTTTGTAAGGAAGAATGGGCAAAGATACCTCAAACAAGAATTGAAAGACTCTTGGCTGGCTACAAAAAGCGTTTACAAGCTGTGATACTTGCCAAAGGGGGCAGTACAAGATATTAACTCTGCAGGGTGCCCAAACTTTTGCAGACGCCATTTTTATGTTTTCTGTTATTTTGAAAGTGTAAATGATGGGAATAAAATCTAACTTTTGTTGACATATTATAAGAATGTCTAATCTGTAATTTGATGCCTTTTGGAGATTTTTCCATCTTTCCTTGGCTTCTTTATGCACATTAATACAAATTTTTAGCTGGGGTGCCCAAACTTTCGATCCCCACTGTATATATATATAGACATATAGACGCAATTACTTGTATTTAGGTGCGTCAAGTGTGTGCTTTTACCCAAAAGCACCTCTCCTCAACATGTGGATAATAGGTTTTTTTTTTTCAGCCTGCAAACGCTAACAAAGATGTGCCTTTACAAGTTACAAAAAAAAAAGGCTAAATGCCTGTAAACAGGGATTTTTTTAAGCCTTGTGTGCATGAGCCCTTAAGCATATTCCAGATTACTAATCCCAAAACAGGGTGTGCTGCAGTAACATGGCTTCAGTCACTTTGGCCAAGGCAGTGCTTGGTGTTCAGCCAGTATCCGGCACATCATCAAACATTTTCATAAATGTCCTATCTCATTCTGTTTTGGTAACAGTGGTTACCAGGATAGAAATCTTGAATGAATCTCCCCAATGGGGACAAAGGCACCAAAAAAAAGCTACTTTCTCTCGATCCAAGACTGGAATAGTCTTTTGGCTGGTATTTCGCTTTAAAGAAAATCTAGAGTTGCCCCTGATTTGTTAAACTTATCTCTAGAATCAAGAATAGTTGCTTTGGTTTCCTACACATAACCATAGTAACCCTTGATGTTACTGCATCTGTTGATGACTAAGATGACCTCTGCTGAGAAACATTCTGAATTCCCTCAATCAGTGATGTGTACGGCATGTAGAATCATTAATACCTCAGTGTTTGTCACCTAAGGCAATTGCTTTATGTTAAAGAAAATATCTGAGAACATATTTAACTTGTGAAACGTTCTGAAAGCTGTGGTGTGTGTTATATAAAGTATAAACAGCCCAATAATTGCAACCAATGTTCCAGATTTAAAGTATCTTGACACTCATAACTCAAATATAATGCTGCTTCTTAAAGCCCAAATGTGAAAAAAAGGTCTGCTGTCTTGAGGGACTTATCAAATTCGTACATCTCAGAGAATCTGGCCAACAGGACATCCAGCCCATTGCCAAACCGCAGCATTGGGGTACCCAGTCAGCTGTCAGACCCTGGCGATGGGATATCTAGCCTGTTATTTGATCCCAGTGGCAGGGTATCTCACTGGGAATCTGTCACTTCTTCAGCCTATGAGAAACTTCCCCTTTGGACTGAGTTGGCAGGTCGATATATCTTATGGATTCGTATAACTAAGGCTGGTTGGAATTCGCTCACCTCAGTTTTTTCCCCATGCTGTCTTGAGGGACTTATGGACTCGTATAACTAAGGCTGGTTGGAATTCGTTCACCTCAGTTTTTTCCCCATGCTGTCTTGAGGGACTTATCAAATTTGTACCTCTCAGAGAATCTGGCCAACAGGACATCCAGCCCATTGCCAAACCCCAGCATTGGGGTACCCAGTCAGCTGTCAGACCCTGGCGATGGGATATCTAGCCTGTTATTTGATCCCAGTGGCAGGGTATCTCACTGGGAATCTGTCACTTCTTCAGCCTATGAGAAACTTCCCCTTTGGACTGAATTGGCAGGTCGATATATCTTATGAACTTGTATAACTAAGGCTGGTTGGAATTCGCTCACCTCAGTTTTTTCTCCATGCTGTGCAGAGAAATACAAAGCAGCATGTCCTTGCTGGCAGGAGAGAGACCTGTGTTGTTGACACACAGGTCTCTCCTCTGTCAGCTTTCTCCAACGATTGCACGGTGCCGGCAAGGAATCTCCAGCCAGGACCTGGTGATTGACATCCCTAGTGCCGCCATTGGCACCGGCAGTGCACAGCACTGCCATGCAAAAGCAGTGTGATTACAGTGAAGCACAAACACACACAGCCTACTGTGAAACAGCACACAGTTAACCCTTTGTTGTTAACCCCTTCCTGTCCAGTGCCCTTAGTACAGTGTCAGTGCATTTTTTAGTCAACAATATTATTTTTTTTCTCAAAACCGCACAGGCGAGCAAATACCACAAAAAGAAAGCTCAATTCGTGGGGAAAAAGACGTAAATTTCATTTGGGTGCAGCGTTGCATGACTGCTTAATTGTCAGTTAAAGTAACGCAGCGTGGAATGCAAAAAATGGCCTGGTCAGGAAGGGGAGTAAATCCTCAGGAGTGCAAGTGGTTAAAGAAAAAAGTGGTTCAATAAAATACTGAGACAAGGGGGGTGATCAAATTTTCAACTCGGCGATTCTGTTTTTAATTTTCTTTTTCTGACCTGTTGGTGTTCTATCTTTCATTAGGATGTTATAAGTTGCACTGAGGAAATACTTGTTGGATAAAACAAAACCTGTGTCTGTCTTCATTTCAGGCTGCAATGTGATTATTTTAAAGTGGGTGATTCTGTTCTATACCCGCTGTGTCTCTGTTGTTATCTGGACAAAATATTTCAAAAGTTTGCTTTCCTCATAAAATCTGCACATTTATTATATTGAAGTTTGCCATGTACACTATGGGGTTGATTTACTAAATCTGGAGAGTGCAAAATCTGGTGCAGCTCTGCACAGAAACCAATTAGCTTCCAAGTTTTTTGTCAAAGTTTACCCCCCTGGTGGTATTCCCGAGTGTAGCTCGGGATAAAGTTTCAGCACCACAAGTGGTAACCCCGAGCTACACTCGGGAATACACTGCAGCGTTGCTCCGGGATCTCTTCTTCACTTACCTTGTCCTGCGCTCCCACGATGTCCCTCCTGCAGTGTCCCCGGCAATGTCCTCTGGCGGATGCCGGCATCTGTCTTCCGGGTTCCATTGCCTGCGACGTCGGGACGTACGGGGGACGGAACTGGCGGGAGATTTAAAAAATTTTAAAAGTGACATTCACTAAAATCACTAAAATCACATAGTATAACATTCCTGTATCAAACCATTTCACATACATTTTGTCCCGAGTGCTTTGTCCTGCGCCCTGCCTGCATTTTTACTGTTCTTTCTGCCACTAAACTGAGAAACGTCCATGGCGTCCAAAAAGCGTCCCTTTAGGTCAAAAGCGGTTTTAGACCGGCTAGAGAACAGCGATAGTAAATCAGAACCACTTGCAGAATTGAGTGATAATGATTCGTGGGGGAAATTCCTCATCAGACACTGAAAACGATTTTGCTGCTTTGCTCAGCGATGTGCAAACTTGGCGCTCTATTTCAAATTTCAGTGTTTTTGGTTTGATTATTGAATTAAATTTATTATTATATTATTTTTTATGATTATTTATTAAATTCTAATTTATGATTTCGTGTTTTAAATTTTATCATCCCCGGGATGTTTACTAGACTCTTGTTCGGACAGATTTCAGTGAGTTATTCCTAAAAATTGCAGGCCTGCAATAAAAAAACGACATATTTCCATGCAAAAAAATGTATCGTTTTGAGCACAGAAATACTGACATAATCAGACCGCTAGGGAGGTTAATTGAACAAGCTAAAGTTAGAAGCTGATTGGCTACCATGCACAGCTGCACCAGATTTTGAACTCTCCAGTTTTAGTAAATCAACTCCTATGTCTTATTTATTTTTGAGACTTAACAAAAACTATTGAACATAAAAAATTAGCACTACATTCTTACTTTTTTATTCTTTTCTATAACAGTGTTCTGGCTTTGATATTAGCAATTCCCGGTGCTGCATTCATATTGGTTCTGTAAGGAAAATTTGAGCGTGTCCAATGTCTTTATATGCGAGCAAATAATGTACCTTTAAGTGATAATGGAGAACAAAAACTCTTTTTTCACCCCCATGGGCCAAAAACCGTGTTCCAGCCTATTTAAATCTTGGCTTCCATATTGACTGAGTGAGTAAAGTTACAAGTTTCCTGCGTGGAGCCGATAATATCCCTCCTGTTGGTCACGCCAGTGCTTTTCTCTTTAACAAGAATTAACAGGGTCTCGGGAGTCCATTTTCCCCCCCTCACCGGGCCAAGCAATTAAGACTAACAACACTTAAATCATTGCTGGAAATAGCTGGGAACAAATTCTTTGAATCATTTCTTAGTTCTTTGTACCTCTCAGTGGTTCGGCCCCTCCTGAAAACCATGGCGTATCACTTCAAGACAATGCAGTCCGGCTCTTAATTTTTTTGTTTCCTTACTTCAAAACGTCATGTAACGCGGCGAGTGACACACACGGCAGCCCGTCTCGCAGAAACTAAGTGTACGGCACTCTCGTCTTAAAGAACAAAGCCTCTTTTATTCAGTGTCACCAGGAAGACGGCTTGCTACCGTTTCAAAGCTTTCTCTTGCTAAAATCAGGCCAGACTTGCAGTTCATGAAAGTTTCTTTTAAGATTTCTGCGCTTTGCAAATTGCTCACGGAATGAAAATTTTACAGTTTCGGCATTCATGAGGAGGTCATGGGGAATTGCTGTCTTTTTGATAGCCAGCATTGAAAAGCCTGAAGATGTGTCCACTTGTAGCCCTAATGCATAGTCCGACCTTGTCTTAATAATGAGACGATTCGTGTATTGCAAAACAGAGACCCTTTGACTTTGCTCTCTTTGTATTTTTGCTTGTTTGTATAGATAGTGTTTCATATTGTTAGTACCTCCTTTTGGGGGCCTTTTATGTACAACTCTTCACAATGATGGAGCCTTTTTCTTGCTGTTTCTTTCATACATTATAGATATGGTTGTAAAGGTCTTTAGTGTAAATTGGACTAGATCACTTCTCATTTTTCTTCATTATGGATTTGTTTAGGGAGGCTGTCCTCCATTTGGGATTTGGGTCAAGGGTGTTTGCATTGATACTAAAGTCAAAATGCAACCTGTAGTGAAAATAGGCATTCTCTTGCCCTTAGTGGAAATGTCATTCAGCTGGCTGTAAGTAGAGATGGATGGAAAATCAATTTTCTGACTACTGGTGGACCAGTCCACAGGTATGCATGGTCTTCGTTACCAAAGATAGAGAGGAGCGTTGAACCTACCCTAACTGTCTCCCATCCATCTCTATCTTTGTTATCCCTCTTCCCTCCCTTACCTATTATATGTCTAGCTCATACTTGCTCCTTGAGTTGTGTCCTCTTTCATCTTACTGTTCTTCATCTGTCTCCACCCCCAAAAAAAATACCCAAGATAGAGAGGAATGGTTAATACACCCTGTATCCCTTCTCCCTCTCCCATCCCTATCCCCCTTCCCTCTCTCCTATCCCCCTTCCCTCTCTCCTGTCCCTATCCCCCTTCCCTCCCTTACCTAATACATGGCTAGCTTATACTTGCTCCATGAGTTGTGTCCCCTTTCATTCTGCTGTTCTTCATCTGTCTTCCCTTCCCCAAAATACCAAAGATAGGAGCAGTTAACCCACCTTTTTTTCCTTCCTCCTCTCCCGTCCAATCCAAATTCCCTCTCTCCCATCCTGATCCCCTGTCCTCCCTTACCTACTACATGTCTAACTAATACTTACTCCATGAGTTGTGTCCCCCTTCATCCTACTGTTCTTCATCTGTCTTCCATCCACAAAAATAACCAAGATGGAGAGATGTGGTTATCCCCCTTTCCCCTATCCTGTCCCGATTCCTCTTCCCTCTCTCTCATCCCGATCCCCCTTCCCTCTCTCTCATCCTGATTCCCCTTCCCTCTCTCTCATCCTGATTCCCCTTCCCTCTCTCCTGTCCTGATCCCCCTTCCCTACTACATGTCTAACTCATAGTTGCAGACACTCGCTTGATCATGCTAAAGTCATAGAGGAACTCAGATACCTCATGATGACCACTTTGGATATGTTATGCAATGGGCATGGAATTTGGTATGGGAAATGTTACTGAGAGATATATCATATCTTGCTGATTATAGGAACATGGCGCCATAGCCAAAGAACCTGTATATTAATGTAAGTAATTACCGACTGTGCCTTTTTGCTGTTGTAAATATTCAGAAATAAAGAATTTGAAAAAAATTCAATCTTCTGCCTCTAGTAAATGTAGGAAGAAGTAGATTTTTTTGCCTTTAGTGGAGATTTGTGGAATATCATTCTTCTCTCACCAGTGGAGATAGCTTGATTGGTGTTTTGCTGTCTCAGGTGAAGACTTGTTGAACGCCATTCTTCTGTAACTATAGGGGATAGTTGGAGTGGTGGAGTTTTTTTGCCAGTTACAATTTCTGGCCAGAAGGTTATGGGCACCTGGCCTTCATACCTATTTGAGCTTTTTGGACATCCCATTCCAACTCTATGAACATTATTATGGAGTTGCCTCCCCCATAGTGACTTAAACAGCCTTCACATTACTGTAAAGGCTTCCCATAAGATTTTGGAATATGTCTGCAGGAGTTTTTTTGCCCATTCACCTAAATACAGCATTTGTAAGGTCAGATACTGATGAAGACTTGGCTCACAATCTGCTTTCCACTTCATCCTAAATGTGTTCTATAGGGTTATGGACAGGCTCTTTAGTTTCTCTAAACCAAACTGGTAAAACCGTCTTTATGGAGTTGGCTTTGTGCACAGAGGCACAGTCATGCTAGAACAGAAAAGGGCCTCCTGTAAACTGTTGTCAGAAGGCTGGAAATGCACAATTATCTAAAATGTCCTTGGATGCTGTAGCATTAACAGTAGCCTTTACTAAACGTATTCATTTGGAGGGATGTCCACATGGCCAAAATGTGTAATTGGAATTGTAGTAGAACCAGTGATTTCACCCCTATTGAAGAAATGCAAAAGGGTATTCCTTGACCTTTAGTAGAGATATGTGGAATGGAGTCTGCCCCAAGTAGACATTTCTCGAATAAGCATTTTTCCGGTCATGGTGGTGATATGTGGAAATTTCACGCTTTCTCTTTAGTCACAATTGGAAATATGCAGTAGTTCCTTATCCCCATCTATGAGGTATGTGGGAATTACTATTTTTACAGAGACATATTGAAATTAGTCTGTTTGGCATGTAGTAGAGATATGAAAGCATTGATGCTTTTTTTATCTCTAGTGGAGATGTATGGCAAATGCTCTCTCCTACTCTCCTGCCTCTGGTGGTGATATGTTGTATTTCATTCTCTATATGTGTGTACTGAAAGTTATGATAGTAAAAGGAAATATTATTATTATTATTATTATTATTACATTGAGTTTATATAGCGCCAAAGGGTTTGCTCAGCGCTGTACAATAGAGGGGGGGGACAATACATGAAACAGTACAGCAACAACAAACAGCACACGAGGGGTTAGAGGGCCCTACTCTTTCGAGCTTACAATCTAGGAGATATATATATATTTTTTTAAATAACAAACATGGTATACTTATCTGCTCTGTGCAATGGTTTTGCACAAAGCAGTCCCAATCCTCCTCTTCTCTGGTCCCCCGCCAGCACTCCTGGCTTTCCCTCCTGCTGAATGCCCTCATAGAAAGCTGCTAGCGATGGGGGCACTCATGCAGGCTTGATCCTGAGCCATGCTCTGTGTGGCCATTAACACATACAGTACGACTCAGATCCTGCCCCCCGCTTCCTCCTCACTGGCTGTGATTGACAGCAGAAGGAGCCAATGGCTCCCACTGCTGCCTCTGAGCCAGTGAGCAGAGAGAGCAGTGATGCTGCACTTGGGCGCAACACTGGATTGACATAGGGTTCAGGAAAGGAGGGAACTCCACACAGGTTTTTTACCTTGATGCATAGAATGCATTAAGTTAATAGAAACCTTCTACCTTTAGAAACACTTTAAAAATCTCTTGCTTCTAGTGGGAATATATTGGAATGGTGCTCTCTAACCACTTACTGTGGATCTGTAAGGATGATGGGCGTTGTCCTGAATTCAGCATTTAGAGGCTGATGATACTGTACATTGTTCAGAGTGCATCTACCACATATGATTCAGAATGTCAGGATGACGCACTCTTTTCTCTAGTCTTAATTTACAGTTTGCCGAAAGATGGATGGCAGGAATAAGTCTTTGTGCATTGACTGAACTCTGCTCCCCCCTCCCCAGTTTAATTCATAGAGATAGCTCTTGTACAGATTACCTAATCAGTTTCTCCTCCACCATCCCCGGGGATGAGGTCAAAACATCAGCGCGTTACATAAACTGCACCTTCCACTTAATTCTATCATATACAATTACTGCTCTCACCTCTATTTCACTTCAGGAGAACGAATACAGAGGGTACCTGCCATGTACACACATTTTGTAGGCTATGTTGTACTTCCCAAGCAGTTTGTAGGCATTGAAGCAGCATGATGTACAGTATGAATACATGTGATCAAGCTCACTAAATAAGGTTAGAAATATATTCTTCAACCCCTAGACACCGAGCGCACGCAAATATGTGGTGTCTGGGCCTTGACGCCAAGCAGCTGCATATTTGCCTACCATCCGAAAATACATATGTGCTCAGAGCGCGCTCCCGGCACATATGTCCGTGACTCACGGAAAGGTCTTGATCTCCCCTTGCGATCGGGACCTTTTCCGATCATGTGACCGCGAATCACAGCGGTCACATGACCCTAAAACCCTGCCCCGCCTCCCGGCTTCTGAAACACTTAAAGGTCCAGGAGGCGCCGGCGCAAAGGGGTTAATGTACCGATTGCCAACTGTTGGGTCATTGTGTGCTTGCATCCCTAAGCTTTTTAGTTTAAATGAAGTGCCAATGACTGGTGCAGGCGGGGGACATGCTGACCTCACTATAGCACAAGGGCCAGATCTAGCCTATCTGATCTGGGGGTGCAGTAAAAAAAGTCAAGGGACATAATGCTAACACTGTATGTGAGTCACTGACAGTCTGTCCCACAGTGTCACAACCTGGAAAACACTAATATGTATTAGGCTGTCATTAGATTGGGGTGATTAAACAGAACCTGTACCCCCTTATATCAGATGTCCCTATTAGAGTCCCTTTTACATCCGTGTCCTCATCAAAGCTCCTCTTTACATCATGACTCCTCATCAGAGTCCCCCTTTACAGCAGGTTTCCATGAGTGTGCCCCCTTACATCAGATGTCCTCATCAGAGTGCCCCCTTACATCAGTGTCCCCATCAGAGTGCCCCCTTATGTCAAATGGCCCCATCAGAGTGCCCCCTCTTACGTCAGGTGTCCCCATCAGAGTGCCCCCTTACGTCGGGTGGCCCCATGAGAGTGCCCCCTTACATCAAGGTCCCCATCAGAGTGCCCCCTTACGAGGGGTGCCCTTTACATCAGTGTTCTCATCAGAGTGCCCCCTAACATTATGTGTCTTCATCAGACCCTTTTATATCAATATCCCTATTAGAGTCTCCCCTTACATCAATTGTCCCCATCAGAGTGCCTCCTTACATCAACTGTCTGCATCAGACTGGCTCATGGATTAGTGGATGCACTCACAGAGATCTGGGGGGGGGGGCACAACTAAAATCTGGGGGAGCACAGACCACCGCAGCACTCTCCTAGATCCAGCCTATGGTTGCGGGAAAGAAAATTGCATCATCAAAGGCCTGCCTTACTCACAATGTCCCAGGAGCTGTCTGCCACCCAGTATCCACAGGTAGATCCTTAGTGAGGGAGATGAAAGATCCTTCTCCAGATCAAAACTTCAAATATCCATAAGCAATCTCCTCCAGGCCCCCCAGCCCAGCTCCAGCAGAGGCCCACACTGCAATTCTTGCCTCAGTAACTATCTCCCAGGGGCAGCAGCTGTAGGAGTACTGGAACCAACCCTGGAGAGGAAAGAACACTGCTCAGCGCCCCCCCCCCCCCCCAAACATTTATCACCTCCCCAGCCACCTTCTGGATGCCTCCTTCCAGGGATTGGCTGGGACATTATAAATATTCCATCCAGAACAGTAGCAGTGTGCCCGAGCTAACAGGGAGGAGGACTGGTAGTAAACAAAGCAGTCCTCATCCCCATCGGAGATGCTCCGTAATCACTGAGCGCCGGCGGGTAATCACTGGCCTGGACCCAGTGATTGACAGCCATGGCCACGAGTGGCGGTGCGGTTAGGGCGGTCGCCCCCTAGCTGTAAACAGAAAATCACATATATATATGATTTTGTAGCAGTATATCTGCTATAGGGTAGTCGGGAAGCAGTCAAAATCAGTAGTTCGCATTCAAAGAAGATCCTGATACAAGATAAAAAAAACACTGTTCTTACATAAGCAATGATATGGCAAGCTGATGGCCCCAGCGTGGAAAGATGCTCAACACGGCCAGCAACACACAGGCCAACGTTGGAACGCAATGACATCACACATACCAGCTCTGCCCTACATGTTTCGTCATACAGACGTCTTCCAGGGGATTTGGCTGTATGGCGCTCATTGCGTACTCAAGGGTTTAAATACATGCTTCAACCAACTCGCATTAAAAAAAAAATATATATATATATATATATATATATATATATATATATATCTCCCCCTATAGAAAGAGAGTGTTCCTCTCATTCTCTAAATTTATAATAATTTTTTAGGAGTTTATTACAATTTTCTATTTATTTCTTCCTTCTAACATGTCTTTTTTTTCTGATAGTTGATTAATGTGCTAAGTTGACACCTTTTCCTGGCAATTCTATAGCATGGGTAATATTCTATATTTAACAAAGTGTCTCATGCTGCAATGAGATCACTATTACTGATTCAACTTTTAAAATGGCCTCCATGGGGTTTAGGCGACAGGTGCACTTTATGGATGTTGAATAATCGCCTCAATACTCTTCGCACACAGCTGTTTACGCCAAGTTCCATGGCATAGCTTTCCCGACAGCTGACAACATTGCCAGCGTACCGTCTTTGTGTCCCCACAAAGTACCCATTTCAGCAACAAATGGCTGCCCGCAGGCAATACCAATTCTGCAACAAAAGACGAAATTGCTGGGCCGTTTAACCAGCAAGAAGGACCCCGTGCTGGCTTCTAGCTAACCATTTCGTTTGGGGAAAAAAAAAAACATACAAAAACCAGCAGTGGGCATTTCATCATGGCAAAATAATGGCCCCAATATCTTTCAAGTAAAATGGAGTCATTTGAATCGGGGACAATTTTCCGAGATAAAATAAGGGGGTATTAATGTTGGCGGACTACAATGTGACGGAGTCATTAGCCTAACCGATGCAGTGTTTGTATGTTTTTTATTCCTTTCTTGGCTCTGGAACAAGAAGTAATTTGCCCATTATGTGTGTGACATGAGGGCCGGGTGAAATTTTCCTTGTGCCGCTGTGCAGCGCCCCGCTGAGATTTGGGGTCAGGGGTGGCGGGATAGTTTGTGAAGACGGAACATTCTATTGAATCCCTGCGGCAGGGGACTGTTCTTCCCTTTGGTAACGCAGAGTGCGCTATATCATTAGACCCAGCAATGTCACTTTATCCTGGGGCGGTTTCGCTTTATTGTAAGCGTGACAGACTTCAATTGCGCCTATTATGTGCGTGTGGCTTTTTTTTTTTTTTTTTCCCCTCCATGCTTTTCAGTCACCTAACACGCTGCTCATTTTTATTTTATAGTTTTGTCTTTTATTCGTTGACTTCAAGTGAGTTCTTAAGAAAAAGATGGTTTGTTTTGCAATAGAATTTTCTTTATATAAACAAAATGTAGCCAGTTGGAACTTTTACTTACTTTTTTGCAACCTGGCAGTCCTTTACTTGACACCCTTTGCCTGTAGCCACCCTCTCCTTGGTGACCTCATATGGTTGACAGCATAGCTTGCATGTAGAGCAAAGTGGGACAGCGTGCTAGTCAAGGCTTTATGTAGACAGTGTGCATAGGTACCTTTTCACCTCTAGATGCAACCAGCCTTTTGGGTTGAATGATTGCCAGTATCATTCAACCTACTTCCTCTGAGCCCAGGTTGTCCTGGACCCACCCCCGTTGGATGTCATCACAGCTTGGGCTTAGAGTACTACTACGCTTCTTGAGTGCTGTTTAGTGCAGTAGAAAGAATTGCCCACCACCACCAGAGAAGAGAAAGTACCCAGGCCACCAGAGAAGAGGGTGTAGCTTTGCCACTGGAGAACAGGAGGCACCCAAGCCACAAGGGAAGCGGGTGTACCCATGCCACTGGACAACAGGAAGTACGCATGTCACCAGGGAAGAGGAATTACCTGTGTCACTGGGGAAGAGGACATACCGGTGCCACTGGAGAAGTACCCGTCCCACTGGAGAAAAAGAAGTACCCATACCACTGGAAAATAGAAAGTACCCAGGCCACCAGGGAAGAGGAAGTACCCATGTCACTGCAGAAGAGGACATACCGGTGCCACTGGAGAAGTACCCATGCCAACGGAAAAGAGGAAATACCTGTCCCACTGGAGAAAAAGAAGTACCCATGCCACTGGAAAATAGGAAGTACCCAGGCCACCAGGGAAGAGGAAGTACCCATGTCACCAGAGAAGAGGAGATACCAGTGCCACTGGAGAAGTACCCATGCCAACGGAAAAGAGGAGATACCTGTCCCACTGGGGAAAAAGAAGTACCCATGCTACTAGAAAATAAGAAGTACCCAGGCCTCCAGGGAAGAAAAAGTAGCAATGTCTCTGGAGAAGGGGACGTACTGGGGCTACTGGAGAAGTACCCATGCCAATGGAAAAGAGGAAGTACCTGTCCCACTATAGAAAAAGAAGTACCTATGCCACTGGAAAATATTAACTACCCAGGCCACCAGGGAAGAGGAAGTACCAATGTCACTGGAGAAGAGGATGTACTGGTGCCACTGGAGAAGTACCCATGCCAACGGAATAGAGGAAGTACCCATTGCACTGGAGAAAAAAGTTCCCATGCCACTGGAAAATAGGAAGTACCCAGGCCACCAGGGAAGAGGAAGTACCCATGTCACTGGAGAAGAGGATGTACCGGTGCCACTGGAGAAGAAGTACCAGTGCCACCAAAAAAAGAGGAAGAACCCATACCACTGGAGAAGAAGTACCCGTGCCACCAGGAAAGAGGAAGTACCGGAGAAGAGGAAGTATCTGTGGGAAAGGGCTTGAGGAGAGGGTTGCTGGGTTCAAAAACAACTAGAATTCAGTTTAAATTGTAAAGACCAATAAAATAAAAATTGCTTCATGGTTTGTAAACTCCTTTGAGTGTTCTGACTGCTCTCTGCACCTTCCTTCCCTTCCCTAGGCAGATATAGAAATGCTCCAATTAACCACTTGCCAATTCTGGCACTTCTTCCCTACATGTAAAACCCCGAACTCAAACCCTCCCCAAACTCATGGAATGATGACAAACTATACTACTTAAAAAAATGTTTTAAAAGCGTTTACTGGTTACCAGTTTGGTGGTACGTGGGAGTTCTGGGGCTAGAATTATTGCCCTCACTATAATGTTGGCGACAATACCTCACATGTGTGGAAGAAGCCCTGTTTACATATGCGTGCCTGACCTACGTATGTGTTTGCACTGTCTCTTTTAAGTTCTTTTAAATCAACTTTATTGCTATCACAAGGGATGAACAACATCCCTTGTGATAACCTGGACTATAGCGGGTCCTCTCTTCTGGAGAGATCTGGGGTCTATTAGAGTACGGGTGTCAAACTCGATTTCAGTGCGGGCTGCATTCGCATAATGGTTGTCCTCAAAGGGCCAGTTGTATCTCTAAGACTATATAAATGTTTTTTTTAGCGTAGCGTTGGTTGTCAGAGCCTGGGGCAAGGCAAGTTTTGGGTGACAAGCTTCAAGTGATGCGATTTGCCATGCAACAATCACGGCAAAACCTCACCAATCTTTGGGTGTGATTGAAAATAATGGCACCTGAACCTGCGTATTGCGATCACAGTGATTCTGCCATGATCCCAAAATGCCCCGGTGTGAATGGAGCCGCCCTGGTTCACACAAATGTGATCCTGGATGCGTTTTCAAACTCACAGATTGGCATGACAGGCTAGATATTATGTGTTCCCATTAAAGTGGTTCACACAGTTATACGGTGGGGGGTTTGATGTCCAGGGGGGCAGTATATGGGGGGGTTGTGATGTACAGGGGGCGTTATAAGGGGGGGGGGCTACATAAGTAGTGTTAGCCCTGTCCTGCAGAGCCATTGTGTTATAACAGCCACTAGCGATAATCGCATGTAACATCTGACAGGCTGGTTGTACCCAAGCTGATTGATCAACTTGGCTACATTCAGCCTGCCCATACATCGCTCAAATCTCAGCCAGTAGCTGCTGAACCGGCTGAGATTCAAACCGTCTATGACCGGCTTTAGTGTAGTTCGACTTCACAGTTGAGTCTCCATCATGGATCATGCACCGATACCGTTTTTTACTGGCGGATACAAGTACCGATATTCCTGGTCAAGTACTTACCGATACATTTGTGGTGCCATTTGAGCCCATACAAGATGAATCAAAGCCATCTAGCCCGTACTGTCCGCACTGCGAGGACAGAAAGCCGCAGGGGGGTTCACATCCCCGGACTGGTGAAGCGGCTTTTTGGTGTCTGACAACTGGGAATGGCGGCAATCTGGTACAGGTGGACTGGGGGGGGGGGGGAACCCCAACATGCAGGGAGGTTTCCTGCACCGCGTCCTGTGTGAACTCAGTCTGAAGTCACTATGACACCATGTTCACACAGTGTGGGAAACCGCATGCGATTCGGACAGGAATTGCATTGCATTCCTGTTCGAATTGCATGCAATTCTTTTGCAGTGCGATTGGAGCCCATTCGTTTTGGATGGGCTCAAATCGCACCACAGAGGTATTGGTATCGAGAGCATTTGCACGAGTAAGAGTACTCATGCAAGTACTCGGTATCGGCACTGATGGCGGTGTCAGGGGCGTCCCTTGGGTTGGTGTCACCCGCTGCGATAACACTTGGTGACACTCCCTCCGACGATCCCCGCAGAATGGATCGGATCTGCGGATTGAGCATAATGAATCTGACTCTGATACATTATGCTCAATCCGCAGATCCGATCCATCCTGCGGGGATCGTCGGCTTGCAACCTATACGGGGTTACACCGGATCTGCTCAACGAAAAGGTAAGTTGTAAAGGGCTCGTTCACTCTTCACTGTTTTACCAACGCTTGCCAAACGCCCCTATAGCGTTTGGCAAGCATTGGTCCGGCGTTTGCAGAGCGTTTTTTAACGCTCGGCAAACGCTCTGCAAATGGCGGTTGCTAGGCGTTTTCCGAGCGTTAAAAACGCCCCACAAACGCCTATAATGAAGTTTGAATGGTGTTACCGCTCCGCAAACGCCCCACAACCGCGTCGCAACCGCACCGCAAACGCCGGCCGGACGTTTGTGGAGCGGCACCATAGACTAGAATAGGAGGCTTCAACTCCTCCTGATTCGACCAGAGACGTCCGTTTTGCCGCGACGCGATGCAAACGCTCCCGTTAGAACAGCACCATGTGCTGCAATGTGCGTAAAAACGCTTCCCAAACGCCTCTCTGCCGTCTGCACACAACGCTAGTGTGAACGTAGCCAAAGCAAGCCGACGATCCCCGCAGGATGGATCGGATCCATCCTGCGGGGATCGCCGGCTTGCTTTACACACTTACCTTTTCGTGGAGTGGGTCTGGTGTCACCCCGTGCGGTCAGTGTCACCCAGTGCGAAGCGCACCCCCCGCACCTGCCTCTGGATGCCAGTGAGTGGTGCAACCTATCAGACATTTTTTTTTGCTGCATTCTTCAAAGACCAGCGCCGCTCAGAACACGCGCAGCATCACCTGCAGCGGGAAGCCGCTGTTTCGTCTGGTTGATGGAGTTGTTGTTGTGTGACATGATTCAATTGTTTGTTCAGAGAGGTGTGTAAATAACCTGATATCACAAATATTCCACGTTCCACCAGATATGACAGAATACATTTCATGGAGCAATCTCCATACCGAAACTCCTGCAAACTTCAACACGGCTCTTTAATTATGTTGATTTCAACCAAACGCATGAAAAAGGTGCACTTGCGGTGAAAACACAATTCCACTTAGCTGGTCAGTACTATTCAATTATCACATCCATCATCATATTATTTGGGGTGCTGACCCACATGGAAGAAAAATAGATTTGAAATATATTTTAAAAATATCCTTCCCAAATATATTGACATATATTTGAAATGCTACAATTTTGTCCGTATTCAATATATTTCAAAATATATTTCAATAAATATATACACTGTATGTTGAAATGCGTTTTTATTACAAAGTATATCAAAAATATTTTTAAAAATACATTTCAGATATACTGTATGTCTTTAAAAATACAAATCTACGTTTTTGGAATGCTTTTACAAATATATGTAAAAATATATGTTAAAATGACTTTTTTTATATTTAAAAAAAATATTTAAAAAATGTATATGCTTTAGATTTTTTTTAACATATAATCGGCCGATTTTCGCACTGTTAGTGGGGCAATGGCATCGGCCGATTTTTGTGGTTCTTCCTCATTTCTTTTATCGGTCATGCTGGAAAGTTTGTGAAAAACAGCCGATTTTCGCAATCATTGGTGGCAACAGAACAACCGATGTTTCGTTTTTCAGATGAAAAATCGGCCGATAAACAAACCGTCTATGGCCTGCATTACTGGTAATGGCGGTGATCAGTGACTTATAGTAGGACTGTAATAGTGCGGAGAGCAATCTGACACTGGCATAACTAGTGACACTAATCAGATATAATATTGTGTGTATATATATATATATATATATATATATATATATATATATATATATATTGTAGATATTATAGATTGTAAGCTGGAAAGAGCAGGGCCCTCGATCCCCTCATGTTTTGCATTGTATTGTTATTGTTCTGTCACATGTTCTGTCCCCCTTTTTGTAATGTACAGCGCTGAGCGAACTATTGGCGCTTTATAAATACTGTATAATAATAATATATATATAATCTTTATTTTATTTTTATACTGCTAATTGCGGTGTTAAGCGACCTATAATGGATAGGGATGCACCGATGCCGTTTTTACTGGCGGATACAAGTACCGATATTCCCGGTCAAGTACTTATCGATACCTTTGTGGTATGTTTTTGGAATGCATTTACAAATATATGTAAAAATATATGATAAAATTTACTTTTTTATGCGGTGGGCAGTCTGATGCTTGGGGGAGCTGACATCACCAGTGACATTACTACAGTGATCATTGATCACACTATACACTGTCAATGTACTAATGACATTGGCTGGGAAGGGGTTAACATCTAGGGCGATAAAGGCGTTCAATGTGTGCCTAACTATGTATAATGTGTGTAAAGTGTGCTTTTTTTTTTTTTCTTTTTTTTTCAATTAACCACTTCATGTCCGGACACTTTCACTCCCTTCTAGTCCGGACACTTTCACTCCCTTCCAGTTCGGGCACTTTCACCCCCTTCCAGTTCGGGCACTTTCACCCCCTTCCAGTCCGGACGCTTTCACCCCCTTCCAGTCCGGACGCTTTCCCCCCCTTCCAGTCCGGACGCTTTCCCCCCTTCCAGTCCGGACGCTTTCCCCCCTTTCCAGTCCGGACGCTTTCCCCCCCTTCCAGTCCGGACGCTTTCCCCCCTTTCCAGTCCGGACGCTTTCCCCCCTTTCCAGTCCGGACGCTTTCCCCCCCTTCCAGTCCGGACACTTTCCCCCCCTTCCAGTCCGGACACTTTCCCCCCCTTCCAGTCCGGACACTTTCCCCCCCTTCCAGTCCGGACACTTTCACCCCCTTCCTGTACAGGCCAATTTTCAGCTTTCAGTGCTGTCCCACTTTGAATGACAATTGCGCGGTCATGCAACACTGTACCCATGTGAATTTTTTTAGCTTTTTTTTGAGACAGATAAAACTTTATTTTGGTGGTATTTATTCACCACTGGGATTTAAATTTTTTTTGCTATATAAATGAAAAAGTCCAAAAAATGTTTAAAAAAGTGTTTTTCTTATAAACTTTTGCAAATAAATAATCTGTCTTCATAAATTTGGGCAAAATGTATTCGGTTATTTTTTTTTGTAAAAAAAAAAAAATAACCCAAATTAGTTTATAACCAAAAATTATAATTTTTCAAAAACATTTTTTTACATTTTTATTTAATTTTTTTATATTATTATTTGTTTTTTTTTGTTTGTTTTTTTACAGTGATTGCTTTTACACCCATTCTTGCAGCCATTGAGAAATACTGTGTGAGCTGTGATTGGTCACAGCTTGTCATATGGTACAAGACTGTTGTGAATAGCCTTGTACCATGTGACCTCTGTGATCATTCACAGATTTTATACATAGTAAGCAATGATGTCGGAAGTGACATCTTGCTTACTCCTATTCATGTGATCACTGATTGGCCAGACAGTGATCACATGATCGGAACCTCACGCAGAGGTCCTGTACAGCGATCAGTGTTCTCCAGACACAGCAGGAACCGGATCACGGTGCCGAGCGCTCCCAGGGAGCGCGCACAATCCAAAATGGCAGGCGCCGTTTATGAACGGCAACCCGCCCATGCACTGCCACCTTTCGGCCGTTTATATACAGTGGCCGGACGGCAAGTGGTTAAAGGATCTCTGAGTGTCTCATCCCTGCTTTGCAGGGGTAAGAAACAGAGAGATTGTTCTCTCTGCACAGAGCTCAGTGTTGATTGTCAGCACAGAGCTTTAGGTTGTGATTGTACACAGCCGATCAGCAGGTTCCTGCTGTGAATCATTGGCCGGGACTTGCTGACAGGCTCCTCCCATGTACAATCACAGCGGGTGCCAGCTAGGGGGCGTACATGCCCAGCACCCACTAGTAGGCAGTGACGTACGGATGCATTGCTTTGCCTGCAGCAGCCGCCCATCCGCAGTACATTGCAGGAGGGTTAAGTGAAACAGTTGCAATTATCAGTAACTTTTACGTCTTTTTTGTGTTTTTCAGAATCTGCTGTTCAATCACGGCTAATCCATCCAGCGTCAGCGCAGAAGAAGGTGGAGGAGGACCATGTCAACTGGAGATTCATCATGGGGAAAATGAAGGGTTTACATTGATTTTATAGAAAGAGCTATGACAATTTTTTTGCTGTAATAGAAATTCCTGCCAAGGCTGCTTTAAGCCAACATAGGAGGCGGCCATTGTGTTACCCAAATCTGAATCTCACCCCAGGTGATCATGCCGCCCGGGAGGCACAAACGAAAAACTGCCAAGTCAGGATGGCCTTACTCGGTCCAATATTTATGAGCGGAGCAACCGGTTCCAACATCGCTGGCTGCAATTGGGCTGTGTAGGGCTAAGTACTGACCAGTAGGGGGTATTTAAAACTGGAGGATACAAAATCTGGTGCAGCTCTGCATAGAAACCATTTTTTTTGTCAAAGCTTCTTTGAGCAGGCTGAAGTTAGAAGCTGATTGGCTCCCATGCACAGCTGCACCAGATTCTGAGTGCTCCAGTTTTATGCAGGCCATACATGGGTCGAATTCCGAACAAATTTTCTTTAGAAAATCAGAAATTTAGTGCAATATAATAATAATAGTGCAGCGCTACAACATAAAATACAATATAATTAATACTTAAGTAATATGAGATAGATAAATCCATAAATATATAAAACATGCAAAAACAAACAAACAAAAAAAAAACCAATAATATGGTGATAAGATCCAATGCGGATCTATTTAGTGCCAAACAACTCTAAAGTGCCCAATAATGTGTCGTGAGGTCCTCTCCAGGGCCTGTTAAAGTGCAATCAAATAACTCAACATAAGTGACCAAGAATCTCTACTCAAACAAAATATATTTTTTTTAATCAAGCAACCCCCGAACACCCCCACCATTGTAGGATATCCTTGAATCCCCTAATATGGGGGAATAAATTCCACACAAAGTGACACGTGGTTAAATAGCATACATCAATATATAAAAGAAAAAATATAAATACAGTGACCAAAAAAATGAAAATAAAAATCTATACATGTCCAACAATCTTATCGCGACCCACTGGGCCACCTCACTTTCAGGATCACTCCAGGACAGGGGCGGACTGACCATTTGGAAACTCGGGCACTGCCCAAGGGCCCGGGGTCAGTAGGGGGCCCCATGAGATGCCCCTAGTACCTTTGTCATAGGCTTTTTTGAGTTTGGGCAAGGACACAGGGACCCCATAATCCCCTATTGCCCGGGGGCCCCATGAGTTGTCAGTTCGCCCCTGCTCCAGGATCCTTCACAACCAGGTTACTGTATGGTGTCCAACCGTAATCCCCCTCTCTGGTGGCACTTACACTTCATGGTACTTACATGGTACCGTTGTGTTAAACCAGTTGAAGGCTCTGCTTTCTGAAAAGCCACCTCCCTCTAAATCCTGCAAATCTTCTTGTTTCCAGAAATTTAGTGCATTTTGTAACCCGATGGTGCCACCATTGATTTCGAAATTCAACCAACCAAGCCTTCAATGTCTCCTCATGTTGCTACAGAAAAGAATTCCTAGCCAAGAATTTTCTTTTCTTTCCAGGTCACAGCTTTATATTTCTCTCACGATTCTCCCATTATTGATTTGAAATTTGCTCATTTTTAAAAAATAGTTCCAACATGCCCGATCACTCAAATGCAATGGTCACACGAAAATCGGTCGTTTATGTGACCCACTATTGCCCCATACACACTATAAGAATATTGTCCGAAAATTTTCATACGAGACTGATCGTCCAATAATCGGATCGGATTGTCGAGAGCCGATCACGACAATTTGTGCACAGTATCCAAAGAGATAAGCAGAAATTTTTTTCTGGTACAATACCAGATCGTACGATTTGTGTTTAATCAGTACAGTAGTCATCTGAAAATACAATACAAATATAATACATGACATCACTTTCGAAATTCTGAAATTCTTTTCTTTCACAGGAGAATTTTCGTATCTTTAATAACCTTTTCACTTTTCGATGCGAGACTGGCAGATGAAAAAAAAGGGCAATCGTTCGCCCGTTATTCTCATCGTGTGTACTGCAGGCCATAGATGGGTCGAAAAACGGCCGTTTTAAAAAAAAAAAAACAAAAACGAAAAATCGGTCGTTCAATAGGCCGACGTTACCACCAACGGTAAAAAAAAATAGGCCAATTTACGTCCCGTCTACGGCCGGCATTTAATTACTTCTGTCCCTGCAGAGAGCTCCGCTATTATATTTGACATGAAAAAGTCTTGCGGTTGCAACAATGTATCTATTTGTATCCATTTCAGATACAGATGTTTTTATTTGGATACAAATAGATACATTGTTGTAACTGCAATACTTTTTCATGTCAAATATAATAGCGGACTGGAATTCTTCTTCTTCCTCTTCTTCCTCCTCTCCCTTCTTCCTCCTCTTCCTTCTACTTCCTCTTCTTCCTCCTCCTCTTCTTCCTTCTCTTCCCTCTTCTTCCTCTTCCTCTTCCCTCTTCTCCCTCTTCTTCCTCTTCTTCTTCCCTCTTCTTCCTCTTCTTCCTCTTCCCTCTTCTTACTCTTCTTCCTCTTCCCTCTTCTTCCTCTTCTTCTTCCCTCTTCTTCCTCTTCCTCTTCTTCTTCTTCTTCCTCTTCTTCTTTCTCCTCTTCTTCTTCCCAAAAAATCGGCCGATTTTCGACCCATCTATGGCCTGCATACGGGGCTTAATGGTGCGAAATTCGAATGAAAATTCTTAGAAAAGATTTTCAAAAGAAAATTAATTCGGAATTCGACCCGCGTATGGCCGGCTTTAGTAACTCGACCCCATAGTGTGATGTTCACATAAAGATCCTTCCAGTGATTAGATTGTGCACATTCCGCCTGTCATCTTCCTGTGGGTACCTTCAGTTTGGCTCACACAATGGCTGCAGCCAAGGTTAGTACATAGTCATTATTTATTTTATTTTTTTTTTAACTTGTCTCTTTATTGCACTCATTGGGGTAGATTTACTAGAACTGGAGAGTGCAGAATCTGGTGTGGCTGTGCATGGTAGCCAATGAGCTGCTATCTTCAGCTTGTTCAATTAAGCTTTGGCAATAAAACCCGGAAGCTGATTGGTTTCTATCCAGAACTGCACCAGCTTTTGCACTCTCCGGCTTTAGTAAATACCACCCATTGTTTACTTATTTAAAAGAAAAGGTCATTACCATTGCCGTCCATTCCATTGAAATGCCTATATGAGCCAGCTGCTGGCTTTCATGATTTTGATTTGCACTGCCAACAAAAATAGCTGCATTCTGATTGGCTGTTGTGGAAATAAAAGCTGTTGTCTTTCTGCCAGTTGTTTTGCAGCGGCCCCTATTTCACATTCACTAGAATTTGGCAGCTTGCATGCTTTCTGTTACAATTTTTTTTAGATGCCATGTTTTTCTTTGTGCCTTCGGAATGAAATTTTTAGCTGCCAATGTCCTTGTTCAGGTAGTTGGTTATTTCTGCTGTCCTTTGATATGTCCCGGTCTTCTGACCTGTACAGGGAGCTGATTTGTGTCATGAAAGTCATAGATATGAACACCTTTGCTAGAGGGTATCACCCCCGGTTCACATATACGCGGCCACGCGGGCTGTGTTTTGCGCGGCACGAGAGCCGTTCATTTGAATGGATTCCGTGCCTGTGACGTGCAGGGAAGAAGTCCCTGCACTTCTTGCAAAAACGAAGCCGAGGTTCCCAGTACGGTTGCGTTTTCCAGTGCGGGCGGCGTGCCATTAGAAGTAATGGCACCCGCGGGTCCACATTCTTCTGTGTGGGTGGATTTTCGTGCAGATCCGCAGCAGCACCACCTGCACAGATGTGAACCAGGGCTCAGGGTGGATTACCTAAAACTGGAGCATTCAGAATCTGGTGCAGCTCTGCATGGCAGCCAATCAACACTTAACTTCAGCTTGTTCAATTAAGCTTTAACAATAAAACCTGAAAGCCGACCTCCAAGTGTTTAAAAGTGTCCAGTCTCCAGTTTTCGTAAATAACCTCCATAAACTCATTGCCAAAACGCATGGAAGAAGAGAGCTGTGGAATGAGCTGCAGGAGGGCTTGGCAGCGGTAATCATTTAAAGTGTAACTCCAGCCAAAATGATTTTTTTTTTTTGTAGTTTAGGACAGGGTAATGAAGAGATAAAATTTCTGCCTAGTTTTTATTTCTAGATGTTTGAAAAAATAAAAGCACAATACCAATGGTTTTGGAGTCTAGAATGATTTTTACATCATAAAAATCCAAGATGTGCGGTTTTGGGGGTTTATACTGCACCCCCTTCATCAGGACTTGTAAATTGGATTTGGATAAAAAAAAGAAATGGCGGTCTCAATGTAATTTGAAGGAAAAGTCTGCTTTTTTTTTTTTTTTTTTTTGAAGCATAAACTAGGACCACCATGCTAAAAGATAGTTTAAAATTCTTTAATAGTTCTTTAGCAACATCACATAAAGCAGCCAATGAATTTAGAAGGCCACAACCTTCCCCTTCATCAGGTCTTACTTGGACTCCGGGGACAATCTTTAATCTTCTGCTGACTATGTAACACAGTGGTTCTCAAGCTTCCTAATGCCGCGACCCTTTAATACAGTTCATGTTGTGGTGACCCCCAACCATAAAATTATTTACCCAGTAATTATAATTCATGAGTGTCGTTTTACCTCCAATACTGCTGCTTTCAACACAGTAGCTGCTTTTAACAGAGTAGCTGCTTTCAACACAGCAGCTGCTTTCTACACAGTAGCTGCTCTTTACACATCGGAAATATGTGTTTTCCAATGGTCTTAGGTGACCCCTGTGAAAGGGTCGTTCGACCCCCAAAGGGGTCGCGACCCACAGGTTGAGAACCACGGATGTAACACATATGTGTCAGCAAGAGAGGTTGGCTTTAATACCCAGCTGCCAAACCTATGTATTCACGGCAGCCTGAGGTTGTATGCTGAGAGAGCGCTCACTGTGCACTCCCAGCACACAGACTTACCCCCCCTTCACATATATGCGGCCATGCGGGCTGCGTTTTGTGCAGGCATGAGGGCCCATTCATTTGAATGGACTTCCGTGCCCCGTGACACGCAGGGAAGAAGTCCCTGCACTTCTGAAAGCGCAGCCCGCACAGGAACCTCGGTTCCCAGTACGGTTGTGTTGTCCAGTGATGGTGGCATGCTATTAGAGCTCATGGCGGGTCCGCATTTCTCTGTGCGGGTGGTGCGGCTGCCAGATCCACAGTGGCACCACTCGCACATATGTGAACCAAGCCTTAAAGCAGAACTCAACTCACCTTGGCTCCAGCGATACGATGTCTTCAAGCTCCTTGCCTGGCTGCTGATACCTTCAGGCGTCAGCCTTTGGGTCTTGATAGCTGGCTGCTGTTATTTGTGAGGCGGGGATGGCGTCACTGATGCGCATGCACGGGCGTTCAATCAGATTCGGCATCGCCGAACTTGTACAATGGGTGGCACGTGCGCGGTTCACTGTACAAAGGCAAACAGGCCGGCCGCTGATACCTTCAGGCAGCTAGCCTTTGGGTCTCGATAGCTGGCTGCTGTTATTTTCCAGGCGGAGATGACGTCACTGCTGTGCATGCATGGGCTTTCAGTCAGATTCGGCATCGCCAAACTTGAACAATGGGTGGCGCGTGCGCAGCTCACTGTGCACTCCCGGCGCACAGACTTAAAGCAGAACTCAACTCACCTTGGCTCTAGCGATACGATGTCTTCGAGCTCCTTGCCCGGCCGCTGATACCTTCAGGCAGCTAGCCTTTGGGTCTCGATAGCTGGCTGCTGTTATTTTCCAGGCGGAGATGGCATCACTGCTGCGCATGCATGGGCGTTCAGTCAGATTCGGCTTTGCTGAATTTGTACAATGGGTTGCGCGTGCGTGGATTACTGTACAAGGGCAGACAGGCTGGCCACTAATACCTTCAGGTTCCCAGCCTTCGGGTCTCGATAGCTGGCTGCTGTTATTTTGAGGCGGGAATGGTGTCACTGCTGCGCATGCACGGGCGTTCAGTCAGATTCGGTATTGTACAATGGGTTGCGCGTGCATGGCTCACTGTACAAGGGCAGACAGGCAGGTAAGTAACTTTAATGCAGAATAGACAAACCATGTCTCTTCTGCATTAAAATTCCTGCCTGTTCGCCCATCTTTGCTTTTGGTTTAAAATTCCACTTTAACTGTTACTGATCAGTGGAATGAATTCTGTATGTGTCTATGGGCTCCCGTAGCGCGGTTCAGAAGTTTACCCACACAGATGCCCCCTTAGCACTCGGCTTGCTAGGGGGCACTCAGAAGAAAAAAAATAGCGGACAGTACCAGCGGGGAACCACCAAAGAGAAGGTAAGGGACCTGCTCTGTGCAACGATATTGCACAGAGCAGTAAGTAAAACATCTTTTTTATTTTAATTTAAAAAATGTGCCTTTTAATTTGACTTTAACAAAACAGTCTATATTCAGATATCTATTTAGGATTTCAAACAAACTTTAGCAACTTAATTCTTGCGACGTGCCTCAGTTATTTCTACTCTTAAAAAAATTAAAAGTCAGCAGCTACAAAAACAGACACTTACCTGTGCAAGGATCCAGCGCCTCTTCACAGGGGTCAGTTTCTTCACTGGTGTTCGGTCTCAGGCACTGACATGTTTACTGTGGGCAGTCAGCTGCGCACTCCTTGCGGCTTCACAGCCAGCTGCCCACGGTGCATGTGTGAACTGCGCTGTGCTTTGTGAATGCCTTTCGGGACCTGTGATGTGTCCCAGTAGATTATAGGCAGGGAGGTGAGGAGGAGAACTAGGCAATCCAAGGGGGAGTGGGTACCTGTCAAAACTAGGTCCTCGCCCCCCCCCCCTCCCCCCAAAAAAACCTTCCAAATATGGCAGGGGATGGGGGAGGAGGAAGAGCGTAACTTCTCGGTGAACTCCCGCTTTAAATTTTTCCATCTCAGTCAACTCTGTGAGCAATTCTGAAGTTAATAGTAGTGCTCAAACACTTGAAACAAGTTGCAATTTTTTTACCCTGGAGTTTTACACTGAAATCAAACCATTCTGGACTCTAAAATCATTGATGTGGTACTCCTGTTTCTGTTAAACTCCTAGATCTTGTTCAAGGTGCTTCTTGAGGCCCTTTCGTATTTAAACATTGCCTAGCCAGAGCTATTGCCTTCTTCAATATAGATTCCAATCCGCTCTGTAATATTAAACTAACAGTAGGTCCAGCGCTTCTCAGCCATGCCTTCCAAATGTTCTTTCTGTGACCCCGTTAGGGAGATTGGAGGACAAAGTCGGGGAGATTTTTGTAATTGTGTCATTTATTCTGTTTCTGCCATAATTAAAGTTGATCTCCAGCATGAAATAAAATTAAAAACATTCTACTCCACTCGCTTTAATTTTATTTACAAAAAAAAACATTATTTAGATGAGGGTGTTGTCATTAAAATATGTAAGAAAAGACAAGCATGAATGGTAAACTATGCAATCGGAACAGACAAGATTCCGCAAAATGCATCAAAGTATACAAAGCAGGCAATCAACACATACAGTTGCAAGAAAAAGTATGTGAACCCCTTGGGATTACGTGGAGTTTTGCATGTGTCAACAAAACTGTTAGCATGTGCCAGAGATTTCTGTAGGTCTTTAGCTGACACTCTGGGATTCTTCTTTACCTCATGCAGCATTCTGCGCTGTGCTCTTGCAGTCATTTTTACAGGATGACCACGCCTAGGGAGAGTAGCAACAGTGCTAAACTTTCTCCATTTGTAGACAGTCTGTCTTACCGTGGACACATGAACATCAAGGCTTTTGGAGATACTTTTGAAACCCTTTCCAGCTTCATGCAAGGCAACAATTCTTGATGGTAGGTCTTCTGAGAGCTCTTTTCTGCGAGGCATGGTTCACATCAGACAGTGCTTCTTGAAACCAGTAAACCCAAAACAGGTGTGTGTTTTTTAAGGGCAGGACAGCTGTCAGCAACACATCCAATATCATCACACTGATTGGAGTCAAGGTTGGCTTACTCCTGGCTCCAATTAGCTCTGGCAGAAGTCATTAAGCTAGGGCTTCACATACTTTTTCCTCCCTGCACTGTGAATGTTTACATGTTATGTGCAATTAAACCATGGCAACATCTAATGTTTGTGTAGTATTATGTTCAGCAGACTGTGTTCTTCTATTGTTGTGACTTAGATGACGTTCAGAGCACATTTTATGCCCAATTCATGCAAAACTCCACGTAATCCCAAGGGATTCACATACTTTTTCTTGCAGCTGTATACAGCTTAATAGTATATGGGACTTTTAGATCTAGGGCCACATTTACCTACATGCATGTAAAGGGCTGGTTCCTCAGTCTTCTTTCTTCTAGACCAGTGGTCTCCAAACTGTGGCCCAGGGGATGGATGTGGCACTTTGATTGTTTTTATCTGGTGCCTTGGGGCACTATTCCACCAATTGACACCAATGATGTGGCACTATTCCCCCTACTGAGACTATCCATGGGGCACTATTCTTCTCCTTGATATCAACAATGGGGCACTATTCCTCCCATTACAACCAATGATGGGGAACTTGTGCAGGGGCATTTTCTACTCGCGTACAAAAAAATGGCAACCATCCCAACCTGTAACTGGCCTTTGCAGCACATCACAAATAAAGGATTTCCCAGCACACTGACCAGCCAACCTGCAAAACAACCAAAGTGGCTCTGACAGCTTGCATTAGTAACAGAGGGTTTTGTTTGCACACATTTGCAAATACATGCGTAAGCCGCAGTGCCCACTCAAGGTTCCTCTGTATGTACTGCAGTCCTAACTTTCAATTTCCAGAGCCTCCATAGTAGGAGTTCATATAAGAATGGATAGATTAAGGGCAGAACAAAAGAAAGGAACGGAGTATATCCGGGTACCAGGGCACTTCCAGCAGGTATGCTTGGAGGGAGCCCACCCACCACTTAAAGGCACAGGGACACGTGATGCCCAGCAAGAGCGCAAAAGTGTGCAAACAAAACCCTCTGTTTTTGACGCAAGACACTTTGGTTGTTTTGCAGGCTCATTGGTAAGTGTCCTGGGAAATCCTTTGTCATTTTCTCCTCCCACTGGCCACAGTCCGGCCCCTCTAAAGCCCGAAGGCCAGTAAACTGACCCTTTGCGAAGAAAGTTTGGAGACCCCTGTTCTAAGATTGCAGAATGAAGGTCTCTTTTGCTGGCACATGTTGCTCCCCTGTGAGGTGCACAATTCCCATTGGCTGTCTATTCGCGAGGTCCTCAAAGGGTCAAGAATACATCAGTATCGTGATGATGTCACAACGAGGGGCGGGAACAAGACACGTCAGCCCAGACTATGGAGGTGGATTACCAGCATTCACAAGTGGAAGAGGTGGTGTGGTAGGTCTCTAGATGGACTTTTTGTGTGAGAATGGATATGGGCAGATGGTATGTGAGGGACTGGGAGGGTTTGGTATGCCCAGAAGAGGGATTTGGGGGGGTTTTGTTTGCCCAGAAAAGGACATTAACCCCTTCATGTCTCCTTCCTGAAGCCCTTTAGCCCGGGTTCAGATATGTGCGGTGCAATATATTGTATGTGATTCGCACAGGAACCACACCGCATTCCTGTGCAAGTCACATGCGATTTGTGTGCGGTGCGATTGGCGCCATACATTTTGTATGACTGTTCGCACCGCACCCGCACCAAAAAACGTGCAGGACCCTTTTTTTGGTCCGCACTAGAATCGGATCGCATGGGTATTCACACCTATGCGATCCGCTTCTGCACATCGCACCACATTTTGTGGACTGCTTTCGGGGTGTTGTTAACTTAAAGCGGAGCGCCACCCAAAATGGGAAGTTACGCTTTTAGGACTACTCCCCCGCTTCCCATTAAGGATCGGCACCTTTGGGGGATGGGGGGGGGAGCTGGTACCCGAATTTGACAGGTACCCACTTCCGGTCCAATTGCCTAGGAGATCGGAAGTCTCGTGACAGGTCCCAGAAGACTATAGGACCATTCATGAAGCGCAGTGCTACTCGCGCATGCGCAGTGGGTACCCGGCTGTGCAGCCGCAAGCTATCACAGCCGGGTACCCACACTGAAGATGCCGGCCTCCTGGAATACAGGACGGCCGGTGAAACGGACTGCGGGGGACACACCATGGGACTGAGGGATAGGTAAGTGGCTGTTTTTTAAAAGTCAGCAGCTACAGTTTTTGTAGCTGCTGAATTATTTTTTGACAGTGTAAGTGGAACTCCGCTTTAACATACACACCCGCAACTGTTCGCATGAATGGGGTGCGATTCTGATGTGATGCGGAATTCGCACTGAAAATGCGAATTCCGCACTGCATCAGTGTGAACCAGGACTTAGGTGGGTTTTAATGCAGGGAGTCAGAACACCTTCCCAATCGCAGAACCGTTGTGATTGGCTCGCACAGCAGTTAAATGATCAGGGGTTCATCCCCCTTGGTTCCTGATCAGAAGCCGTGACCAAGAGCAGTTGGTGGCAACTCAATCGGTGTGGTGGGCAGGGGCGGACTGACCATTTGGAAACTCGGGCACTGCCCGAGGGCCCGGGATCAGTAAGGGGCCCCGTGAGATGCCCCTGGTACCTTTTTCATAGGCTTTTTTAAATTTGGGCAAGGACACGGGGCCCCATGATCCCCTATTGCCCCTGGGGTCAGTAGGGGGCCCCATGAGATGCCCCTGGTACCTTTTTCATAGGCTTTTTTTAAATTTGGGCAAGGACACAAGGGCCTCATGATTCCCTATTGCTCCAGGGGTCAGTAGGAGGCCCCATGAGATGCCCCTGGTACCTTTTTCATAGGCTTTTTTGAGTTTGGGCAAGGGGCCCCATGATCCCATATTGCCCGGGGGCCCCAGGAATTGTCAGTCCACCCCTGGTGGTGGGAGCACAATCTCAACACGCAACTTCAGACCACCATGGCTGGGCATGAAGGACCGCTTTTTCTGCCTTCACACATGCATTATGCAGTTCGGAAAAGGTTACACTTTGCATGACTTGTTTACACGGAGTTTCTCAAAGTAGAACATCAACATTTAGATGAGCATTGCCTGAGCCTCCTAATTAGATCGCGAGTCAACAGGGATGTCAATTTGTAACACATCCCTAGGATTCGGTAAAACAAGGCTTATGTCACCCAAGGCCATTCTGTGTGACATTATTTCTAATGACTGCCATAAATATTCCATATTGTTATGAACATTCTCAGTTCCTTTAGAAAACAAAAACATCAATATGACTTACATTTTGACTTCCTAAGGCCCTGTACACCCACAGACACCAACATTCAAGTGTTTACAGGGAATAGATACAGAATACGACTGCTGTGTGCAATGTCAATATCAATGAGTGCGGTGCCAGTATAGAAATCTCCTTCATTGTGATAGTGAAGTGTACAGGAGGGGGGTCAAGTGACAAACCGGCTTCTCTACCCAGCGTGTGTGTATGAGCCCGTAGGGCAGCCATAGACTGGTGCTGAGACATCTGTCCATCCTCCTCCTAGGGATTCAGCTGATGGATGTAAAAACTTCGATCTAGAAAAGGAAACAATCAGCAGTCGGAGTGTTGGAAAGTGTTTTGCAAAATAAATACCATTTCAGACAATCGGAAACACTTGACAACATGGCTAGATTATTGCAAACATATACATAAAGGAACCTGCAAGGGAGATGGGCCCCGCTCCATCTTGGCTGCGGTGCTGATCTGCGGACTTGCCTCTCGGATACATACAATTCCAGGAAAATGTAGATGGCGCCAAGATGGTCAAGGGTTCAGAGCTTCTCATGGTTAAAGAGGAATTCCAGGAATGGATATTTCATACATAGTTACATAGCTTGGACCAATGTAACTATGTGTATATACCATACCTGGCTGATGCCCCTGGAAGCCAGAAATCACTGAAGTAGACACTGCTACTCCAGCGATCTCTACTTTCTTCCAGGTGCCATGCTGAGTGGTTGTCTTGCTGCTTTGTGAACATAGGAGGTCAGTCACTTGGCAAGGGCACCATTCAGAGAATGCTTTGCATTTTCTGACTACAAAGTGTTCTCTGATTGGATGAGGTGGAGAGTGTGATGACACTGCCCCACCTCGTCCAATCCAAGGGTGGACTGACCATTTGGAAACTCGGGCACTGCCCGAGGGCCCGGGGTCAGTAGGGGGCCCCATGAGATGCCCCTGGTACCTTTTTCATAGGTTTTTTTTTTTAGTTTGGGCAAGGACACAGGGGCCCCAAGATCCCCTATTGCCCGGGGGCCCCATGAGATGCCCCTGGACCTTTTTCATAGGTTTTTTTTAGTTTGGGCAAGGACACAGGGGCCCCAAGATCCCCTATTGCCCGGGGGCCCCATGAGTTGTCAGTCCGCCCTGGTCCAATCAGAACACTTTGCAATCATTCAGAAAATGCAAAGCATTCCCTGAATGGCACTGGTGCTGAGCAGCCAAGTCTCAATACAGCAGGGCAGCCGCTTGGCATTGGGAATCAAAAGCAAGTGGAGGTCACTGGGGTAGTGGTGCCAACAACAGTGATTTCCAACTTCTAGAGGATTCTACATGTATGTTATATGTCCATGCTGGACCAGGGTAACTATATTTAAAATGAAATCCTTCATTCGGCTCCATTCGCCAAAGTCACATGATTTCCAGTGCGACTTTTATCCAACTTTACATTCTCAGCCACTTGGCAAGGGCACCATTCAGAGAATGCTTTGCATTTTCTGACTACAAAGTGTTCTGATTGGATGAGGTGGAGAGTGTGATAACACTGCCCCACCTCGTCTAATCCAAGGGTGGACTGACCATTTGGAAACTCGGGCACTGCCCAAGGGCCCGGGGTCAGTAGTTAACTTAAAGCGGAGCTCCACCCAAAATGGGAAGTTTCGCTTTAAGGACTGCTCCCCCGCTCCCCATTAAGGATTGGCACCTTTGGGGGATTCAGAGCATGCTTTGCATTTTCTGACTACAAAGTGTTCTGATTGGATGAGGTGGAGAGTGTGATGACACTGCCCCACCTCATCCAATCCAAGGGTGGACTGACAATTTGGAAACTCGGGCACTGCCCGAGGGCCCGGGGTCAGTAGGGGGCCCCATGAGATGCCCCTGGTACCTTTTTCATAGGCTTTTTTGAGTTTGGGCAAGGACACAGGGGCCCCAAGATCCCCTATTGCCCAGGGGCCCCATGAGTTGTCAGTCTGCCCCTGGTCCAATCAGAACACTTTGCAATCATTCAGAAAATGCAAAGCATTCCCTGAATGGCACTGGTGCTGAGCAGCCAAGTCTCAATACAGCAGAGCAGCCGCTTGGCATTGGGAATCAAAAGCAAGTGGAGGTCACTGGGGTAGCGGTGTCGCCAACAGTGATTTCCAGCGTCTAGAGGATTCTACATGTATGTTATATGTCCACGCTGGACCAGGGTAACTATATTTAACATGAAATCCTTCATTCGGCTCCATTCACCAAAGTCACACGATTTCCAGTGCGACTTTGATCCAACTTTACATTCTCTGGACCAAACTTGCATCAAAAGTCGCACCAAAGTAGTGTAGGCACCTTTTCAAAATCGCTGCAACTTTAAGTCACACAGATTTGAATGGATGCAATTGAAAAGGATGGGCTGCCACTTTGATATCCAAAGTCGCATGACAAGTCACACAAGTCTGAATGGAGCCTAAAATCTGAAATCCACGACTATGGAAAAACTATCCTTGGAGTGCTGGGGGATCTCATTTTTGTCTTCGGTACCAGTAAAAAGCAGTTTTACTTACCTTCTCTCTCGCTCCTCCAGCAGCCAACTATCTACTTCCCTCTCCAACGCTCTAGCTTGTGGGTCGGCCCTTGGTGTCCTCGCTTACAACACAGGACTGTTGGTCCTGCATTGTCCCTGATGACATGACATCAGATCAGAGCACTGAACAGAAGAGGCTGCTGTCCTCCGGTTCCATGGATGGAGGCGCTAAGGAAAAGGTGAATATTACTGCTTTTTCATGTTCCCCTAGATCAGGGGTAGGCAACCTGAGAGCCGCAGGACTACAAGTTCCATCATGCCTCTGCAAGTCGTAACTGTCAGTTTTGTAATCTTTGCAATGCCTCATGGGAAATGTAGTTCCACAACAGCTAGACAGCCACAGGTTGCCTACCCCTGCCCTAGACAAAAATTAGTTCAGCTACAAAGGTTAGACAAAAATATGGAGACACTACATGATTTTCAGGTGCGAAAGTGACAACATGTTTTGCGTTGAAAGCGGAAGTGATGGAACATTCTTTTGCTTCCGCTGTGTGATGCGACACCTAGCTACCAGGTGGGAAGCCTCACATTCATCATTCACTGCGTGCTCTGCTAGTAATATGGAGTCATGTCAGAGCTTACTGAGCTGCAAAGAGGGCAAATTGTTGGTGCCGCTTAGCTGGTGCCTCTGTGGCTGAAGTTGCCACTTTATTTGCTGTGTTGTGAGGTACAGTACCAAAGGTTATGACGGAATATACAGTTTCCAGGAAAATGTCATTGATATTTACAAGCGTGGTTGATATGGCCAACTGACTGAAAGAGACAAAAGGATTGTGACCCGGAATAAGAAAACAACTGCTGCAAAAGTGACTTCAAAGCTCAATCTCAGTCTTCACAGGACTCAGTCTTTACAGGACTGAGATTGAGCTCTGCAGTCACTTTTGCAGAAGTTGTTTTCTTATTCCGGGTCACAATCCTGCGCAATGTCCTTTTTGTCTCTTTCGGCCTGTTGACCATGTCACCCGCGCTTATGCTTCTCAGACGAAGTTTTCCTGGAAACTGTATATGCCATCATAACCTTTGATACTGAACCTCACAATACATTGGCAACTTCAGTCACAGAGGTACCAGCTAAGCGGCACCAACAATTTGCCCTCTTTGCAGCTCCGCAAGCTCTGACATGACTCCGTATTACTAGCAGAGCACGCAGTAAATGACAAAAGTGAGGCTTCCCACCTTTTAGCTAGGTGTCTCATCACACAGCGGAAGCAAAAGAATGTTACACCACTTCCTCTTTCATCAACATGTCATCACTTTCTCAATATATAGTGCGCTGTCCCTTTAAATATAATAAATGCAAAAAAAATCAATGCTATGTGTCTATATAAATGTGCCCACAACTAATATCTATAACTCCAATATAAACCAAAAATCTAAACATTTAGATCCATACATCAAAGAACAATTCATAAAGAATTCATACACAAAATATAAATGAACAAAAGTCCCAAAATCAATCTCGGAAAAAAAAGTGCTCTGTGTTGCAAAACTTTATATAAAGTTCTTCTGTGCTCAGAAAGTGCTCTTCAAAAAAACAAGCAAGCCTCTTACCAAAATGAGATGATCTCAAGCTATAGAGATCAAATAGCATATGCGTCATAACCCGAGACTGGCACTCTCTCTGACAAACCACCAAGAGATGGCTGCATTCACCGAAAAGGTTCGCACTCCCATCAAGATTCCACTCTAGATTCTAGTGCCGCTTGTCATGATATAGAGGGATGAAACAAGGAGAAGCTTCATAGTGCAATATAATTAAAAACCAGCTATTTATTCAAATATATTGCACTTAAGATCAGGTGAATAAAACAGACCGTGTGCAACGATATGCAATCGTCCGGCCGCAGTCGGTACGTGATGACGTCACACAAACTCAGTCCTCACTTTTGCACCTGCAAATCATGTAATGTTTCAATTTTTTTTAACAATATAACTCTAATATGTAAATATCCCTAAATAAGTAAGCAAATATACATATAATGAACCCCAAAACATTATGGAGAATTATTGAAGTTGCACAGTGCATATGGTATATGGGTATGGTATTGAATTTATTAAGTTAATGCACTATATGAGTTTTCTCTTTTTTTTGAGGTACATACTTTCCTTTTGGGAGCCATTGGGAGGGCTCGATACCAAAGGATGTGAAAATTTACATTTTTGGAAACAAAGATTGGAGTGACTTTATTTTGGACACGAGTGACTTCTAATTTTGACAATCATTTTTTTGTTTTTTTATTATCAATTTATGTCATTTATTTTTAACCTTTTGGATATTTTTGGGTTCATTTATTATATAATTTTTTGATGTTCATTATATGTATATTTGTTTACTTATTTAGGGATATTTATTTAACATATTAGAGTTATATTGTTGGTTTGCACTTTCAAGGGCGAAAGTTAGATCTTATGTGTTAGGGCAGCGGTTCTCAACCTGTGGGTCGCGACCCCTTTGGGGGTCCAACAACCTTTTCACAGGGGTCTCCTAAGACCATCGGAAAACACATATTTCCGATGGTCTTAGGAACCGAGACACCGCTCCTCTATCAGTCTCCAGGTGGGTCCGCCCACATGCAGATACCTCCACATTTCCCTGGACCGCGATGTGTGCGCGGGATGACATGCCGCCCCTGTCATCTGGCCACATCCCTGGGATCACTCAACAGCTCCGCCTCCTCGCCATTGATTGGCCGCCTGAACTGTAGCTCAGGAGAGGCACACAGGCGGCCAATAACCGGCGAGGAGGAGGAGCCGAGCCGAAGATCAAAGAAGATCGAGCAAGGGAGCGGCCGGAGAAGGAAGACAGCTGACAGGTAAGTGTCTGTAGCGTGCAGATGGTGCTGCTGCAGCCAGGTAAGCTGGCTGTAGATGGGAGAGGGAGGGAGGGAGCGAGCTTAGGCTGGAGCAGGTGTCAGCAAGGTAAGTATCATTGGTGTCAGTGGGAGGAATAGTGCCCCATCATTGGTGTCACTAATACCAATGATGGGGCACTATTCCTCCCACTGACACCAATGATGGGGCACTATTTCCTCCCCCCCCACTGACACCAACGATGGGGAACTATTCCTCCCCCCGCTGACACCAACGATGGGGAACTATTCCTCCCCCCACTGACACCAACGATGGGGAACTATTCCTCCCCCCACTGACACCAACGATGGGGCACTATTCCTCCCCCCCACTGACACCAACGATGGGGCACTATTCCTCCCCCCCACTGACACCAACGATGGGGCACTGTTCCTCCCCCCCACTGACACCAACGATGGGGCACTGTTCCCCCCCCACTGACACCAACGATGGGGCACTATTCCTCCCCCCCACTGACACCAACGATGGGGCACTATTCCTCCCCCCACTGACACCAACGATGGGGCACAATTCCCCCCCACACTAGTATCAATGATGGGGCACTATTCCCCCCCCCCACACTGACACCAATGATGGGGTACTATTCCTCCCACTGACACCAACAATGTGGCACGATTCCTCCCACTGACACCAACGATGGGACACTATTCCTCCCACTGACACCAATGATGGGACACTATTCCCCCCACTGATACCAACGATGGGGCACAGTTCCTCCCACTGATACCAACGATGGGACACTATTCCTCCCACTGACACCAACGATGAGACACTATTCCTCCCACTGACACCAACGATGGGACACTATTCCTCCCACTGACACCAACGATGGGACACTATTCCTCCCACTGACACCAACGATGGGACACTATTCCTCCCACTGACACCAACGATGGGGCACTATTCCTCCCACTGACACCAACGATGGGGCACTATTCCTCCCACTGACACCAACGATGGGGCACTATTCCTCCCACTGACACCAACGATGGGGCACTATTCCTCCCACTGACACCAACGATGGGGCACTATTCCTCCCACTGACACCAATGATGTGGCACTACTCCTCCCACTGCAAAATTACAGTTATGAAGTAGCAACGAAAATAATTTTATGGTTGGGGGACACCACAACATGAGGAACTGTATTAAAGGGTCACGGCATTAGGAAGGTTGAGAACCACTGTGCTAGAGGGTGTAGTTGTTATATAATCAGGGGCGGACTGACAACTCATGGGGCCTCCGGGCATTAGGGTTCATGGGGCCCCTGTGTCCTCGCCCACACTCAAAGCACACCCAAAAAAACCTATAAAAGTTACCAGGGGCCTTTCACGGGGCCTATATATTATAGGTAGTTATTAAGAGGTTGTTAATTAAATTATCGTGTCACCCAATGTTTGGTTTCCATTCAGTAGCCAAAAAAGGCATTCAAAAAAGGGGGGGTTTTGTGAAAAGAGATTCACAGAAAAGCGGCTACATTATGAACAGACCGTGACACTCAGAAAATTTTCCAAAAATTATGCTTTATTACACAGATATAAATATGACATATGGGCATTCGCCCTGGTTTACCATCACCTCAGTATGAGACAATAACACACAGACCTAAAACCATATAAAATGACATCAAGACCGGTCTAAATGTATGTGCAACAGAAAAAGTGACTGCAAGAGTCTAATATCTCTGTAGTACAAACACATAGGTAAACACTTCCCTGAAGAGGTGTATCCAAAAATTATACCATAGGTATACCATAATATTAAATAATGAATTTACACCAATATCATAATGGTGAATCCCGAACAGGGAATCCAAAAATTATACTATGGATATACGTATATCACATGTATGAAATGCGGTAAGCACAATAAGCGTAAAGAGGGGAACAGTAAGCCTCAGGCCTGTTTGGAAAAAGACATAAATGTCACATATATGATGCAATACATTCCTGTGCCGGCACACGTGGTTGGGGCCCGTTCATCTGTTATGTGAGCAGCTGTATCATAAAGCTCTTGAATGGAAATAAGCCCCATTTATTCCCAGGATGGGAGAAAAGGTGCAGATTGCAGCACTCTGCTTGAAATGGTGTCTTCACCACTGTATGTGGACTACACACCACCCTTTGTAGGAAAAGCAAAATATATCCCAAGGAATCTTCTGCCTGTTGAGCTATATGCGGTATGTCCTGTATCCTACACAAAGCACCATAATGTCCCCATCCTGTAGTGAAACAAATAATGTGGGAAGTCACTGACAGAGCTTGCACTCAATAAGATATGTAGGTCATATTGATCACAGAGGACCGTATATCTAATGTCCTGTAACAATCCACTCACCACCTGTGCCGTGGATAAAGGGAATGAAAGAAATGTCCTTCATGGATATTGCCAAACACGGCCACAGAGGCCCAGGAACCACCGCTGACATCCGCCGATATACCGCGGGTTCCAGCCCCCTCTCAGCGCCTATACTGCTCACGTTTGCCTCATGGCATGTGAAGATGGCTTCCTCCTTATGGGTCAGCGTGCGTTCCACCTAGTGCGCATGACCGGAAGTGACGTATCTGACGTATGACGTCAACGCGTTTCGCCGATGGGCGTATCTCACTCAGCTTCGTCAGGACCAATTGGTCCTGACGAAGCTGAGTGAGATACGCCCATCGGCGAAACGCGTTGACGTCATACGTCAGATACGTCACTTCCGGTCATGCGCACTAGGTGGAACGCACGCTGACCCATAAGGAGGAAGCCATCTTCACATGCCATGAGGCAAACATGAGCAGTATAGGCGCTGAGAGGGGGCTGGAACCCGCGGTATATCGGCGGATGTCAGCGGTGGTTCCTGGGCCTCTGTGGCCGTGTTTGGCAATATCCATGAAGGACATTTCTTTCATTCCCTTTATCCACGGCACAGGTGGTGAGTGGATTGTTACAGGACATTAGATATACGGTCCTCTGTGATCAATATGACCTACATATCTTATTGAGTGCAAGCTCTGTCAGTGACTTCCCACATTATTTGTTTCACTACAGGATGGGGACATTATGGTGCTTTGTGTAGGATACAGGACATACCGCATATAGCTCAACAGGCAGAAGATTCCTTGGGATATATTTTGCTTTTCCTACAAAGGGTGGTGTGTAGTCCACATACAGTGGTGAAGACACCATTTCAAGCAGAGTGCTGCAATCTGCACCTTTTCTCCCATCCTGGGAATAAATGGGGCTTATTTCCATTCAAGAGCTTTATGATACAGCTGCTCACATAACAGATGAACGGGCCCCAACCACGTGTGCCGGCACAGGAATGTATTGCATCATATATGTGACATTTATGTCTTTTTCCAAACAGGCCTGAGGCTTACTGTTCCCCTCTTTACGCTTATTGTGCTTACCGCATTTCATACATGTGATATACGTATATCCATAGTATAATTTTTGGATTCCCTGTTCGGGATTCACCATTATGATATTGGTGTAAATTCATTATTTAATATTATGGTATACCTATGGTATAATTTTTGGATACACCTCTTCAGGGAAGTGTTTACCTATGTGTTTGTACTACAGAGATATTAGACTCTTGCAGTCACTTTTTCTGTTGCACATACATTTAGACCGGTCTTGATGTCATTTTATATGGTTTTAGGTCTGTGTGTTATTGTCTCATACTGAGGTGATGGTAAACCAGGGCGAATGCCCATATGTCATATTTATATCTGTGTAATAAAGCATAATTTTTGGAAAATTTTCTGAGTGTCACGGTCTGTTCATAATGTAGCCGCTTTTCTGTGAATCTCTTTTCACAAAACCCCCCCTTTTTTGAATGCCTTTCATGGGGCCCCCTACTAACCCCGGGCCCTCGGGCAGAGCCCAAGTGCTTGAATGGTCAGTCCGCCCCTGTATATAATATTTGTCTGGTACTTCTTTGATTGATACCGTAGTTACAGATTTATCGTTTCCATTTTTTTGTCCAATCCCCTGTATATCTAAACCGAAGAACACAAATGTAATTGTACATGTCCAGAAACAAGAGGGAACAATCTAACCTGTGTGCTCTGCTGACAGTGCAGCCACCGGCTTGTGTCCTGCTGCTCTGATCGATCCGGCACTCACCCCTGAATATTATACAGTGGAGGCGGAACACCGCACACCATTATCGATGCTTAATCACAAGTCTAGACAGACGATTTGCTGGTCGGCACGCAATATTTTCTATGCACCAGCCAAACGCAGAAAGCCTCCTTTTAGTCCAGTTATGTATTTATTCGACAGTAATTTGTTTTGTGAATACTGCCATTGAAATTGCCTGCAATCTCTATAGATGAAAGCCATGAAAAAAAAAACCTTGCATCCTTTGAAACCTGCAGGAAGAAAATTAAATCCAAAGGTTCCTTCACAAGGATAAAAAGCCCAAAGCCACCTTATAATCCCCAGGACAAAGCAATCACTTTTCTTTTTAATAATTCCTATAATGGTCACCAAAAATCAGGTTTGGGGTGCCAGCCAATTAGGCTGTATTTTATGGCACAATTCTAACATATTTCAGTCCCTGGGAGCTGGATAGGTCACCAATTCGACAACATGAGGATAAGAGGAGAGCAAAGGGAGTTTACCACTGCAAATCAAATTTACAGACCAGCGAACAGGCTGGGGGAGGTGACACCAGAAGCTGCAATATATTGGGGCTGATTTACTAAAGGCAAATGCACTGTGTACTTTGCACAGTGCACTCGCTACAGAGCTTAGTAAATGAGGTAAAGCTTCACTTTGCAAGCTGTGCACTTTGCAAAAGAATACCCAATTAAAAAAAAAGTTTAATTTAACCAGATCCCGACCGCCCTATAGCGGAAATACTGCTGCAGGGCGGCAGGGGTACGCAAAATCATGTATATATGTGTGATTTTGTATTTCCGGGAAGAGGGGTGCACGCCCTAACCACGTCGCCATTCGCGGCCACGGCTGTCAATCATTGGGTCCCGGCCGGTGATTACCCGCCGGCACCCAGTGAATACCAAGGATCTTCGACAGGGAGGATGGCTGCTTTGTTTACTAATAGTCCTCCTCCCTGTTGGCTCGGGCACACTGCTCTGGATGGCTGTGCACAGCACAGCCATCCAGAGCAGTGTGCTTGCAGTAAAGCACTAACACACCGCCCCCCCCCCCCCCCCCAGTAAAACACTCCCAGCACACAGCTAACCCTTTGATCACCCCAGATGTTAACTCCTTCCTGCCCAGTGCCATTAGTACAGTGTCAGTGCTTTTTTTTTTTAGCACTGGTCACTGTATTGGTGTCACTGGAGATGTCAGTGACACCCAGTCAGTTCCCCCCAGAGTCAGAATGCCTGCCTGATCGCCGCAATTACAAGTAAAAGAAAAAACAATTCCAGTTTACATTTGTAAACGCTATAACTTTCACGTAAACCAATTAATTTACACATATTGGGATCTTTTTTTAGCAAAGACATGGAGAAGAATACATTTTGGCCTAAATTTATAACAAAATTAGATTTTTTATATTTTTTTTTACTGAACATGTTTAATAGCAAAAAGTAAAAAACTGTTTTTTTTTCTCAAAATTGTCAGTCCTATTTTTTTTATAGCGCAAAAAATTAAAAACGCACAGGCGATCAAATTCCACCGAAATAATGCTCAATTAATGGGGAAAAAAGGACGTAAATTTAATTTGGGTGAAGCGTTGCATGACCGCGAATTGTCAGTTAAAGTAATGCAGCGCCGTAACGCAAAAAATGGTCTGGTCAGGAAGGAGGGGGGGAATCATCTGGAGGGCAAATGGTTAAAAAAAAAAACCCCCCAAAAACAAACCCAGCATTTTTGCTTGCATGCGATTGGATAATAGAATTAAGCAGAGCTTCTGCTTATTTACTAAACTCCATAGGAACTGCATTTGCAGAGTGCACAGTCCATTTACCTTTAGTAAATCATTGTGTCTGAATCTAAGGCAAACATTTGCAGCAAAACAGCCCACGGATTATGCAAGTTTATTTCCTTCCACCACGGGGGGAAGGAAAGAAATTGGCTCAATTCCCCCATCAACACAGTCAGCTTTGATAGGGGAATCCCTCCTGCAGTGCTATTGTGTTCTGCTGGAGCAGAGCCATCCCTGCTGATAGAACACAATAATGCTGGTGGCTATAGCTGCTGGTAGTGATTGAAAGAAAAAAATTCAACAGGATGGTTGGTTGTACTGAAGTCGATCAATGTACAACCAGCCTGCCCAGAGATGGATCGAATCTCAGTCAGTCCCTGCTCAATCAGCCAAAATTTGATCAATTTATGGTCAGGTTTAGGAAGGACTAGCAAGTTTGTCAAGGTATTATTGCTGTCTGGGTCCCGCTGGGGAGATTCACCCTCTCTATTGTCCTGGTGACTATTGTCACCAGAACTGGATCCAACATTTTAAGTCACCACCAAATCAGGAATAGAGGGGAGGTCTTCCAGTGGTGACATTTATTGCAGTGACAACTGTCTAGGCCAGTGGTCTCCAAACTGTGGCCTGGGGGCCGAATGCAGCCCTTTGCTTGCCTTTATTTGGCCCTTGGGGCACTATTTTATTTTATTTATTTCAGGTACTTACCGTATTTTTCGCCGTATAAGACACACCTGACCATAAGACGCACCTAGGTTTTAGAGGCAGAAAACAGGAAAAAAAAATTCTGAACTAATGGACTGCAGACACAGTACAGGAGATGACCAGAGACTGCGGACAGCACAGGGATGACCAGAGACTGCGGACAGCACAGGGATGACCAGAGACTACGGACAGCACAGGGATGACCAGAGACTGCGGACAGCACAGGGATGACCAGAGACTACGGACAGCACAGGGATGACCAGAGACTACGGACAGCACAGGGATGACCAGAGACTGCGGACAGCACAGGGATGACCAGAGACTGCGGACAGCACAGGGATGACCAGAGACTGCGGACAGCACAGGGATGACCAGAGACTGCGGACAGCACAGGGATGACCAGAGACTGCGGACAGCACAGGGATGACCAGAGACTGCGGACAGTACAGATGACTGCTGACCTTTGGGGAGGTGGGGAGCGGGTACCTGAATTTGACAGGTACCCGCTCTTACTTCCGCAGAGTTTTTGTTTGATCTTACCTGTTCCTCGATCCAGCCGCTCGCTGTCTTCCCGGCTTCTGTAATGGCGCTCGGCATGACAGCCGGGTGCCCAGTGCGCATGAGCGAGAAGCACTTGCGCTTTGTGATTGGTCCGGCGGCTTCTGGGATCTGTCATGTGTCCCAGGTACCGCCTTACCATTCACAAAAAGCACCGCTTCTTGCGCATGCGCACTTGGCACCCGGCTGTCATGCCCAGTGCCCACACTACAGAAGCCGGGAAGACAGCACGCCGCTGGATAGAGGAACAGGTAAGGTCCCGCTGCAGAGCTGAGCGGCCGGCCCGGTATTCTGACACGGCCGCGGTGGAAATATCAGACCGGCCGCTCCATATTCGCCCCATAAGACGCACTGACATTTCCCCCCCAGTTTTGGGGAAGAAAAAGTGCGTCTTATACGGCGTAAAATACGGTATATAGCGCCGTCAATTTACGCAGCACTTTACATATATATTGTACATTCACATCAGTCCCTAACCCACAAGGGGCGTACAATCTAAGGTCCCTAACTTACATTCAAACATACACATACTAGGGCCAATTTAGACAGGATCCAATTCACCTACCAGCATGTCTTTGGAGTGTGGGAGGAAACCGGAGTACCCGTAAGAACATGCAAACTCCAGGCAGGAGGTGCCATGGTTGGGATTTGAACCGACGACCTTAGTACTGCCAACCATTGCCAACCATTTAGCCACTTTGCTGCCCACTATTCCTCCCACTGATACAAGACACTATTCTGTCAACTGACACCACCAATAGGGCAACATTTCTTCCGTTGGCACCACCTATGGGGCACCATTTCTCCAAATGATACAACAATGATGCACTATTCCTCAACCTAATACCAAATGTGATGTTTACTCCCACTGATGCCAAGAAAATGTGCACTCTTACTGGCCACAGCCATGGGTCGAATTCCAAACAAATTTTTTTAGAAAATTGGAAATTTCATGTGTTTTGTAACCCGATGGTGTCACCATTGATTTCAAAATTCAAATCTCTTGTTGCTACAGAAAATAATTTGCTTTGCTTTCCAGGTCACAGCTCGTGCTCATTTCTTTTCCAATTACATTTCTCGCACGATTCTCCCATCATTGATTAGAAATTTGTTCGTTTGTAAAAAAAAATTTCCAACATTTACGATCACTCAAATTCGATGGTCGCCCGAAAATCAGCCGTTGCTGTGGCCCACTAATGCTGCGAAATTCGAACGAAAATTCTCAGAAAAGATTTTCGAAAGAAAATTCTTTTGGAATTCAACCCGTGTATGGCCGACTTCACTGTCTTTAATAATTGCAACACTTGACATTGAGCCACTCCTCATCCAATAATAGAAGGCTGCATAGAAATATATTGTGTTTCAGATCGCAGATGTGTTTACAGCACTAAATATCACAACTTGCACTATGGCATATCATAGAATGTTAATAAATGTTTATACAGTTGCAAGAAAAAGTATGTGAACCCCTTGGGATTACGTGGAGTTTTGCATGAATTGGGCATAAAATGTGCTCTGAACTTCATCTAAGTCACAACAATAGAAGAACACAGTCTGCTGAACATAATACTACACAAACATTAGATGTTGCCATGGTTTAATTGCACATAACATGTAAACATTCACAGTGCAGGGAGGAAAAAGTATGTGAACCTTTGGACTTAATAACTGGTTGACCCTCCTTTGGCAGCAATAACCTCAACCAAACGTTTCCTGTAGTTGCAGATCAGACCTGCACAACGATCTGGAGTAATTTTGGACCACTCCTCTTCACAAAACTGTTTCAGTGTAGCAATATTCTTGGGATGTCTGGTGTGAATCGCTCTCTTAAGGTCATGCCACAGCATTTCAATCGGGTTGAGGTCAGGACTCTGACTGGGCCACTCCAGAAGGCGTATTCTGTGCTGTTGCAGCCATTGTTTTGTTGAAATACTTGTATGCTTTGGGTCATTGTCCTGTTGCATCACCCATCCTCTGCGGAGCTTCAGTTGGCGGACAGATGGTCGTACGTTTTCCTGCAAAATGTCTTGATAAACTCTGGAATTCATTTTCCCATCAATGACAACAATCCGTCCAGGCCCTGAGGCAGTAAAGCAGCCCCAAACCATGATGCTCCCTCCGCCATGTTTCACAGTGGGGATGAGGTTTTGATGTTGGTGTGCTGTGCCTTTTTTTCTCCACACATAGTGTTGTGTGTTCTTCCCAAACAACTCAATCTTGGTTTCATCTGTCCACAGTATATTTTGCCAGTAGTGCTGTGGAACATCCAGGTGCTCTTTTGCAAACTTCAAACGTGCTGCAATATTCTTTTTGGACAGCAATGGCTTCCTCCGTGTTGTCCTTCCATGTACTCCATTCTTGTTTAATGTTTTCCTTATTGTAGATGTGTCAACAAAAATGTTAACATGTGCCAGAGATTTCTGTAGGTCTTTAGCTGACACTCTGGGATTCTTCTTTACCTCATGCAGCATTCTGCGCTGTGCTCTTGCAGTCATTTTTACAGGACGACCATGCCTAGGGAGAGTAGCAACAGTGCTAAACTTTCTCCATTTGTAGACAGTCTGTCTTACCGTGGACACATGAACATCAAGGCTTTTGGAGATACTTTTGTAACCCTTTCCAGCTTCATGCAAGTCAACAATTCTTGATCGTAGGTCTTCTGAGAGCTCTTTTCTGCGAGGCATGGTTCACATCAGACAGTGCTTCTTGAAACCAGTAAACCCAAAACAGGTGTGTGTTTTTTAAGGGCAGGACAGCTGTCAGCAACACATCCAATATCGTCACACTGATTGGAGTCAAGGTTGGCTCACCCCTGGCTCCAATTATTTCTGGGAGAAGTCATTAAGCTAGGGCCTCACATACTTTTTCCTCCCTGCACTAAGAATGTTTACATGTTATGTGCAATTAAACCATGGCGACATCTAATGTTTGTGTAGTATTATGTTCAGCAGACTGTGTTCTTCTATTGTGACTTAGATGACGTTCAGAGCACATTTTATGCCCAATTCATGCAAAACTCCACGTAATCCCAAGGGGTTCACATACTTTTTCTTTCAACTGTGTATATATATATATATATGGGACCGTTTGCTTTAAACTTACCGATCCTTTAAAAAACATTTGTTAATTTTAATACATTTTTAAATTTTTAATAAATTTCTATCTATCTATCTATCTATCTATCTATCTATATATATATATATATATATATATATATATATATATATATATATATATGGGACAGTTTGCGCTAATCTTCCGATCCTTTGAAAAAAAAAGACAGTATGTTAGCGTGAACTGCAAAAACTAGACTAAGAATGCATCAAGGTGACACATTTAAATGCGGCGGTAATCATGATTCTCATGTGGATAGGGTTGTTTAAGCGAGTTAAGTTTATCATCTGTGGAGGAACCTGTCTGTAAACAGCAGCATAATGTATAATTACAGTATCACAGTGTAACCATGTGTGTTTAATGTATGTGTAAGAGCCTGAAATACATGAGCCGCTAACACCTATTTCATGGAGGGATTAAATTGCACTTCTTCCGAGCCTCCTAGTCTGTTTTGCGAATTATTTCACTGTCTGGGTCAATCTGACAATTGTTTTAGACTAAATAAATAATGTGCAGAAGCTGCCGACAGACAACGTCTAAGAAGAGCCAGTTGTTCCCCAATGATGGTCTTCTAGATTCAGCTAAAGATAAGAAAAGCATACAACATAGGAAGTGAAGTAAACATTAAATAGACTTGCACTTTAAAAGATGAAAACAAAAGTGGGCAAAGTTAGTGCAAAGGGAGTGGCTTTTAAAGCACAGTGGTAAGTACAGAAACTGCCAGCAGACAATGTCTAAGAAAGGACCGTTCTATGATGATGGTCTTCTAGACAAGATCCAGCAAAAGGCAAGAAAAGCATGCAATAATGGGAGTAGAGTAAACGGTAAATGGACTTGCACTTTAAAGTGGGTGTGGTTAATGCAAAGGAAGTGGCTTGTACAGAAATTGTTGGCAGACAATGTCTAAGAAGGGACCATTCTATGATGATGGTCTTCTAGACAAGATCCAGCAAAAGGCAAGAAAAGCATGCAATAATGGGAGTAGAGTAAACGGTAAATGGACTTGCACTTTAAAGTGGGTGTGGTTAATGTAAAGGAAGTGGCTTGTACAGAAATTGTCGGCAGACAATGTCTAAGAAGGGCCAGTTGTTCTCAGATGGTCTTCTAAATGTGAGATCCAGCATACAGCATTGGGAGGAGAGTAGACATTAAAAAGGACGTGCACTTTCAAAGATACAATAAAGAGGGTGCTGTTAATGTGCAGGGAGTAGCTTTTAAAGCACAGTGGCTTGTACAGAAATTGCTGACGAGGGGCGGACTGACGACTCATGAAAAAGGTACCAGGAGCATCTCATGGGGTCCCCTACAGACCCCGGGCCTTTGGGCAGTGCCCGAGTTTCCAAATGGTCAGTCCGCCCCTGCTGCTGGCAGAGAATGTCTAAGAAGGGACAGTTGTTCTCCAATGATGGTCTTCCAGATGTGAGATCCAGCAATAGGAAAAGGCATACAACATTGGGAGCACAGTAAATGTTAAATGGGACTTCCACTTTAAAAGAGGCAAAAAAGTGGGTGTGGTTAGTGCAAAAGAAGTGGCTAATAAAACACAGTGGCTTGTACAGGAACTACCAGCAGATGTCTAAGAAGTGCCAGTTGTTCTCCAATGAGGACCTTCTAGACATGAGAACCAGCAATAGGTAAGAAATGCATACAACCTTGGGAGTAAAGTAAACATTTGTAGTGCCCTCCTAGTTAGGGGGAGCTAGAATCCTGATAGAAAAGAGGGCTAACAGCCTGAGTGCAAGAGTCAGGAGGTCAAATTTTCTAAGGGTTGAGAGGCTCTGCATGCCAGCTCCTCTGGAATTTCCCCCTGCTCTAGAGCTTTGGACAAAGGTCTAGAGGCAGTGGGTGGATCTGAGGAGTGGCTGGCTTGTACTCTTGAGGGATCCTGGCCAATTTCCAACAGGAGGCTGGACATCTCTTAAAAGTAAGTGAGCCTACTCAGCAGCAGGGGAGAGTTCGGGTGGAAGACAGGGGGGAAGATGTGAGGCTGAAGGCAGGAGCCTGAGAAGGGGCCCAGATGGAGAGAGGCTCACCTTCAGGCAGTGGGGCTGGAAAGGAAGAACGCTCAAATGATTAATAAATAAATTTGTCAATAGATAATAATAATATCCACATTTTATGTTTACATGATTATATATATGTATATGTGATTATATGATCACTTATCTATTGACAAATTTATTTATTAATAATTTACTAATACATTATATATCCTCTATCATCATGACAAGCACTTTGGATGAATTGTCCATTTTAAACATTCATTAATTGATCCTGTAATAATTAGTGTTTCATAATAATTTTTAATATTTATCATCATCATTTTTATTGTTGTTATCCTCCAGTGATGTATTGTATCTATATTGAGTGGTTTTATGTACCATATCTTTCTGATGGCATTACAAATAGCTATTGTATTTTGATGACACCTTGGTCCCTCCTCCTTGCCTGAGACTCCCCAACCCAGTGGGGAGGGCTAAATTTCAGTCCTTTGGTACATATAGGAGTGAGCACTTTCAGTTCAGTTAGCTCTGATGAAGAAGGGACGCCCTTCGAAATGCGTCAGCTGTACTGAGTATCCACCCCCTTGATGGGATTCGCGCTGGCTCTTTATCCTTCAAGTCCCTCTGAGGACTTACATGCTTGATTTTATTCGCTGTTTGTGAGTATCATTTTATAATTAATAAATTTTGGTTACTGAGGTAATGCGCAAGGTTGGTGCGCTTCTCGTTTTTGTTTTGCAGTCTCCACTGCCAGGACTGGACCCAGGAACACTGCACTTGCTACTCAGGCCGACTATTTAGTGGCTCTCTCACCACCTACTGGGGACAACCCCCAGAGTTTCATAAATATTCAGGCTGCCCATTTTGTCCTTCCTACCTCTATGTTTCTAGAATCATCTAGAAGTCAGGGGGAAGTAATTGAGCAGCAGCCTGTGAAACACTGAGCAGCCCTGAATAGTCAACCCCTGCTCCTCCAACTTACAAAGGAGCCAACTGGATTTACCAATCCTACGCTACATTAGGAGGGTGCTACAGAAGTTGTAAATGAAATGATGGCACCTTTGCAATTCCTACACATACATGCAGATTTTTTAAAATTTATTTAGAAGAATCGGCCTATCCAGGATGTTGGTCCATCGCCCATGTGTCTCTTTCTTGGTCTGTGAGGCCACACTTCATATTTTTGGACCAATTGAGAGTTAGAAGAAAGGACAGACTAATTAGCATCATGAAATCAGCGGTTGCATAATGGAGCGATCTATGGTCTGGGGCTCCTCGGGTGCTATAGATGACATCCTCCAGTATTTACAGCACAACTGAGTATCACTATTTCATTTATAGTAGTTCAGTGACAGGTTTACAGGTGGCCACAGATATGACTGCTGTTGACTGTTTATGGTCAGATTGGGAAATGAGCATTTTACGCTCAGTTGTCCATGACCTCTGCAGACCCCCCACCCCCCGCTACTGATCCCAACATAAGAATCGCTCATTTAGAATACATTTTTCCGGCCAACTGCTCTACCTTCCCTAAGCGAAGGCAGAGAGGACAACTAGATTAACCACCTGACCTCCAGAGGATTTACCCCCCTTAATGACCAGGCCTCTTTTTGCTATAAAACATGTCCAGTAAAAAAAAATTTAAAAATCAAATTTAGTCATAAATTTCTGCCAAAATGCATTCTGCGACATGTCTTTACTAAAAAAAAAAAAACTCAATATGTGTAAATTAATTGGTTTACGTGAAAGTTATAGCGTTTACAAATGGCGGGAAAGATACTGGGATTTTTAGTTTTTTTTTTATACTAATAATGGCGCCAATCAGCGACTTATGGCGGTGATCAGCGACTTATTGCGGGACTGCAGCAGACATTTTGACATTGGGGGGGTACTGACTTGGGGTCACTGACATCCCCAGTGACACCAATACAGTGATCAGTGCAAAAAAAAACACTGACACTGTACTAATGGCACTGGGGAGGAAGGGGTTAAGTTTATTATTCAGGGAAAGGGTTATCTGTGTGAGGGGAGTGTTTTACTAGGGGGCGGGGGTGTGTACTGCAGGGAACACCGCTGATCGGGAGAGAGAAACTCTTCTGTCCCGATCAGCGTGTCCTGGAGCTGTCAGGAAACTGACAGAAAGCACAGCTACTACAGCTGTGCTCTCTGTCAGCAATTGCGCTGATCGCCGGGACATAGCCGGTAACAACCGGCTGTGACCCGGTGACTGACATCCGTGGCTGTGATCGGCGGGACAGGTAGGGCGGCGCGCGCCTCGCGCGCGCCCCCTACCTGTTTACAAAACACGGTTTAAAACGTGCTTTTGCCCAGCCGTGCCACCCTGCTGACGTATTTATACAGTGGCTGGGCGGCATGTGGTTAAATGAGAATATCAACAGGTATTTTTTTTTGTATTTTAAATGTTATAGTAAATATAAACCCGATCTCAACCAATCTCATAAAATTCTTAATGTGATAAATTAATTGAATTCATCATTTGTAACGTATTTATAGCTGACCTCCAGCCTTCCCCAGTTGTACAATTTCATCTCATGGACTGAAATGGCTTTCTCTGATTTCACTGCACACTGTGAGCTTCTCAAAATGTGCATTAGAAGCTGCAGCAAGTCAGATAGAGGTCAGTCCATTGCATGGCTGGTGGACATCCATTATTATCTAGCTCTTTTCTCCCCAGCTTGGCTCTCCCTGGCCGACCCCTTTCATTAATTGGATTTTGTTTCTTTCAGCCATAGAGACTTGGGATCAAATGTGGGTGTTAGGCTGGCCATACACTATACAATTTTCTGTCCAATTTCTGCCCAATTTTCTTTAGGTTTACCTTCAACTGTGTAGTGCAAGAGCCTGCCTGTTTGGATACAATTGAAAGTGTTGTTGAGGTTTGACTTCATATTATATGGTTTTTGGTAAATCTAAAGCAATTTTCTAAAGAAAATCGTATAGTGTATGGCCAGCCTTAGCTAGGGTGGTCTGCATGCAAATACACTTTGCCTAGGAGCACCAAATCCTCCAGATGGAGACCCACCCATCAAGGCATTTTGATATTTGCTTATCTCCTCCTTATGAATCGGCCCACTGCTTGTGTGAGGACTGAAGGCTGTTGAGATGAGTACTGAGGCACGGTGCTGTGATGTTTTCAGAAAGCTATACACGGCCCCCTGCTGGCTTCTCCCAGCCAGCCACGAACTGCCCACATTACATTGAGAAGAAGAGAGAGACAGTGAGGACATCACTGTGTCTAAAATAAAGTGTGTAATGAAATCAGCTTTCCTTTAATAATTTCCTTAACATGGTGATGAGGGGGGGGAAATGAGCAGTTTAAATGTCATCTTTAAATCTGACTGTAGACAGGTGTAGTCTCTTTCCTTCACTGCAGGTGGTGCTCAAACCAGTGCTGCCTAACAGTTCTTATCAGTGCCGTCTATCAGTGCCATATATGGGTGCTGGCTTTCAGTGCTCATCAGTGATGCCTGTCAATTCCCACAAGTGATGCCGTCAATGCCCATCAGTGCCATATATGGGTGCTGCCTTTCCGTGCTCATCAGTGATGCCTGTCAATGACCATCAGTGCCACCTATCAGTGCCATATATGGGTGCTGCCTTTCAGTGCTCACCAGTGATGCCTGTCAATGACCATCAGTGCCACCTATCAGTGCCATATATGGGTGCTGCCTTTCAGTGCTCATCAGTGATGCCTGTCAATGCCCACAAGTGATGCCTGTCAATGCCCATCAGTGCCATATATGGGTGCTGCCTTTCAGTGCTGCCTCTCAATGCCCATCAGTGCCACCTATCAGTGCCATATATGGGTGCTGGCTTTCAGTGCTCATCAGTGATGCCTGTCAATTCCCACAAGTGATGCCATCAATGCCCATCAGTGCCATATATGGGTGCTGCCTTTCCGTGCTCATCAGTGATGCCTGTCAATGACCATCAGTGCCACCTATCAGTGCCATATATGGGTGCTGCCTTTCAGTGCTCATCAGTGCTGCCTGTCAATTCCCACAAGTGATGCCGTCAATGCCCATCAGTGCCATATATGAGTGCTGCCTTTCCGTGCTCATCAGTGATGCCTGTCAATGCCCATCAGTGCCACCTATCAGTGCCATATATGGGTGCTGGCTTTCAGTGCTCATCAGTGATGCCTGTCAATGCCCATCAGTGCCATCTATCAGTGCCATATATGTGTGCTGCCTTTCAGTGCTCATCAGTGATGCCATCAGTGCCCACAAGTGCTACCTACCAGTGCCGCCTATCAGTGCCCATCAGTGCAGCCTATCGGTGCCCATCACTGCAGCCTCATTAGCGCACATCAGTGAGAAAAATTACTTATTTACAAAATTTTATAACAGAAACTAAGAAAAAAACTTAAAAAAAAGTCAGTCTTTTTTAATTTGTTTAGTAAAAAATAAAAACCCCAGCGGTGATTAAATACCACCAAAAGAAAGCTCTATCTGTCTCAAATAAATTCTAAAAATGTTTGGGTGCAGTGTTGCATGACCGCGCAATTATCATTCAAAATGTGACAGCGCTGAACGCTGAAAATTGTCCTGGGCAGGAAGGGGGGTAAAAGTGCCCGGTAGGCGAGGGGTTAAAGCCAAATACATTTAAAAATCACAATTTGCTATAATTAGAGAATAAAGACTTCGATTTGGGATTGTATTCGGTCATCCCTGGAAAAAAAAAGAGGGACATATCTTCAAACCGGGACTGTTTCTGGAAAGTTGCCAACTCTGTGCTCCAAATCCCCGGCAGCATATCGCCAGGCCTGCGGACTTAACCCTCGGTCTGCCTGGCCAGGGTCCATAGGTATTTGTAACGCAATAGGCGACAGCTGGGTAATTACAGCAGAGCCGCGCACATCCAGTCCTGCAGCACGGCCATTAATCTTCACCTCCCAATCGCCACTGCAAGCACCCACTTGGGAAATAAGAATAAAGCTTCATTAAAGGAGGGATGACTGCCTTGCTATTGATTTTGGTTGCCTTCCTGCTCTGAAGTGTGTGGGAATCTACAGCGTGGCCTACTTGGGGCCAGTTCCACGTCGGGCCTGCCTGAGACCTTTCACAGAACCCGTGTGACAAATCACAATGCTACGCTATGCAAACCCCAACCTCCTTCCTTGTTTTTATTGTGATTTGGCGCACAGAAAAGAAAGACTCATGAATAATAATTTCCCCAGATTTGTTGTTTTGTTCATATTCTACGTAGGGCCAGATAGTTATTTTTTAATTAAATTTTTACCATGTGCACTGCTAGCTCAGAAGAGAGAACAGGCCAGTGTCAGGCCCGAAGCCCTGACATGGATTAATAAATGTAATTGTGTTCTAATGAGGTCGGGTCCGAGCATAGAATCTGTTCTACCCCAAAAAATGTGCAACAGAAAAAAAGATATGCATTTAATATAAAGTAGCATAGGTTTCCCATTAAAAAAAAACTCAAGTGCAAGGCTATTCATTCACTAGACCGATGACATCACAATCAGCTAGTCATTCACTAGACTGGTGACATCACTGAGCATGCAGCCTCTTCATTCACTAGAAACCCATGACATCATTGAGAATGCAGCCTAGCAATTTCCTTAGAGACCAGTGCCATCCCTATATTACAGCCTATCCATTCACCAGAGACCAGTGACATCATTGAGAATGCAGCCTATCCATTGACGAGAGACAAATGACATCACTGAGAATGTAGCCTATCCATTCACCAGAGACCAGTGACATCATTGAGAAAGCAGCCTATCCATTCACTAGATACCGGTGACATCACTGAAAAAGCAGCCTATCCATTCACTAAAGACCGGTGACATCACTGAGAATGCAGCCTATCCATTCACTAGAGACAGGTGACATCACTATATTGCAGCCAATCTATTCACTAGAGACCGGTGATATCACTGAGAATGCAGCAATTCCTTTACTAAAGACCAATGCCATTAATGGGAATGCAGCCTATCCATTCACTGGAGGTTGGTCACATCTCTTAATATGTAACTTGTCCATTCACTAAAGACTAATGACATTACTGGAAATGCAGCCTATCAATTCACTAGAGACCCATGACATCATTAAGAGCACAGCCTATCCATCCCTAGAGACCAGTTACATCAGCGTCTTGCAATTTTTTGATACCTATGACATCGCTGGGATGGAAGCCAAGCCATTCACTAGAGACTGGTGACATCACTGAGCATGCCACCTCTTCATTCACTAGAAACCCATGACATCATTGAGAATGCAGCCTAGCAATTTGCTTAGAGACCAGTGCCATTACAGCCTATCCATTCACCAGAGACCAGTGACATCATTGAGAATGCAGTTTATCCATTCACTAGAGACAAATGACATCACTGAAAATACACCCTATCCATTCACTAGAGACCGGTGACATCACTGAGAATGTAGCCTATCCATTCACTAGAGACCGGTGACATCACTGAGAATGTAGCCCATCCATTTACTAGAGACCGGTGACATCACTGAGAATTCAGCCTATCCATTAACTAGAGACCGGTGACATCACTGAGAATGCAGCCTATCCATTCACTAGAGACCCGTGACATCACTGAGAATACAGCCTATCCATTCACTAGAGACCCGTGACATCACTGATAATACAGCCTATCCATTCACTGGAGACCCGTGACATCAGTAAGAATACAGCCTATCCATTCACTAGAGACCCGTGACATCAGTAAGAATGCAGCCTATCCATTCACTAGAGACCCGTGACATCACTGAGAATGCAGCCTATCCATTCACTAGAGACCCGTGACATCACTGAGAATGCAGCCTATCCATTCACTAGAGACCCGTGACATCACGGATAATGCAGCCTATCCATTCACTAGAGACTGGTGATATCACTGAGAATGCAGCCTATCCATTTACTAGAGAGCGGTGACATCACTGAGAATGTAGCCTATCCATTCACTAAAGACTAATGACATCACTGAGAATGCAGCATTTATTTTTTATGAACCAAAAGTGGAGTTCTCCTTCAGTAACTGGGCAGACTGCTTGTGCTTTGTCTCCAGTCCATTCACTATTGCCCTTTACAAGCACACGGGAATAGCTTTGTATGAAACTTAAAAATGCCATACTGTCCAACAGAACCATGGTGACAGACCAGCTTACCATCATCAGCTGCGCCTGTCCCTACAACAGCGTATAGAGTGGACGGTCACCCCTCCTCTGCACATGGGCTGTGTGTGGCCTATTGATATGCTGCACCGTGGGTCAGGAGCAATCATTCGCTCTGTGCCTTTCGCCTCCCCGCTGCCGTGTGCCCCCGAGCCGTGTACTTCCAAACTCCACTCACAGACTGGTGACTCACTGCAAAATGATCTCCTACGAAGAATCAATATCTTCCCAGGATGAAATCCCCGCAGACCGCTTTGTCAATGGCCTCTGGGATCAATGCAATTATTTTAAGAAGGGCCGCGCACATTAAGCCCTGCTATATACGACTCTCTTATTAATTTGTACCTTTGTGACCCGCTGTGACGGAGTGACGCGACCCCAGGCTCTCTGTACCGTAGACAAGTTTGTCTGGAGCAGAACGTCTGCGAGCGGGATACAGGCCATGCAGACATGTGACTGGGAAAGTGTAGACAGATGGCATATTGGAGGAAATTGCCCTTTAGTTAGCAGTAGTCCCATTCAAGTGGACTTGTTCTGTAAGCCTGAAGACATTTCATAGCTTCTCCAAGCCACTTCAATTCCAATGAGTGTCAGGAAGATAACCAAGCATTTATATCCTAACAGACACCTGAATCCAATCTCCAAAGAATACGTCAAGGCAGATGTTGATTCTCCAAGAACAGGATGGGAGGTGTGAAAGTTGAGGGACCACCTTGTCCTTTATGACACTTGTTAAACTGAAGAGGCGGCTTGGACGAGCTTGAAATGTCTTCGCCATTACAGAACAAGTCCAATTGAATGTGACTATTACAACTAGCTACACCATGACCTGGAAAAATGAGAACCTTCACAGAGAGATTGCCCTTACTTCATATTACATGAGAAAAGAAATAAGGATTTTCATCTTAATAGTTACAGAAGTTAGCAAAAGTTTATCATCCAGGTAAAAAGCAAGATGTAGTGAACGCTCTTGAATACGTATAGCAGCTAGAACACTTGAGGCAACCACAATACCTTTGAAATATCAATAAGAATAATAAAGTGCAGCGCTAAATAAATGAAATGCAGCAAAATTATAATTGGATAAATGTATAAGTCAATCAGATTAAACAGGTAGCATCCACGGTGCTCTCTAGAAAGATGAAAAATTCCAGAGCCTAATGCCTCAAATAGTAGTAGTGCGCACTCACCAGAAACGCATGGATTATGCGCATGTAGGAATGATCATCCTAGGTATTTAATCTGCCATGAGCCAGAAATCAATGGCTTCCTGTAACCATCAATGAGTTTCTTTCACCTCTGTACTGGAAGTTTGGAGCGCTCTTTTTTCGCCAACTGCTCCAGATTGGAAGGGTTCCTTTTCCCAAATGCAGTTTTGAGATCTCTCTACAGGAGCTCCATGGGATTTAGATCTGGACTAATTGCTGGCCAGTTCAGTGCTCTCCAGCGCTTTGTCTGAAACCATTTTTGGGTGCTTTTTGATGTGTGCTTTGGGTCAGGTACCCAAAATTGACAGATACCTTTTGCCACTTCCACTGCTATCGCTTAGGTGATCGGAAGTGGAAGCTGTCCACCCCCACCCCCTCCCCGTAGTCTTCTCGGACAAGTGACAGGTCCCAGAAGACTACGGGAACATTTAGAAAGTGCAGCGCTACTTGCGCGTACAAAGTGGGCACCCTGCTGTGAAGCCGCAAGCTATCACAGGCAGGTGCCCACACTGAAGATGCCGGCCCTGGGAACACAGGGCGACCGGTGAAACAGGCTAAGGGGAGGACACCGTGGGATCCTGTGACAGGTGAGTGGCTGTTTTTTTAAAAGTTTTAGTAGCTGCTAACGTTTTTTATATAGTTTGACTGAGCTTTAAGACTGCCCTGCCCCTGCTGCTCACAGAAACCTTTGGATTTTGTGAATGAGCTCACATAATACCAAGGCTTCTATGATTGGGTAGAAGGAGGGGAGGGGCAGGCATAGCAGCTACACCATGTGTGCTGTTGAAAATGCAGAGCTGAGAAGGATCAGCATTGGGTTCCTGAAAATACAGTCATAGCCAGGGGTGGACTGACCATTTGGAAACACGGGCACTGCCCGAGGGCCCGGGGTCAGTAGGGGGCCCCATGAGATGCCCCTGGTACCTTTTTCATAGGCTTTTTTGAGTTTGGGCAAGGACACAGGGGCCCCATGATCCCCTATTGCCCGGGGGCCCCATGAGTTGTCAGTCCGCCCCTAGTCATAGCTGTCTTCCGGGAGTACTATAAACCTGTCAATCATAAATAATAGAGATAAGTCCAGGAGATGTCATTCATCTCCTTGGACTTAGCTCACAGTGTGCTTTCACTTTTTACAAAGGAGCCTGGAATTCAGCTTTAAATAGCTATTTTTTTTTTATTATCTTGTTATTTTTGTCTGGAGTTCTGTTTTAAAGTATACAAAAAGGCCAATGAGTGTATGTACAGCACAATATTTACCCACAATCCTATGCTGTATGTGAAAAATGTATTGAAATTGACAGAAAGTGGAGAACAACTTTTTCCAGTCTCAGAACTCAGATATCATCTGCCCTCTATGTCACCATTAGACAAACATGTAAGCGCATGAAACGCTAAGATCTTTTTCCATACAGCGCCGAGAAACGAGATCCACTGATTGGCCATCTACTGTGTTATCTGGATTCCCTGCTGTTCGATATTTCTATCCCCAACATAAAAGCTTGTTAGATGACTACGAAGCAGGAAGGAGGTTACAATACATCCACCATGACAGACACGAAGGTCTACTTTTTATTTAATAAGGCAAAAAGCAATGTCCAAAGTGCAGCAGCGATTAATCACCTTTGTTTGTTCTGTTCTAAACTAATGACAGCTGGAATCCCATTGGCTGCCATGGACCCCAGCAGAAACTTTAGAGTGCCGCAACTTAAAGGGAAAGTAACATATTTTCAATGTTTTTAGATATAATGATAAAAAAGATCAAATGGATACAACAAATATTCTTCTCAATTTGTGTTCATTAAAAAAAAATTTTGTTTCTATGTATCATCTGTAATATTAGTACATGGAGACAGTCACGTTTGTTCATTACACATGCAAGCAGGGGCGGACTGACAACTCATGGGGCCCCCGGCCAATAGGGGATCATGGGGCCCCTGTGTCCTTGCCCAAACTCAAAAAAGCCTATGAAAAAGGTACCAGGGGCATCTCATGGGGCCCCCTACTGACCCCGGGCCTTCGGGCAGTGCCCGAGTTTCCAAATGGTCAGTCCGCCCCTGCATGCAAGCATTGCTACATTCTTTGTAGTGCTACACAATGGGTGTGCTTCATTGTTGCTTCCTACAATGCAAGCCAGTGAGTTGACCAGTTCATTTAAAACTCCTTCCTGTGTTTTGTTTGAGTTTGTTGGACATTACACAACCATGGCCATTAATAGGAAGATGGGGTATTCCCTTTAACTCCACTCTTCTAGTCTTTCCATAAGATTTTGGAGTCTGTCTGGAGACATTTCTGTTCATTTAGTGAAATTAGCATTTGTAAGGTCAATACTGAAGTCTGATAAGAAGATCTGGCTTGCAATTGCCATTCATCCAGGAAGTGTTCAGTAGGGTTGAGGTCAGGGCTCTGTGCGGCCAACTTGAGTTCCTCCACACCAAACTGGTCAAGCCATGTTTTTGTGGAGCTGGCTTTGCGCACAGGGCAAAGTCATAGTGGAACACAAAATTACCTCCCCCAAATTGTTACTACAAGGTTGGCAGAGCACACAGTCTTTTTCAACCTTTTCAACACCGAGGAACCCTTGAAATAACTTTCCTATCAAAGGGAACCCTGCTAAAAATGAGTGTGATTGTCAAAGGGAAGATTGCTCCTTACACTTGTGGTCATTGGGAAGAATCACCTCCTTATAGATAGGTAAAATGATCACTTGTGTCAGTGGGAATTTATCTGTAAGGCAGAAATCGCTCATTGCTCAAGGAACCCCTAGCAACCTCCGAAGAAACCCTAGTTGAGAAACCCTAGTATGACAAGTCTTTGTATACTGTAGTATAAACAGTACCCTTTGTGATGGACGCGGGATCGCTGCCACCAATATGCGACGATCCCACGATCGCTGTCACCAATATGTGGCGACTGCGGTGTCAGACCCCAGCCCTTCTCACCAAACTGGTGCCCGAAGGACTAGCCAATCTAAAACCGTGATGTCACGTGCGTAACAATGCCACACCCAGCTGCACCCTGCACAACGATTTTCCCCATCTAAGTTTATTCACCAATAAATCTCATAAGAAAAAACCCCTAGACCAAGGGTCTCTAAACTTTTTAATCAAAAGGCCAGTTTACTGTCCTTCAGGTTTTGGGTGGGCCGGACAATGATAAGTGGAACCAAGCAATGTGCCATTAGTGGTTTTAATGGGAGGAATAGTGCCCCATGTTGGTATCAGTAGGAGAAATAGTGCTCCATCGTTGGTTTTAATGGGAAGAATAGTACCTCTTGTTGGTTTCAGTTGGAGGTATAGTGCCCCATTGGTGCTGTCAATGAGAGGAATCGTGTCCCATCAAAGTTGTCAGATGAAGGAGTCGTGTCCCCAAGGATAAAGGCAAGCAAAGGGCCACATCCGGTCCCCGGGCCGCAGTTTGGAGACCACTTCCCTAGACTGATCATTGAGCCAGAGTGTGTAATTCTTGCTGTGTGTCTGGCTGCCTCTGCACTAAACTATGGTGATTTTGGTGAGCAATGGGATTTACATTACTCTTTACAGCTACAGACACTCCTTCCACCTATTTCAGACCTGTTCTTCACAGATGGAAGAAAATACTCAAAACCTGAAAAGAAAAAAAAAACGTTAAGCAATAGTACACAAAGAATGATGAAATATGCAAAAAAGGGAAACATGCTGGAACACTGGGCAGCATAGTGGCTTAGCATTTAGCACTTCTGCCTGGCAGCTCTAGGGTCCTGATAAGGACACTACCTGCATGCAGTTTGCATGTTGTGCCTGTGCTTGGGTGGGTTTCCTCGGGGTACTCCAGTTTCCGCCTACAGTCCAAAGACATGCTGGTAGGAAAATTGTCTCCTGTCTATACTAGCTCTAGTATGTGTAAACAGGTGATGGTCTGCTTCATGCATGGCCATAGCAGGCAGCTGGAATACCCCCATCAATTACTGACCTTCTGGGCATTCCAGACCCTACCCTGTAGGTCTCCGTCTCTTCCTCTTGATGCACGAATGGAGGCTGGTGACCAGATCCTCTGCCCATCCTCCTGGTTATGCAGGTATACCCCCTCAGTCCCAGGGGTATCTAGATTCTGGCCAGGCTTCTCCCAGGGCTTGACAGCCAGGTGGCATCACTAACAGCCCTTGTTCCCTCACCACAACTACTGCGTTACCTGAAGAATTTCACACAGAAGCTGCTTGTAAATAACGTCTTCCTTTAATGAAGTTATGGGGTCTCAGACCCCAACACAGTCCAGCAACAAGTCTTTGGCAGATTCTCTGTTATGCGACTCTTTGGAGGAGGTGATATTCAGTCAAGCCCAGCTATGAGGAACCCCCTCCAAGGGGAACCCAGAATGAAGCACAGGCTTTTAGGAGACTGTTCTACTCATGGCAACCCTTCCCATAGTCAGGGCTCTACTTCTCTAACTAGACTCCTCCCACCATATTTATGGAGATCCTGCCAGGAAGGAAGTGAACTCACTCTCCTTCCTGGAAGGACTTAAAAGAGACACACTCTTAAATGGGCCATACTGGGGGCCCAACCTAAACCTACCTACATACAGTATGTATGTGAGATAGGGACCTTCAATTATAAGCATGTTGAGGGTGGGGATGGATATCAATTCTCAGTAGGTAAACGCTGGATAAATTGTCAATGCTATATAAATTGTTGTAAAACACCACTGAAATGTACACAAATGCACACAAAACAACCCTACTAAATAGAAAAATATTTTACCTAAGCAGCTCAATGAACGAAAATTAGAGTTTTAGCCAAATTTTGTTGCTGGTAAAATGAACTTTTCCAAAGTCACTGTTCTCATCCCTAGTCAGAAGCTCTTCTCTGCATACTTGCTCTGGCTATATACAGTGGGGATCGAAAGTTTGGGCACCCCAGCTAAAAATTAAAAAACAATTCAAAACCCACGTTTGACTGCACGATCCCTTCAGAAAGATCTGGCAGAAACTGGAGTTGTGGTACACTATTCCACTATAAAGATATACTTTAAGCATGGGGTTGGATCAATCATGCTTTGGGGTTGTGTTGCAGCCAGTGGCAAAGGGAACATCTCATGAGTAGAAGGAAAAATGGATTCAATAAAATTTCAGCAAATTTTGGATTGTAACTTGATGCCATCTATAAATTCTGCAGGGTGCCCAAACTTTTGCAGACGCCGTTTTTTTGTTTTCTGTTATTTTGAAAGTGTAAATGATGGAAATAAAATCTAACTTTTGTTGACATATTTTAAGAATGTCTAATCTGTAATTTGATGCCTTTTGGAGATTTTTCCATCTTTCCTTGGCTTCTTTATGCACATTAATACAAATTTTTAGCTGGGGTGCCCAAACTTTCGATCCCCACTGTATCTGAAAGTACTGAATCAACAGGGTCAGCATGATGGCTGAGCAGCTGGTATTTTCCGAAGCAGAGATCATCAATGGAAGCCTCCTTGTCTCTATCATGACAAGTTTCCTTTGTCACAGTGAATACACGCACAAACTAAATATGAGCTTTGCGTTTGCTCTGAGTTCTCCTACAAGGATATCCAACTATGGTGGACGTGAGGAGAGCTGACTCTTCTCTACATTTCCAACATACATCAAACAATCACCACGGCAGCTTCTGCAAGCAGAATTCAAAGCGGCCGACCCAGCCGGAGCAGATCAATGTTCAATAGCTTCTCCCTGTCCGGCTCTGCTAACAAGCTCAATGATTTGGCAGGAGGCAGCTATAATTGGGGAAGCCTAGCAGGGGAACCGGCACTGTCGAATACATTTCATAAACTGCAGGATAGGAATAAAAAAAAAAAACTGGATGCAGCAACTTTATAAAGAGATGTCGGGCTGTCTTTGTACAGAAAAGCAAGCGGAAAATGCATAATTATGACATTTCAAAAGCAGAACGATCAAGATCTTCCAATATCTTTGTATTGACCCTAACAAGCCACGTACATGAAAACGAAGACATGCAAGGCAGTAAAAACATCTGTTTCATCATGTGTATGCACCAAAGGATAATGAGGAGTTGAAGTCAGAAATAGCAAAATCTCTTGTAAGGCTCCGCCTACGAGGAACCGATAAAGACCTGAAAGCAATTTAGCTTGAGTCTTTATATCTCAGTGTGTATTGTGCTATTCCAAATGAAATAAATATATGTGTAACACATGCTTAAATTAAATCTATGGCGTTTGATATAAAAAAAAAAGTTCTGCTGCACTAACTTGTTGGTTCCTCTGTTCGTGTACAGTTTCCTCTTGGTCCCCAAGCAAAGTCCCGCAAGTGAAAATACCATATGTAAACTGCGCATGTCACAAACATGTAGCTCATATTCCATAAACTGCATAAAATTCAATAAAAGTTCAATTAAAGTCCCAACATGTGAAAAGTGCCCGTGCTTTTACAGACATATAATCGCGCCCAACTTGACAGTGCTGTTTGTGCTCCACATGTGCTCCACATATGTGTATATTTATATACATACATACATACATACATACATACATGTACACATATACACACACACACACACTGAATGTTGAAATGCGTTTTTATCATAAAATACATGAAAAATATTTTTAAAAATACATTTCAAATATACTGCATGTCTTTGAAAATAAAAATCTACATTTTTGGAATACATTTACGAATATATGTAAGAATATATATTAAAATTACTTTTTTATATGTAAAGAAAAAATCTGAAGAATATATTTTTTAAAAATATATTTTTCATATATTTTTTAATATTTAAAAAAATGCATTTCAACATGCAGTGTATATAACTACTATATATATATCTCATGCAGTGTATATATCTACTACTATATATATATTCTAGTATTCTTTTTAAGAATGTTCCAAACAGTTGTTTTGGCCACGCCTAATGTTTTTGCTATCTCTCTGATGGGTTTGTTTTGTTTTTTCAGCCTAATGATGGCTTGCTTCACTGATAGTGACAGCTCTTTGGATCTCATCTTAAGAGTTGACAGCAACAGATTCCAAATGCAAATAGCACACTTGAAATGAACTCTGGACCTTTTATCTGCTCATTGTAATTGCGATAATGAGGGAATAACACACACCTGGCCATGGAACAGCTGAGAAGCCAATTGTCCCATTACTTTTGGTCCTTTAACAAGTGGGAGGCACATATGCAAACTGTTGTAATTCCTACACCGTTCACCTGATTTGGATGTAAATACCCTCAAATTAAAGCTGACAGTCTGCAGTTAAAGCACATCTTGTTCGTTTCATTTCAAATCCATTGTGGTGGTGTATAGAGCCAAAAATGTTAGAATTGTGTCGATGTCCCAATATTTATGGACCTGACTGTATTTTACAAGGATCACATCACCTTTCTCCCCATTTAATTTCTATTCTACGAGAGTGACGTACAGTGTACAGTATATACATATATAATTGTCTGTTCCATGTGAGTGGTAACACCACTATAAATTCTGTGCTATAGAACCAGCATCACTGACACTCCTATCATCTAAATGGCAGCTTTTTCCCTTTAAAGCCAAAGTTTGTCTCTCCTATCATTATGATCGGCAGCCATAACTTGCCAGCACCCCTCCCCCCTGGTCACAGACACTTTTCTATTTATGAGACGCAGCAGTGGGTGAAATTTGGTAAAGGCAGGATATAGTGGAATGAAAAGAAAATAACAACATGCGTGTGGGAAGAGCTGTTTACTCGTGCAAGCATCAGTAATTTTTAATTTCCTCCTTACCTGGAAATCTATTTATTTACCTTTATTTTTATACCCAACGTTGGTCCTGCATTGTCCTTGATTCTCATTTTAGCAAAAAAAAAAAAATGCAACCTGTATGAAAATAATTTAAAACGTGTGCATGGAGACAAAGACGACGTCAGAAACGCACTGCATCTTGGAGCAGAATAGATCGCAATGGTGGGTAACCTGCAAGTTCTATGGCTGCTCTACAGCCTTTGCAGTCCAACTTTAGTAAAGCTGTTTAAAGTGAAGCTTTCAGAAATGTAACAGACACATCACCCTTTAACCACTTCCAGTCCGGACACTTCTACCCCCTTCCTGACCAGGGCAATTTTCAGCTTTCAGCGCTATCACACTTTGAATGACAATTGCGCGGTCATGCAACACTGTACCCAAATGAATTTTTTACCATTTTTTTGAGACAGATAAAGCTTTATTTTGGTGGTATTTATTCACCACTGGGATTTTAAATAAATAATATTTCATCATAAATCTTGGCCAAAATTTATTCTGTTATCTTTTTAGTAAAAAAAAAAATCCAAATTACTTTATAACCAAAAATTATAATTTTTAAACATTTTTTTGCCAAAATTTATTCCATTATCTAGTTTAACCATTTATTCCGTTATCTAGTTATAACCAAAAATTATAATTTTTAAACATTTTTTTTTACATTTTTATTTTATTTTTTTATATTATTTTTTTTTTTATTTTGTTTTTTGCATACTGTCACCCTAGCAGTACAGTGTCACCATGGTGACACTGTACTACTTGTGGGGGGGGTGATGAAGATTTTTTTTTTTTACACTGATTGCTTTTACACCCATATAGGATGTAAAAGCAATCATTTCTCTTTCTCTCTGTCTGCATTCTTGCACTCATTGAGAAGTACTGAGTGAGCTGTGATTGGTCACAGCTTGTCACATGGTACAAGGCTGTTGTGAATAGCCTTGTACCATGTGACCTCTGTGATCATTCACAGATTTCACACGTAGTAAGCAATGATGTTGCTTACTACTTTGCATGTGATCACTGATTGGTCAATCAGTGATTACAGAGGTCCCGTCCGACGATCGGTGTTTCACTGTGTCCGGAGGACACAGCGGGCACTGGATCGCGGTGCTGCGCGCTCACAAGGAGTGCGTACAAGCAGGGTGCGGGGAGGCCATTTATAAACGGCCACCCGACCCTGCAGTGCCACCGTCCGGCCGTTTATATGCAACGGCCGGTCGGGAAGTGGTTAAAAGTCTGAATCCTGAGTCAAAAGCATATCCTGAATATGTTTTCATGAAACAAAACTGTCCCTTATTAGCCTCATTGTTTTTATCTATTTTTTATTTGACAGTGAAAAAAAAAAAGTTAAACTAATAATTAAAAGTACATAAAAAGTCAAATAGATTGTAAGCTCGAAAGAGCAGGGCCCTTGACCCCCTCGTGTTTTGTTACTGTATTGTCTCATGTTCTGTCCCCCACTACAATGTACAGCGCTGAGCAAACCTGGCGCTATATAAATACTGTATAATAATAATAATAAATGTGTACCTGGAATATATGAAATAAAGAAAAGAAGGGAGATATTTGTAATATTAAAATGGTAGTAGTCTTCAAATAAAATCACATAGAATAAACAGTCATGGCTGGGTAGAAAGGGCTGAGGGGTTGGGGGGGTATAGGGTTTGGGATAGGTAGGGTGGGTGGTGAAAGGGAGAGGGGGGAAAAAAAGGGATACCAAGAGCAAAGTTAATATTTTGATATAACGCCAGATAAAGATGAGTATTATATTTTATGTTAGTAGGTATTTATTGGCTTTTGTAGATGTAAAATGGTATAATGATAATTCATAATAAAATATTTAAATAATAAAAACAAATAATTAAAAGTACAAAAAAAACCAAAAACATGAAAATAAGCATAAGCAAAATAAAAAATCACACACCCTTTACATAAGGAAAAAGGAATTGAAAAGCGTACATTTTCAAGCATAATTTGCCTAAGCAGCATAATTAATAAAAATGGGAGTTTTCAAAATTCCGTTATCTAGTTTAACCATTTATTCCGTTATCTAGTTATAACCAAAAATTATAATTTTTAAACATTTTTTTTATTTTTTTATATTATTATTATTTTTTTTTATTTATTTATTTTTTACATACTGTCACCCTAGCAGTACAGTGTCACCATGGTGACACTGTACTACTTGTGGGGGGTGATAAAGATTTTTTTTTTTTTTTTTTACACTGATTGCTTTTGCACCCATGTAGGATGTAAAAGCAATCATTTCTCTTTCTCTCTGTCTGCATTCTTGCACTCATTGAGAAACACTGTGTGAGCTGTGATTGGTCACAGCTTGTCACATGGTACAAGGCTGTTGTGAATAGCCTTGTACCATGTGACCTCTGTGATCATTCACAGACTTCACACATAGTAAGCAATGATGTCACAAGTGACATCTTGCTTACTACTTTGCATGTGATCACTGATTGGCCAATCAGTGATCACATGATCAGGACCTCGTACAGAGGTCCCGTCCGACGATCGGTGTTTCACTGTGTCCGGAGGACACAGCGGGCACCGGATCGCGGTGCTGCACGCTTCCGGGAAGCGCGCACAATCAGGGTGCGGGGAGGCCGTTTATAAACAACCACCCGACCCTGCACCGCCACCGTCCGGCCGTTTATATGCAACGGCCAGTCGGGAAATGGTTAAAGAACTGTTTCCCTTTTAAGACTACATGTTGTCAGAAAGGGTTTGATTGGCTCAGCTCTCAGCAGTACTGCAGTGTTTGTGGGAGTTGTAGTTTCATCACAGAGCTAGACAATGTCACTTTATACTGCACAGGACTACAGGACCAGGATACTTTGCAAGGAAGAGGGGGAGGAGAGCCATGTGTGCCTTTGCAGAGGAAATGTGGGGGCGAGTCTGCAGCCCCTACTGTTGAAGTACACTGACACTGTTTCCAGAACAGCAGCAGTTGCTAAGGACAAAGGTTATCTACAGCAGCTGAAGTCAGCGGCAACTGTGATCATTGGTACCAGTCACCCACGACGGCAGTTATTTATTTATTTCAGGTACTTATAAAGCGCTGTCAATTTACGCAGCACTTTACATACAGTTGCAAGAAAAAGTATGTGAACCCCTTGGGATTACGTGGAGTTTTGCATGAATTGGGCATAAAATGTGCTCTGAACATCATCTAAGTCACAACAATAGAAGGACACAGTCTGCTGAACATAATACTACACAAACATTAGATGTTGCCATGGTTTAATTGCACATAACATGTAAACATTCACAGTGCAGGGAGGAAAAAGTATGTGAACCTTTGGACTTAATAACTGGTTGACCCTCCTTTGGCAACAATAACCTCAACCAAACGTTTCCTGTAGTTGCAGATCAGACCTGCACAACGATCTGGAGTCATTTTGGACCACTCCTCTTCACAAAACTGTTTCAGTGTAGCAATATTCTTGGGATGTCTGGTGTGAATCGCTCTCTTAAGGTCATGCCACAGCATTTCAATCGGGTTGAGGTCAGGACTCTGACTGGGCCACTCCAGAAGGCGTATTCTGTGCTGTTGCAGCCATTGTTTTGTTGAATTACTTGTATGCTTTGGGTCATTGTCCTGTTGCATCACCCATCCTCTGCGGAGCTTCAGTTGGTGGACAGATGGTCGTACGTTTTCCTGCAAAATGTCTTGATAAACTCTGGAATTCATTTTCCCATCAATGACAACAATCCATCCAGGACCTGAGGCAGCAAAGCAGCCACAAACCATGATGCTCCCTCCGCCATGTTTCACAGTGGGGATGAGGTTTTGATGTTGGTGTTCTTTGCCTTTTTTTCTCCACACATAGTGTTGTGTGTTCTTCCCAAACAACTCAATCTTGGTTTCATCTGTCCTCAGTATATTTTGCCAGTAGTGCTGTGGAACATCCAGGTGCTCTTTTGCAAACTTCAAACGTGCTGCAATATTCTTTTTGGACAGCAATGGCTTCCTCTGTGGTGTCCTCCCATGTACTCCATTCTTGTTTCATGTTTTCCTTATTGTAGATGTGTCAACAAAAATGTTAGCATGTGCCAGAGATTTCTGTAGGTCTTTAGCTGACACTCTGGGATTCTTCTTTACCTCATGCAGCATTCTGCGCTGTGCTCTTGCAGTCATTTTTACAGGACGACCCCGCCTAGGGAGGGTAGCAACAGTGCTAAACTTTCTCCATTTGTAGACAGTCTGTCTTACCGTGGACACATGAACATCAAGGCTTTTGGAGATACTTTTGTAACCCTTTCCAGCTTCATGCAAGTCAACAATTCTTGATCGTAGGTCTTCTGAGAGCTCTTTTCTGCGAGGCATGGTTCACATCAGACAGTGCTTCTTGAAACCAGTAAACCCAAAACAGGTGTGTGTTTTTTAAGGGCAGGACAGCTGCCAGCAACACATCCAATATCATCACACTGATTGGAGTCAAGGTTGGCTCACTCCTGGCTCCAATTAGCTCTGGGAGAAGTCATTAAGCTAGGGCCTCACATACTTTTTCCTCCCTGCACTGTGAATGTTTACATGTTATGTGCAATTAAACCATGGCAACATCTAATATTTGTGTAGTATTATGTTCAGCAGACTGTGTTCTTCTATTGTTGTGACTTGGATGACGTTCAGAGCACATTTTATGCCCAATTCATGCAAAACTCCACGTAATCCCAAGGGGTTCACATACTTTTTCTTGCAACTGTATATATTGTACATTCACATCAGTCCCTAACCCTCAAGGGGTGTACAATCTAAGGACCCTAACCCTCAAGGGGTGTACAATCTAAGGTCCCTAACTCACATTCATACACATGCTAGGGCCAATTTGGACAGGAATCAATTCACCTACTAGCATGTCTTTGGAGTGTGGGAGGAAACCGGAGTACCCGGAGGAAACCCACGCAAGCACAGGGAGAACATGCAAACTCCATGCAATGAGGTGCCATGGTAGGGAATCGAACCCATGACCCATTTACTGCAAGGCAGACGAGCTAACCACTAAGCCACTGTGCCGCCCAACAGCAGCGACATCTCCCACCGCAGAGAGAGGTCAGAGTGTTGGAAATCGCAGAGGAGGCATGTGACCATCCCAGGTGAGGCATCTCAGAGATTAGCACGGACAATTGACAATAGGAAAAACTAGCCAGAGAGACAGAGCCCCATTCATCATCCTTTCAAGGAGTTAACCCCTGGAGACTGTTCTTTTTTGGATGTGGTGAGCAACTGCTAACCTGTGACATGTCAGTCCTTAAGAGTATTCACTAACACAGGCCTGTGCAACACATAAACTCACACAGTGTTACAATCCCACAGTATACAAGTGAATTTGGGACTGAGCCTAAAGAGATGACAGTTTAGCTGGGGACATATTGCTGCTGTAGTTGCAGGGGGTTCATTCTGATCTATAGCTATACCGGTATATACATGAAAATTGTGTTTATTGATCTTATTGTGCCAATTCTAGAAGGTTTGTGTATTCAGTGCATTTAACTGCTATTTTCCAAGTTAATTTGCAGTCTATTTGCAGAGTTTTACCTGTCTTATTAAACCTGATATAAAACTTCCCACAAGGTGTACTGGTGTGCTGTGGATCCAATATATATATATGGTTCATCACAGAAGTGCCCGTTAATTCCAGCGGCTCCTTCAGGGGTGAGCGCTACACATACATGAATCAAAATTTGGCCAGTTCAGCAAGAAACGGCCAAATTTCAATCCATTTATGGTCAGGTTGGTTGTATAGAAGTCAGTCTACTGATCGACCTCTGTACATCCAGCCTGTCGGGTTTTTCCTGATCGATCAGCGCCACATGCTGTCAGTGTATTCTGATAGTGGTGATGTCTCCCCACCGTTAGAATACAAAGACACAGCGGGAAGATTCTCCCATTAATTGTGTGGGGAATCGGGTCACTTTTTTGTTCAACCCACTGGTTGAACAAAAATAAATAGCATTGTATACTATAATCGGTCAAAATTTGAGCAGTGGGTGATCCTGTTTGCACCACTTGGCTCAACAAAGGTCAATAGCTGGCAGGGAAGATTCTGTAGGGCAGGCTTGTCCAACCCGCTCCCCATGACAAGTATGAATGAGGGCAACACAAAATTGTAAACTTACTTAAAAATCTTTATTTGGGGGGGGGGAATTGTTAGTAAAAATGCGTTTAAACTAAATCTCCGTACACACGATGAGAATATCGGACGAAGGATCGCCCCTTTTTTTCGCTTCTAGTCTCACATCGGAAAGTGAAAAGGTTACTAAAGATACAAAAATTCTCATATGAAAGCAAAGAATTTCGAAAGTGATGTCATGTATTGCATTATTATTATTATTATTATACAGTATTTATAAAGCGCCAATAGTTCGCTCAGCGCTGTACATTACAAAGGGGGACAGAACATGTGACAGAACAATACCAATACACTGCAAAACATGAGGGGATCGAGGGCCCTGCTCCTTGGAGCTTACAATCTAGGAGGGGGGGATGGTGGTACAGGAGGAGATAGCTGTGGGGGATGGAGTGGTAGGAAGAGTGGAGGAGATCGGCAATTAGCAGGGGGTGGGGTAGGCTTCCCTGAAGAGATGGGTTTTCAGGGTGCGCCTAAAGGAGAAGAGAGTAGGTGATAATCTGATGGGTTGGGGCAGGGAGATCCAGAGGATGGGTGACACCCTGGAGAAGTCCTGGAGGCGGGCATGGGAGGAGGAGACCAGGGAACTAGAGAGAAGGAGGTCTTGTGAGGAGCAGTGTGTTGTGCGTGTTGGGTGGTACTTGGATATTAGGTCAGTGATGTAGTTCGGGGCAGTATGGTGGACGGCTTTGTACATCAGTGTTAGGATTCTGAATTTGATCCGTTGCGCAATCGGAAGCCAGTGGAGGGATTGGCAGAGGGGGGTGGCGTTATATTTGTATTGTATTTTTGGACGACTACTGTACTGATTAAACGAAAATCTGGTATTGTACGAGAAAAATTTTCACGCTTTTCCCTTCGGATATTGTCGTACAAAGTGTCGTGATCGGCTCTCGAAAGCTGTGTACTAACGGTCCGATTATCGGACGATCGGTCCTGAAAATTTTGTGTGTAGTGTGTATGGGGCATTACAGAACACGAGGCCGAAGTAAAATTGGACAGCGTCTGTTTACTACTCTTTTATAAGTTTTATCTTCCCAAAGAAAAATCTCCCGCTCTTCACAATCACGCCTTATGCATGTCATCAATTTTCGGCAGCACCTATATTTGTGAGCAACTAATTTCAAGAATGAACAACATGAAGGGCAAAATTAGAACCAAAATATCTGAAGAAAATTCTACTCCATCCATTCAACCGAATATCGATGTGTTAGTTTATTAAAAACAGCATCAAATATCGCATTTGTTTTATGTCGCTCTCTTAATTTTATAATAAAAAATATTTTAAAAAATGAAGTTTATTTACTCATTAGGTACATTATCTACATTCAACGGCCACTTTTTAAGGTACACCTTGCTAGTGCCAAAAAAATCTCCCCCACACCATTACACCACCAGGATACAAGTCAGGATGGATCCATGCTTTCATGTTGTTTACCCCAATTTCTGACCCTACCGTCTGAATGTCGCAGCTGAAATTGAATGCCCATTCTCCTCTAACCTCTTAGACCAACAAGGCATTTTTGCCCACTCGACTGCCGCTCACTGGATATTTTCTCTTTTTCGGACCATTCTCTGTAAGCCCTAGAGATGGTTGTGCCTGAAAATCCCAGTAGATCAGCAGTTTTTGAAATACTCAGACCAGCCCGTCTGGCACCAACAACCATGCCACGGTCAAAGTTACTTAAATCCCCATTTCTTCCCCATTCTGCTGCTCGGTTTGAATTTCAGCAAGTCGTCTTCACCACCTCTAGATGCCTAAATGCATTGCGTTGCTGCCATGTGATTGGCTGATTAGAATTTGTGTTACCAGGCAATTGATCAGGTGTACCTAATAAAGTGGCCGGTCAGTGTATATCAGTTATATAATATAACCTTTTTGTGATATATTACAATACAATTAGACCATAAAGTGTCCAATAAAATCTCAAAAGTCCCAAAAAGTGTCCAAAAAAAGTCCAGTGTTCCCAAACTTTTTCATCCAATAAGAAGGATTGACTCCTATTTCATCCAGTAAGAACCTCAAAATAAAGAAATAAATACTCTAGTGCAGGGGTCTGCAACCTTTAAGACATAAAGAGCCACTTGGACCCGTTTCCGAAGGGAAAAAAAAGACTGGGAGCCGCAAAACCACTGCAACATTTATAACAAATCCGACACTGCATATATTGCAAAAAGCACTCTGGTCATGAAGGGGGTTTAAGGGCCCAGTAAGCAAAGGGTTAATCAGGGCCACAGTGTATCTTCATAATCACAATCATAGCCTTAGGTCAGTGGTGGGCAACCTTTTTTTTCAACTGAGCCAAATCTCGCCAAAACCACGATTGAAATTTATTTTGACAGCCACATTTTTAAAACTGAAAATACATCCCCCATATAGTAATTCATCCCCCATATAGTAATTCATCCCCCATATAGTAATTCATCCCCCATATAGTAATTCTTCCCCCATATAGTAATTCATCCCCCACATAGTAATTCATTCCCCACATAGTAATTCATCCCCCACATAGTAATTCATCCCCCACATAGTAATTCATCCCCCACACAGTAATTCATCCCCCACACAGTAATTCATCCCCCACATAGTAATTCATCCCCCATATTGTCTCAATTCACTTACCTTTGCTCCGCGCGTTCCTCTCGCTGTGTTCCCGCGCCGTTCTGGTCTTCAGGGCGGACTGAGAGAGGAGTTCGTCACTCTGCCCCGCCTACATCCTGGCTGCCCCACCTACATCCTGACAGCCAATGTTCCACGCTCCGCGGGCCGGATTTTTGAGGAGGGAGGGGAGCGGGCGCCCGGCACACAGAAGAGCCGCATGTGGCTCGCGATCTGCGGCTTGCCGACCACCTGGTGGGCAGTGTGCTCCGGAGCCGCAGCAAAGATGAAAAAGAGCCGCATGCGGCTCTGGAGCCGCGGGTTGCCGACACCCGCTCTAGTGCATTACCTTTATATAAAGGAATAATCACTCAGTGTAAAACTCAAACCACTTAAAAAAATGTGCCAAAAAAAAAAACTTTTTTAATAATAAAATAAAATCATTTCTTATAGTGCACATATGTACTACAAATTAAACTGTGAGCACTCTGTGATCGCTGCAACACTGCATACACCAAAAACCAGCACAAATAGTACTAAATACTATTACCCTCTGTATGTATATAATCAGCTTAACAGGATTACGGATCAGAAATCTTCCATTCTCTCTTCAAAGATATTTTTCCAAGGTCCTCAGAAAGACAAGAAGGGTCTCAGGACTCATATTCAAAGCATAAGGAAAATTTAATAACAACTTACATTAAAACTTAGAGATTCCAGCTCCAGGCATGGCTCCTATACAAGTTCCAACAAACAAATGCAGAAAACCATGTGTGGATAACCAACAAAATGGCCGCGGCGACACTTCGGGTTTGCGTACGTGCGTCACTCCTCTAACGCGTTTCGTCACTTCCGGACTTCGTCAACGTGCGGAAGTGACGAAATGCATTAGGGGAGTGACGTCAAGACGCACGTACGCAAACCAGAAGTGTCGCCGTGGCCATTTTGTTGGTTATCCACATAGGTTTTCTGCATTTGTTTGTTGGAACTTGTTAAGAAGAGCAACAAAAAGCCTTTTCAGCTTCTGCAGACCCAGATTGATCCCTGCACCAGCCTTTGAGAGGAGGAATTTTCCACTTCACACACTTCTGTAAGGATTTCTGTGACCTGCTGGACCTCCATTTCGCCACACGATGGCACTTCATCTCTACTATCTTCAGCTCCTGCCCATTACCAGACCAGAAAAGAGAGGGGAATCTCCATGATATCATATACACATGCGTATTATTAATACGTTTCTGGTTAGTGCGCATTTCTAACTTTTGCACTGGGAATCAGCGAGCACCATTACTGGACTGTGATTTATTTATTTACTGATTCATTTATTTATTTGCTTTGGTTTCATTTATTATTTATATCTGCCCGCAATATAGTAACATCACACAGCGCTGCATTTTCTTTATATATATATTTTTGCGACTTTTATGTGTTTTCCTTGAATGTTCAGCTGCTGACCATTGGAGCGCTCACTGTATTTTTTAAACTCTCATATATTTATTAGTGTATATCAGTGATCGCTAACTTGTGATCTGCCTGATTTTTTCCTTGTTATTGTATTTTATGTGCAGCCGAAGACAATTCCTCTTCTTCCAATGTGGCCAAGGAAAGTCAAAAGGTTGGACACCCATGCTGTAGGGTATGTCACTTGTGTAGTTCCACCTGGATGGCCACAAGTCCTCATTGTAAACAGTGAACCTTTGATTCTAAAACTGTCTTGGTGACTTGGTAACTTGGTAGAGCGGTACCTTGTGATGGTGTAGTATACATCTCTGAAGGAGGGAGGCTTCCTGAGTTGGTTGTTCATGAAGTGGGACAGTGTAACCTGGTGCTCTGTTTTAGGCCAGGATCTGGAGCCCCTCTCCTGAAGACGGCTCTGAGGAAGAGGGGAACGCCCCTCAAAAGCGTCAGACATCCACACAACTGCCGGTCACCGGATATTTTCTTTTTCAGACCATTCTCTGTAAACCCTAGAGATTGTTGTGTGTGAAAATCCCAGTAGATTAGCAGTTTTTGAAATACTCAGACCAGCCCGTCTGGCACCAACAACCATTTTTTTCCTTATTGTATTTTATGTGCAGCCGAAGACAATTCCTCTTCTTCCAATGTGGCCAAGGATAGTCAAACGGTTGAACACCCATGCTGTGGGGTATGGCACTTGTGTAGTTCTCCTGGATGGCCACAAGTCCTCATTGCAAACTGTGAACCTTTGCTTCTAAAACTGTCTTGGTGACTTGGTAACCCTGCCTCTGCCAGTAGAGCGGTAGCTTGTGATGGCGTAGTATACATCTCTGAAGGAGGGAGGCTTCCTGAGTTGGTTGTTCCTGAAGTGGGAAAGTGTAACCTGGAGCTCTGTTTAAGGCCAGGATCTGGAGACCCCCATCCAGAAGAGGGCTCTGAGGAAGAGGGGAGCGCCCCTCGAAACGCGTCAATCTGAACAATCCTCTTGTGGTTTGGGATTTGACTTGGTGACCAGGTCGCTTTGGACTTTGATCAGCTTTTGTTACCACAGTTGTTTGTGAGGGCTTTATATATCTTTCTTTCTACTAATAACATTTTATCTCAGGTAATGCACTAGGCTGGTGCATCCTTCCTCCCTTATTTTTACAATACAGATAGCAGAGGAATGAAGCAGCAGACAGAAATGACATTTAGTACTCTGGACTGAAACAAGTACATACTATAGAGGGATGTGCTTTGTTCAAATTTCATGTCTGAGGTTTACAACCACTTTAGGACTTCACCCGCCTGCCCGGGTATACCTGTGTAACACAAGCATTGTGAAACCTATTAGAAAATTGGGTATCACCTAAAATACCAGTAAAAACAAGTTCGGTTTTGCAAACGACGTGAATTGACAGTGATGTGCTTTGTTCATATTTCATGTCTGAGGTTTACAACCACTTTAGGACTTCATCCGCCTGCCCGGGTATACCTGTGCAACACAAGCATTGTGAAACCTATTAGAAAATCGGGTATCACCCAAAATACCAGTAAAAACATGTTCGGTTTTGCAAACGACATGAATTGACAGTGATGTGCTTTGTTTATATTTCATGTCTGAGGTCTACAACCACTTTAGGACTTCACCCGCCTGCCCGGGTATACCTGTGCAACACAAACATTGTGATACCTATTAGAAAATTGGGTATCACCCAAAATACCAGTAAAAACACGTTCAGTTTTGCAAACGATGTGAATTGACAGTGATGTGCTTTGTTCATATTTCATATATGAGGTCTACAACCACTTTAGGACTTCACCCACCTGCCTGGGTATACCTGTGCAACACAAACATTGTGAAACCTATTAGAAAATCGGGTATCACCCAAAATACCAGTAAAAACACGTTCGGTTTTGCAAACAACATGAATTGACAGTGATGTGCTTTGTTCATATTTCATGTCTGAGGTCTACATCCATTTTAGGACTTCACCCGCCTGCCCGGGTATACCTGTTCAACACAAACATTGTGAAACCTATTAGAAAATCGGGTATCACCCAAAATACCAGTAAAAACACGTTCGGTTTTGCAAACGATGTGAATTGACAGTGATGTGCTTTGTTCATATTTCATGTATGAGGTCTACAACCACTTTAGGACTTCACCCGCCTGCCCGGGTATACCTGTGCAACACAAACATTGTGAAACCTATTAGAAAATCAGGTATTACCCAAAATACCAGAAAAAACAAGTTTAGTTTTGCAAACGATGTGAATTGACAGTGATGTGCTTTGTTCATATTTCATGTCTGAGGTCTACAACCACTTTAGGACTTCACCCGCCTGCCCGGGTATACCTGTGCAACACAAGCATTGTGAAACCTATTAGAAAACTGGGTATCACCCAAAATACCAGTAAAAACACGTTTGGTTTTGCAAACAACGTGAATTGACAGAGACGGAACAAACCTAGAAAAAGCCACTTCGTTTCGATCCACCTCTTTATATATATAGGTCATTAAACATTAGTAAAGTGCTGGCTGGTTCGTTTCAAATAAGCTCATTATTCCGTATAGGAGTCCTCTGAAGATTTGTTATTATCTGTATTTCCCAGACGCTCTGCCCCAGATGGTAGAACATATGATGTCAGTGGGAGGAAGGACGTGGCGTTCACCTCTGGCGATACAGGTGTCACTCCGCAAAGACAGTTCAGTGAGTGCGGCATCCGCCTCGCTTCAGCAGGCCTGGCCCAGCGGGGGCCGAGGAAGCCAAGGAGAGGAAGGGGGGTTGGCAGTGCCGCTGGGGAATCGAGGCTCCGAAACAAGAGGACAGAACAAGGTTAGACGCTGACAGGAAGCTCAGAATGCCCCGTAAAACACATCCCAGGGGTACACTGCCCTCTCCTCCCCGTCTGCCTCTCACGCTGTGTCTTCTGTACGGTGCCGACCTCTCATTGTGCGGCTTCTGTGCAACAGCATAGCAAGAACAGGAGAGCGATAGCAGTGCCTGAGCAGTGTCCTCAATCAGCAGTTTCAATCAGCACATATTAGCGCCATAAATAATTGCGAAGGATATTAACATGGATCTAAACTGTAGCTTGATGACATTTTTTGGTTTACTGAAGTGCCGTGTATCATGAACAATCAAGGCTTTTTTTTTTCATAAAATATTATTTTCAGCTTTTATTATCTTTAAGTCTCAGTTCTGGTGATCTCCTCCGGCCTTTTCAAGCCACTTCCTCTTTACATGTTTTCTCCAGCATTGGTTGCATATCATTGCTCTGGACCAGCTTCCTTGGAACGCGCAACGTATGTTGGCACGGGTGCCTGTAAGCTCCACCAGGGGCGCATATGATAGGGTGACAACACGGGAGCACAACTGGTAGACATTTGTCACCCTCAGGGGCGGACTGACCATTTGGAATTCGGGCACTGGGGGTCAGTAGGGGGCCCCATGAGGTGCCCCTGGTACCTTTTTCATAGGCTTTTTTGAGTTTGGGCAAGGACACAGGGGCCCTGTGATCCCCTATTGCCCGGGGGCCCCATGAGTTGTCAGTCTGCCCCTGGTCACCCTTTAACAGGAAGTGACCAAACAAGGACCTCCATGGCAAGATCACCAGGGATTTTAATGAAAGCTGTAGATTTGAAAAGATTGAACTCAACTTTTGAAATACATTAACAAATTAAGGATTAGATGATTTATTAGTGATTGGGTTTAGAATCGTTTTAAGTGCTTCCAGTCTGGCCTATAGTACAATGATGGCTGAGCGGGAGTTACGGCCATCCTGGGTGGAAGTCATATGACGTCCTCATGGGCCGCGCTGCGACGCGATCTGTCTCGCGATGACAAATCAGTGTACTGAGACGCAGCGGTGTATTTAGGTTTTGTGCTGCCCTAGGCAACACAAAAATTGTCTGTCTTCCACCTACACCCCACCCCGCCGAGTGAGCCTGACACCGACCAACACCACAGCACCACCTAGCCCCCCCGCCCCTGGCTGAGAAAGCCTTCCACTAACATCTGCAAAAAGCGCCACCCCCGGCCAAGACAGCCTTCCACTAAAACCCACCAAAAGACACCCCCAGGGGTGGACTGACCATTTAGAAACTTGGGCACTGCCCGAGGGTCCGAGGTCAGTAGGAGGCCCCATGAGATGCCCCTGGTACCTTTTTCATAGGCTTTTTTGAGTTTGGGCAAGGACACAGGGGCCCCATGATCCCCTATTGCCCAGGGGCCCCATGAGTTGTCAGTCCGCCCTTGACACCCCCCCCGGCTAAGAGAGCCTTCCACTAACATCTTCAAAAAGCGCCAACCCCGGCCAAGAGAGCCTTCCACTAAAACCCACCAAAAGACACCCCCCCGGCTAAGAGAGCCTTCCACTAACATCTTCAAAAAGCGCCACCTCCGGCCAAGAGAGCCTTCCACTAAAACCCACCAAAAGACACCCCCCCCCCGGCTAAGAGAGCCTTCCACTAACATCTGCAAAAAGCGCCACCGCTGTCCGAGAGAGCTTTCCACTAAAACCCACCAAAAGACACCCCCCCCCCGACTAAGAGAGCCTTCCACTAACATCTGCAAAAAGCGCCACCGCTGGCCGAGAGAGCTTTCCACTAAAACCCGCCAAAAGACACCCCCCCTTCCCTACCCGCTGCCGGTACAGTGTGATTGATGCAACCAATCGCCGCACATCACACAACAGTTCTACACAATGAATGACTTCCTTTCATAGACATTCATTGTGCACTATTATATTGATCTCTGTGATTGGTCTCAGTAATCACATGGTACAGAAAGGGCCAATGCAGTGTATCTGTACCATGTGATCACTGTGGTGAATCACAGCTTCACACTAGTACATACTGAATGAATGGATGCCATTCATAAAAAAGGATTGTTTATTACAGTTATTGTCACTGTTATAAGAAATCCGTGTGTAAAAAAAAAAAAAAATCCTGATAACCTCCCCAGAATAGTGTAGTGTTACTATGGATTGATTGATTTTCAAATATACTGTATATCCAATAGTTTGTAGACTCTATAACTTTCACACAGACTAAATATTTACACTGATTTAGGTTATCTTTACAGGAACAATAGAGTACTGTCCGTGATACTTTTTTTTATTTGCACTAACATACAATTTTGAGGACAAGCTTTCGGGGAATGTCCCCTTCTTCAGGTCCAAGCAGTACTGAAACAAAGATTTATCAGAATGATAGAAGAGATGTACTCAATTGTTCCTGTAGCAAATGCACTAATATGGCTACAATCACCTCAAGCAAAATGGAAGATACAGGTTATTTTTACCAATGAAATGTAGCAGAATACATTTTGACCTAAATGTATGAAGAACAATTATTAATTTGCTAAATTTTACAACAGAAACAAATAAAAACACTTTCTTTTTTTCCACATTTCTGGTCATTTTTGTTTGTTTAGCAAAAAATAAAAAACCCAGTGATGATTAAATATCACAAAAAGAAAACTCTATCTGTCTCAAAAAAAAAAAATAATAATTTGGGTACAGTGTTGCCTTACTGAGTAATTGTCATTTAAAGTGAGACAGTGCTAAAAGCTGAAAACTGGTCTGGCCAGGAAAGGGGTTAAAGTGTCCAGCAGTGAAGTGGTTAAAAAGTATGGAAATCACAATGCTGGAAAGTAAAAATATACCATCTATGTTTTACTGGCTAATTGAATTTAATGCTTTTTGAAGTCCCAGGATCACTTCCTCAAGTGTAATAGTGATGCAAATGCCACAAGTTGCCCGTGGACTTGAGATGACAATTGCCCATTATGACCATTTCTAGGCAGATTGGAAGAAAAACTCATATCTTAGAAACATAGAAAAGTGACGGCAGAAAAAAAACAAGTGGTCTATCGAATCTGCCTGTATTTTTTTTTTTTTTTTTGGGTGGGGGGGTTACTTGTTTTCTTTTTGTTTGTTTTTTTTGGTTTTTGTTTTTTTTGGGGGTTTTTTTGTTAACTTTTTTGTATAGATCTATGCTTGTTCCAAGCATGTTTGAAGCTATTTACCATTGACTGGCTCACTACCTCTTCTGGAAGTTTATTCCAAGCATCAACTACTCTTTCAGTAAAATAATACTTTCTGAGATTAGTTTTGAACTTTCCTCCAGTTAGTTTGAGGTCATGTCCTCGTGTTCTTGATTTTGTTTTCGTGTTGAAAATCCTGCCTTCCTGAACCTTATTCACCCCCTTGATGTATTTAAAGGTTTCAATCATGTCTCCCCTTTCCCTTCTTTCCTTCAGACTGTGTTGGGGGAGGAAAATGACTGCAGCTCAATTATTCTTTGGAGGTGATGGTAAAAGAAAAAGACAGCCCCATTCACTCTTATCCCTTCCTCCTTGACATAAACATGAGCTAAGAATTCGTAGTACAGGGAGACCAAAGCTTTGAAGATGGCCAGATTGTCCATTTATGTCCAACCACTCTCCAATGTATGAGGCACTCTAATGCAAACAGCACATAAATATTAGGATTGAGCACCACTTAAGAGTTTCCATTTCCACAAAAGAAAAAGAATAAAACAGGAAACAAAAAAAGTAAAATATAACACTAACAAATAAAACACTAACAAATACAACCCATAAATAGTACATGACAAAAGCAAAATACACTGATGACAAAAAGAATAGGTGAAATAAACTAAACCACTTAAATACACAAAACCACCCTCTAAAAAAGAAAAAAAAGGGCATTTTTTTAATGTAAGAAAATGTACATACATAAGACATTAAAAAGAAAAAATACAATAACGACAAAAACAATTAGTGAATTAAATGAAACTACCCTGAATATACAAAAATACACCCTCTAAAAAAGGAAGAAAAAAAGGATTATTGTAACCACTTGAATACTAGCCTGAATATATTCCTCCATTACCAGGCCATTTTTCAGTTATCAGCGCTGCGATAGTTTGATTGACAATTACTCGGTCATGCAACACTGTACCTACCAGGGGCGGACTGACAACTCATGGGGCCCCTGGGCAATAGGGGATCATGGGGCCCCTGTGTCCTTGCCCAAACTCAAAAAAGCCTATGAAAAAGGTACCAGGGGCATCTCATGGGGCCCCTTACTGACCCCAGGCCCTCGGACAGTGCCCGAGTTTCCAAATGGTCAGTCCGCCCCTTTACTTACATTAAATTTATAATCTTTTTTGTGAAAGAGATTTTTTTGGTGATATTTAATAAACACCATTTTTATTTTTTTTTACTATATAAAGGATAAAATACCCAAAATTTTAGTTTCCTTACATATACCTTTTATAATCTTTTTTGTGAAATAGCTTTTTTTGGTGGTATTTAATAAACACCATTTTTTAATTTTTTCAACTATATAAAGGAAAAAATACCCAAAATTTGTGTTTCCTTACATTTACCTTTCATTTCCTCACCTTAAAAAAAACAATCCTATAACCACCGGTGCTCTGTGACACCTTAACTCCCCCGCCTTAAAAAAAAATCCTTCAATCATTGGTTAATGATACTTTGAGATCCCATACCTTTAAAAAACATTTACAACGTTGGGAACAAGCTTCCTCTATTGGGAACGGGTTGAATGTTTAAAAACACTACTAGTGTTTACACTTGTGATTGGTTCACAGCAATCACAAGGTACAGAGCCACTCTGTTTGGCTCTGTACATGATGACTGCAATCCGACAGCCCAGATTACAGCCATTCATGGGCGCACTGGCGACCCTTTTATGTTTTCTGAAGTGCCATTTATAAACGTCATTTCAGGAATACACGTCCATCTCCCCGCCATTTTTAATATTACAATAGTAGAAAGGTGGTTAAGCAAATTTTGTCTAAGTAACCTAATGAGTGAAAATGAATTTTTATATTAGAAGCAGTGATTTTGCAGCTAAATCAATTTTGACAAAATCCCTCTGCTCATTGCTAATAAATATACAGTATGAGGGCCTTTGGCTGAACACACATTACAATTGTTTCATTATCAAGTGATCTTTTCATATGCTCATTCCTGGCATGCAAAATATAACTGCAATTTAATAAAATATGTATCTAAAAAAAAAGTAAGTGCACCACCCCCGGCATCACGCACAAATATTCAGACTGTGGTGGTTGAATTGAAAATGTTGTATATTGTATACAGCTCCTATAAAAAAAGTTTTCACCCCTTTATTATAGAATTATGTTTAATTATATTTAATTGTGATACATGTTATGTTTTATTCTCACAGAACATTGAACAACAGAGGATTTCATTTCATTCATTTAAATAACCCTGCAGAGATCTTTTTTTCACTTTGACATGAAAGAGCACAGTTCTGTTAATCAGTGTAAAGACAAAAAAATAAAATGGACCTATTTGTAACTATACAAAACTACAAAAATAAATTCCTGACATGTCACCAAAAACTTTATTTTTCAAAAAAACTTTAAAAAAACGGCCATTGTGCTGTAGTCAGAGGCTCTACCAAGGCTGAGACGATGCAATCAGCATTTGTTTAGGTTTGGTTTACTGCATGGTGCTTGGGGCTGCCATTACCTTAGATTGTAAGCCACTTGAGGGTTAGGGACCTTAGATTGTACGCCCCTTGAGGGTTAGGGACCTTAGATTGTACGCCCCTTGAGGGTTAGGGACCTTAGATTGTACGCCCCTTGAGGGTTAGGGACCTTAGATTGTACGCCCCTTGAGGGTTAGGGACCTTAGATTGTAAGCCCCTTGAGGGTTAGGGACCTTAGATTGTACGCCCCTTGAGGGTTAGGGACCTTAGATTGTAAGCCCCTTGAGGGTTAGGGACCTTAGATTGTACGCCCCTTGAGGGTTAGGGACCTTAGATTGTACGCCCCTTGAGGGTTAGGGACCTTAGATTGTACGCCCCTTGAGGGTTACAGACCTTAGACTGTACGCCCCTTGAGGGTTAGGGACCTTAGATTGTACGCCCCTTGAGGGTTAGGGACCTTAGACTGTACGCCCCTTGAGGGTTAGGGACCTTAGATTGTACGCCCCTTGAGGGTTAGGGACCTTAGACTGTAAGCCCCTTGAGGGTTAGGGACCTTAGATTGTACGCCCCTTGAGGGTTAGGGACCTTAGATTGTACGCCCCTTGAGGGTTAGGGACCTTAGATTGTACGCCCCTTGAGGGTTACGGACCTTAGACTGTACGCCCCTTGAGGGTTAGGGACCTTAGACTGTACGCCCCTTGAGGGTTAGGGACCTTAGACTGTAAGCCCCTTGAGGGTTAGGGACCTTAGATTGTACGCCCCTTGAGGGTTAGGGACCTTAGATCGTACGCCCCTTGAGGGTTAGGGACCTTAGATCGTACGCCCCTTGAGGGTTAGGGACCTTAGATTGTACGCCCCTTGAGGGTTAGGGACCTTAGATTGTACGCCCCTTGAGGGTTAGGGACCTTAGATTGTACGCCCCTTGAGGGTTAGGGACTGATGTGAATGTACAATATATATGTAAAGTGCTGCGTAAATTGATGGCGCTATATAAGTACCTGAAATAAATAAATAATTAATTAATTAACAATGTATGACATCTGCGGAAGGGCAGCGTGTTTCTGTGCATGTCAGGAAAGCGTGAAATTTTGCACACGTTCCAGACACGCCTTAGTGTGAACATCCACTCCCAGTGATCAGAGTTTGCAGCTTTGCAAGGTGAGAGGCTGTAGCAGGAGCGACACTTGTGAACAAATATAGACAGAGGTTGACGGCACTCCAATTTGCAGGAAATAAAAGAAAGTTTATTGGTGTAAATCCATGAGAAAAAAAAACATCACAGCTCAAGCAGGCAGGGAACACAATCTTAACGCGTTTCACGTGAAACGCGTTATCATTGTGTCCCTGTTCTGTTTGAGCTGTGAATTTTTTTATTATGGATTTATACCAATAAACTTTATTTCCTGCAAATTGGAGTGCCGTCAACCTCTATGTATATTTGTGGAGCAGGGGCGGACTGACCATTTGGAAACTGCCCGAGGGCCCGGGGTCAGTAGGGGGCCCCATGAGATGCCCCTGGTACCTTTTTCATAGGCTTTTTTGAATTTGGGCAAGGACATAGGGGCCCCATGATCCCCTATTGCCCGGGGGCCCCATGAGTTGTCAGTCCGCCCCTGTTGTGGAGTACTTGATGGCTGCGACAAGAACTTGCACCCATTTGCACTGTTTAGAGGCTATTTCATTGGGCCGATCTGGAGCAATGCTTGTCTATTATTTGATGACATTTGTGAACACCCCAAGCATAGGCACCAGGATTTGCTTGACTGTGAGCCAGCATCACAATCCAGGAAGTAGATGATGACCATAGATGATGCCTGATCAAACATGGCTCTGGCCTTCTGGAGAAAAAAAAGCACATGAAGGCATTTTCAGGAGGAGTACTGTGATCTCTAGAATTGTTACAATTATATATTACTTAACACAATGCACTTATGAATATGAAGTAAATGTCAAATTAAAAAGACCTCTATATATACTATACTAGACATGAGAAGGTATGAGTAAGGTCATATTGGCCTACAGAAGCCTTTCTCAACCAGGGTGCCTAGGCACCCTGGGGTGCCTTGAGGTTTCTTCAGGGGTGCCTAGGCAAAATGTCTAAAAATTGCCCAAGACTTGTATACAAGCCAGCGGGTGGAACAAAGAACCAGCAAACACAAATGCTCCTGCGCTTGGGGATGGACTCGATGCAGGCTACAACCACGTCAGGAATGTCCTAGACCTAGAATGTCAGTGCTGGGGTCACATTAGCTCAGTGATGGGGAAAAACTGAGGGAGAAAAGAAACACTGGAATACTAGTCAGTACCAGTGTGTAAAAGTGTATTTGCTTTGGAAGAATAAATCACCTCTAATGTTGGATGGGGTGGCACAGTGGCTTAGTGGTTAGCACTTCTGCCTTACAGTAATTGGGTCATAGGTTTGATTCCCAACCATGGCGCCTCCTGCATGGAGTTTGCATGTTTTCCCTGTGTTCGTGTGGGTTTCCTCCAGGTACTCCAGTTTCCTCCCACACTCCCAAGACATGCTGGTAGGTTAATTGGCTTCTGTCTAAATTGTCCTAGTTTCATCCCTGGCCATGTGGGATTTCCTGCATGGTGGGGGTTGGGGAAAGACCTAGCAACCTACCCTGTAAAAATAATTGCTAAGAGAATTAATGGAAAAAGTCACTTAAAAGTGATGGTGCATGCAGGGGCGGACTGACCATTTGGAAACTCGGGCGCTGCCCAAGGGCCCGGGGTCAGCAGGGGGCCCCATGAGATGCCCCTGGTACCTTTTTCAAAGGCTTTTTTGAGTTTAGGCAAGGACACAGGGGCCCCATGATCCCCTATTGCCCGGGGGCCCCTTGAGTTGTCAGTCCGCCCCTGGGTGCATGCAATCAGCAAGGGTTGGATACAACTGAATGGATAGATAGAATGTTGGATGTCCTACATGTGTGGATGTTGCTGCATTATATAAACTATTAGAATAGTTTTAGAATGAGGTGCCCTTTTAGAGATATGGACAGTCTTGAGGCACCCCATTTTACAATAGGGTGCCTCAAGATTGTCCATAATTTTAAAGGGTGCCTCGGGACTGTCTATATTTTTAAAAGGTGCCTTGACTGAATAAAGGTTGAGAAACATTGATGTACAGTATATTATATGTTACCTCGCTGAACACTTACTGCAAGGTGGAGTGATGCTTCAAGATGATAACAGTCCCTTCTGAACCAGTTGCTAGTCCGGAAAATCAGTCTACTTTTGCTGCATTTCCTGCCGGAAGCAGTTCTGATCGCAGTGTCCATTCACCAGGCAGCAAATCGCCGTTCTCCGGAAAGCTCAAATTAATACAAAGTGTTCTGTGCTATTCTAAAGAGCAGGAAGAAATTGCCAGAAACAAAAAGCCTCAAAGCCTTGCAAAGTCAGCACCACCATAGAAAGAAACATGGAATTAGGACTCTTTAGAACTGCTTGGCCATCCACATGACTACGTCTTTCCAAAGAATCTATCGCACTTCATGACCCTCTGCATTTTATTTTTGCTAGTCACAGCGTGTGATGCGGCCGAAGCTGAAACCGGGAACTGTCACTATCACTGCTGTGATAATGGAATATCAAGTCAAGAGGTTTTCAAAAGAGGCGTAGTGGGGTACAACTAGAAGTAGAGAGAAAGCCAAAACTTTTTTTTAGTTTTGGATACAGCAGAGAAGGGTTAAGATTTTTTGTTTGTTTCAGAGGCACAATAAGAGGGGAGAGAAAATACAGAAACATACTGGGGAAGAGTGACAGTCAGGGGCGGACTGACCATTTGGAAACTCGGGCACTGCCCGAGGGCACGGGGTCAGTAGGGGGCCCCATGAGATGCCCCTGGTACATTTGTCATAGGCTTTTTTGAGTTTGGGCAAGGACACAGGGGCCCCATGATCCCCCATTGCCCGGGGGCCCCATGAGTTGTCAGTCCACCCCTGGTGACAGCAAAAAAAAAGATCCCTCAAATCTGCCCCTTTTTAAAAAAAATTTCTTTAAGCTTTTTGCCTGATGTATTGGTGAAGTGCCCCCTGGGGAGACGCGCTCAGGGGTGTCACTAGTAACACTTGGGTGTGGGACCCCACGGTGTGAAAATGACACATGGCCACTGTTTTTCACTTCTTTTTGCACAGCGCCCTAAGGACCAGGTCTTTTGGCTAAGTCCGGGGCAATTTTTGCTACAGGCCTCAGGGCCTGGTCTGTGCACTATTTGGCACGGTACCACTTTTTTATTTTCTATTTATTTAATTTAACCACTCCCACGTCTTGTCACTTTTTCTGTTCTTATGTGTGTGTTTTTCACAGATGGAGGGTGTGGGTCCTCGGGCCTTACCTGAAGTCTAGGGGGAGGATGTGTGGCCCTACGGTTCCTTCCTCCCCTGATCCCTAGGGGGTTTTCTCTTCGGGAGAACCCCCTTGCCTAGTTCTGGATGTCCGGCTTCGGCTGGGCATAAGGAACGGTGGTCCACCAGGCCTTTTGGCCAGGAGGACCAAATGGGAACCTTGTCCCTGTCAGGAGCTTCGTGCCCCGGGGGATCGGGTGAACGGTCCAACCCTTCCGGGGGTAGGACAAACACACCCCTAAGTGCACTTTTTCGTGTGGTGTTTTGCACTTGCACATTTTTTGTGAACACTTACGGGTTTTTTCGTTATAGTTGCACGTTTGCGGACTTAAAAAAAAAAAAAAAAAAATTGGTGAAGTGTATTCATTTGATGTCTCTTTTTTTTGTATAAAAAAATGTAATAAAAGATATAATAAAAAAACAGAAAACAAACAAAAACAAAACAAAGAGTGGTCTTGTGCAACAGTGCACATTTCTGGCAGCATCTTTTCCTTTGTGGCAAACTCGTACCTTTGTGGAGAGACCTGGAACCGAACTGTTGAATGTCTTAATAATGCAGGCCATCGATGGGTCAAAAACCGGCCGTTTTTTTAAAAAAAAAAAAGAAAAATCGGTCGTTCAACAGGCCTACGTTACCTCCAACGGTAAAAAAATCGGCAGATTTTCGTCCCGTCTACGGCCGGCATTTAATTACTTCTGTCCATGCAGAGAGCTCCGCTATTATATTTGACATTAAAAAGTATTGCGGTTGCAACAATGTATCTATTTGTATCCATTTCGGATACAGATGGTTTTATTCAGATACAAATAGATACATTGTTGCAACCGCAAGACTTTTTCATGTCAAATATAATAGCGGACTGGAATTCTTCTTCCTCTTCTTCTTCCGAAAAATCGGACGATTTTCGACCCATCTATGGCCTGCATAATAACAGTGCCCCCTGGGAGGTGGGTCGCTCTCCTTTTTATATGCTCTGGTAGAGGGTGGTACTTCTCCCAAAAGCCCGAGAAAACCTGACCAGCAGCGTTAACCCTTACCTCCCAAGGAGTACCACCTCTGCCAGACAAACATAAGACAACAATGCAAATATGTTCACATTAAGTATATTCAGTTACACAGACAGGGGCGGACTGGCAACTCATGGGGCCCCCGGGCAATAGGGGATCATGGGGCTCATGTGTCCTTGCCCAAACTCAAAAAAGTCTATGAAAAAGGTACCGGGGCATCTCATGGGGCCCCCTACTGACCCCGGGCCCTCGGGCAGTGCCCGAGTTTCCAAATGGTCAGTCCGCCCCTGCACACAGAGAAATGTAGACAAGCAAAAAAAAACTACAGTGATCAAAACATATGGAATAAACACATAACACAGAAAAATCTCTTGGAAGCACCAGCGTACAGGCGGTAGGGAGCAGTGTAAAATGGGGGGCGGGGATGCACTCAGATGGTCTTGCATTGTATGCAATCGCTAATTTGTGGCCAAACAAAATCATCAGCTTGTCAGAGACGGAATGAAATCAAAACATCAAGCTGTGTTTTAGGTTCTTTTCTTCTTTAATATTTGCCAGCCAACATCCGATTAGGAAATCAGCGATCCACCTTTTCTCCATAATCTTTTCTTTTCTCTGCTGTGAATTAAGTTCCTCTGTAAATGTAATCTTGGAAGAGACAAAACAATTCAATTCACTTTTTTTCTGTTATAATTGTTACTGGTTAAGTTTAAAAAGGTTAATTAAATGCACCAAATATCGCTTTGTAAGAGGATTTTTTTCCCCATTGTGTTGAAATCATTCCTGTCTGCGACTCTTCAGCCTTTGTTAAAATTTCTGCTTTTGCTATTTTCTACCGCTCCAACCTCTTACCCCCTCCCCCACCCCTTTTCATTGCCACTATCTCTTTCTCCTGATCCCCTCTCTATACCTCTCCCCTCTATTTATCTCTCTCTCTCTCTTTCTCTCCCTTCCATCCCCTTTTCTCACTCCCCCTTCTCTCTTTTTCTACCCCAACTGCTCCCCCCCTTTTTTTTCTTTTACCCACTCCACCCTTCCTGTTCTCTCTCACGTCAGCAATACATTATACAATTTTATTGTTCAATTTCCTTTAGATTTACCTTAACTATCTAGTGCAAGGGCCTTCCTGATTGCATACAAATTGAAAGTGTTTAGGTGTAACCTCATGTTATATGGTTGTGGTAATTCTAAAGGACAATTCTAAAAGAAGATTGTATAATATATGGCCAGATTCACCAACTCTCCCCCCTCTTCTTTTTCTGGTTCTTTCTTTCTTTCTTTTTCTTTCTCTCTCCCTATCTCGCTCCTTCTCCCCTCTGTGTGCTAATTATCCCTGCTCTTCCTCTCTCCTTTGCTGTATCTCCCTCTTTATCTCCCCTCCTTTCTCTCTCTAGCTGCCTCTCTCACCATCCTTCTCTCTCCCCCACTGTATCACTTTCTCTGCTCTATCCCTCCTTGCTTTTTCTCTCTCCTCCACTGTCTCCCCTCCCATCTTCCTGGCTCTTTCTCCCCTTCTTCTCTTTCCTCCTGCTGTCTCTCTGTCCTCCACTGTATTGTTTTCTCTCTCCCCAGCTGTATTGCTTTCTATCTGTCCTGTGGCTTATAGTTTTCTCTCTCCCACTGTCTCTCTCTCTCCTCCCCTATCTCTCCCCTCCTCCACCCCCCCTTCCCCACTGTTTTTCTCTCTCTCCTCCATCCCCTATCTCCCCCCTCCTCCGCCCCCCTTTCCCACTGTGTCTCCCTCTCTCCCCCCTCCCCTATCCCCCCCCTCTTCTGCCCCCCTTCCCCACTGTCTCTCTTTCTCTCCTCCCTCCACTATCCCCCCTCTTCCACCCCCCCTTCCCCACTGTCTCTCACCTCCCTCCCCTATCTCCCCTCCTTTGGCCCCCCTTCCCCACTGTCTCTCTCCTCCCTCACCTATCCCCCTACCCTGCTCCCCCTTCCCCCTGTCTCTCTCTCCTCCCTCCCCTATCCCCCCTCCCCCTTCCCCTTCCCCACTGTCTGTCTCTCTCTCTCCTCCTTCCCCTATCCCCCCTCCTCTGCCCCCCTTCCCCCTGTCTCTCTCCTCCCTCCCCTATCCCCCCTTTTCTGTCCCCCTTCCCCACTGTCTCTTTCTCTTTCCTCCCTCCCCTATCCCCCCTCCACCGCTACCCCTTCCCTGCTGTCTCTCTCTCCTTCCTCCCCTATTCCCCCTCCTCCGCCCCCCCTTCCCCCTGTCTCTTTCTCTCTATCTCCTCCCCTATCCCCCTTCTCCCACCCCCCCCTTCCCCCTGTCTCTCTCTCCTCCCTCCCCTTTCCTCCTTCTCTATCCCTATCCACCGTGTCACTCTCCCCTGCTGTCTGCTCTCCCTCCCCACTGTCTCTCTGTTTCTCACCTCCTCTCTTGCCCCTGCTGTACCTCTTATTCTCTCATCCTTACTCTTTATCATTCCCCAAACCCCCTCAATCCTTTCTCATTTTTGTCATCTTCCTCTCCAGGGCAGAATCCTACTACCAATCTCCTGTCATTCTCAATCCTTTATTTGTGCACTGTCACTTTAAGAGCTTGTCCACACCACAACCCCCACATCTAGTGTGTGGTTCCTTATGGATGTTTACACGTGCTTGCAATGCATTCGCAGTACTTTTTTTTATTACTAAGTTGCATTTAGTTGGGTTTGCTTTCCGGAGTGAAAAAAATGCAGCATACTGGACTTCTTTTTTTTAAATGAATGTGAAAGCATCAGAATGGTGTCAGTTAGGGGCACTTTATTTTTATTTATTTCAGGGATTTCTATATCGCCGTCAATTTACGCAGCGCTTTACATATATATTGTACATTCACATCAGTCCCTAACCCTCAAGGGGCGTACAATCTAAGGTCCCTAACTCTCAAGGGGCGTACAGTCTAAGGTCCCTAACCCTCAAGGGGCGTACAATCTAAGGTCCCTAACCCTCAAGGGGTGTACAATCTAAGGTCCCTAACCCTCAAGGAGTGTACAATCTAAGGTCCCTAACCCTCAAGGGGTGTACAATCTAAGGTCCCTAACCCTCAAGGGGCGTACAGTCTAAGGTCCCTAACCCTCAAGGGGCGTACAATCTAAGGTCCCTAACCCTCAAGGGGTGTACAATCTAAGGTCCCTAACCCTCAAGGAGTGTACAATCTAAGGTCCCTAACCCTCAAGGGGCATACAATCTAAGGTCCCTAACCCTCAAGGGGTGTACAATCTAAGGTCCCTAACCCTCAAGGGGCGTACAGTCTAAGGTCCCTAACCCTCAAGGGGCGTACAATCTAAGGTCCCTAACCCTCAAGGGGTGTACAATCTAAGGTCCCTAACCCTCAAGGAGTGTACAATCTAAGGTCCCTAACCCTCAAGGGGTGTACAATCTAAGGTCCCTAACCCTCAAGGGGTGTACAATCTAAGGTCCCTAACTCACATTCATACATACACATACTAGGGACAATTTAGACAGGAGCCAATTAACCTACCAGCATGTCTTTGGAGTGTGGGAGGAAACTGGAGTATATGGAGGAAACCCACACAGACACAGGGAGAACATGCAAACTCCAGGCAGGTGGTGCTGTGGTTGGGATTTGAAGCCATGACCCCAGTACTGCCAGGTGGAAGTGCTAACAATTGAGCCACTGTACTGCCCTGCACTTTGTTTAAACAGTGCGTTCTGGTGTAAGCAAGCCCTAAAGTTTTTGCATGACATGTTTTTGCTTTTATTTTTGTTTGTTTGTTAAATAAAAATGAGGCAGTCCAGCAGTCCAAGAGAGGTGGAAGGAGCTTCTGTACATTTAAAGCCCCAAAACCCGCATTTATATCACCTTACCCATTGTCTCCATTGCATTTCACCTAAATGGTGAAAATTCATCCAAATCTTCCAAATTCTGATGTCTCAGGGAAATGACCTCTCCAATTCATTCCTTCACACACAGGACCAACGTGGCCTCGCTGAGCACCGACATCTGTGGCGTATTCCTACTCCGGACTTTTCTTCTCTCTGCGAGTTGATGATCTAAACTTACTTTCCTTCTGTTGTTCCATGCAGTTAATGATGTCAGTATAATTAGTTTGCAAAGATAATAGAAAAAGCAATAATTACCACATGAATTAGCATAAAACAGGAGAAAATAGAAAGACATTTTTACTGAACTTTACTGAAGTTTCCCTCGAGGCGTTTTTGCTATGTGACATCCCCCGAGAGTGGAAAACCTTTCCAGAATTAAAATGAAATGATAAAAAACAGGTGGGGGGGGGGGAGTGGTTGGTGGAATACATACATACATAATCCTAAAGTATATGTTATAGAGCATACTCATAAAGTCATCTCCACCATATTCTGGTAAAGTGGTTCTGAATGTTAACTCCACCCATAATTGAAGTGGATCATACATGTTACCATCTCTTTTAGATCTACCAACATCTATGTAGTGATTTTGGTGGATTGTTTAGTTAGACCGGGTGTCTGCAACCCGCGGCTCCAGAGCCGCATGCGGCTCTTTTTCACCTTGGCTGCGGCTCCGGAGCACACTGCCCACCAGGTGACAGGCAATAGGGCAGCAATGGGCAAACTACGGCCTGGCGGACCTTTTAATCCGGCCCGCGGAGCTAGGCTCCTCTCACAGTCCGCCCTGAAGACCGGTGTAGCATGAAAATCTGTCTCCTATGAGGATCTGTCCCCCTCTACGTATCTGCGCATGTGCCGGAGATCGCCGATCGGCTGCTAATGCCTGAAACTGGCACATGCGCAGATACGTCGAGGGGGACAGATCCCCATAGGAGACAGATTTCCATGCTACACCGGAACGGCGCGGGAACGCGCGGAGCAAAGGTAAGTGAATTGACACAGGGGGGACTTGGGGACTTAATATGGGGGATGAATTAATTTGGGGGATGAATTACTATAGGGGGGATGAATTACTATATGGGGGATGAATTACTATATGGGGGATGAATTACTATATGGGGGATGTATTTTCAGTTTTAAAAATGTGGCTCTCAAAATAAATTTCAATCGTGGTTTTGGCGAGATTTGGCTCAGTTGAAAAAAAAGGTTGCCCGCCACTGACCTAAGGCTATGATTGTGATTATGACGATACACTGTGGCCCTGATTAACCCTTTGCTTACTGGGCCCTTAAACCCCCTTCATGACCAGAGCGCTTTTTGCAATATATGCAGTGTCGGATTTGTTTTAAATGTTGCAATGGTTTTGCGGCTCCCAGTCTTTTTTTCCCTCTCGGAAACGGGTCCAAGTGGCTCTTTATGTCTTAAAGGTTGCAGACCCCTGAGTTAGACCATTAAAAGAAAGTCTAAAGTGGAAGTTCAGTCAAACACCAACTTTACTTGAATCTCCTCAAAGCCCCATTCTAAGCCTATTCTATCTACCCTGTGAAAGGAAGGATATGGATACTTACCTATTCTGGGTGCCGATTCACATATAGGTGGATTGGATGCAGTTTGAACTGCAACCAATCTGTATGACATGTGAAATAACATTGCTTCCTATGGTGCCTGTTCACATATGTCCACTGCACTGGCGGTGCGGATTCAGTGCGCATTGAAAAAGAGTCCTGTCCAATTTCTGAGCAGTGCAATCTGGTTCAGGTGCGGATTATAGTCTATTGACTTCTATGGGAACCGTTTCTAAACCACACGTCACCAGTTGTGATCAGGAAAAAATCCTGATCTGAACCTGATCCAAACTTGATGTAAACCTGACCTGAACTGCTGAGCAACTAGTGTATCAATTAGCTGTGAAACCTGAGCTTCAATCCACACCGCACATGTGTGAACCAGCACTCAGGACACTTTGGTCGGTTCACATGATCGGGTCCCAGCATCGGCTTCAGTGTAGAGGAGGGACTGTGGGCAACAGTTGTCTCATAGTAAGCCTATGGGTGATGTCATTGCCCAGGCCCTGTAGTCATTTTCCACTGTCCATCCTCTTCACTGAAGCTGGCACTGGGACCTGATCATTTGACTATACTTAGTTATGCTGAGGGCGCTTCGGTCCGGTCAAATGATAGGGTCCCAACTTCAGTGAAGAGGAGAGATTGCTAGGCCTGGGCAATGGCATCACCTATAGGCTTACTATGGGGCATCCGTTGTCAGTTGTCCTATCTCTACACTAAAGCTAGCGTTGGAACCCAATCATATGACCGGACCAGAGTGCCTTCAAAATAGGTAAGGTTCCTTTACAGGGTAGTTAGAATAGGCTGAGAATGGGGGTGGGAGTAGATTCAAGTATGGTTAGTGTTTGACTGAACTTCCACTTTAATAATCCCACTTTGGATGGGTGCTCCTGGGTTGGGTCAACCTCTGTCTTGTTATGACACTCCAATGCAGAGATTCTGTCACTATGATACAAGAGTTGGGGCAATGTGGATATCAATTAGGTGCTGTAATGTACCTGATAGGAGACTGAAATGATGAAGGCAACTTTTCTTGTATCTCAAGCTCAAGCGTCCATGAAGGAGAAAAAGATGGTAACAAGGCAGTGGTTTCCAACATGAAGGTTGCAGGACTTCTCATAGTTGATGCTGACCAGGAAGGTCCAGTAGACCATATGAGCCGGAGTGTCAGACAGGCACAGGAAGCACCCCAGCAGTGGTTAAAGGAGAACTCTGGCTAGACAGTGGGCATCGGACGCCAGGCTCCCTCAATGACACTAACACACAGGCAGCAGCATCGGTTATCAAAGCTCACCAATGGCAGACAAGAGCAGGGGATGAGGTTGGAGGAAGTCACAGAGCAGGCCTGGGTCAGCATCCAGCAGGTAGTGTAGTGTCAAATGATGAGCAGGATCAAGGAGACGGAGCCGAGGTCAGACACTGGAGAAGCAACAATACAAACAGAATCCAAAAGAAGGTCAGACGTAAGCTGGGTCAGGAGCAAGGAAGCACCCTCACAATGCAGACTAGGTCACAAGGTAATAGCTGAAGACCAGTCAGTCTATTCTTTGATTGGGCCATTTGTCTTCACTGCTGATGCTGATTGTGCACGTACGACCATGCACCAATACAAATGCTACTGCATGTTGGCGTTTAGCCGTAGCTCTATGCATAGAACTGCAGACAAAGATACAGTATGAGCAATGTGACTAATAGGTATTCCCTGGTACCAACACTTGGCTTTGTAATGGTTACTGTAGTTGAGCTCAATAATATTTTCAGGGACAGTCCTGCATCATGGACCTCAGTCCCAACCATGTCCTGGAATCACAGCATCACCCCAACTGGGTGTTAGGTGGCGCACTCTGGTAAGCGGGTAGGGTCTGAGCAGACCTAATGCACACTGGGGATGGGGTTACTGTGTCCTTGGGACTAAAATGTGGGTTGTAACTGGTGGGGTATCTCGTCTTTGGTGGGGGTATCTCATCTTTGGTGGGGGTATCTCGTCTTTGGTGGGGGTATCTCATCTTTGGTGGGGGTATCTCGTCTTTGGTGGAGGTATCTCGTCTTCGGTGGGGGTATCTCGTCTTCGGTGGGGGTATCTCGTCTTCGGTGGGGGTATCTCGTCTTCGGTGGGGGTATCTCGTCTTCGGTGAAAGTATCTCGTCTTCGGTGGGGGTATCTCTTCTTTGGTGGGGGTATCTCGTCTTTGGTGGGGGTATCTCGTCTTTGGTGGTGGTATCTCGTTTTTGGTGGGGGTATCTCGTCTTTGGTGGGGGTATCTCGTCTTTGGTGGAGGTATCTCGTCTTTGGTGGGGGTATCTCGTCCTTGGTGGGGGTATCTCGTCCTTGGTGGGGGTATCTCGTCTTTGGTGGGGGTATCTCATCTTTGGTGGGGGTATCTCGTCTTTGGTGGGGGTATCTCTTCTTTGGTGGGGGTATCTCGTCTTTGGTGAAGGTATCTCGTCTTTGGTGGGGGTATCTCGTTTTTGGTGGGGGTATCTCGTCTTTGGTTGGGGTATCTCGTCTTTGGTGGGGGTATCTCGTCTTTGGTGGGGGTATCTCGTCTTTGGTGAGGGTATCTTGTCTTTGGTAGGGGTATCTCGTCGTTGGTGAGGGTATCTCATCTTTGGTGGGGGTATCTTGTCTTTGGTGGGGGTATCTCGTCTTTGGTGGAGGTATCTCGTCTTTGGTGGAGGTATCTCGTCTTTGGTGGGGGTATCTCGTCTTTGGTGGGGGTATCTCGTCTTTGGTGGAGGTATCTTGTCTTTGGTGGGGGTATCTCGTCTTTGGTGGGGGTATCTCGTCTTTCGTGGGGGTATCTCGTCTTTGGTGGGGGTATCTTGTCTTTGGTAGGGGTATCTCATCGTTGGTGAGGGTATCTCGTCTTTGGTGGAGGTATCTTGTCTTTGGTAGGGGTATCTCGTCGTTGGTGAGGGTATCTCGTCTTTGGTGGAGGTATCTTGTCTTTGGTGGGGGTATCTCGTCTTTGGTGGGGGTATCTCGTCTTTCGTGGGGGTATCTCGTCTTTGGTGGGGGTATCTCGTCTTTCGTGGGGGTATCTCGTCTTTGGAGAATATTAGAGATGTAAGAAGATCGCGTGTCATTCAACTTTCAACAAAAGTATGAAGTAAAAAAGCCTTTGTGGATCCAAAACAAAACAGTCTTGATGGAGTCAAAATATCATCACAGGTGAAATCACTTTTGTGAAATCGAGTTCAACAAAATTTCACACCCATCTTTTCTTTTAAAGCAATACGTTGGGAGGGATTGACTAAAATGCGTGCACACAGAATCTGGTGGAGCTGTACATAGTAACCAATCAGCTTCCAGGTTTTAGGCCGGCCATACATGGGCCGATTTTCAAACGATTTTTCATTCGAAAATCAGACCTAAAAAAAATCGGCCGATGTTCGCTCTGTTAGTGGGGCAATGGCATTGGACGATTTTCGTGGTTCCTCACCATTTTATCAGGCATGCTGGAAAATTGGTGAAAAACAACCGATTTTTGAAATCATTGGTGGTACCATCTGATTACAGAATGAACGATGTTTTCGTTTTTCGATCGAGAAATCGTTCAGAATTCGACCCATGTTTGGCCTGCTTAAGTCTAGGTTCACACCTATGCATTCTCCACTGTGCTTTGCGTTTTACGGAAACGTACAGCTGTCCATTTAACATGATTTCCTATGGGACAGTTTCACATCTCCGCGTTTTCACCCGGTGCGTTTTTTGGAAAGGGTCAGGGACTTTTTTTAAATGCAAAATGTTGCATTTTTGGTTCTATAGACTTCAATGGAGATGCTGCAGAAAAGTATGTAGTGCATTTGTGACGCATTTTTGATGTGTTTAATCTGCCCAGCAACAAGTATAAAAAAAAAAAAAAAAAACACAGGTTCAAAAACACAAAACACACTGCAGAAATGGATCAAACGCAAACTGCATAGATGTGAACCTAGCCTTATGCAAGCCATAGACGGGTCGAAAATCAGCCGATTTTTCAGTCAAAAAAAAATTCGGCCGATTTTCGCACCATTAGTGGGTTAATTGGTCATCCATTTTTGGGGATTTTGCCACATTTTTTTTTATCAATAAAGTTGGAAAAAAATCGGCCGATTTTCCTGGCAATGATGGGCAAATCGGCCGATCGTTTTACCGATAAAAAATCTGCGCATGAGCCATGACCTGCAAGAAGAAGAAGAAGAAAAAGAAGAAGAAGAAAAAGAAGAAGAAGAATTCCAGTCCGCTATTATATTTGACATGAAGAAGTATAGCGGTTGCAACAATGTATCCATTTCGGATACAGATGTTTTTATTCGGATACAAATAGATACATTGTTGCAACCGCAAGACTATTTCATGTCAAATATAATAGCGGACTGGAATTCTTCTTCTTCTTCTTTTTCTTATTCTTCTTCATTTTCTTCTTCTTGCAGGTCACGGCTCATGCGCAGATTTTTTATTGGTAAAACAGAGCTCTCTGCAAGGGACAGAAGTAATTAAATGCTGGCCGTAGATGGGAAGAAAATTGGCCGATTTTTTTTACCGTTGGTGGTAAGGTCGGCCGATCGAACGACCGATTTTTCATTTTTTTTTTTATTTTGTAAACGGCTGGTTTTTGACCCGTCTATGGCCTGCATTACTTTCAAAGCTTAACTCAGTGTTTCTCAACTCCAGTCCTCATGGACCCCCAACAGGTCATGTTTTCAGGATCTCCATTATTTTGCACAGGTTATTTGATCAGTTTCACTACCTTAGTAATTACCACAGCTGTTTCATCTGAGGGAAATCCTGAAAACATGACCTGTTGGGGGGGTCCATGAGGACTGGAGTTGAGAAACACTGGCTTAACTGAACAAGCAGAAGTTAGAAGCTGATTGGCTGCCATGCACAGCTGCACCAAATTCTGTGTGCACCAGTTTTAGTAAATCCCCCCCCCCCCCCATTGTTTTTCATAGAGAACCCTTTAAGAACCAAAATGTAACAAATTAACAACAACAAAAAAAAGGGAATTTATTTCAGACAACTTCATCTTGATCTTAAGTGCCGTGCCTCGTTGGCTGTGCTGGAGACATCGCTCACGCCACTACTGGAGTCCAATGAGCTGTACTCGACAATCACAGACGAATGTCCTTGTCTTATCAATCACCGCTCTTCCCAGTCTCACCGTGAAATATGACGACGCGGACCTGGCGACAATAAAGCAAAAACATTTTGACAAGCCCGCAAATTGCGCCTCTGCTGTCAAGGCTGCAGCCTGTCAGGAGGGGACTCCGACTCTTCCTCTTATGCTCTTCTCTAACGGTAATAGAATTTAATGGCTTGGCAAAACTGATGAGTGACAACTGGGAGAGATGACTGGCGGGACGACAGACTAGGGAGTGAGCAGGGAACGGCAAGAGAGGGCCAGTGTCCTTGTGTGTGCCGGGACTGAGTGTCATATGGTCAATGTGACCACCTAGAGACTGTTTTCATTTTGTATTAGAAGAGATAACATTGATATACTCATAACATGATAGGTATTGTGACATAAGAGAGAGATGGGCATTAACAATGAATTGCAGAAAGATATAAAAGACACAAATAATGTAGTTCTGTATTCTTTAATACATCATTAAGGGGGCACAACAGTGGCTATGTGGTTAGCACTTCCACCTAGCAGCACTTGAGTCATTGGTTCAAATCCCAACCACGGCACCACCGGCCTGGAGCTTGCAAGCTCTCCCTGTGCCTGTGTCAGCTTCCTCCAGGTACCTCAGTTAACTCCCACACTCCAAAGACTTGCTGGTAGGTTAATTGTCCTTAGTATGTGTATATATGAATGTGAGTTAGGGATCTTAGATTGTACACACTTTGACTGTTAGAGACTGATGTGAATATACAATATAAGTAAAGCACTGTGTAAATTGACAACACTATATTGTGGCAGCACCCAAATATTGTAGAGTTCCCCTTAACCACTTCATGTCCAGAAACTTTTACCCCCTTCCTGTCCAGGCCAATTTTCAGCTTTCAGTGCTATCACATTTTGAATGACAGTTGCGCGGTCATGCAACACTGTACCCATATGAATTTTTTAGCATTATTTTGAGACAGATAAAGCTTTATTTTGGTGGTATTTATTCACCACTGGGATTTTTATTTTTTTTGCTATGTAAATGAAAATGTCCAAAAATTTTGAAAAAAAAGTGTTTTTCTTATAAAATTTTGCAAATAAATAATATTTCATCATAAATCTTGGCCAACATTTATTCCGTTATCTTTTTAGTAAAAAAAAAATAACCCAAATTAGTTTATAACCAAAAATTATAATTTTTAAAATTTTTTTATATTTTTATTTTATTTTTTTAGATTATTATTTATGATTTTGTTTTTTTACATACTGTCACCCTAGCAGTACAGTGTCACCATGGTGACACCGTACTACTTGTGGGGGGTGATGAAGATTTATTTTTTTTACACTGATGGCTTTTACACCCATAAAGGCTGTAAAAGCCATCATTTCTCCTTCTCTCTGGCTGCATTCTTGCAGCCATTGAGAACTACTGTGTGAGCTGTGATTGGTCACAGCTTGTCACATGGTACAAGGCTGTTGTGAATAGCCTTGTACCATGTGACCTCTGTGATCATTCACGGATTTCACACGTGGTAAGCAATGATGTCGGAAGTGACATCTTGCTTACTACTCTGCATGTGATCACTGATTGGCCAATGGTACAATGATCAGTGTTCCACTGTGTCCAGAGGACACAGTGAGCACCGGATCGCGGTGCTGCGCACTCCCAGGGAGCACGCACAAGCAGGGGGAGGGGAGGCCGTTTATAAACGACCCTGCACTGCCACCGTCCAGCCGTTTATATACATGGGCCGGACGGGAGGTGGTTAAGTTTTAACATTTCTAACAGCATCTGTTTGCAAAACAAGGTCAACAGCACTCTTCCCCCCTCCCTTATTTCCTGTGGAATAATGTGTTCCAGTCTGTAGCTGGTACCCTTATTTTCAGCTGAAGATACGTTTATCTAGCAAGGCCATATCCTGCACTGTTTAGAAAGTCTTTTAAATGCACAGAAAGTGAAAGAGGAAATATATGCATTGTGACGTAATTGCTGAGATGTATACCATGTAAGATGCTTTTTCAAGACACTTAGCTTGCAGACATGAGTCCTTGCTAAGTCAGCCAGCACTGGTAAATAAAAGGCTTGTTTTCCTCAAGTTTGTGTCCGGAGTTTTACCTGGAATTCCCAAAGTTGTCGTTACAATATAAGTCCTGGTAATAAATAAGGGGCCCCATTCACACCAGATGCATTACCACATTTTTGGCAATGCAAGGATCTATTAAAAATAAGGTATGCAATTGGAGCAGTTCTGTCATGCTTCACATGACTGTCATATGCCTTTAAGTGTTCTTTGCATTTTGTCTCTGCTCCTCCCTTTCCTCTGGTTTAGTTCATGCTATATAGATAGCCCCACCCCTTTTTCCCAGTAATGCATTTCAGCTATAGCCTCATGTCATGAAGTAGATCACATTATGATCTTTTGACCTATACGATGTTCATTGTAAGATTCTCTCAGTTCATGAAATAAACTTCACAAGATCTACAAGGTGTCATCTGATTGAGTCACTGCCTGTGTTATTCAGCTAAGATTGGAGTTATCGCTATCTCATCACAACTGTAAGTTACAGAGATCGCACTTTCAATGCTTAGATTGGAGAGACAGAACAAGTTCACATTGGAGCACTGCACTGATATGTGCTGGTTTGCACATAGTAACACTTGTCAGCACAACGCGCCTCAATGCATGGGAGAAACAGCAGGCCTACACAAGTTTGGCTCCTGTACCATGCTGTAAAGCCTTTGCATTTTTCAGAAGGTGAGAAGAAAAGCGTGTGTTAAAAGACAAAACAGCATGCCGGCATTCCTGCGCTCAACGCACACGTGTTGTGAAACAAACCCGAAGGGCTTGTTCACACTTCCAGTTGAGGACAGTAAAAGCCTGCAGTTGAGCCATGCATTTCTCACTCCCCAATCTCTACCTCTCTTAGCTGCAAAGGCAGGAGCTGGGGGAGCTCATATCCCCCCGGCTGTGATGCTTCGCTTCGTATCCACAATTAAGCCCCCTTTTGCTTTCAGCGGGCATAGTGGATGCTGATCGCAACCCATTCAACTGAATAATGTCAAAATTCCCATTGCACTCGTTCCTGGAATAGGTTCAAAAGTAGCGGGTGTTGCAGCAACAGCCATCTGGAGGCTGAAGACATCACAGGTTAATGAACATTTGCCAGCACAATACGGATCATCAAGCACCATCCGAAAATTTTAGGGCTCATTCAGGGCTGCTGTTAGAAACTACGGGGCCCCATGCAGCAAATCTGACAGGGCCCCTCCACCAAAAAACAAAACACAGTTTACTATGCTTCAGTTATAAATGAACACAATGAGTGTTTGTTTACAATCACTCATTGTGTTCATTGAGGAAAGGAAGGGGCTGATAAATGTGCCATATTTACCGGACCCTTCCCCCACTCTCCATCCTGAAGGATCCTATTGTGTGCTTGCAGATGCCAGTGGAGAGGAGAGGAGGGAAGCCAGAAGAACTGGAGTACACAGGGGGAAGCGTATGGTGCACAGGGAGGGTGCGGCAGGGGGGGCAATTACTGGAACCGACCCCCTGTATGGCTCTCTGCAGCAGCTGAAAGCCAGCAGGAGGGAGGGGAGAAGAAGCCACCCTCTTTGCCCACATCTGATTCACCCAGCTGCCTGGGTCCCCCGCTGACCTGGGCCCCGTACAGGAGGACTCGTGGTACCCCCTTATCCACGGCCCTGGTGTCCTTTACACTTTCTTCAAATTGTGGCATTGGACACGCTTTTTTAATGTGCTCTGAATGCCAATCAAAGCACCTGTCACTAAATAAAATGGTTACCTTACAGTCCTGTTCACACTGTTGCATTTGCTTTGTGTCACTTTAAAATTATTCCCCATGTAGCTTTCTTGGTGCTTCAAAGCCTCTCCAAAGCCTCCACAGAAGTCTGTGACAAAGTGCTGAATGAGGGTACTAATGAGCTGGGGATCTGAGCAGGGGTACTACTGAGCTGGGGGTACTACTGAGCCCCTTTAAAACAAATAAAAAATCAACACACATTTGCCAAGCTTCATTAAAGTGTTACTAAACTCACAACAGTACAATCAGTCTGTAGATGCAGTAAAGCATGCTTGTTATACTCATTGTGGGACGTAAGGGGTTAATCCTCTGCATTGTGTAAAAACTATTTTTGATCCTGTCTTCTCTGATCCTCCCCTTCTTCCAGTGCCACCCCCCCCCCTTATCTCCTAATAAGCCATATTGTGTGGAGACACACTGCACATGCACAGTTTGGTGTGTACTGCTAGAGGGTTTTTTTTTCTTCGGAGAATGCATGTGATCAGCATAGGGCCAATCAGCACTGTCCAGACAGAGGTCAGGGGTCCTGCATCCTCCTAGAGCAGAATGAAAACTCCTCCTACAAGCTGTATCCAGTGCTCTGCTGTACACTGATAGAAGTAACAAGACTTCTATATACTGCTGATGAGAAAAGGTATTTAGCAGTTTATATTTACTAAAATACTTGCATTTCCATGTTCGGTGTACTGTGAGAGACCGGATATAGTGAATGCAGGGTCCGGGGAGACCGGATATAGTGAATACAGGGTCCGGGGAGACCGGATATAGTGAATGCAGGGTCCAGGGAGACCGGATATAGTGAATGCAGGGTCCGGGGAGACCAGATATAGTGAATGCGGGGTCCGGGGAGACCAGATATAGTGAATGCAGGGTCCGGGGAGACCAGATAAAGTGAATGCGGGGTCCGGGGAGACCAGATATAGTGAATGCGGGGTCCGGGGAGACCGGATATAGTGAATGCAGGGTCCAGGGAGACCGGATATAGTGAATGCAGGGTCCGGGGAGACCGGATATAGTGAATGCAGGGTCCAGGGAGACCGGATATAGTGAATGCAGGGTCCGGGGAGACCAGATATAATGAATGCAGGGTCCGGGGAGATCAGATATAGTGAATGCAGGGTCCTGGGAGACCAGATATAGTGAATGCGGGGTCCGGGGAGACCGGATATAGTGAATGAAGAGTCCGGGGAGCCCAGATATAGTGAATGCAGGGTCCAGGGAGACCGGATATAGTGAATGCAGGGTCCGGGGAGACCGGATATAGTGAATGCAGGGTCCAGGGAGACTGGATATAGTAAATGCAGGGTCCGGGGAGACTGGATATAGTGAATGCAGGGTCTGGGGAGACCAGATATAATGAATACCGGGACCGGGGAGACCAGATATAGTGAAGAGTCCAGGGAGACCAGATATAGTGAATGCGGGGTCCGGGGAGACCAGATATAGTGAATGAAGGGTCCAGGGAGACCAGATATAGTGAATCCAAGGTCTAGGGAGACCTGATATAGTGAATGCAGGGTCCGGGGAGACCAGATATAGTGAATGCAGGGTCCGGGGAGACCGGATATAGTGAATGCAGGGTCCGGGGAGACCGGATATAGTGAATGCAGGGTCCGGGGAGACCAGATATAGTGAATGCAGGGTCCGGGGAGACCGGATATAGTGAATGCAGGGTCCGGGGAGACCAGATATAGTAAATGCAGGGTCCGGGGAGACCAGATATAGTGAATGCAGGGTCCGGGGAGAGCAGATATAGTGAATGCAGGGTCTGGGGAGAGCAGATATAGTGAATGCAGGGTCCGGGGAGATCAGATATAGTGAATGCAGGGTCCGGGGAGACCAGATATAGTGAATGCAGGGTCCGGGGAGACCGGATATAGTGAATGCAGGGTCCTGGGAGACCGGATATAGTGAATGCAGGGTCCGGGGAGACCAGATATAGTAAATGCAGGGTCAGGGGAGACCAGATATAGTGAATGCAGGGTCCGGGGAGAGCAGATATAGTGATTGAAGGGTCCAGAGTTTAGTAACACTTTAATATTGTATGCAGGAAATGATGACAAATTTCAGTATGGGAAATTTTCCATAGGTAATGCTTTAAAAGCCCCATACAGGTCATCAGTTTAGATTTACCTGTGAATATGGCTCTAGAATTATTGCTCTCACTCCGACATGTGCAGTGATATGTAACATGTGTAGGGCAATCAACATTTTCATGCATAGGCTCCCCTGACATGTGTTTGCTTGTTTGTGTGAGTATGTGAGGCTCAATATTTTTTTGTGGAAGGAGTTAAGTGCTTGAGTGTATCTTTTTTACTTAACAAAAGTCCCCCGTGTGACAGCATTTTGCTTAGATTGGTTCTATTGAGACATCAGGGGTCTATCATTTTCTATCATAGACATCATGGTTGAGTCATTTACCAAAAGCCACTAGGCAGGGCTGACACCACTCAGTCCACAGAAATTCATTGCGTTGCCAGCCCACCACAGGCTTAAGAGCATTTCTGGCAGCTCAACAGATATTTTCCTGTATTTAAACAAAAATGGCAACAGCCGCAATTTATAATTATCATCAAGACCGGGGTGCAAATGGAAGGGCTTCGCACACAGCAAACAAAATAAAATGTATTTCCCAGCACGCTTACCATCTAGCCAGCAAAAAAATTTATATAATTAAAAAAATAGCAATCCTAACAATTTGCAGCCAAAACAGAGGTTTTAGTTGCCCTACATTTGCAAAGTTCTGTTGTCTTTATGTTGTAGATAGGGAGAGTGAGTAGTTTAGCAAAAGACACTGGGCAGGGCTGACACCATTCAAATTCCTTGTGTTGTCAGCCTACAACAAGACTTAGAAGCTAAGTGCATTTCTGGCAGATCAGTTTTTTTCTGTATTTTAGGGTCTTTAAAGGGGAATTACACTGCACCTGAGCACCACAAACCAAAAACGCTTTTTAATTAGCTTTTAATATTCAAAAGCAAATTGCCAGATCAGGGGTGGACTGACAACTCATGGGGCCCCCGGGCAATAAGGGATCATGGGGCCCCTGTGTCCTCGCTCAAACCACACTCAAACCACACTGAAAAAAGCCTATGAAAGGTACCAGGGGCATCTCATGGGGCCCCCTACTGACCCTGGGCCCTCGGGCAATGCCTGAGTTCCCAAATGGTCAGTCCGCCCCTGTGCCAGATCCATCTATGTCTTCATGCTTTATTTTGCTGAGAAAACACTTTGAACCCCCCCCCCGTGGCCATCTTGAGTAAGGGCAGATGTTTCATGTGGTGGTTACTTCCTGGAATCCATCTGCTCTTAGCTCAGGCATGCAGGCAATAGGGTGTGCTTAGCTGAGAAAGCCCCTTCTGCCCTTCCTAAGACTCCTGGGATGTATGACATTATTTGTCTGGGCACAGAAATCAGGAACAAACTGAAGATACACTATATTTCCGAAAGTATGGGTCGGCCTGCCTTTCCACGCACATGGACTTTAATGGCCCCCCAGTCTTAGTCCGTAGGGTTCAATATTGAGTTGGCCCTGCCCTTTGCAGCTATAACAGCTTCAACTCTTCTGGGAAGGCCGTCCACAAGGTTTAGGAGGGTGTCTATGGGAAGGTTGGACCATTCTTCCAGAAGCACATTTGTCAGGTCAGGCACTGATGTCGGGGGAGGAGGCCTGGCTCACAGTCTCCGCTCTAATTCATCCCAAAGGTGTTCTATGGGGTTGAGGTCAGGACTCTGTGCAGGTCAGTCAAGTTCCTCCACCCCAAACTGGCTCCTCCATGTCTTTATGGACCTTCCTTTGTGCCCTGGTGTGCAGTCATGTTGGAACAGGAAGGGGCCATCCCCAAACTCTTCCCACAAAGTTGGGAGCATGAAATTGTCCAAAATGTTTTGGTATGCTGACGCCTTAATAGTTCCCTTCACTGTAACTAGGGGGCCAAGTCCAACCCCTGAAAAACAACCCCACACCATAATCCCCCCACCACCAAACTTTACACTTGGCACAATGCAGTCAGGCAAGTACCGTTCTCCTGGCAACCGCCAAACCCAGACATGTCTATCAGTGGCGGCGTGCTTTACACCACGGCATCCGACGCTTTGCATTGCACTTGGTGATGTAAGGCTTGGATGCAGCTGCTCAGCCATGGAAACCCATTCCATGAAGCTCTCTACGCACTGTTGTTGTGCTAATCTGAAGGCCACACAAAGTTTGGAGGTCTTTAGCTATTGACTCTGCAGACAGTTGGCGACTTCTGCGCACTGTGTGCTTCAGCATGCGCTGACCCCGCTCTGTCATGTGACGTGGCCTACCACTTGGTGGCTGAGTTGCTGTTGTTCCCAGTTGCTTCCACTTTGTTACAGGGGCAGACTGACAACTCATGGGGCCCCCGGGCAATAGGGGACCATGGGGCCCCTGTGTCCTTTCCCACACTCAAACCACACCCAAAAAAGCCTATGAAAAGATACCAGGGGCAGCTCATGGGGCCCCTTCTGACCCCGGGCCCTCGGGCAGTGCCCGAGTTCCCAAATGGTCAGTCCACCCCTGCTTTGTTAAAATCCCACTAACAGTTGAGCGTGGAATATTTAGTAGCCAGGAAATGTCACGGATGGACTTATTGCACAGGTGACCACCTATCACGGGACCACGCTTGGAGTCACTGAGCTCCTGAGAGCGACCCATTCTTTCACCAATGTTTGTAGAAGCAGTCTGCATGTCTAGGGGCTTGATTGTATACACCTGTGTCCATGGAGGGGATTGGAACACCTGAATCACGTGATTTGGAGGGCTGGCCCAATACTTTTGGCATATAGTGTACTGTATGTAATAAAAAAAAGTTGAAAACAAGTAAATATATTTATTTCAGGTACTTATATAGCGCCATCAATTTCCCCAGCACTTTACATATATATTGTACATTCACTTCAGTCCCTAACCCTCAAGGGGCGTACAATCTAAGGTCCCTAACTCACATACATACATACACATACTAGGGACAATTTAGACAGAATCCAATTAACCTACCAGCATGTCTTTGGAGTGTGGGAGGAAACTGGAGTACCCAGAGGAAACCCACGCAGGCACAGGGAGAACATGCAAACTCCAGGCAGGTTGTGCTGTGGTTGGGATTCAAACTGATGACCCTAGTACTGCCAGGTGGAAGTGCTAACCATTTAACCACTGTGCTGCCCATAGTATACTTTCCTGTCTATTTACTAATGCAGCAGTATAAGAATTAAAAAAGAATTAAAAGTGTTGGTTAAGAGAGTGAAGTTTTGCATTAAATGAGTAAATATTGCAATTTTTTATCTTACTTTAATGTACACTTTAAGAAAACTGTTAACAGTGAGATATAATTAGAAACACACTGAAAGACAGATTTAGTGTTTGCATACACTTGAATGTTGGCCTGCTTACCTTCTTGGCATGCAATGTGTTTGCTGGACTACAAACCCCAGCATGCACCCAGACCATGAAAGCAGATGAGAAAGTCAGGAAACTCTGTGTGCCAGTTCTGCCCACAGACTGTGCTAGGCTGGGCACGGAGCCAGCGCGGGGCTGCCAACACATGCAGACCTAACGTACACGCTGCGTTCTCTGGGGTGCCATCAGTGGGGTGCAGCTGCCGTCTAAGACTGAGCTACTGTCACATCCCGTGGGGGTCTCTCCCCATCTCACTCGTACTTGCCTTTGATTTCCTGCGTTTGGCACAATGCGGCAGATGGAGTGGAGTCAGACGCCATTTGGTCCGTTCATTAATATCAGCGCTCGTATTCGCGATTCCCCAGCTCACCTGTTCTAACGAGCTCCTCTATGACCTTCCTTCTGATGGCAGAGCTGTGCGCTTCTACATACGGCTAAAAATGTCAGGGGATTACAAGCTCAGCCCTTCATCCTTGTCACAAATCACCGGGGGGGTCATTTACCACCCAGGGACAAAAAAGATCTGTGTAGGACTTAACAATAATCAATGCGCAAAATTTGCATCACATAGCTCCCAACTGGTCGTTGTTTTAGGGGACCTACACTCTTCTAATGAGTTTAAATTTTATTGGGACCTAATCACCAAAATGATGATGATGATTGTTATTATTATTATTATACAGAATTTATATATATTATTATTATACAGGATTTATATCACGCCAACAGTTTGCACAGCGCTTTACAATATAAAGGGGGACAGTACAATTACAATGCAGTTCAGTACAGAAGCAATAGGAAGGCCCGGCTCATGGAGCCTGCAATCTAAAACAGGGTTTCTCAACCAGGGTTCCTCCAGAGGTTGCTAGGGGTTCCGTAGCCTCCATAGTGGTCTGATTATGACAGTATTTCTGTGCTCAAAGCAATACATTTTTTTGCATGGAAATATGTCGCTTTTTTATTGTAGGCTGTAATTTTTAGGAATAACTCACTGAAATCTGTCCGAACAAGAGTCTAGTAAACATACCGGGTATGATACAATTTGAAACACGAAATCATAATATAATAAATAATCATAAAAAATAATATTAAATTTAATTCAATAATATAATCAAACCAAAAACACTGAAATGTGAAATATAGCGCCAAGTTCGCACATCGCTGAGCAAAGTCGCAGAATCGTTTTCAGTGTCTGATGAGGAATTTCCCCCACGAATCATTATCACTCAATTCTGCAAGTGGTTCTGATTTACTATCGCTGTTCTCTAGCCGGTCTAAAACCGCTTTTGACCTAAAGGGACGCTTTTTGGACGCCATGGACGTTTCTCAGTTTCCAGGCAGAAAGAACAGTAAAAATGCAGGCAGGGCGCCGGACAAAGCACTCGGGACAAAATGTACGTGAAATGGTTTGAAACAGTAATGTTTTACTATGTGATTTTAGTGAATTTAGTGAATGTCACTTTTTGTCATTTTCAAATTTCCTGCCAGTTCCGTCCCCCGTACGTCCCAACATCGCAGGGGATGGAACCCGGAAGACGGATGCCGGAGGACATTGCAGGGGACGCTGCAGGGGGGCCATTGCGGGAGCGCATGACAAGGTAAGTGAAGAAGAGATCCCGGAGCAACGCTGCAGTGTATTCCCGAGTGTAGCTCAGGGTTACCGCTTGTGGTGCTGAAACTTTACCCCGAGCTACACTCGGGAATACCGCCAGGGGGGTTAAGCAATGAGCAATTTCTGCCTCTCAGATAAGTTCCCACTGACACCATTGATCTTTTTAGCTGTCTTTAACCACTTCAAGTCCGGACACTTTCAGCCCCTTCCTGCCCAGGCCAATTTTCAGCTTTCAGTGCTATCACACTTTGAATGACAATTGCGCAACACTGTACTCATATGAATTTTTTAGCATTTTTTTGAGACAGATAAATCTTTATTTTGGTGGTATTTAATCACCACTGGGATTTTGTTATTTTTTTTGCTATATAAATGAAAAAGTCCAAACATTTTGAAAAAAAGTGTTTTTCTTATAAAATTTTGCAAATAAATAATCTTACTTCATAATTCTTGGCCAAATTGTATTCAGTTATCTTTTTAGTAAAAAAACAAATAACCCAAATTAGTTTATAACCAAAAATTATAATTTTTTAAAAACATTTTTTACATTTTTTTAATTTTTTTATATTATTATGGTTTTTTTTAACATACTGTCACCCTAGCAGTAGAGTGTCACCATAGTGACACTCTACTGCTTGTGGGGGGGGGGGGGGTGATGAAGAATTTTTTTTTTTCATTACACTGATTGCTTTTACACCCATAAAGGCTGTAAAAGCCATCATTTCTCCTTCTCTCTGGCTGCATTCTTGCAGCCATTGAGAAGTACTGTGTTAGCTGTGATTGGTCACAGCTTGTCACATGGTACAAGGCTGTTGTGAATGGCCTTGTACCATGTAAACTCTGTGATCATTCACAGATTTCACACGTAGTAAGCAATGATGTCAGAGGCGACATCTTGCTTACACCTATTCATGTGATCACTGATTGGTCAATCAGTGATCACATGATCGGGACCTCACACAGAGGTCCTGTACAGCGATTGGTGTTCTGCTGTGTCTGGTGGACTCAGTGGGCACCGGATCTCGGTATCACGCGCTCCCAGGGATTGCGCACAGGAAGGGGCGGACTGACCATTTGGAAACTCGGGCACTGCCCGAGGGCCCGGGGTCAGTAGGGGGCCCCATGAGATGCCCCTGGTACCTTTTTCATAGGCATTATTGAGTTTGGGCAAGGACACAGGGGCCCTATGATCCCCTATTGCCCGGGGGCCCCATGAGTTGTCAGTCCGCCCCTGCGCACAGGCTGTAAATGCGGGTGCCGTTTATGAACGGCAACCCGTTCCCGCACTGCTCCCGTCCGGCCGTTTATGTACATGGGCCGGACGGGAAGTGGTTAAGGGGGTAATTATTTCCAGTGACCACAAGTGTTGGGAGCATTTTTCCCACTGACCATCACACTAATGTACCACGAGTTGTAAATAGAGTCATTTTTAGCAGGGGTTACGAGACTGGAAAGTTACCTTAGGGGTTCCTTTGTCTCGAAAAGGTTGAAAAAGGCTGATCTAAAGGGCGGCTCCATGAACAGGCTTCATAGCCTTTACATTTATATTTGTATGTTTTAATATTTTATTATAATCTTTTATTTTACATTTTTATAACATCTATAAATCTTGTATCACCGAATATCTTGTTCATGTCATTTCAAAAATCATAATCAATATTTGTGAATCAGAGGCTTTCATTAAGATGATACCTGGTGATCCTGCCATGGAGGTGCTTGTTTAGATACTTCCTGTTATGGAGTGACAACTCCCTGTCTCCCTATTGTGCTGCTCTGTTACATTGTCACATGAGCTTCTGATAGAAGAATTCAAGTGGCTGGTACACTTGTTGTCACCCTCAGGAAGAGACCACCCTGAAGAATGCTATGCAGCCAATGCTGGAGTGCATGTTGAAAGAAAGTGGCTGCAACAGGATTACAGAAGAGTGGCAACACTGAGATGAAAAAAAGTGAAAACAAATATTTTATTTAAAAAGATGACAATAGTTTAGGATACACAGGGCTTTAGCATAATAAATAGCATTCAGTTAGGGATTCATTGAAAACAAGTTGTCTTTATCAGTGTATGTGAATGTGTTGAAGACTTTAGGGTTGGTTTATGAAAGGAAAACAGACTGTGCACTTTGCAAGTGTGGAAGTGCCGGACACGGACAGCTCACTGAGTGTAGAATGTGAAGAGCGACCTCAGTCTCAGCTCCTCCCAAGAACATGCTGCCGACGCGTTTCGTCCTGCCCCGGGGCTTAGGCATAGACTCCATGGCAGAGCCCCAGAGGTGAGAGTGAAATGCGTCAAGGGGCATGGCCTTGGGAGGAGCTCTTCACACAGGGGAGGACTGACCATTTGGAAACTCGAGCAGTGCCCGAGGGTCCGGGGTCAGTAGGGGGCCCCATGAGATGCCTCTGGTACCTTTTTCATAGGCTTTTTTGAGTTTGGGCAAGGACACAGGGGCCCCATGATCCCCTATTGCTGGGGGGCCCCATGAGTTGTCAGTCTGCCCCTGTCTTCACATGATATATGTATTGAGCTGTCAGTGTGCGGTGCTTGTATACCAACATAGCCATGCTTTCTGGATGAACATTTCCACGCCAGCTCCCGATCAAGCAGTGAGTCACCTGAACAGCACAACTAAGAGTTCATGTACACTGCAGCTAATAAACTCACATTTAGGAGATGTTCAGCGGTTTTTTCAGCAGCCCCTGAACTCCCCCTAATGTTTTCCTATGTGTCCGTGTACACATCGTCATTTACAGTCATTTACAGTCATTTACAGTTATTTGAGTTTACAGTCATTTTTTTGAACGCAGAAAACTTGTGTTCAGCAGTCAATTTTATCAGTGTTTTAAAAGAAAAATGCTTGTAAACATGGCTAAACGCGGCAAATCGCATTTATAAGCATTTGCGTCTGAAACTTTTTTTTAACTCTTCCAGCATTTTCAAGGTACTCAGATGGACAAAACACTGAACACAGGATGTTCCTAGCAAGCTGGTCACACATTGTAATGACTAATTCACACCTCAGACCTCTCCCACCCTTGGAAACAAAAGTTAATGACCATTCACATCTCAAATTCCTCATGAAGACCCCCTGCCAGGTGGCCTTAATGATTCCTTCCACCAGACACCTTTCCCACCCTTGGAAACAAAAGAAATGTTAATGAGCAACTCACACCTAAGCTAATCTCAACACATACTGCTGTCTCTGCTTCTACTCTCTGTATTTCTCTGAAACAGTCTGAAATAGTTAATTAACACTTTTCAGTGCATTCTGGGCATTTGGGAGGTTCTCCTGTGCTTATTTTTAAAAAACGCTTCTAAATGCAAATGCGCATAAACGCAGCTAAACTGATGTTTTTTAACCTAAGTTTTCCAGCAGTCGGTTTCCATCATTCAGAAGTGTCCTGTACACATGGGGCATAACACTTAGACCAACGTTCCAAGTGTGTTGTCACGGTTTTGGGGTTGTTTTCCATATGTGCAAAGAGAGATCACACAAATACGTATAACATTTAATAAAAGTAATGACAGATACAGAAAACAAATAGAAGAAAATATAACAAGAAGACTTAACTAAAGATGCATTTTGTGCCACGGAGTACCCCCGCTTTCACATGGTGTGGCACACAGGTGACCACAGACCCATGCATGATTGCAAGCTCTGAAGACGAGACTAAATATTTCAAGCTACCACCGTAGTATGTAGACTTGTGCGTAGGGAATGGAAAGCTCCCAGCCAACTCCCCTCATAAGCAACAATATGACCTTTTAAGGCAGGGGTGTCAAACTGGCAGCCCTCCAGCTGTTGCCAAACTACAAGTCCCATCATGCCTCTGCCTTTAGTAGTCATGCTTGTAACTTAATCAATCAAATTCCTTTTTTGTACTCCCACAAAAAGTCACACTTTCTCCCTAGAAAGTATACAATCTCACATAACCTTTTTGTGATAACCATAAATTAAGTATAATAAATTCATATAATCAAAACTAAAAATAAAATAAAAATCTATAAAAATATGTGAATTGTGTCCAAAAAATTTTTTAAATAGTAATTGTGTCCAATGTCCAAATCCCAAATTTTCCACCTTGATACAGTTAGAAGGAAATCAAACCTACAGGTGAAACTCAAAAAATTAGAATATCGTGCAAAAGTTCATTTATTTCAGTAATGCAACTTAAAAGGTGAAACTAATATATGAGACTCATTACATGCAAAGCAAGATAGTTCAAGCCGTGATTTGTCATCATTGTGAGGATTATGGCTTACAGCTCATGAAAACCCCAAATCCACAATCTCAGAAAATTAGAATATTGTGAAAAGGTGCAATATTCTAGGCTCAAAGTGTCCCACTCTAATCAGCTAATTAAGCCATAACACCTGCAAAGGGTTCCTGAGCCTTTAAATGGTCTCTCAGTTTGGTTCAGTAGGAATCACAATCATGGGAAAGACTGCTCACCTGACAGTTGTGCAGAAAACCATCATTGACACCCTCCATAAGGAGGGAAAGCCTCAAAAGGTAATTGCAAAAGAAGTTGGATGTTCCCAAAGTGCTGTATCAAAGCACATTAATAGAAAGTTATGTGGAAGAGAAAAGTGTGGAAGAAAAAGGTGCACAAGCAGCAGGGATGACCGCAGCCTGGAGAGGATTGTCAGGAAAAGGCCATTTAAAAGTGTTGGGGACTTTCACAAGGAGTGGACTGAGGCTGGAGTCAGTGCATCAAGAGCCACCACACACAGACGGATCCTGGCCATGGCCTTCAAATGTCGTATTCCTCTTGTCAAGCCGCTCCTGAACAACAAACAACATCAGAAGCGTCTTACCTGGGCTAAAGAAAAACAGACCTGGTCTGTTGCTCAGTGGTCCAAAGTCCTCTTTTCTGATGAGAGCAACTTTTGCATCTCATTTGGAAACCAAGGACCCTGAGTATGGAGGAAGAATGGAGAGGCACACACTGCAAGATGCTTGAAGTCCAGTGTGAAGTTTCCACAGTCTGTGTTGATTTGGGGAGCCATGTCATCTGCTGGTGTTGCTCTACTGTGCTTCATTAAGTCCAGGGTCAACGCAGCCGTCTACCAGGAGATTTTGAAGCACTTCATGCTTCCTTCCGCAGACGAGCTTTATGGGGATGCTGAGTTCATTTTCCAGCAGGACTTGGCACCTGCTCACACTGCCAAAAGCACCAAAACCTGGTTCAATGACCGTGGGATTACTGTGCTTGATTGGCCAGCAAACTCGCCTGACCTGAACCCCATAGAGAATCTATGGGGCATTGCCAAGAGAAAGATGAGAGACATGAGACCGAACAATGCAGAAGAGCTGAAGGCAGCTATTGAAGCATCCTGGTTTTCCATAACACCTCAGCAGTGCCGCAGGCTGATAGCTTCCATGCCATGCCGCATTGAGGCAGTAATTGCTGCAAAAGGGGCCCAAACCAAGTACTGAGTACATATGAATGCTTCTACTTTTCAGAGGTCCGATATTGTTCTATGTACAATTCTTGTTTTATTGATTGCATGTAATATTCTCATTTTCTGAGATTGTGGATTTGGGGTTTTCATGAGCTGTAAGCCATAATCATCACAATTATGATAAATCTTGGCTTGAACTATCTTGCTTTGCATGTAATGACTCTATCTCATATATTAGTTTCACCTTTTAAGTTGCATTACTGAAATAAATTAACTTTTGCACAATATTCAAATTTTTCGAGTTTCACCTGTAGATATTCTGAAATACCTCAAAATAAAAGAAAAGAAAAATCCATAGTGCATTATCTTTTACATATATATCACCCCACTCAGTGCTGAACACAAAAATCACTCTTAAATTGTGCAAAAAAAAAAAAAAAAAAACTTATACAAATATTCTTTTAATTTATAAATTTATATAAAATTCAAACCCAAAAAGTGAAAACTCTGTGATCACTATATAACCACACACTTTTTGATCAACCACTTCAATTCCATAAAGACACTCTGTGCACAACCCCTAGTGAATAGTGATACTAGGTACTAGTACCCTTTTTTTATTCCAGCCACAAGTAATACCAGGTACTGTTACCCTCTTATAGTTGTTTTCAGGCATGGGCTATCAAAAGTACTCCTTCCTTTCCAATGCTTTACTTCAAGGGCAGTTCTCCAATATCCTCATGAAAATAAACAGGCTCTTAGGCAGAATCCATATTAGAGGAACAAATTTAATCCAAACTTACATAAAAGAAAGCAGAATCCGGCTCCCAACATTACTCCTTCAATGGCTCTTTACAAACATTTGGTAAACCACATGTACACCACCAAAAAGATGGCCGCGGTGACACTTCCGCTTTGGCGTGTGTGCGTCTTGACGTCACTCGCCTAACGCGTTTCGTCACTTCCGGACTTCATCTGAAGGGATGCATCAACTGCATCAAGGTGGAAAATTTGGGATTTGGACATTGGACACAATTACTATTTAAAAAAATTTTTTTGGACACAATTCACATTTTTATAGATTTTTTTTTTATTTTTAGTTTTGATTATATGAATTTATTATACTTAATTTATGGTTATCACAAAAAGGTTATGTGAGACATGCTTGTAACTGTCAATCTTGCAATGCCTCATGGGACTTGTAGTTTGGCAACAGCTGGAGGGCCACCAGTGTGACACCTGTGTTTTAAGGGCTTGGTCAGTTTGTAATCACACTTTCCTGAAAGGAGATTAGTGGGCCGGCTTGTCCATATGGTCATCTTACAATGACATTCCTATGGCCTGAAGTCATTTAAGGGTGTTAGATATTTGTGAGGCCAACATTAATAAAGACATATGTAATATGCAATTTCCCCATCACCAAGTTGTCTACATCAAGTCGCAGCAACTAAAAGTCGCAGCAACCAAGTGCAGTTGCAATGTGCAAGGGCGTTTACGCCAGAGCTTAGTAAATAAAGTGAAGCTGCACTTTGTAAAGAATACAACATCATGTGCAAGGAAAATAAAATAAAAAAACAGCATTTTTGCTTGTATAGGATAAGATGATGGAAGTCAGCAGGGCTTCCCCTCATTCACCCTAGGTTCACACCTAAGCCTTTTCCGCTGCGTTTTGCAGAAATGCACAGCAGTCCATTTAACATGATTTCCTATGGGGCATGTTCACATCTCCGCATTTTCACCCGGTGCGTTTTTTGGACGGGGTCAGAGACTTTTTTGAACGCAAAACGTTGCATTTTTGGATCTATAGATTTCAATGGAAAAAGCATGTAGTGCATTTTTTATGTTTTTTGTGTTTTAAATCTGCCTAGCAACAAGAAAAATGTAAAAAAAAGGAAACCCCCCCCACAAAACACATCAAAAAGGCGTCAGAAATGCACGCAGTCCATTTAACATGATTTCCTATGGGACACGTTCACATCTCCGCGTTTTCACCCGGTGCGTTTTTTGGACGGGGTCAGAGACTTTTTTGAACGCAAAAAGTTGCATTCAATGGAAAAAGCATGTAGTGCATTTTTTATGCGTTTTGTGTTTTAAATCTGCCTAGCAACAAGAAAAATGTAAAAAAAAAGGAAACCCCCCCCCCCCCACAAAACACATCAAAAAGGCGTCAAAAACACAGGTGCAAAAATGCACTGCAGAAACAACTCAAACGCAAACTGCATAGGCGGGTACCAGGGGCGGACTGACCATTTGGAAACTCGGGCACCGCTCGAGGGCCCGGGGTCAGTAGGGGGCCCCATGAGATGCCCCTGGTACCTTTTTCATAGGCTTTTTTGAGTTTGGGCAAGGACACAGGGGCCCCATGATCCCCTATTGCCCGGGAGCCCCATGAGTTGTCAGTCCACCCCTGGTGGGTACCTAGCCTTACTAAGCTCTGAAGCAGTTGTCCTTGCAGATTGCAACTGCACTTGCAAAGTGCACAGTCTATTTGCCCTTAGTAATTCAACCCCCATGTTTATTACTGCATAAAACAACTTGTTTCTGCATATACAGTATCGAAAAAGAACAGCATATATTTCTAGCGCAGCAAGCAGGTACTGAAAGCATTGACAAATGTACAACAATGGAGAGTTCAAGCGCATCAGGCTCAAATTTGAAATACGTATATAAAATTTTAGGCTGATGCTCTTGAACTATCTACAGCTGTAATATTGCCAATGCTTTTAGTACCTTCTTGCTGCGCTAGAAATATCTGTTGTTCATTTTAGATGCCATTACTTCATACAGGTTTCTCCTGACCAATTACTTTTCCTACAGCTGCAGTATTTTCCTCCTTTGTTTCCAAGTGTCCTCGCTACAATACATCGATGTGACAGTGCGTTAGCTAGTATAGCGGCATCACGTGCTTTTCTGTGTACTTCTGTATGTACAGTAGTTTGTACTTGTAGCCGTGCATGGGGGGCAGACACGGTTTTTTATTACATCTGGAAGTTTTCTTTATGATTGGTAGCGTTGCACAATGGTTTTGCCTTGCTGGTTTACTCATCTCCCTACAAGTCTATCAATCGACTCTCTGCAGTCATAGGGCTCTTTCACATGGGCGGTTTACATAGTTACACAGTCACATAGTCTGGCTGAAAGAAGACAAAAGTCCATCCAGTTCAACCATTAAAGAAAAAAAAGTCACACCCACAGTTGATCCAGAGGAAGGCAAAAAAAAAAAAAAACTAGCAAAGCATGATCCAATTTGATCCTGCAGGGTAAACAATGTCTTCCTGATCCCCCGAGAGCCAATGGGATATTCCCTGGATCAACTTTACCTATAAATGTTATATCCAGTTATATTTTGTGTATCCAAGAAAGAATCCAGGACTTTCCTACAGCAATCCACTGAGCTGGCCAGAACCAACTCTTGGGGGAGTCTATTCCACATTCTCACAGCTCTTACTGTGAAGAAACCTTTCCGTGTTTGGAGATTAAATTTATTTTCTTCCAGATGTAAAGAGCTGGGGTTCTGGGGGAACCTGTACACTACACCTGCAATCCATTGGGTGTGGTTGCAATGTTCTGTAGGGTCCAGAGCATGCATTTACCCCCTGTTCACATCTGTGCGGGTGGTGCCGCTGCGGATCCGCATGAAAATCACCCGCACAGAGAAATGCAGACCCGCGGGCGGGTGCCATTAGTTCTGAAGGCACGCTGCCCGCACTGGAAAACTCAACTGAACTGGGAACCGAGGTTCCCGTGCAGACTGCGTTTTCCGAAGAAGTGCAGTTACTTCTTCCCTGCATGTCACAGGCACGGGAGTCTATTCAAATGAATGGGCTCTCGAGCCTGTTCAAAACGCGGCCCGCACGGCCGCATAGATGTGAATTGGGGGTAAGGGTCCTTTCACACGTAGTGGACCCGTTTAGCGGATTCACTTGCTCAGAAGGGGATCTCTCTGCTGATCCCCACTGAGCAAGCGGATGACAGCTCTGTGTTTGCTTCGCTGCAGAACGGACACAGAGCTTCTCGCTGTCTTCAATGGGCGGTTGAATGAAAACGGACCGCCTGTCCATTTGCATCCGACCCGATCCGACGGACGGAAGGGGAATTGGATCCTCATCCGTCCCTTTCTGGCAGATCGGATTGGATGTCGGCAGGTGTAACTGCCGCTCTATAGAGGAGAATGGAGGTTCTGACCGGATCCACCTGAAAAACATGCAGGCGGACCCGATCGGAACGTCCGTGCGAAAGAGCCCTAAGTAAGCGCAAATTTTTAAAATCATTGTGGGTGTACATATTACTTTTCTGCAAAAAGATGGAATCCTTCAAATAAAAGGAAACAACCCCATCCAGAGGCTGTGTGATCTATACAGTGGAAGAGGCTAGAGAACAGTCTGCACATGGCGAGTACAAGATACTTCTAGAACAACATAATTACGTGATGTGTTAATGCCAACATATGCTCTGAGGATTCAGGGAAAGTGTGAATTTTAATGACAGGTCCACTTCAAATCCCTCTGTCACTTTTCTCACCACAACTGTCCTTCCTTTAAGCTTCAAGTAAGGATTTATATAAATAAATATCCTGTTTAACTACCAAATGTGTCTTTTGCACATTTATCAAGACGGGAAGTTTTCCTTCCGTGACTACGATCCAATTTGCAGGAATAATATCCCCTTGGTATGAAAAAAGAAAGACAATAACATGGTAAAGTGTATGTGCCTACAGTATAACAGATGGAAATAAAATATGCTCTTTGGTGCAGTTATTATGCTGCAGACTGTGCAGTAAAGGGGTTAAATAATAACAAAGAGTATGGTCTTACAATAAGGAGTTACACAGCAGTGGTGATAAGGGAGCAATGCGTTCTCACAATGAATGGGTTAAACAGCAGAAGTAATAGGGGGCAATGCGCTCTTACAATGAATGGGTTAAACAGCAGAAGTAATAGGGGGCAATGCGTTCTTACAATGAATGGGTTAAACAGCAGAAGTAATAGGGGGCAATGCGCTCTTACAATGAATGGGTTAAACAGCAGAAGTAATAGGGGGCAATGCGCTCTTACAATGAATGGGTTAAACAGCAGAAGTAATAGGGGGCAATGCGTTCTTACAATGAATGGGTTAAACAGCAGAAGTAATAGAGAGCAATACGTTCTCACAATGAATGGGTTAAACAGCAGAAGTAATAGAGGGCAATGTGTTCTTACAATGAATGGGTTAAACAGCAGAAGTAATAGGGGGCAATGCGTTCTTACAATGAATTGGTTAAACAGCAGAAGTAATAGGGGTCAATGCGTTCTTACAATGAATGGGTTAAACAGCAGAAGTAATAGGGGGCAATGCGCTCTTAAAATGAATGGGTTAAACAGCAGAAGTAATAGGGGGCAATGCGTTCTTAAAATGAATGGGTTAAACATCAGAGGTAATAGGGGGCAATGCGCTCTTACAATGAATGGGTTAAACATCAGAAGTAATAGGGAGCAATGCGTTCTTACAATGAATGGGTTAAACAGCAGTGGTAATAGGGGGCAATGCGTTCTTACAATGAATGGGTTAAACATCAGAAGTAATAGGGGGCAATGTGTTCTTACAATGAATGGGTTAAACAGAAGAAGTAATAGGGAGCAATGCGTTCTTACAATGAATGGGTTAAACAGCAGAAGTAATAGGGGGCAATGCGTTCTTACAATGAATGGGTTAAACAGCAGAAGTAATAGGGGGCAATGTGTTCTTACAATGAATGTGTTAAACAGCAGACGTAATAGGGGTCAATGCGTTCTTACAATGAATGGGTTAAACAGCAGAAGTAATAGGGAGCAATGCGTTATTACAATGAATGGGTTAAACAGCAGAAGTAATAGGGGGCAATGCGTTCTCACAATGAATGGGTTAAACAGCAGAAGTTATAGGGGGCAATGCGTTCTTACAATGAATGGGTTAAACAGCAGAAGTAATAGGGGGCAATGTGTTCTTACAATGAATGGGTTAAACAGCAGAAGTAATAGGGGGCAATGTGTTCTTACAATGAATGGGTTAAACAGCAGAAGTAATAGGGGGCAATGCGCTCTTACAATGAATGGGTTAAACAGCAGAAGTAATAGGGGGCAATGCGCTCTTACAATGAATGGGTTAAACAGCAGAAGTAATAGGGGGCAATGCGTTCTTACAATGAATGGGTTAAACAGCAGAAGTAATAGAGAGTAATACGTTCTCACAATGAATGGGTTAAACAGCAGAAGTAATAGAGGGCAATGCGTTCTCACAATGAATGGGTTAAACAGCAGAAGTAATAGGGGGCAATGTGTTCTTACAATGAATGGGTTAAACAGCAGAAGTAATAGGGGGCAATGCGTTCTTACAATGAATGGGTTAAACAGCAGAAGTAATAGGGGGCAATGCGTTCTTACAATGAATGGGTTAAACAGCAGACGTAATAGGGGTCAATGCGTTCTTACAATGAATTGGTTAAACAGCAGAAGTAATAGGGGTCAATGCGTTCTTACAATGAATGGGTTAAACAGCAGAAGTAATAGGGGGCAATGCGCTCTTAAAATGAATGGGTTAAACAGCAGAAGTAATAGGGGGCAATGCGTTCTTAAAATGAATGGGTTAAACATCAGAGGTAATAGGGGGCAATGCGCTCTTACAATGAATGGGTTAAACATCAGAAGTAATAGGGAGCAATGCGTTCTTACAATGAATGGGTTAAACAGCAGTGGTAATAGGGGGCAATGCGTTCTTACAATGAATGGGTTAAACATCAGAAGTAATAGGGGGCAATGTGTTCTTACAATGAATGGGTTAAACAGAAGAAGTAATAGGGAGCAATGCGTTCTTACAATGAATGGGTTAAACAGCAGAAGTAATAGGGGGCAATGCGTTCTTACAATGAATGGGTTAAACAGCAGAAGTAATAGGGGGCAATGCGTTCTTACAATGAATGGGTTAAACAGCAGAAGTAATAGGGGGCAATGTGTTCTTACAATGAATGTGTTAAACAGCAGACGTAATAGGGGTCAATGCGTTCTTACAATGAATGGGTTAAACAGCAGAGGTAATAGGGGTCAATGCGTTCTTACAATGAATGGGTTAAACAGCAGAAGTAATAGGGAGCAATGCGTTATTACAATGAATGGGTTAAACAGCAGAGGTAATAGGGAGCAATGCGTTCTCACAATGAATGGGTTAAACAGCAGAAGTAATAGGGGGCAATGCGTTCTTACAATGAATGGGTTAAACAGTAGAAGTAATAGGGGGCAGTGGGGTTGATTTACTAAAACTGGAGTGTGCAAAATGTGTTGCAGCTGTGCATGGAAACCAATCAGCTTCTAACTTCAGTTTGTTCAATAACATCCCAGTCAGGGCAATGGTAATAATGGAGAGCATGCTCTTACAATGAAGGGATTAAACAACAATGGTAATAATAGGGACCATGTTCTTAGGATGAAAGAGTTAAATGGCAGTGGTAATAACAAAGAGTGTGTTGTGACAATGAAGGGGTTAAACAGTAGTGGTGATATCATTTGCCGTGGAAATATTGGGGAGTGTGTTCTTGCAATGAAAATGTTAAATAAACATGATAATAATAGGGACCATAATAATAGGGACCATGTTCTTATGATGAAAGGGTAAATGACAGTAGTAATAACAGTGAGTGTGTTCCTATGATGAAGGGGTTAATGGCATTGGTAGTCATGAGTAGTGTGTTCTTCTGATGAAGATGTAAATGGCAGTGGTAACAATGGGAAGCTTGTGCTTTTCAGAAAGGGGTTAAACGGCAGTGGTAACAATGAGCAATGTGTTCCTATGATGAAGGGGTTAAACGGCAGTGGTAACAATGAGCAATGTGTTCCTATGATGAAGGGGTTAAACGGCAGTGGTAACAATGAGCAATGTGTTCCTATGATGAAAGGGTTAAACGGCAGTGGTAACAATGAGCAATGTGTTCCTATGATGAAGAGGTTAAACGGCAGTGGTAATAATGGACAATGTGTTCCTATGATGATGGGTTTAAACGGCAGTGGTAATAATGGACAATGTGTTCCTATGATCAAGGGGTTAAACGGCAGTGGTAATAATGGACAATGTGTTCCTATGATGATGGGTTTAAACGGCAGTGGTAATAATGGACAATGTGTTCCTATGATGAAGGGGTTAAACGGCAGTGGTAACAATGAGCAATGTGTTCCTATGATGAAGAGGTTAAATGGCAGTGGTAACAATGAGCAATGTGTTCCTATGATGAAGAGGTTAAATGGCAGTGGTAACAATGAGCAATGTGTTCCTATGATGAAGGGGTTAAACGGCAGTGGTAACAATGAACAATGTGTTCCTATGATGAAGAGGTTAAATGGCAGTGGTAATAATGGACAACGTGTTCCTATGATCAAGGGGTTAAACGGCAGTGGTAATAATGGACAATGTATTCTTATGATGAAGGGGTTAAACGGCAGTGGTAATAATAGATAATGTGATCCTATGATGAAGGGGTTAAATAATGGGGAGCATATTCCTATAATGAAGGGATAAATGGTATTGGTAATGATGGGGAGCGTGATTTTATGATGGGGGGGGGGGGGGGTAACAATGCCAATGGTAATAATGGGGCTGTTTTCTTATGATGAAGGGTTAATGACGGGGTAAATAAGGTTTGAACTTACAATAACGGGTTATATGGTACTACTGATAACGGATAGTGTATTCGTATGATGAAAGGGTTAAACTACAGTTGTAATAATGGGCAGCGTGTTCTTATGAAGAGGTTAAATGATACTGTAAGATGGATCTTACCTTCTTACAATGAATGGGTTAAACAGCAGTGGCAAAAATGGGTGGTCTGTTCTTACAATGAAGGAGTAAATGGCATCCTTAGGCTCCCTTCACACTGGTGGCCAGGGAAGGTAAAAGCAGGCAGCTGATCCGCGTTTGTACTGAACCCCCCTGACCGCCTACCTACAAGAAAACATGGTGCCGCTTGGGTGAGTACAATTTGCAGGTGATGCAATTTTACCGTGACATGTCGAGTTTGACAGGTGGCACCTCTTGTCAAACCCTCCATGTAAGGCCCCTTTCAGACGGGGCGAACCATCAGTGGATCCACCTGCTCAGCGGGGGAATCTCTACGCTGATCCTCGCTGAACAAGCGGATGATAGGTCCGTGTCCGCTCCGCTTATGCAGAGCGGACACAGACACAGCCCGCTGTCTTCTATGGGGAGGTTGGATAAAAAAGGACTACTTGTCCGTTTCCACCTGCCTGTCATGGGATTCGCCGGAGGGATCCCCATCCCTTTGTTTTTGGCATACAGGATTGGATCGTTTGCCAACGGGTGTCAGCGGTAGGGTTGCCACCTCATCCCTTTAAAACCGAACACATATTGATTATAGAGGTTCTGGGGCTGATTAAGGAGGTGATTAAACTCACTTAGTGCCTTATCTGCATTCAATTAGCCCCAGAATCTGTGTCATTAATATGTGTTTGGGTTTTAAAGGGATGAAGTGCCAACCCAAGTCAGTGGACACTTGTCCGCTGACACCCGCCGGTCCATAGAGGCCTATGGATGGTCCGATCAGGTACACCAGAAAAACTGGCAGACTCAATTGGATTGTCAGTGTGAAAGGGGCCTTACTGAATGGGACTGTGCAGCAACAGTGAGCCAAACGCTCAGTTCCCAGTTGTGCCGCAGTCCCACAATGCAAATTCACCATTGGGCAATAAAAACAAAAAGCATCAGGAGGCAACCTTTTGGTGACACATTGAGCACAATAAAAGAAGCTTTCCCCTGTCCACATGCCCTATGTTGGTAACAGGCTGCATGTGTATTTTTACAGGGCATAATACCTAAAGCTGGCCATACACTGAGTGAAATTTGGCAGCAGCCAATAATTAAAAAAAAGGAAATAAAGTAAAAAAAAAACTAAGTAAAAAAAAGAAAGTCCTTTGCCCAAAGAGCTAACAATCTAGTTCAATTAACATATAATTTCTTAACTGATGTTAATCTCTCCCAGCTTTCCCTACAACAGTTTCCAATTCACTGACACAATGCCTCCCTTGAGGTCTCCCTTTTATAGTGAGGGGCGCTGTCTTATCAATTTTTGACCCTTTTAGGCTTGCTGGCCATACAAAGCCTCCAATTCTTGCACAAAAAAATTGCCACTGCTGGGATTCGAACCCGTGGTGAATCCCGAACCTCATCCCTGGTTCTTACCATGAAAGGGATAGGTGTTACTGGTAATTACGGGGGTGGGGGGTTGCTCCTAGAATGAAGGGGTTAATCATGGCTGCCCCTCTCCTCTCTGTCTGTGCTATGGCAGAAATGTAATCCTTGATTTTTATTTCTATATTTTCTCTTTTCCTTTTCTGCCTCCTTTGTAAAGGCTCCAGCTTTTTCCGCCGTGTTCGGGAAGCAGAGAAGACTCTCGCACGCGTACAACTGTCAAGGTCTGTGGATCCAAAGGAACGGAGATTTCCATGTTTTGGACGAAAAAAATGACATTTTGATAGAATCCTGCCTTCAAGGAGCGAGGCGTCATTGACACACACCAGGCAGTTTATATTATAAAAGATTCAGCCTACTGTGTGCGCAATAAACAGGAAAAGTGACTGCTGGCTGAGCCGGGAGACCGCCGCGGGAGGAATGAGACCTCCAGCTGCAGCGGTTTGAGTGAGAGTGGGAGACTGCTGAATGTTGAATTCCACCTGTAAAGAAGATATGACTGTTGTACAATAAAATCGATTTCCTCCTCTACAGCAGGTAAGGGAGAGGAAGGGCTTCTTTACTGTAAGAGGGGTTTATGAGCAAAGTAAGAATTATTGTAAAATGGGGAAAATTGAGGAATAGAAAAGGATTTTTTATTGCAGGAGGGGTTAGTTTGTAAATTAGGAAGGGATACATTACTGGAAGCAGAAAGAAGGTTCTGTAATGTTTAAATGGTCCAATAGTGACATGGAGAAATGGTGCTTGAGAATAGGAGGGGATTCTTTTCTGTTACAGGAAAGATCTCCTTCCTATTTCACATCCTTGCTTGGGAATAGGAAGGTTTTCTATACTGTTAAAGGAAAGATCTTCCTATTTCACATCCTTGCTTGAAAATAGGAGGGGTTTCTTTACTGTTACAGAAAAGATCTCCTTATTTCACATCCTTGCTTGGGAACAAAAAGGGGTTCTTTACTGTTAAAGGAAAGAATTATTGTAAAATGGGGAAAACTGAGGAATAGAAAAGGATTTTTTATTGCAGGAGGGGTTAGTTTGTAAATTAGGAAGGGATACATTACTGGAAGCAGAAAGAAGGTTCTATAATGTTTAAATGGTCCAATAGTGACATGGAGAAATGGTGCTTGAGAATAGGAGGGGATTCTTTACTGTTACAGGAAAGATCTCCTTCCTATTTCACATCCTTGCTTAGGAATAGGAAGGTTTTCTTTATTGTTAAAGGAAAGATCTTCCTATTTCACATCCTTGCTTGAAAATAGGAGGGATTTCTTTACTGTTACATAAAAGATCTCCTTATTTCACATCCTTGCTTGGGAACAAAAAGGGGTTCTTTACTGTTAAAGGAAAGATCTTCTTCCTATTTCACACCCTTGCTTGGTTAAAAGAAGGTTTTTTTACCGTTGTGGGAAACATCTTCCTATTTCACATCCTTGCTTGAGAATAGTAAGGGTTTCTTTACTGTTACAGGAAAGCTCTCCTTCCTATTTCACACCCTTGCTTGGGAATAGCATGGGTTTCTTTACTCATAGACGAAACATCTTTCTCCTATTTCATGTCCTTTTTCCGAATAGGAAAGGTTTCTTTACTATTCCAGGAAAGATATCCTTCCCTTTTAACATCCTTGCTTGGGAATAAGAATGGTTTCTTTATTGATACAGGAAAGCTCTGTTTCCTATTTCATATCCTTGCTTGGGAATAGGAAGGGTTTCTTTACTGTTACAGGAAATATCTTCTTCCCATTTCATATCCTTGCTTGGGAATAGGAGGGGTTTCTTTACTGTTAAAGAAAAGATCTCCTTCCTATTTCACACACTTGCTTGGGTATAGGAAGATTTTCTTTACCGTTACAGGAAACATCTTCCTATTTCATATCCTTGCTTGGGAATAGGAGAGGTTTCTTTACTGTTACAGGAAAGATCTGTTTCCTATTTCAAATCCTTGCTTGGGAATATGAGGGGTTTCTTTACTGTTACAGGAAATATCTTCTTCCTATTTCACATCCTTGCTTGGGAATAGGAAGGGTTTCTTTACTGTTACAGGAAATGTCACCTTTCTATTTCACACCCTTGCTTGGGAATAGGAAGGGTTTCTTTACTGTTAAAGGAAATGTCGCCTTTCTATTTCACACCCTTGCTTGGGTATAGGAAGGTTTTCTTTACTGTTACAGGAAACATCTTCCTATTTCACATCCTTGCTCAGAAATAGTAAGGGTTTCTTTACTGTTACAGGAAAGATCTGCTTCCTATTCCACATAATTGCTTGGGAATATGAAGGGTTTATTTACTGTTAAAGGAAAGATCTCCTTCCTATTTAGCATCCTTAGTAAAGATATTTAGATATGGAATTAGTGGGTATTTACTGTACAACATATTAAAGTCCAATTGAATTTTTCAGTTTACTTTAGCTAAATACATTCAAGGTGAATCAAAAGAAAAGGAGTGCAAAGTCTTACAGTTCATTTTCTTTAAAAAGCAGCCACATCCAGGGGCGGACTGACCATTTGGAAACTCGGGCACTGCCCAAGGGCCCGGGGTCAGTAGGGGGCCCCATGAGATGCCCCTGGTACCTTTCTCATAGGCTTTTTTGAGTTTGGGCAAGGACACAGGGGCCCCATGATCTCCTATTGCCCGGGGGGCCCCATGAGTTGTCAGTCCGCCCCTGGCCACATCGTGAGTAGAAAAGCCTGTCCCCTACCACCATGCAGGAGCCGTGCTCTCTGTGTGGAAGCAGTGGTCTCTCTGCAGAGCCCTGACATTGCCCTGTTTTGGGAATAAGTTAAATCGATGGGTTTATTTCTGCTTCAACCGTTTCCCAAAACACCTACCTTCAATGCATGTCCTGAACAGAGGCGGACTGACAACTCATGGGGCCCCCGGGCAATAGGGAAAAAGCCTATGAAAAAAGGTACCAGGGGCATCTCATGGGGCCCCCTACTGACCCCAGGCCCTTGGGCAGTGCCCAAGTTTCCAAATGGTCAGTCCGCCCCTGGTCCTGAATAACAACTGTCACAGTTGCTTGTGCCCTCAACTTAACTGTCAAGTCATTAAATGGCTAGTGTCATAACTGATCACATGTGCAGCACCATGACAGATCAAACAGAGGTTAAGATGGCCGCTTCTTTGATTGTTAGGGATAGGAGGGTTGAGTTCCACTATAAGGCTGCCCATTGAAGATAATTGGCTTCCAAAGGAACAAAACATCCCAAAAATGGGACATATTTTTTGCCTCAAAGCACTATGGTGTCTTGATGCCTTGTGGTGCTATTTATTTTAAACATCAATGAGTAAGGCCGGGGTCTATAAGGAGCACATACAGGATTTCATGTGGTCCGCAGCAACTATCCATGAAAATACCCTACGTGGCAGTGGATGTGCCAGTCTATGTATGGTATTATAGAGACCAATGCATTCATTTCCACCCAACCAGCTATGAACCTCCCCCAGTCCCCAGTGCAGATTCCCCTCCCCTTCGCTATGGTTGTTTTCTAGGACCGCTGGCATCACATCTGGTTATAGGGAGGGACTCTGCTTGGCTCACATGGATGTAAGGGGGACTTTGCTGGGAACACATGAATCTGATGGGGACTTTGCTGGGAACACATGGATTGAAGGGTGGACTCTGAATTGCACACATGGGTGTAGCAGGGTCTCTGCTGGGCACAAAAGGATGTATGGGGGGACTCTTATGCACATACAATAAATTGGGGGAGGGGGACTCTGCTGGACACACATAGATGTAAGGGGGACTTTGCTGGGCACAAATGGAGCTAAGGGTGGACTCTGATGGGCACACATGGGTGAACAATGGTCTCTGATTACATCGAAAAAATATATATAGTAAACTTGATTACCCTCTAATCAGTATTAGTGTATAAACATAAAGTCCAAAGCCCAAAATAAATAGTAAAACAAAAAAAACAATAACCATCCAAAAGAAAAAACAAAAAGTCCAAAATAAAGTCCCAAATTATTATTTCAAAAAAATCTTTATCTGTGATATCTTAATTCTTCATATCTTCCGAAATCTTTGTGATATACTTCAAACCAAATCTTCATATACCTCAAAGAAAAGAACTCAACATGTGTGATATCTTCAAAGAAAGGGGTATATAAAACGTGCCACACGTGTTTCATGCACATAAAAAATTAACGTGCCACCACAACCGTGAAAGAGGAAATCCCTCAGCCTTAGGAGTCAATCCACTGCATACCACTAGAGGAAGTGCATAGTTACCCTCAGAATGGTATCAAGGGTCTGAGTACTTCTTTCCAACCTTTAAATATTCCTTCAGCCTTTCCAGCCACTTCCCACAGACCTCATAAACAGACCAGGGATCAGTATGTATCATAAAACTTATAGCACTTTATTGTAGCAACTTACATTCAAATAAGATGACATCAGCTTCCACATCACAAACGATATGTTCACAATCCTGCCTCTCCTCATAAATGTATAGATTCCACACTATCTCACTCCCAAAGGGGAACCGTTTGCCTGTGGTAAGTCCCCAGTACCTCAAAGCCCCATGAGGATTCCAGGAAGCCACAGCCGCATGTACCAGGATCAGGGGTATTGGAATCCCCCTTACAGGAGGGAGGGAGAGTATGTCCCACCACAGAACAGAGAGGAAGAAATTCAGATACAATGTCATAGGATGGAGGAGGGAACTCTACAAGGGGAGAATGTAAACAAAAGGAAAAGAAAAGAAGTATAGGGGAGGGTATTTATAATTTGAGTTCTGTAGATTTTACTGACAGTGAGATTCAATTACTGGATAAGGGTCTAAAGTTTGCGCCTAAAAGAAATTTGAATAAATTTGGAGCATTTATAGACATTAATAAGTTTATTAGGAAATTAAATATAAAAAAATATTTTTCCTCTCTCCCTGGCCCTACCACTGCAGCTAATGGTCTTAGTAGGACGGTTTTTGTCCAGAGTAATCTCAGGAATAAATCCACCTTTAATCCGGTCAATTCTAGGAACCAATTTGTTGAGGTGTTTAAACGTATGAGTATTGATGATCTAGGCACATTACAATGTGAGAAGGTGAAGGAAGAAAGAGCATTATACCAGGGCCTTAAAAGTTTAAAAAAGAAGAAGGAAATTGTTATCAGACCAGCTGACAAAGGAGGTGGAGTGGTCGTGATGGATAGAGTACAATATGAGGAAGAGATGTCTAATATTTTGAATGATTCTATGACATACTGTAAAATTTCCAAAAATCCTACTGCAAAGTATAGAAAGGAGTTGAAAAAAATAATTAAAAATGCAAGGGATGATCACATTTTGAGTGAAAAAGAAGCACAGTTCCTAATACCATCAGTTTGCCGCATCCCTTTTATCTATATTCTTCCGAAGATACATAAAAGTCTTAAAAACCCTCCAGGTAGACCTATCATTAATGGCATCGGCTCAGTGCATGCAAGGATAGGCCAATATGTAGATTTTTTTCTGCAACCTATTGTTAGGCAGATGCCGTCCTTCGTTAAAGATAGTCAGGATATATTACAACTCCTGGAGGGAATGGAGGTGACGGAAGACACTTTGTTGGCCACCATTGATGTTAATTCCCTGTATACCAATATAAAACATGTGGACGGCTTGGAAGCCATCAAATGGGGTTTGCAGAATTTTTCTGAACTCCATAGAAAACAAAGGAAACTTATCATTCAGCTATTAGATTATAGCATGAGGAACAACTATTTTTGGTATAAAGGGGAATTTTTCATTCAGCAGAAGGGTGTAGCAATGGGGGCGAAGTTCGCCCCCAGTTTGGCCAATATTTTTTTGGCCAAATGGGAGGATGCAGAAATCTTTGGAAAAAAGTGGGGAGGCCTGAAGGTGTGGAGGCGGTACATTGACGACATCTTGGTAGTATGGGAGGGTACTGATGTAGAATTTAACATCTTTGTAGACCATATTCACACAAATAAATATGAACTAGGTTTTTCGATTGCTAAGAGTAGGGAATCGGTGAATTTCCTAGATCTACATATGTTTAAATCTGAAAACAAATTGTGTTTTAAAACCTTCTTCAAAGATACAGACAGGAATTGGTTCATCCCTACCAACAGTTGCCATCACCCTTCATGGATTCAAGGAATCCCAAAGGGCCAATTCATACGTGTTATGAGGAATTGTTCGAGGCTGGAGGATTACATTATACAATCAGAGTTGATAAAAAATCGGTTTGTGTCTAAAGGATATGATCCTATACAATTGGAAAAAATTAGATATAAAGTGAGTCAGAATTATATAGGGGATAGGAAGATAAAGAACACTATAAGTAAGAGATACCGTGATGGTAAAGAAAACAAAGTGGTGGATTGTGCCTTCATCTCAAAATTTAGCTGTCAGTACAAAGGGGTAGAAAATATTATTAGGAAGCACTGGCCTTTATTACATAAAGATCCCATGTTGGGAAAGATTTTACCTGAAAAACCTCGGTTTATCTATAGAAAAAGTGAGAATTTGCGAAATTTATTGGTAAAAGGGGTGATTATTGGTAAAAGTGTAAAATTTGTAAAATCACAGGTATAAAAGAGAGGAAAATCACAACATTTATATCTTGCGTGACGGGAGAATCTTTTGCAATTAATAAATTTATTACTTGCAATATGAAATATGTGACTTATCTATTAGAATGCCCCTGTAAAATTCAATATGTTGGTAGAACTAAAAGAGATCTAAAAATTAGATTGAAGGAACATGTTGAGAATGTAAAAAAAGGGAAGAAAGAACACAGTGTGTCCAAACATTTTTGTGAGTTTCATGGTTCGGATCCGAGCCTTCTAAAGTTTTGTGGTATCGATGTCCTGGAATCCCATTGGAGGGGGTGCAATAGGGTACAGGAGATATCCAAAAATGAAACTTTTTGGATTTATTGGCTGAATACTCTAAAACCCAAGGGTCTTAATATTGAATTAGACCTAAATTGTTTTATTTCTGACCAGTAATTGAATGCTCGATATAACGGAGAAAAGTAATTTTTTTTTTTTTTTAATATTTTTTTTATATTTTTTATTTTTTAGTTTTTTATTTTTTATTTTATTCAGATTATTTTATGATTATTTTTGATTATTTTTTTATTATTTAGGATTATTTAGTATTAATATTTTTATTAATCTAGATGAATTTTAGGGGGTGGAATACATTTTAAAAGAGGATATATTTGTTTACATTGCTATTGGGAGGGAACATAGTTTAATTGATATAATTTTTAATCTATATATTTTTATAATATTTGTCTGTATATGGGTTTATCATTGGACCCTTATTGTTGACATTAGTTCTATGAAGTGTTATGATGTTTTGGTGGAAAATGCGGTTTATAGATTGGGGGGTGTGTTGGTGACAGTTTTGCCGTTTTTGATAATGGCTTCTCTGTGTTCCGTCTCACCGGCCCTGATATGCCTCATATAGGTGAGTGAGGATATCCAGTGTTCCAGGATGTAAGATGGCCGTGGCAATTATTTCCCCGCCCTGGTTGGTACTTAAGGGGAATGAGGAGACACGTCCGTATCCCTGTTGACAAAGTCCGGATGTGACGAAACGCGTCCGGGGCACGTGACGTGGTGACGTAGTGACGCTCTTCCGGAAGTGCGGCGACGGCCATTTTTGATCCTGGTACATGCGGCTGTGGCTTCCTGGAATCCTCATGGGGCTTTGAGGTACTGGGGACTTACCACAGGCAATCGGTTCCCCCTTGGGAGTGAGATAGTGTGGAATCTATACATTTATGAGGAGAGGCAGGATTGTGAACATATCGTTTGTGATGTGGAAGCTGATGTCATCTTATTTGAATGTAAGTTGCTACAATAAAGTGCTATAAGTTTTATGATACATACTGATCCCTGGTCTGTTTATGAGGTCTGTGGGAAGTGGCTGGAAAGGCTGAAGGAATATTTAAAGGTTGGAAAGAAGTACTCAGACCCTTGATACCATTCTGAGGGTAACTATGCACTTCCTCTAGTGGTATGCAGTGGATTGACTCCTAAGGCTGAGGGATTTCCTCTTTCACGGTTGTGGTGGCACGTTAATTTTTTATGTGCATGAAACACGTGTGGCACGTTTTATATACCCCTTTCTTTGAAGATATCACACAGGTTGAGTTCTTTTCTTTGAGGTATATGAAGATTTGGTTTGAAGTATATCACAAAGATTTCGGAAGATATGAAGAATTAAGATATCACAGATAAAGATTTTTTTGAAATAATAATTTGGGACTTTATTTTGGACTTTTTGTTTTTTCTTTTGGATGGTTATTGTTTTTTTGTTTTACTATTTCTTTTGGGCTTTGGACTTTATGTTTATACACTAATACTGATTAGAGGGTAATCAAGTTTACTATATATATTTTTTCGATGTTATTTGTACTTCAGGGGAAGGATTGTGTTAGTAACTTGGTGGGGATTTTATTTGTAAAAGGATAGTGCTATATGTTGAATAATGGTCTCTGATTGGCACACATGGATGTAACGGGGGACTGTGATGAGCACACATGGATGTCACGGGGGACTGTGATGAACACACATGGATGTAAGGGGGACTTTGCTGGGCACACATGGATGTAACTGGGGGCTTTGCTGGGCACAAAAGGATGTAAGGGGGCACTCTTATGCACATACAATAAATTGGGGGAGGGGGGCTCTGCTGGGCACATATGGATGTAAGGGGGACTTTGCTGGGCACACATGGATCTAAGGGTGGACTCTCATGGGCACACATGGGTGTAGGATTTTCTCTGATTGGCACACATGCATATAACAGGGTACTGTGATGAGCACACATGGATGTAAGTGAGGACTTTGCTGGGCACACATGGAGCTAAGGGGCTACTCTGATGGGCATACATGGATGTAAAGTGAGACTCTGAAGGGCACACACGAATGTACGGGGGGACTTTGCTGGGCACACATTGAGCTAAGGGCAGACTCTGATGGGAACACATGGATGTAGGACAGACTCTATTTGGCACATATGATTGTAACAGAGTACTCTGCTGGGTACACATGGATGTAAGGGGGGACTCTGCTAGGCACACATGGATTTAAAGGAGGACTTTGCTGGGCACACATGAATCTAATCGCAGATTCTGATGGACAAACACAGTTCTAAGGGGCACTCTGCAGGGCACACATGGGTGTAAAAGGAAATCTGATGGGCACACATGGATGTAAGGGGGGACTCTGCTAGGCACACATGGATTTAACGGGGACTTTGCTGGTCACACATGGGTGTAATTGGGACTATGATAGCCATACATGGATGCAGGAAAGATTCTGATGGGCACACACAAATGTATTGGGGGACTCTGATGGGTACACATGGATGTATCGGGGGGACTCTGATGGGCACACATGGATGTATTGGGGGACTCTGATGGGCACACATGAATGTATCGATAGATTCTGATGGGCACACATGAATGTATCGATAGATTCTGATGGGCACACATGGATGTATCGATAGATTCTGATGGGCACTAACAAATGTATTGGGGGACCCTGATGGGCACACATGGATGTACTGGGGGACTCTAATGGGCACACATGAATGTATCGATAGTTTCTGATGGGCACACACAAATGTATTGGGGGACCCTGATGGGCACACATGGATGTACTGGGGGACTCTAATGGGCACACATGAATGTATCGATAGTTTCTGATGGGCACACACAAATGTATTGGGGGACTCTGATGGGTACACATGGATGTATCGGGGGGGCTCTGATGGGCACACATGGATGTATTGGGGGACTCTGATGGGCACACATGAATGTATCGATAGATTCTGATGGGCACACATGAATGTATCGATAGATTCTGATGGGCACACATGGATGTATCGATAGATTCTGATGGGCACTAACAAATGTATTGGGGGACCCTGATGGGCACACATGGATGTACTGGGGGACTCTAATGGGCACACATGAATGTATCGATAGTTTCTGATGGGCACACACAAATGTATTGGGGGACCCTGATGGGCACACATGGATGTACTGGGGGACTCTAATGGGCACACATGAATGTATCGATAGATTCTGAAGGGCACACACAAATGTATTGGGGGACCTTGATGGGCACACATGGATGTATCGGGGGACTCTGATGGGCATTCGTGGATGTATCGGGGGACTCTAAAGGGTATACATGGATTTAAGGTGGGGACTGTTTAAAAAACTGATGTGTGTCCATGAATACTTGTAAAATAAGTGATGTGGTCCTGAAAAGGAAACACATGTTGGATGTTTTGGATATTTTGGTATGTTGGAAGCCCATTTATTTTCAACATTGTGCCTAATGCAACACCAATGAATGCGCAACACCAATGAATGCACAACACAAGGGGTATTAGCCTGTGTGCTTTAATGTGCCACACAAGTGCAAATGGGCCCTTAATCAATACCTTAAATATGCCTGAAAAATCTGAGTTTGTGTCTTCCATCCCCCCCACCTTCTCAGCCTCTCCTGGCTGGCTCTATATAGATAACGAGCAGTGCAATGAATTTCCAGAATTCAGGTGAAGCTCCGGCTCCGTCTGTATACATATTGAAATTGCAGTCTGATGAAATTTGGCCTCTCCCATACACAGCTGGTCCTGCAGATAATTGAGAGCAGAACGCCTTTTGTCTATTATAGCAATGCATGAAAGCAGGAATTTACTCGCTGGGAAAAAAAAAACGCCAATGCTTCACAGCATAATAAGTCGTCGGACAAATCACATCAAGGTGGCGGTTTTTGCAATGCATAAGGGTTAATGTCAGGCTTTTTATTTTTGTGCAAGAATAACTGAAAAGAGAAAATAAAGAGGAAGGAAAAAAAAGTGTCTTCTCGGTCTTTTCCTGAAAAAAAAAAGGATTTTGAAAAATCAGTTTCCATAGAAACCACATCAAACATCCAATCTGATATGTGGCAGGTAGCGCTGGCGTGTGCGGGCACTAGATGGCGCTGCTGCCCCCACAGAGAGGCTGAATGACAAAGAAGAGCGGAATTATCATTTTTTTAGGCACTTAAAGGCTTTTTTAATGCACAGGGGCTGGGGGCATGGGGGGGGGGGGGTGAGCGACAAGATCATGGTGGTTGTGATGTAACATACCTGTTGATAATGCGCATTTTATAATCCTTTGCATTGCACAGGGGGGAAAATTTTCTTTTTATTTATTTAATGAATATCATATTTCAGAGGGAATGCCTGAGCAGCATTAGAGCATTCTGGAGAATGGTTATAAAAGGAAGAGAAATAGTAGAAATTGTGTAAAATAAGTGGTGGCAAAATGTCACGGCTGCCCGGGAGGAGAAAGGTGAAGAGAAAAAGGTTTTTATCATGATTAGGATGTTTTGATTCGACTCACACACCTCTATATGCAGGGCAGGCGCTACCGCTAGGCGATCTAGGCAGTCGCCTGGGGTGACTTCTGTAGAAGGACAGACCCCACACAGCACTGACAGGAAGATGATCCCTTGTTGTTGCCATTCACAGTTAAGCCCGGCTGACCAATCACAGGTGCTGATCTCAGTAGTGGGCGGGCTACCTTTCACCCTTGGGGAGCTGTAGAGCATAGATGGCCGGGGCTCAGAACTCGTAGTGTCGTCTTCCCCATGGTGGGGGCTGGCGTGTCAGGGCCAGTTCACACCACTTGCTTATCAGTTGCTTTTTTTCTGCATCCAAAACGCACAGAAAGTAAGTTATATGGTTGTCAGTGTCATAGTTCACATCAGTGCTTTCCGGTTGCAGAAAAAAAAGTAGAACAGGCTGCATTTTTTCTGCACAGAACTGTACTGGAATATAATAAAACACATCAAAAATGCACTGGAACACACTTGTCCCTATTTAAATTGAAGAAAAAGAAAAAATGAACTGGAAAGCATCAAAAACGCACTGGAACAAACATGTCCCTATTTATATTGAAGAAAAAATGAACTGGAAAGCATAACAAAACGCACTGGAACGCATCAAAAAAGCATAAAAACGCACTGGAACGCATCAAAAATGCACTGGAGCATGCAGAAACGCATCTGGACTGTGTTTCTATAGTGTGAACGGGCCCTCAGGCCTGGCCTTCGCTTCCAGTCATGGAGCGGGATGTCGAGCTGTGTGGAGGCGCTGTGCCGGTCACTGGAGGACTTGTATGGCAGCAGTGTAGACACCGGCTAAGGCGACCAGGGTGATGTGTCTCTGGGGTCCCCCCCTCCCAGGATACATGGATCAGGAGGCTGTGTGTCAGCAGCCAGGACCGGCTGTGCTGGAGCTGTCAGTGTCAGGTCATCGGATTGGAGCTCCTCTTTCCTTCCTGCCGGTCACTGCAACCTCCGGATCACGCCAAGGATTACTTCTGTATCCTGTAAGAGGATCACCTGACACCATCACCATAGGGGTCACCTGGCACCACCATAGAGGGACAGTTTTATTTTTTAGGGGGAGTGCAGGTAGTTGGCTTTGTCTAGGGCGCAAAACAGTCTAGCACTGGCCCTGTCTATATGGTTGCTGTTTCCTATTGCCATTTTGTGCATATACAGATTTGTAGAGGTTCCCTCTAGTGCACATGTCTCAAACATAAAGCCCATGGGCTGAATGCAGCCCGTCAGGCCATTTTTAAGTGGCTCTCACACCTCTTCTGCAGCTACTGCACCCCCTCGCCTTGGTTACCACTCTGTCTCAGCAGTCAGCAGCAGAGAGGAAGACAAAACTCCTCCAACAGTTCTTGCACCCCCTCGTCTCCACCTCCCCTGGTCTGAGCACTCAACAGACTCTGACAGCTTACACCAGTCCTCCTCTGGTCTTCCTCCAGAGCCTGCACTTTCTGCATCCCAGCTCTGCCCCAGCTTCTTCCCGGCAGAAGCTCAAGGTAAGGGAGGTGCACTGTGATGTAAGGGAGGGCAGGGGACTCTTGACTTCTGACAGGGGGGCTCTTGACATCTGATGTAATAGGGGGGTGAGGTGCTCTGGACATTTAGTCTTACAGATACAACCGGCCCTTTGAGGGCAACCACAACCCCAGCATCTGAACTGGCCATCGAGCTGCTGATGTGTGGTGCCAGTTGGGCTCTCTATGCCATTTCCTACAGATGAGCATCCACGCTGGAAGCAAGCCCACATAGGCACAGTGTTGTGAATGGCCCCACCATTGAAAACAAAAACAAAACAATTTTGGAAAATAAGGAATCAGTAAGAAAGAATACACACCAATAGTTCGGAGGTCCAAAAGCATTTATTCCATCAGTTAAATCCAAAACAATAAAAGCCATCAAGTTTTGGAGGCTAAACCTGTACCCCATCAGGAAATGTGGTATAAGGTGGATGGAAAATGGTCTTAGAATTATAAATCCTGATTTACTCTATATGATCAAAGGTTTTGGACCATCTTTCAAATTACTGAGTTTGGGTGTTTCCAATTATTATTATTATTATTATTATGAAGGGTATTGTTAATATTATGTTTACCGCTGCTCATGGTAGAGAGACACCCAATCTCCAAGCACAACTCCTCCTGTAGGTGCTAGCCCAGCTCGTGTGCTGCATAGAGGAGAACAAAGGACATTTGATCAGCTGCACTCCAAACAATCCACTTTATTGAACCAAGATAAAACCAGTACAGACAGTGGAAACACAGTGGAGGACTGGCAGGTAATGTTAATATTACATCATACAAAGACATTGTAGACAATTGTGCTCTTCCAACATTGTGGTGACAGTTTGAGGAAGACTTTTTCTATTTCTATTTTCAGACTGTGTCTCTATGCACAAAGCCAGCTCCATAAAGACATGGTTTGACCAGTTTGGTGTGGAGAGACTTGTGTGGCCTCCACAGAGCCCTGACCCCAACCCTGGATGAACACCTTTTAGATGAACCAGAACACCCATTATGAGCCAGGTCTCTGTCAAAGTGAATACCTAACTTCACATGGGAAGAAATTCACAGACATTCCAAAAACTTGTAGAAAGCCTTTCCAGAAGAGTGAAAGTTTTTTTTTTCAGCTGCAAAGTGAAGCCAGCTCCATACTAATGGCCATGGTTTTGGAATGGGATGTGCAAGGAGCTCATATATGGTCAGATGCTCACAAATCTTTGCCATGTTTTGTATCTGTAACTGGAATGGCTTCAGGGTCTAGCGGTCGTCTGCTGGTCATTATTGTCACTGCCCACCTCCCAGTTTTTTGGCGGAATAGTGCTCAGTTAGAACTGAGCAGCCATCTTGGACACAGAGATTTTATAAATGGCACCCTCTGCAAAATATGGGGGGTTCGCAGTATAGGAAGTCAGAGATTGGAAGAGATACCCACTAGCTAGGAAAAGGTTAGGAGGAATCACCACTAGGAAGGACAGAGGTAGGAGGACAAATTCACACAAACCACTTAGCCACTGCACAGATCCACTTATAGGCTGTGGGATGGGGAAGACCCAGGTGGTAGGCACTGCATAGGGAAGACCCAGGTGGTAGGCACTGCATGGGGAAGGCACAGCACACAGTGTTTGAAAGTGCTAAGTTATATTGTCAAACCATTCCAGAACAGTAACGGAGTCTATTCAGCAATATGAAACAAACGACAGTATGCTTCACTCGCATAGGCAGGCTCCACCTGGTGCACGAATCGGCTAGAAGGCAGACACTGTAAGCACAAGTAGCGGAGAAGTTCCGCTAGGAGCTCTTTCAACAGTCCATATGCTGTCCCTCCTATTCTGGAACCTTTCCCTATGCTAGGTGCACTCTCCCTGATAAGTGAATTCCTGTCCCTAACCTAGCCATATGCAGAATGCAAGCCAACTGCAGTGTGCCTTGACTTTTTGTAAGCTCTGCCCTCTATAAAGATGGCCGCAAAAGTCACCCAGGTGGCAGTGTCCAATTGGACAGTAGCCCACCTGATAGCATGTACGGAGGTCTAAGAGAAATGGGTATTCCTCCCGTCCTCCGCTCTCTCTGCAAAGTGGATACAACAGCGCCAACTGTGTAGGGAGGTCAACCTACGCCTGCCAAAAACCATGGAAGACACTTGTCAGTGTCCCCACTAAGTTTGTTGGCAGAATTTTTCTGTGTGCCTAAACTTCTACTTCTCACCTAGAATACAACTAGTGGCAGAACAAGACTGCAGTTTGCCTCACTCTCCAAGCCACTGGTTCTGTACTGTACCTTGGTCATACTGTCTTTTTTAGCCTGTCCACGCCCATTCTTAGCCATCTTGTGTAGCTATGACATCTGATTTTGTTACCGTGAGTCTATGGCTAACCAGATAACTGCAGTAGATAGGAGTGGCACAAGACAGTTAGCCGGCATGAGCAGGAAGTTTAGATCTGACCCTAGTGATAAAGAGGTGCTGCGTGCTATTGGAAAGTAGACAGAAAAGTAGAGCCAGAGTTCTGCTTTAAGAGGCGCTAGTCCCATGTTCTTTTTCTGGGGATAATGCTGTAATAGGATGAGCTACAGGGGCAATAATGGGATTTAGCTGCTGATGAGTTTGAAATCTTCATTAACTACTAAATCCCATTATTAGGCAGTGAAATCTGTGCATTTGAGTACAGTCTGGCGGCACAAAAATTACATCAGGCAATCAGCCTTTCTCTTCCGCCTGGGAAGCCCCCCGCAGGAGGGCGGCTGCTCAAGAGCTCAGTCTGTGCATAGCTGAACATCAACCACAGTTTCTATTCTGGTGATGGTTCAAAGGGATTTTATACATGGCCTACATATGTCAGGTGAAGAGGTCAGATAGTGAAGTCATACCTCCCAACCTTCTGAGATGGGACACCTTTTAGCACCATCTCTAATCCGGTCCTCCTTCACAGGAGTCTATCCCTATGCTAAAGCCTATTTGTCCCTAGCCCGTACCTTCCATTCCTCACACTGCAGCTGTACCAGACTGACCCAGCAGAGGATATATGGGTCAAACATGACTGCCCAAATCTCAGGAAAGCTAAGTGTCTAGACACTGGCTCTCCCAAAATGGCCATCAGGAGCCCTGTACAGAGGGCAAGCCAGTCCTCTGTAAGGTTCCCTCTAGCTCCAGAGGTAAACAACGATTACTTGATTGCTGTGCCTACTATTGACTCTAATGAGGAAGTAAGTGGATGATATGCAGAGTGCCACCTCACTTCCAATGCTGTCACCTGCTCGAGTGGTATCACCGCTCAACTTGACAGCGATGGCTGCCACATAGCAGCACCCTCCTACAGGCATGCTGCTCAGTAGGTCGATAAAGCAAAGGGGAAGGTACTTCAAAAACAACTTTGGCTTGCAAATTAAAATACCTTTTTGAGTTACCCAATGCATGTTAAAAATGTATCTCTGGCTTCAATACCAACCTTCTCCCCAGAGCTGCCACCCAAAATCTAGGTTGGATGATGCCCATACTTAATCTGGCCATACAAGTCAGGATTTCCCTTGTTCATCCCCACTGGCTGAACAAGAGAAATCACTCCATTCCCCCAATTACGCTAAACAAGATGTATGGAGGAATCTGCAATGCAGGCTACTTGTTCTGATAGCCGTAACCCGCGGCTGTCGAAATATCACAACCTTGACTACATCTGATTGAATGCAGGTCCTGTCCGGCCAAGATTTTTCTGCCTAGCTTTCTCAACATTGAAAAATCAACTTTAGTTGAGCCAGGTGGTGTCAACAGGGCTACCCATGGAAAGAATTTTAGGCTATTTGGCCAAAATTCAACCTTTGTATGACCAATCCCAAAGTCATGGTACAGGCAGTCATTACCCCACCCCCTTCAGTAATTAGCCAGCTTGCCTGCGCTGGTGCTACTTTGACCAAAGGTTGAAGGACCAGATGAAGATCGGAGGTCATATGCTTTCTTTTGAATATGCCTTTCAGGTAGGTATGTTCAAGGAGAGTGGGAGGAAAGGAGTTGCTCATGTTTATTCGTAGGTGGGATTAAGCTATAGGTGGACTTACTGATAGCAGAAAGCTCGGTGAACTTACAGTTGTGGTACTATTCAGCAACAGTCCAGAAGACGTGAGGCACTGGAACAGTGGGGCTTGGTCTCTGAGGGGCTGCAAACTCTGAAAATGGTTGTCTACCTTTTTATGCAGCCACACAGCACTGTAGGATGGAGGATCACAAGAGCTTTTGCAGCACTTTACAAATCTAACATGTCCTTTAAATGTATTTTATCTCTAAACTTGGGTGGAGATGCCATCCAATAGCAGACAGTTCCAATTTCAGGACGTTCACTGAGTACAGATATTTTCCAATGTGTTAGTAAGTCTGCCCACCAATTATCTTCATAAGAAATACAGTATACAAAATTTTGGTGGTGTAATTTCTTAATTTCACCATAGATGAGTCTTTGAAGAAATGTGATGTTTATTCAACACAATGACCCTATTCCGTTTCTAGACACACCACGCCTCTTCCTATGGGCGCCTCTGCCATTCAGTCTATCAACGGGTTTTTGTTCCTTCTCAAACAATGAGCTGAATTTTACCCACATTGCCCCTTCAAGGACCAGGATCCCCCCCCCCAAGAGCACTGAGAGTAACCAGCCCTATCCTGCGTGGAAACCAGAATATTCTTCACCCGCATACTAGGAAGGTTGTGTTTTTTACCTATCAGGGTCATTGCAACCTCACCAAATGTTACGATTTTGAATATTTTTAAATCCCTATTATTGTAACTATTAGCCCAACATGCTTGCTACACTAAGAGGTCTCTGCCACCTCTCCTGTTGTTTTTTTGGTGACTACCCTGAGTTGTCTTCTGGACCATCATCCTACTTCCTTGACTACACCACACTTGAACCCTGAGGACCACCACCACATGACCACCTTTGGAGAGATGTCTCTCTGTTGTCACTGTCAGGAAACCCACCCTGAGAAATACCATGCATCCATCACTGAAGAGCATATAGACAAGATTTGGCAATTGTTTATGATACACAGCAATTTTGCAATATAAATGTAATTCATTTATGGGCAGCACAGTGGCTAAATGGTTAGCACTTTCGCCTGGCAGTACTAGGGTCATTGGTTCGATTCTCAACCTTAGCACCACCTGCCTGGAGTTTGCATGCTCTCCCTGTGCCTGCGTAGGTTTCCCCCGGGTACTCTGGTTTCCTCCCACACTCCAAATACACGCTAGTAGGTTAATTGGATCCTGTCTAAATTGTCCCTAGTATGTGTATGTATGAATGGGAGTTGGGAACGTTGGATTGTATGCCCCTTGAGGGTTAGGGACCTTAGATTGTACGCCCCTTGAGGGTTAGGGACTGATGTGAATATACAATATATATGTAAAGTGCTGCGTAAATTGATGGCGCTATATAAGTACCTGTAATAAATAAATTTAGGGTTTATATCTAATTTTATCTCTTACTGGCTCAACAACTACTGGAACTGTCCCCAGTAAGAAAAATCTGAAGAACATGACCTGCTGGGAAAACATGAGTATGGTAATTGAGATATTGGGCAGCAGAGGAGTGAGAGATTCAGATTTGACCATGTGCTCCTGTTTTTTTTTTTTTTCTTAAGTGCGTAAGCGTGCGAATAACAAAAAAACCCGTAAGTGAATCACAAAAAATGTGCAAGTGTAAAACACCACATGAAAAAGTGCACTTAGGGGTGTGCTTTGTCCCTCCCTCGAAGGGGATGGACCTCTACTCTGATCCCCCGGGGCACGAAGCTCCTGACAGGGACAAGGTTCCCATTTGGTCCACCTAGTCAAAAGGCCTGGCGGACCACCGTTCCTTGTGGCCAGCCGAAGCCAGCCACATAGTACTTGGCCAGGGGGCTCTCCCGAAGAGAAAACCCCCTAGGGACAGGGGAGGAAGGAACCAAAAGGCCACACATCCTCCCCCTAGACTTCAGGGTGAGCCCGAGGACCCACACCCTACCATCCTGTGAGAAAGAAAACACACACAAAAGTGAAAAAGTGACAAACGTGGGAGAAAATAAATTAAATAAATAAAGTGGTCGTGCAGATTGTAGCAAAAATTGCCCAGAACTTAGCCAAAAGTCCCGGTCCTAAAGGCGCAGTGCAAGAAAAGTGTTTGAACACAGTGACCATGCGCCTTTTCACACGCTGGGGTCCCACACCCAAGTGTTACTAAGAGCACCCCTGAGGCAACCATTCAGGGGGCACTCGTTCGCAGGCTTTCTGCCTCACCAGCCCCTGGCCAGACAAGGTAGATCCGCTCAAATCAGGAGGAACTGGGTCCCTCCGGTTTTCCAGGGGGAATTACTCCCGGGCCCCAACAGCCTGTGGGCGCCTCGGTTTCTGTTCCAGCCTGTACTAGCCATCAGGACCCTCATCATACCAGCAGGGGTACTATACAACCAGTCATCCCGGCAAAGCTAGAATGACCATGGAGCACCCCTACTGGACACTGATAAGAACAGATACTACACTTGATCTTAGCCAAAAGGCCGAGAAGCAATGGCACGGCACCACCTGCCTGGAGTTTGCATGTTCTCCCTGTGCCTGCGTGGGTTTCTTCCGGTTTCCTCCCACACTCCAAAGACATGCTAGTAGGTTAATTGGATCCTGTCTAAATTGACCTTAGTATGTGTATGTATGAATGGGAGTTAGGAACGTTAGATTGTACGCCCCTTGAGGGTTAGAGACTGACGTGAATATACAATATATATGTAAAGTGCTGCGTAAATTGATGGAGCTACATAAGTACCTGAAATAAATAAATTTAGGGTTTATATCTAATTTTATCTCTTACTGGCTCAACAACTACTGGAACTGTCCCCAGTAAGAAAAATCTGAAGAACATGACCTGCTGGGAAAACACAAGTATAGTAATTGAGATATTGGGCAGTAGAGGAGTGAGAGATTCAGATTTGACCATGTGCTCCTGACTGTTAGACCCATGAGGGCATCTTTTAATGTTCATGTCGCAACGTTAATGTACCATTTTAGATACAATTAGCACTTTGCAGAGTTCTTCTTTAACCCGGTGTGATCGGATCAGGGCCAGCATATGGAGCAGATGGCCGTCCAGGCTGCAGCAGGCACCTGTCATGTCAGTTAATGCACTACTAATTGCAGACACCCAAATCTGAAGTGTAGAAGACAGGCTGATTGCCGGCTACATGGTGTAACAGTGCAGGTTACATGCCACGCGGCTTGTATGATTTGCATATCGTTTGCACAAGTGAGAACAAATAGCCATGTTGAGCTGTCAGTCAGAGCCCCAATAAAGACATATGTTTGTGCAATCTGGCCTTTCTTCTCGCTGGCAAGGCATTCGTTTCCGTGAAGGAGCTCCTCATCCTCTGTCTGCAGGCACTCTGTTGAAACTGTCCCAAGAAAGGCAAGAGGATACATCTTGCACACAACCAGTTGGGTCATGTAGGGTTATCATAGATGTAAACTGTGTATCATAACCAAATGACATGTTTTTGTAATAAAATACTTTTTTATAAGCCTTTGTTTACCCATTTTTGCACTTCTGTGTTGTTATTATTATTATACAGGATTTATAAAGCTCCAACAGTTTGCTCAGCGCTTTACAATATAACGGGAGACAATACAGCAACAATACTGTTCAATACAAGAGGGATAGGAGGTCCCTGATCCTGGGAGCTTACAATCTAGGAGGGAGGGGCTAGTGGTACAAAAGGTAATAACTGTGGGGGATGGACTGGTTGGAAGAGTAGAAGATTCCATTATTAGCTGAGGGCAGGATAGGCTTCCCTGAAGAGATAGGTTTTCAGAGATCACCTAAAAGTGAGTAGAGTAGGCGATAGTCTGATAAATTGGGGTAGAGAAATCCAGAGGATGGGGGAAGCTCTGGAGAAGTCCTGGAGATGAGCATGGGAGGAGACAAGGGAGCTAGAGAGCAAGAGCTCGTGGGAGGAGCGGAGAGTACGGTTTGGGTGATATTTGGAGACAAGATCGGTGATGTAATTTGGGGCAGATTTATAAATGGCTTTATATGTTATTGTTAATGTTTAGAATTTTATCAGTTGGGCAATGGGAAGCCAGTGGAGGGATTGGCAGAGAGGGGTGGAGGACACTGAGTGGAGGGCAGTGGAGGGATTGGCAGAGAGGGGTGGAGGACACTGAGTGGAGGCCAGTGGAGGGATTGGCAGAGAGGGGTGGAGGACACTGAGTGGAGGCCAGTAGAGGGATTGGCAGAGAGGGGTGGAGGACACTGAGTGGAGGCCAGTGGAGGGATTGGCAGAGAGGGGTGGAGGACACTGAGTGGAGGCCAGTAGAGGGATTGGTAGAGAGGGGTGGAGGACACTGAGTGGAGGCCAGTGGAGGGAGTGGCAGAAACAGAACGGTTAGTAAGGTGGCAGGGGCAGACTGACAACTCATGGGGCCCCCGGGCAATAGGGGATCATGGGGCCCCTGTGTCCTTGCCCAAACTCAAAAAAGCTGATGAAAAAGATACCAGGGGCATCTCATGGGGCCCCCTAATGACCCCGGGCCCTCGGGCAGTGCCCGAGTTTCCAAATGGTCAGTCCGCCCCTGTAAGGTGGATGAGTCTGGCAGCAGCATTCATGATAGACTGAAGAGGGGATAGCCTGCGATGAGGTCGGCCAATGAGGAGGGAGTTACAATAGTCAAGGCGAGAGATAACCAGGGAGGGAATACGTTGCTTAGTGGTTTCTGAGGTTAAGAACGGGCATTGTTGATCACCTTTATCCTTTTTCAGCCACTTTCTGTCTACATGCACTTGCCCCCCGCATCGGCTGCCTATATCATTGCTCTGGATCAGCTTCCTTATACTTACAACAGTACACCACACCTGAGCCAGGAGTTTCACAAAGGATGTTTATTGGAGCAATGGACCCAAGAATAGGTAATGTTCAGCTTGATCTCTAGTTCCAGCAGGCAGATCACTGTCATACGGAATATTCCTAGGGGTACTCGGTGTAGTCTGGACAGATTGTAAAGTATACAAGCACCACAAGCTAGTAATAAGTCCAGTTAAAGTTTATTAAAGTGGTTGTAAACCTCAGACATGAAATGTGACCAAAGCATATCCCTCTATAGTGTGTATTTGTCTCAATCCAGAGCACTAAGTGTCATTTCTCTCTGCTGTCTGGTTACTCTTCTATCTGCATGAGTCACTAATAATAGGTTTCCCTGACACCAAGAGGTAAAAAGGTGACAGGGGAGGGAGGGAGCTCCAGCACACAGCCTGTGTTTGACAGCCTCAGCTCTGTTCCTGTGAGGTGTGTGAAAGGGGTGTGTTCCTTCACTCCAATCAACTCTCAGAGCTCTCCTCATTGAACTCAGCAGAATGTAATTTCAGCTGGCTGCCCCCTTTTTTCAGAACTCTTAAGACACACTTTATAAATTCTGGACTTTGAAAAGATGTAGAGAAGAGAGGTCTGCAGGTAAACAGGTACAACTTATGCAGGAGTATTTGTTTCATTTCTGTGTACTACCTGAGGCCAGTAACTTCATTAGGAATATATAAGGGTTTACAACCACTTTTATCGTGATAAAAGGTCAGAAGATAAATACAACGTGTTTCTGGGCTCAAAACCCTTTCATCAGGGATGAGAAACAACACAACCCCCCCCCCCCCCCCCAAAAACACATGACCTATTATAGAAGTATGGCATTATGATACTATAAAACCCTAATATATATATTTCATATTGTTTTTTAGATTGTTCCATATATGAGTTTTATAGTATACCAATTTCTATACTAGGTCACGCGCCATTTTGTAAAGCCTTTTTATATTGTCTTGTTTCTTAGTCCTGATGGATGGGAAGTTGGGCCCCGAAATGCATTGGATTTAACTTTTGACCCTTTATGAAGACTCATAAACATTTACTGGACTTACTACTAACTTATGACGCTCTCAACCTTTATGTAGCACTACCCCCTTAGGAGTGGCTGAGTTTTGGGTCCCCCTACAGCTCTGCACAGCCAGGCAACACACATTTTCCTCCACACCTGCACACTGGAGTCAGTAAGCAGTCTTTGAGCTTGGTTTTGATGTTTTATTAAGGGGTTTCGAACTTGGGTGGTGTTAAGGGGCGGTGTGGGATCCCCAAGGAAACTGCAAACTCGAGGACAACTCCTTAGCAACTATATACAGATATGGACAGATTTGTCTCTCCTCTGAGAGCACTCCAGCTCTCTGGTGTACTTCCTCAGACCCCAGATGAATCCTCCTCCTCACCCAGCTGATGGAGGGTATTCCCTAGGAAAGGGGACCCAGAAACTGTCAACCTAAAAACACAGTCCCAGATCAGGAGCTATTTGGGTTCTCCACCTTACTGCTCTATTCCCTTCTCTGGCCCAGGGGAGTAAGGTTACTCACACTGTCCTTCCCGATAGCACAATGGGTTGGTGGTGGCCTTCAGGCCTTTCACTGGGCTGGTTTCTTCTCTGCTGCTCAGGTTGTCCTTCCTGTAAGACGGTGGTACAGTGGAGACTCCCTTGTCCAGCACCAGCCTGTAGGTAGGCCCCTTCCCTATGCCTTCTCCCAGGCTCCACACTCCAGCCTTCACTCCATCTTTCACCCCTACACTACTCCCTCCTACTGGTCAGACTTAGGGATTATCCTAACCCCATGCCAAGCCTCCTGCTTGCAGATTGGCCAAGATCCCTTAAGTCTGCAGATCAGCCCCTCCTCACCCCACCCCCACTGACTTCTAGAAACGTCTCCAGCTCATAGAGCAGGGGGTAGGTATCATGGAACTGACCTGCAGAGCCCTCAGCCCTGACCTAAAATAACCTGGCTAACTCATCCCAGGCTGCTACTCAGCCTCTACCTAAAAAAACTAAGTAGCTCCCCTTAGCTACACTTGAGGGGCGCTACATTTACTCTCTGTTTAGGCAATGTATTTCAGAAAAGTCACTTGTAGCCTCCACCAGGGATGCATGGGTCAGGATAACAATCCCTTCTTCTTTAGTGGAACACATAAAGCTGTCATTGCACTTATTCTGCCTTATGGCAGGTCCTTCTGTCCTGCCGATGGTATGTCCCGGGCAATGATGCAGTTTTAGGGCATCTGCCTCATTTAAGATAGTGCACATGCACAGTGACTCAAAAATGCATTAATTGTGGGGATCGAGGTGAGGAGTGTGTAGTTCCTACATATTTAGAGGTGGGGTTTGGGAAGAACCAACCAGTTAAGTGGACGTGATGGGTGGTCCTAGCAGCAAGACAGAAGATTGCAGAAGGGCCAGCAGTGCAGAAGCCCATCAGATATCTAACTGTACCACTGCTCCATTGGGCTGCCACTGGTCAACAGGGTCAGATCCGGGGAGGGTGCAGGGGTGGGCTGTACCCTTCATATTTTAGCTGTGCCCCACAGGTCTTGGAGGGTGTATCTGCTGATCCATGAGCCAGTCTGATGTAGACAGGCAATCAAATGGGGACTATCTATGTGAGGGGGCACTGTGACTAGGACACTGGATGTAAGGGAGTACTCTGATGAAGACAATTGATGTAAGGGGGGACTTTATTAAGAACACTGATGTAAGGGGGTGCTCTAAAGTGGACCCTGATGGAAGGGGGCACTCTGATGGGAACCCTGATGTAAGTTTGATGCGGTCTGATAGAAACATTCAATATGGGGGGGGGACATGTTTTGTTTAATTATCCTAATCTAATTAAACCCTTATACACAATATTGTTTTTGAGGTCATAAGACTTTGTGACAAACTGTCAGTGACTGACGTTATACCCCATTACGTTTCCGCAGACCCTGCATTCACTATATTCGGTCTCCCCGAACCCTGCATTCACTATATCTGGTCTCCCCGGACCCTGCATTCACTATATCTGGTCTCCCCGGATCCTACATTCACTATATCTGGTCTCCCCGGATCCTACATTCACTATATCTGGTCTCCCCTGAACTCTGCATTCACTATATCTGGTCTCCCCGGACCCTGCATTCACTATATCTGGTCCTCCCGGCCCCTGCATTCACTATATCTGGTCTCCTCGGACCCTGCATTCACTATATCTGGTCTCCCAGGACCCTGCATTCACTATATCTGGTCTCCCCGGACCCTGCATTCACTATATCCAGTCTCCCCGAATCCTGCATTCACTATATCTGGTCTCCCAGGACCCTGCATTCACTATATCCGGTCTCCCCGGACCCTGCATTCACTATATCTGGTCTCCCCGGACCCTGCATTCACTATATCTGGTCTCCCAGGACCCTGCATTCACTATATCCGCTCTCCCCAGACCCTGCATTCACTATATCCGCTCTCCCCAGACCCTGCATTCACTATATGCTGGTTCCCACTATTTGTATTGGGCCTGAAAACACTTGGGGGTCAGGTACAGCTTGGTAACGTAGTACGTTCTGCAAGTAGTGCTGGAATCTGGCAAACAAATTTGGAATACATTGAATGATTTAAGAGCGGCTATAAAACTGCAGAAAGCAGATAGTATTTTGTATTACTAGAGCGATTGCCTTGGAGATGGGGATTAGGCAAGCAGGGGGCCCTAAATGGCCGTGCTATGGGTCCCCATCATAGATAGTTAGGGCTCTGATGACTAAATCACAGTGCTTCAGCCAAGGGTATTGAGCCATGCTCACTTTCTATAAGCCACAATCACTTTTCACTGCAGAGCACAATATACATCCAACGTCCCCCCCTCCCCTCACTGTTCAATTCTGCATGGACTAAAATGCGGCAACATTAGTCCCTTCTTACCGTCAGCCAAACCTGTCACCCAATGCACTGTTGTAATGGGGTGACGGGCTCCTCTGAAAACTCAAATATCTGGGTGTTTTCAGGTACTTATATAGCGCCATCCATTTATGCAGCACTTTACATATATATTGTACATTCACATCAGTCCCTAACCCTCAAGGGGCGTACAATCTAAGGTCCCTAACCCTCAAGGGGTGTACAATCTAAGGTCCCTAACCCTCAAGGGGGTACAATCTAAGGTCCCTAACCCTCAAGGGGTGTACACTCTAAGGTCCCTAACCCTCAAGGGGTGTACCATCGAAGGTCCCTAACCCTCAAGGGGTGTACAATCTAAGGTCCCTAACTTAGTCTAGGTTCACACCTATGCAGGTTGCGTTTGAGGCGTCGCTACATTGCATTTTGCGTTTTTGCACTTGCATTTTTGTTGCGTTTTGTGGGGGTTTTTTTTAATTTTTTAAAATTTTTCTTGTTGCTAGGCAGATTTTAAACACAAAACGCAAAACACATCAAAAACGCAATACATGCTTTTCTGCAGCGTTCCCATTGAAGTCTATACAACCAAAAATGCCACATTTTGCGGTCAAAAAAGTCCTGACCCTTTCCAAAAACGCACCGGGTGAAAACCATCCCATGCTCGTCTCCATGACTTCTCCAGAGCTTCCCCTATCCTCTGGAGCTCTCTACCCCATTTTATCAGACTATCGCCTGCTGTGCTCACTATTAGGCGATCTCTGAAAACCTCTCTCTTCAGGGAAGCCTATCCTGCCCTCAGCTAATAATGGAATCTTCTACTCTTCCAACCAGTCAATCCCCCACAGTTACTACCTTTTGTACCACTAGCCCCTCCCTCCTAGATTGTAAGCTCCAAGGATCAGGCCCTCCTATCCCTCTTGTATTGAACTGTATTGTTGCTGTATTGTCTCCCGTTACATTGTAAAGCGCTGAGCAAACTGTTGGCGCTATATAAATCCTGTATAATAATAATAATAATAATATATAAATCCTGTATAATAATAATAATTTTATTTTAAGGGTATTTCCTTTAAAAAATATTTTGTAAAAATTAACCCTGACCATGTTATATAATAATAATAAAAAAGATGTGAACGTGTCCAGGGGCGGACTGACCAATTGGGAACTCGGGAACTGCCCGAGGGCCCGGGGTCAGTAGGGGACCCCATGAGATGCCCCTGGTACCTTTCTTAGGCTTTTTTAAGTGTAGTTTGAGTGTGGGCGAGGACACAGGGGCCCCATGATCCCCTATTGCCTGGGGGCCCCATGAGTTGCCAGTCTGCCCCTGAACGTGTCCCATAGGAAATCATGTTGAATAGACTGTAATGCATTTTACAGAAAATGCTAGGGTTACATTCATACATACTAGTGACAATTTAGACAGAATCCAATTCACCTCCCAGCATGTCTTTGGGGTGTGGGAGGAAACCGGAATACCTGAAGGAAACCCACACAGGCACAGGGAGAGCATGCAAACTCCAGGCAGGTGGTGCCATGGTTGGGATTTGAACAGGGGCGGACTGACCATTTGGAAACTCGGACACTGCCCGAGGGCCCAGGGTCATTGGAGGGCCCCATGAGATGCCCCTGTTACCTTTTTCATAGGCTTTTTTGAGTTTGGGCAAGGACATAGGGGCCCCATGTTCCCCTTTTGCCCAGGGGCCCCATGAGTTGTCAGTCCGCCCCTGGATTTTACTGCCAGGTGGAAGTGCTAACCATTTAGCCACTGTGTATGGGGTGATATACCCCCCCCCCCACAAAGTGCACGCTATGACCTATTACCTATTACCATACAGCTTGACTTTAAACACCACAAATCCCAGCATGCCTTCCCAACCTCCCTCTCTCCTATCTTCCCTTCATCCATAATCGTACGTCTCTTCATTCATTTCACACAAATTAGCAATTAATCCGACATAAAGATATTTATATGAATCTGACATATTAGTTTGCTTAATGATTGGTAATTATCTGTGGAGTAATATGCCCGATGGGGAGCAGACAAAAAAAAATGCGCAAAAACACCAAGATGGAATTCCTGAGAAAGTAAACATTTCCAGTGGGAATTCCCAGACATATGTGTGGATAATCAGGCATACGTTCGCAGGCTGCTGCAATGGAGCGGTGATTAATTCATACGATTCTTCCAGCGGGAAAAGGCCACATTGTTTTTAGCTGCCTTTTTTGCATGACGTGGAGTTTGCGCAGGTTTGCGACAATCAAATCCTGACTTTTATTTATTTCAGGTACTTATATAGCACCGTCAATTTACGCAGCACTTTACATATATATTGTACATTGACATCAGTCCCTAACTCTCAAGGGGCGTACAATCTAAGGTCCCTAACCCTCAAGGGGCGTACGATCTAAGGTCCCTAACCCTCAAGGGGCGTACGATCTAAGGTCCCTAACCCTCAAGGGGCGTACGATCTAAGGTCCCTAACTCACATTCATACATACACATACTAGGGACAATTTAGACAGGAGCCAATTAACCTACCAGCATGTCTTTGGAGTGTGGAAGGAAACCGGAGTACCCGGAGGAAACTCATGCAGGCACAGGGAGAACATGCAAACTCCAGGCAGGGGGTGCTGTGGCTAGGGTTTGAACCAACGACCCTAGTACTGCCAGGCGGAAGTGCTAACCATTTAGTCACTCTGCTGCCCAACTATGCTTTCAACTTAAGTCAGCAGACACGGCGCAATTTTTTTTTAGCTCAGCATTGGCCCACGCCTGGCTGCCCTGTTAGCTCCTCCCTGGTCAGTGTCTTTGAATCTGAGCGTGAGCAAGGTTTCTTTAACATGCTCTGTGGTTCTCGGGGAGGCTTGCACAGCACAGGATTACAAGAAAACAGGTTTCTCAGAGGCACTGTGAAAAGCCCTGCTGAAATTGGCTGCATTGTTCCGTGAATGCTGTGTTCTGGAAATTACTGCATATGCGACTTCAGGAACTTAATATGTACAGTCTGGAGGAAAGAAGGGAAAGGTCAGATGTGACTGGAACCTTTAAATACATCAAGGGGGTGCATAAGGTTCAGGAGGGCAGTTTTTGCAATATAAAACCAAAATCAAGAACACAGGCAGGGCGCCATGAATAAGGGGGTACCACCAGTCCTCCTGTAGGGGGCGCAGGCCAGCAGAGGTGCCCAGACAGCTGGGTGATTCGGATGTGGGCAGGGAGGGTGATCGGCACGGCAGGGGGGCAATTACTGGAACCAGGGGCGGACTGACAACTCATGAGGCCCCCGGGCAACAGGGAATCATGGGGCCCCTGTGTACTTGCCCAAACTTAAAAAAGCCTATGAAAAAGGTACCAGGGGCATCTCATGGGGCCCCTTAGTGACGGCAGTGCCCGAGTTTCCAAATGGTCAGTCTGCCTCTGACTGGAACCGATCCCCTGTATGGCTCTCTCTGCAGCAGCTGAAAGCTGTCTTCTTCTCCTCTCCCTGCCGCTGGCTTTCAGCTGCTGCAGAGAGAGCCATACAGGGGATCAGTTCCAGTAACTGCCCCACCCTGGTGCACCCACCACCCTCCCTGTACACCATACATTTCCCCCTGCTGCCCCCACCCCTGTAGTGTTGCCGGCTTCCCTCCTCTCATTCCCATTAGCTGCATATAATAGGATCTACGGAAAAAAAAAAAAAAAAAACAATCATGCAGGGCTTTTCTTCCTCATAGAATAGGTGCAGGTACTCCCCCTTTCGAGTCACCCTTTGTCTCTGTCCCCTACCTTTCAGCAAGATCCTCTGCAGCTGGCATATATAGAGCTAAAGAAAAGGATGTCCATAGTGTAGTAATTTTTAAAAAATGTATTAGATATTGCCATCCACGTGGGTAAAAAAGGATTCAAATCAGTTTCAAAATAAGTATTAGCACACTGTCCCAGGGGCAGACTGACCATTCGAGCACTCGGGCACCGCCCGAGGACCCGGAGTCAGTAGGGGGCCCATGAAATGCCCCTAGTACCTTTTTTATAAGCTTTTTTGGGTGTGCTTTGAGTGTGGGCAAGGACACAGGGGCCCCATGATCCCCTATTGCCCGGGGGCCCCATGAATTGTCAGTTTGCCCCTGCACTGACCATCAGAAAACAAAGATGTAAAGAAGGAGGAGCCGTATGCCGTGACGTCATGCCGCCGAAGCCTTGAGAAGGGCCAGCAGCATGACGTCACGGCATATGGCTCCTCTTTCTTTATGGTCATGTACTTTATGGTTGCGTGCAAGAGGCCTAAATGTAGAATGATATCTTTCTATGAAATGCGATTTCAGGAATTTATTCATGTCGATTTGTAAAGTTACTAAAAATTTCACTTTAAGTCTGTGCCCAGCTTTACACACCCCAGGCCGTATTTCAGCAATATTCCCAATTTCCACTTTTATTGTTCCAACATCACGGCCACAAATCTTTCTGTAACATAATTGTCATATCCGCATGTTAGAAAAGATGAATTCCTTGTTAAATTCTTGCTTTCTATACACATAGGACTGAGCTCACCAGACCTGTGAAAGAGCTCATGAAAAAAAATTCCATGAGGAATAATGACTTTTCTCAGCTAAGAGAAGTGTTTAAAGCCCAACTCCGGGAATTAAAAAATCCACCCTTGTCTTATAGTGCGTCCAGAAAGTATTCACAGCGCTTAACTTTTACCACATTTTGTTATGTTACAGCCTTATTTTTTTAAATTTCCTATAGTTGGACCTCTTTAAAATCACACATACAGCAAAGCCACGTACACTACTCTGCAAAAGTTTTAGGCAGGTGTGATAAAATGCTGTAAATGAAGAATGCTTTCAGAAATAGAAATGTTCATAGTTTATTTTTTATCAGTTAAAGTGTTACTAAACCCACAACAGTACAATCAGTCTGTAGATGCAGTAAAGCATGCTTGTTATACTCACTGTGGAACCTAAGGGGTTAATCCTCTGCATTGTGTAAAAATGCTGTTTGATCTCTCCCTTCTTCCAGTGTCCCCCTCTTATCTCCTGATAAAACATATCATGTGGAGTCACTCTGCACTTGCTCAGATTGGTGTGTATTGCTAGAGTGTTTTTTTTTTCTTGGGAGAGTGCATGTGATCAGCACAGGGCCAATCAGCACTATCCAGACAGAGGTCAGGGGTTCTGCATCCTCCTAGAGCAAACTGAAAACTCCTCCTACGAGCTTTAACCAGTCCTCTGCTGGACACTGATAGAAGTCACAAGACTGCTCTAACTGATGAGAAAAGGTATTTAGCAGTTTATATTTACTGAAATAATTGCATTTCCATGTTGTGTGTACTGTGGGAGACCAGATATAGTGGATGCAGGGTCCGGGGAGACCAGATGTAGTGAATGCAGGGTTCGGGGAGACCAGATATAGTGAATGCAGGGTCCGGGGAGACCAGATATAGTGAATGCAGGGTCCCGGGAGAGCGGATATAGTGAATGCAGGGTCCAGGAAGACCAGATATAGTGAATGCAGGGTGCAGGGAGACCAGATATAGTGAATGCAGGGTGCAGGGAGACCAGATATAGTAAATGCAGGGTCCAGGGAGACCAGATATAGTGAATGCAGGGTCCCGGGAGAGCGGATATAGTGAATGCAGGGCCCAGGAAGACCAGATATAGTGAATGCAGGGTCCGGGGAGACCAAATATAGTGAATGCAGGGTCCGGGGAGACCAGATATAGTGAATGCAGGGTCCAGGGAGACCGGATATAGTGAATGCAGGGTCCAGGGAGACCAGATATAGTGAATGCAGGGTCCGGGGAGACCAGATATAGTGAATGCAGGGTCCAGGGAGACCGGATATAGTGAATGCAGGGTCTGGGGAGACCAGATATAGTGACTGCAGGGCCCTGGAGACCAGATATAGTGAATGCAGGGTCTGGGGAGACCAGATGTAGTAAATGCAGGGTCCGGGGAGACCAGATATAGTGAATGCAGGGTCCGGGGAGACTGGATATAGTGAATGCAGGGTCCGGGGAGACTGGATATAGTGAATGCAGGGTCCGGGGAGACCAGATATAGTGAATGCAGGGTCCGGGGAGACTGGATATAGTGAATGCAGGGTCCGGGGAGACTGGATATAGTGAATGCAGGGTCCGGGGAGACCAGATATAGTGAATGCAGGGTCTGGGGAGACCAGATATAGTGAATGCAGGGTCCGGGGAGACCAGATATAGTGAATGCAGGGTCCCGGGAGAGCGGATATAGTGAATGCAGGGTCCGGGGAGACCTGATATAGTGAATTCAGGGTCCAGGAAGACCAGATATAGTGAATGCAGGATCCGGGGAGACCAGATATAGTGAATGCAGGGTCCGGGGAGACCAGATATAGTGAATGCAGGGTCCGGGGAGACCAGATATAGTGAGTGCAGGGTCCAGGGAGACCGGATATAGTGAATGCAGGGTCTGGGGAGACCAGATATAGTGACTGCAGGGCCCTGGAGACCAGATATAGTGAATGCAGGGTCTGGGGAGACCAGATGTAGTGAATGCAGGGTCTGGGGAGAACTAATATAGTGAAATCAGGGACCGGGGAGACCAGATATAGTGAATGCAGGGTCCGGGGAGACCAGATATAGTGAATGCAGGGTCCGGGGAGACCTGATATAGTGAATGCAGGGTCCGGGAGACCAGATATAGTGAATGCAGGGTCCGGGGGAGACCAGATATAGTGAATGCAGGATCCGTAGAGAGCGGATATAATGAATGCAGGGTCCAGGGAGACCAGATGTAGCGAATGCAGGGTCCGGGGAGGCCAGATATAGTGAATGCAGGGTCCGGGGAGACCAGATATAGTGAACGCAGGGTCCAGGGAGGCCAGATATATTGAATGCAGGGTACGGGGAGACCAGATATAGTGAACACAGGGTCCTGGTTTAGTAACATTTTAGCATAATGGAAAGTAGTTTGAATCAATATTTGGGGTGACCGCCCTTTACCTTCAAAATATCATCAGTTCTTCTACGTAGACTTGCACAGTTTGTGAAGGAACTCAGAAGGTAGTTTGTTCACACACCTCCAGATGGTATGGCATGATGGATAAGTATCTGCCCTTATTTCTCCACATTGAGGACACCATTGATCCTGACCAAATCTCCAACACCATTTGCAGAAATGTAGCCCCAGACTTGCAAGGAACCTCCAACAAGCTTCACAGTTGCCTACAGATACTCATTATTGCACCACTCTCCAGCCCTTCGCCGACAAATTGCCCCCTGCTACAGCCAAATATTTCACATTTTGACTCATCAGTCCAGAGCACCTACTGCCATTTTTCTGCACCCCAAATCCTAGTTTTTGTTCATAGTTGAGTTGCTTGGCCTTGTTTCCACGTCAGAGGTATGGCTTTTTGGCTGCAATTCTTCCATGAAAACCATTTCTGGCCAGACTTCTCCGGACAGTAGATGGGTGTACCTGGGTCCCATTGGTTTCTGCCAGTTGTGTGCTGATGGCACTGCTGGACAGCTTCTAAGGGAAGTAAGCATGATGTGTCTTTCATCTGCTGCATTAGGTTTCCTTGGCCAACCACTGAGTCTGCTGTCCTCAGAGCCACCCGTTTCTTTGCACTTCTTCAAAACAGCTTGGATAAGACATCTTGAAACCCCAGTCTGTTTTGACATCTTTGAGAAAAAGGAGAGAAGCGCCTCTAAGTGCAATAAGTCTTTTAATTCAAGTCTAAATGTAGAAACACTCACATGTGTGAAGTAATCATAAGCATAAAAACCGTGGTTAACAATAGTTAACGGTGGGGTGGTAACCCGGGTGAAGAGCCGTCATCTCTCTGCGATGTGGGGAGGTCAGCTCTCGGCTGGAACAGCGTGGTGGCTGGAGGGGGAACAGTGGTGAGGCCAGCCTTCATGCACGTCCTCCCTCAAAGCCGGATGGAACGCACGCTGGAACGTAGCGGCGGCGTGGCCGTGATGACGTCAGATCCCAGGGTGCACTGCGACGCGTTTCGGAGCATGCACTGGCCGTGGAAGGCGGAAGTGCACTCCTTTTTCAAGCAGGGGGAAGTGGATGAACAGGGGTGAATATATAGGGAACGTGAGTCTAATTGATCAATTAACCAATTAACCAGTGATTGACCATTGCTGTCAGGTGAATAGTGTAAAGTCATGGATGTTAACTGGGGGGTAAAAAGAAACCAAATGGAAAAAAGAGAGGATGTAATAAATAAGAAAACGGAAGACGAAAGAAAAAAAAAAAAAAAAAAAAAAAAATTATGTTCTGGGAGATTAGTGGGGTAAAATGTTCACCTTGCAGCACTGGCACATCAATTATGTAACAGTAGTGAGCAGATATTTAGTGGTAATACAGCATGATTGCAAGATGATACAGCATGATTGCAAGATGATAAACATATTGGTAATAATACATGCAGATGACATTATAAAAAGTAAATTACATTGTAAAAAATTGTAAAAAATAGAATAAAATATAAATAATGAACAAAAGGTTATAAATAATAAACTAAAAATTGGATAAAAAAAAAAAAAAAAAAAAAAAAAAAAAAAAAAAAAAAATTCGATAAAAAATTTGATTAAAAAATTCGATTAAAAAATTCGATTAAAAAAAAAAAAAAAAAAAAAAAAAAATTATAAAGAAAGGGGGGGGGGGGAAGTATCATTGTGAGTGTTGAGTGGCTGTGAATGGGAGATTGTAGTGTTTATAGTATAGTGTTAATGTCTAATTCCTCGTTGAGTCCGCCTGGGGACAATGTATCTAATGTAAATATCCAATAAGTTTCTTGTGAACAGAGTTTTTTGAAACGATCAGACTCAGAGAGATTGTTGTGTATGGATTCTAAGACCCATACTTGTAGGCCATCAGTGGATTTTTGGTGATATTCAAGGAAGTGGCGGGGGACGCTATGTTTGTCTTTACCATCTTCAATAAGACGTCTGTGCTCGCCAAACCTGGCGCGGAGGGGTCTGATGGTTCGTCCCACATATAGGAGGCCGCAAGGGCAGGATATACAATAGATCACATGATCAGTGGAGCAGTTGTAAAATTCTTTGAATGAATAGGTTTTTCCTTTTGTGGTGAAGTTTTTTTGTCCGTGTTTAACGAATTGGCAAGTTTTGCATAGCGCTTTGTTGCATCTATACATGCCGACAATGGGTATGAGGCAGATTGTGTTGAGTGTGTTGGTGGGTGGGTTGTATTTGCTGGGGGCAATCTTGTTTTTAAGGTTGATGGCTTTGCGGTAGGTGTATTTTGGTTTTTTATCTAAGATGTCTATTAAATGTGGATCCTGTAGTAGTATCGGCCAATGTCTATTGATGATAGACTCCATTTTGTGAAAGTTGTTGTGGAATTTGGTTATAAATCTGACCTGGTTGGGAGGCTCTGAGTTATTGTGTGTTTGGGGTCTACCCTTGTGGTAGAAGGAGTGGGCCTCATCTACTAGCTTGTGTGGGTAACCTTTGTCTAGGAATTTCTTTATTAGAATGTCACTCTGGAGATTGTAATCTGAATCTGTGGTGCAGTTTTGTCTGAGACGACAGAATTGTCCTTTAGGTATATTTTGGATCCATTTGGGGTGGTGGCAGCTGTTGAAGTGGAGGTATGAGTTGCCAGATACGGGTTTGAAGTGGTTTTTTGTTAATATTTGGAGATTGTCATGGTATAATTCGAGATCTAGGAATACAAGAGTATGTTTGTGGTGAGTGGAGGTGAAGGACAGTCCAAAAGGATTTGAATTGCAATGGGTTACGAACTGGTCTACGTGTGATATTGGTCCATCCCAGATGACGATAATGTCATCTATGTAACGGCCGTAAAAGATGATGTGGGCGGCAAAGGGATTGTTGTGCCATATGTGTTTGTCCTCCCAGAAACTCATAGTCAAGTTGGCATATGAGGGTGCAAAGTTGGCTCCCATGGCTGTACCTTGAGTTTGTAAGTAGAAATCGTGGTTGAATGTGAAGTAATTGTGTTTGAGGCAAAATGAGGTGGCGTCTACTATAAAGGAAGATTGTTTGGGGTTGAGTGATGGATCCAAGGATAGATAATGCTGGATGGCGGTGATGCCTACATCATGGGGTATCGAGGTGTATAGGGAGCAGACATCTAACGAGACCCAACAATAGTCGGGTTCCCAGGAGTATGTTTGGAGTAATTCTAGCAAGTGTCCGCTGTCCCGGATATATGAGTGTTGAGCCTGTGCAAGGGGTTGTAGGAAGTGGTCGATATATTGGGAGAAACCGCTGGTAATGCTCCCTGTGGCCGCTACGATTGGTCTTCCTGGTGGATTATTTGGATTTTTGTGTACTTTGGGGAGAAAGTAAAAATACGGGGTGTTGTAGAAGTCTTTAGATAGAAAAGAGGCTTCCTGCTTGGTGATGACACCATCAAGTAAGGCTGTGTTCGTTAGTAGTAGTGCGTCCTGTTTGAATTCGGGTAGTGGGTCTTTAGTTAATTTGGTATACGTGGATGTGTCTGAGAGGAGTCTGAGGGCTTCGTCTATGTAGTCAGTGGTATTAAGAAGTACAATGCCGCCGCCTTTATCGGCGGGCTTGATAATAATGTCCTTATTGTTTGATAAAGTGGTAATGGATTTTTTTACAGTGTTTGGTAGATTAGAGGCGGAATGGTGCTGGTTGGGATTGCACAATTTGATGAATTCCGAGTAGACTACTCTATAAAAACTTTCCAGGTAGGGGCCCTTAGAATGTGTGGGATTGAATACTGATTTGGGTCTGAGCGTAGTGTGTGCCACAGGTGGGGGGTATAAAAGTTGTGAAGTGAGTGTAAAATCTAAAGGTGGGCCATCATCAGGGTGAGACTCAGCAAATAATTGTTCTAATATGTCTAAGGCGTCTGAGTCAGATGGGGTTGAGGGGTTGATATTGTCTGTGTCAGGTGAAATGGCTGTAGGCTGAGTTTTTTTGGATTGAATGTGAAAGAATCTTTTTAAGGTGAGATTGCGTATAAATTTATTCAGGTCTTTGAATAGTGTGAATAAGTTGGGTGGGGAAGTTGGGGCAAAGTTTAGACCGTGATTGAGCAGAGAGATTTCAGTTTGTGATAGTTGATGGTTGGATAAGTTGAAGATTTTTACAGTTTGCGGTGTTTGTGTTTGGTGTGTGTTGCGGTGTTTATTTCGTCCCCCCCTACAGCCTCTGTGTGTTTTCTTTTTCCGTGGGGGGGATTTTGACCTAAAAAAGACGGTGAGGTGTTGGTGGGGGAGTGGTGAGCAGAAATGAGAGTGGGGTTAAGATGATTGTTCGAAATCGGAAGGCCAAGGGTGATGACAGTATGGGCATCGGTGGATGGGGATATGGGTTGAGGGGTGTTTGTGTGGGTGATGGGAATCTGAGTGCCATTAGGTGTGGTGTCACCAGTTATGGGTATAGGGGTGGTGATGGTCTGAGGTATATTTATAGGGTTTTTTTGTTGTTGGTTTGTGGAAGTGTTATTGGGAGGTGTTTTAGTGTTGGGGCGAGACTTGGGTGTGTCTTTATTGTGCAAGCTTTTGTGGTTGAAGTGATTGGTGTGTTGTGTGGGATATGATTTGGTGAATCGTGTTTGAATGAGAGGGGGGATGGGTTGTCGTGGTGTGGTATGTTGTTGTGGTGTTCTAGATGTGCGGGGGAGGACTAAATCCATGAGGGCGGGGATGCTGTGATTTTTCCAAGTGAAAACTCTATTGTGGTTATAGTCATCTAGATCTCTTTTAAATTTGGCAATTTTGTTTGATACTATGAGGTTCTCTCTAGACAGCGGACACAAATTACCCACACAGTGGCTAAAAACTCTAAAAAAGAACACCAAACATCAAGAGAACCTCATAGTATCAAACAAAATTGCCAAATTTAAAAGAGATCTAGATGACTATAACCACAATAGAGTTTTCACTTGGAAAAATCACAGCATCCCCGCCCTCATGGATTTAGTCCTCCCCCGCACATCTAGAACACCACAACAACATACCACACCACGACAACCCATCCCCCCTCTCATTCAAACACGATTCACCAAATCATATCCCACACAACACACCAATCACTTCAACCACAAAAGCTTGCACAATAAAGACACACCCAAGTCTCGCCCCAACACTAAAACACCTCCCAATAACACTTCCACAAACCAACAACAAAAAAACCCTATAAATATACCTCAGACCATCACCACCCCTATACCCATAACTGGTGACACCACACCTAATGGCACTCAGATTCCCATCACCCACACAAACACCCCTCAACCCATATCCCCATCCACCGATGCCCATACTGTCATCACCCTTGGCCTTCCGATTTCGAACAATCATCTTAACCCCACTCTCATTTCTGCTCACCACTCCCCCACCAACACCTCACCGTCTTTTTTAGGTCAAAATCCCCCCCACGGAAAAAGAAAACACACAGAGGCTGTAGGGGGGGACGAAATAAACACCGCAACACACACCAAACACAAACACCGCAAACTGTAAAAATCTTCAACTTATCCAACCATCAACTATCACAAACTGAAATCTCTCTGCTCAATCACGGTCTAAACTTTGCCCCAACTTCCCCACCCAACTTATTCACACTATTCAAAGACCTGAATAAATTTATACGCAATCTCACCTTAAAAAGATTCTTTCACATTCAATCCAAAAAAACTCAGCCTACAGCCATTTCACCTGACACAGACAATATCAACCCCTCAACCCCATCTGACTCAGACGCCTTAGACATATTAGAACAATTATTTGCTGAGTCTCACCCTGATGATGGCCCACCTTTAGATTTTACACTCACTTCACAACTTTTATACCCCCCACCTGTGGCACACACTACGCTCAGACCCAAATCAGTATTCAATCCCACACATTCTAAGGGCCCCTACCTGGAAAGTTTTTATAGAGTAGTCTACTCGGAATTCATCAAATTGTGCAATCCCAACCAGCACCATTCCGCCTCTAATCTACCAAACACTGTAAAAAAATCCATTACCACTTTATCAAACAATAAGGACATTATTATCAAGCCCGCCGATAAAGGCGGCGGCATTGTACTTCTTAATACCACTGACTACATAGACGAAGCCCTCAGACTCCTCTCAGACACATCCACGTATACCAAATTAACTAAAGACCCACTACCCGAATTCAAACAGGACGCACTACTACTAACGAACACAGCCTTACTTGATGGTGTCATCACCAAGCAGGAAGCCTCTTTTCTATCTAAAGACTTCTACAACACCCCGTATTTTTACTTTCTCCCCAAAGTACACAAAAATCCAAATAATCCACCAGGAAGACCAATCGTAGCGGCCACAGGGAGCATTACCAGCGGTTTCTCCCAATATATCGACCACTTCCTACAACCCCTTGCACAGGCTCAACACTCATATATCCGGGACAGCGGACACTTGCTAGAATTACTCCAAACATACTCCTGGGAACCCGACTATTGTTGGGTCTCGTTAGATGTCTGCTCCCTATACACCTCGATACCCCATGATGTAGGCATCACCGCCATCCAGCATTATCTATCCTTGGATCCATCACTCAACCCCAAACAATCTTCCTTTATAGTAGACGCCACCTCATTTTGCCTCAAACACAATTACTTCACATTCAACCACGATTTCTACTTACAAACTCAAGGTACAGCCATGGGAGCCAACTTTGCACCCTCATATGCCAACTTGACTATGAGTTTCTGGGAGGACAAACACATATGGCACAACAATCCCTTTGCCGCCCACATCATCTTTTACGGCCGTTACATAGATGACATTATCGTCATCTGGGATGGACCAATATCACACGTAGACCAGTTCGTAACCCATTGCAATTCAAATCCTTTTGGACTGTCCTTCACCTCCACTCACCACAAACATACTCTTGTATTCCTAGATCTCGAATTATACCATGACAATCTCCAAATATTAACAAAAAACCACTTCAAACCCGTATCTGGCAACTCATACCTCCACTTCAACAGCTGCCACCACCCCAAATGGATCCAAAATATACCTAAAGGACAATTCTGTCGTCTCAGACAAAACTGCACCACAGATTCAGATTACAATCTCCAGAGTGACATTCTAATAAAGAAATTCCTAGACAAAGGTTACCCACACAAGCTAGTAGATGAGGCCCACTCCTTCTACCACAAGGGTAGACCCCAAACACACAATAACTCAGAGCCTCCCAACCAGGTCAGATTTATAACCAAATTCCACAACAACTTTCACAAAATGGAGTCTATCATCAATAGACATTGGCCGATACTACTACAGGATCCACATTTAATAGACATCTTAGATAAAAAACCAAAATACACCTACCGCAAAGCCATCAACCTTAAAAACAAGATTGCCCCCAGCAAATACAACCCACCCACCAACACACTCAACACAATCTGCCTCATACCCATTGTCGGCATGTATAGATGCAACAAAGCGCTATGCAAAACTTGCCAATTCGTTAAACACGGACAAAAAAACTTCACCACAAAAGGAAAAACCTATTCATTCAAAGAATTTTACAACTGCTCCACTGATCATGTGATCTATTGTATATCCTGCCCTTGCGGCCTCCTATATGTGGGACGAACCATCAGACCCCTCCGCGCCAGGTTTGGCGAGCACAGACGTCTTATTGAAGATGGTAAAGACAAACATAGCGTCCCCCGCCACTTCCTTGAATATCACCAAAAATCCACTGATGGCCTACAAGTATGGGTCTTAGAATCCATACACAACAATCTCTCTGAGTCTGATCGTTTCAAAAAACTCTGTTCACAAGAAACTTATTGGATATTTACATTAGATACATTGTCCCCAGGCGGACTCAACGAGGAATTAGACATTAACACTATACTATAAACACTACAATCTCCCATTCACAGCCACTCAACACTCACAATGATACTTCCCCCCCCCCCCTTTCTTTATAATTTTTTTTTTTTTTTTTTTTTTTTTTTTTTTTAATCGAATTTTTTAATCGAATTTTTTAATCAAATTTTTTATCGAATTTTTTTTTTTTTTTTTTATCCAATTTTTAGTTTATTATTTATAACCTTTTGTTCATTATTTATATTTTATTCTATTTTTTACAATTTTTTACAATGTAATTTACTTTTTATAATGTCATCTGCATGTATTATTACCAATATGTTTATCATCTTGCAATCATGCTGTATCATCTTGCAATCATGCTGTATTACCACTAAATATCTGCTCACTACTGTTACATAATTGATGTGCCAGTGCTGCAAGGTGAACATTTTACCCCACTAATCTCCCAGAACATAATTTTTTTTTTTTTTTTTTTTTTTTTCTTTCGTCTTCCGTTTTCTTATTTATTACATCCTCTCTTTTTTCCATTTGGTTTCTTTTTACCCCCCAGTTAACATCCATGACTTTACACTATTCACCTGACAGCAATGGTCAATCACTGGTTAATTGGTTAATTGATCAATTAGACTCACGTTCCCTATATATTCACCCCTGTTCATCCACTTCCCCCTGCTTGAAAAAGGAGTGCACTTCCGCCTTCCACGGCCAGTGCATGCTCCGAAACGCGTCGCAGTGCACCCTGGGATCTGACGTCATCACGGCCACGCCGCCGCTACGTTCCAGCGTGCGTTCCATCCGGCTTTGAGGGAGGACGTGCATGAAGGCTGGCCTCACCACTGTTCCCCCTCCAGCCACCACGCTGTTCCAGCCGAGAGCTGACCTCCCCACATCGCAGAGAGATGACGGCTCTTCACCCGGGTTACCACCCCACCGTTAACTATTGTTAACCACGGTTTTTATGCTTATGATTACTTCACACATGTGAGTGTTTCTACATTTAGACTTGAATTAAAAGACTTATTGCACTTAGAGGCGCTTCTCTCCTTTTTCTCATCTACAGAAGTTGCTACAGCTTATTTGGAAGCCTTGCCCTCAGTGCCACACGGAATCCTACGCTCTTCATACAGTAGCCACTAATACCACCATCACCCATACTACCATTTCCCAGGACTTTGCAGTGTTTGCGCTGTTACAACCCTTCCTCATTTTTTCTGTTTTGACATCTTTGTCTGGGAGAGACCTTGCTGATGTAGTATAACTACCTTGTATCTTTTGCTGTTTTCAACCTTGCCATGGAGTGTGACCTAGACATGCGTGGTATGTATCATTTCAAATCGAAATTTAGACAATTTCTCGTTATCCAGAGATTCCGAAGTATTCGAATTTCTGAATTACAATAGTAACAAATTTAAACAAATGTAAAATAATGAAACTATATTATGTTAGAAATTTAAATCGAATTCAAAAACTAAATCAAATTCGAAAGCAAGAATAGAATAAGAGAGAGTAGAAAATAAAGGAATATAAGAGAAAAGATTAGAGTAGAACAGAACAGAATAGGAAATAAAATAATATAACAGAAAATAAAGGAATAGAATAGAAAAAATAGAATAGAAAAGAATAGAATAGCAAAAACAATAAAATAGAATAGAAAGAATATAACCATATTTTGAAATTCAAATAGAGTATAGTATTATAGTATTAGAATAGAATAGATTAGAATAGAATAGAAAAGAATGGAATAGAAAAGGATAGCAAAAACAATAGAATAGAATAAAATAGGATATAACCTTCTTCTGAATTCGAATTTTGAATAAATAAAGAATTGAATATAAAAGAATAGAAATAAAATAGAATAGAATGGAATAGAATAGAACAAATACCCAATAGAATAGATAGAATATAACGTCTTCCAAAATTCAAATTTCAAGTAGAAGAAATTTGAATAGAATAGAAAAGAACAGAATAAAATAGAACAGAAAAGAATAGAAAAAAAATTATAAAATAAAATAGACTATAACCGTTATCCAAAATTTGAATATCAAATAGAATAAATTTGATTTCAAATAGCATAGATTAGGATAGAATAGAAAAGGATATTATAGAAAAGAATAGAATAGAATAGAATATAAAAGCATAGAATAGCAAAGAATAGAATAGAAAAAAAATAGAATAAAATAGAATATAACCGTTTTCTAAAATTTGAATTTTAAATAGAATAAATTTGAATAGAAGAGAAGAAAACAGAAAAAATAGAATAGAAAAAACAATAGACTAGATAAGAATAGAATAAAATAGAAAGAATATAACCCTCTTCCAAAACTCTAATTTCAAATAGAATAGATTAGAATAGAAAAGAATAGAACAGAATAGAATAGGAAAAACAGAATAGAATAGAAAAAAAATAGAAAGAATATAACTGTCTTCCGAAATTCGAATAGAATAAAATCACTCAGTTTCGATGGCTGCACAAAAAAGAAATGCTGCGTCCCACTAATGGTGTGAAATTCAAAAGAAAATATTTAGTTATGATTTTCTGAATTAGTAGCAGAGTTTGGCTGTCTGAGATCTCCGGGAAACCCCTAAAATAAGTCTGAGATCTCGAGGAACCCCTGAAATAAGTCTGAGATCTCAGGAAAATCCCTGAAATAAGTCTGAGATCTTGGGGAACCTCCTGAAATAAGTCTGAGATCTCGGGGGAACCCCTGAAATAAGTCTGAGATCTCAGGAAAACCCCTGAAATAACTCTGAGATCTCGGGGAACCTCCTGAAATAAGTCTGAGATCTCGGGGAACCTCCTGAAATAAGTCTGAGATCTCGGGGGAACCTCCTGAAATAAGTCTGAGATCTCGGGAAAACCCCTGAAATAAGTCTGAGATCTCGGGAAAACCCCTGAAATAAGTCTGAGATCTCGGGGAAACCCCTGAAATAAGTCTGAGATTTCGGGGAAACCCCTGAAATAAGTCTGAGATCTCGGGGGAACCCCTGAAATAAGTCTGAGATCTCAGGAAAACCCCTGAAATAACTCTGAGATCTCGGGGAACCTCCTGAAATAAGTCTGAGATCTCGGGGGAACCTCCTGAAATAAGTCTGAGATCTCGGGAAAACCCCTGAAATAAGTCTGAGATCTCGGGGAAACCCCTGAAATAAGTCTGAGATTTCGGGGAAACCCCTGAAATAAGTCTGAGATCTCGGGGAAACCCCTAAAATAAGTCTGAGATCTCGGGGAAACCCCTAAAATAAGTCTGAGATCTCGGGGAACCCCTGAAATAAGTCTGAGATCTCGGGGAAACCCCTGAAATAAGTCTGAGATCTCGGGGAACCCCTGAAATAAGTCTGAGATCTCGGGAAAACCCCTGAAATAAGTCTGAGATCTCTGGAAAACCCCTGAAATAAGTCTGAGATCTCGAGGAAACCCCTGAAATAAGTTTGAGATCTCGGGGAACCCCTGAAATAAGTCTGAGATCTCAGGGAACCCCTGAAATAAGTCTGAGATCTCAGGGAACCCCTGAAATAAGTCTGAGATCTCGGGGAAACCCCTGAAATAAGTCTGAGATCTCAGGGAAACCCCTGAAATAAGTCTGAGATCTCAGGAAACCCCTGAAATAAGTCTGAGATTTCGGGGAACCCCTGAAATAAGTCTGAGATCTCGGGAAACCCCTGAAATAAGTCTGAGATCTCGGGGAACCCCTGAAATAAGTCTGAGATCTCGGGAAAACCCCTGAAATAAGTCTGAGATCTCTAAGAAACCCCTGAAATAAGTCTGAGATCTCTGGGAAACCCCTGAAATAAGTCTGAGATCTCGGGGAACCCTAAAATAAGTGTGAGATCTCGGGGAACCCCTGAAATAAGTCTGAGATCTCGGGGAACCCCTGAAATAAGTCTGAGATCTCGGGGGAACCCCTGAAATAAGTCTGAGATCTCTGGGAAACCCCTGAAATAAGTCTGAGATCTCGGGGAAAACCCTGAAATAAGTGTGAGATCTCGGGGAACCCCTGAAATAAGTCTGAGATCTCGGGGAACCCCTGAAATAAGTCTGAGATCTCAGGGGAACCCCTGAAATAAGTCTGAGATCTCGGGGAAACCCCTGAAATAAGTGTGAGATCTCGGGGAAAACCCTGAAATAAGTGTGAGATCTCGGGGAACCCCTGAAATAAGTCTAAGATCTCGGGGAACCCCTGAAATAAGTCTGAGATCTCGGGGAAACCCCTGAAATAAGTCTGAGTGAGATCTCGGGGAACCCCTGAAATAAGTCTGAGATCTCGGGAAAACCCCTGAAATAAGTCTGAGATCTTGGGGAACCATTGAAATAAGTCTGAGACCTCGGGGAACCCTGAAATAAGTCTGAGATCTTGAGGAACCCCCTGAAATAAGTCTGAGATCTCGGGGAACCCTTGAAATAAGTCTGAGATCTCAGGGAACCCCTGAAATAAGTTTCAACTCTCGGGGAAACCCCTGAAATAAGTCTGAGATCTCAGGGAACCCCTGAAATAAGTCTGAGATCTCGGGGAAACCCCTGAAATAAGTCTGAGATTTCGGGGAAACCCCTGAAATAAGTCTGAGATCTCGGGGAAACCCCTAAAATAAGTCTGAGATCTCGGGGAAACCCCTAAAATAAGTCTGAGATCTCGGGGAACCCCTGAAATAAGTCTGAGATCTCGGGGAAACCCCTGAAATAAGTCTGAGATCTCGGGGAACCCCTGAAATAAGTCTGAGATCTCGGGAAAACCCCTGAAATAAGTCTGAGATCTCTGGAAAACCCCTGAAATAAGTCTGAGATCTCGAGGAAACCCCTGAAATAAGTTTGAGATCTCGGGGAACCCCTGAAATAAGTCTGAGATCTCAGGGAACCCCTGAAATAAGTCTGAGATCTCAGGGAACCCCTGAAATAAGTCTGAGATCTCGGGGAAACCCCTGAAATAAGTCTGAGATCTCGGGAAACCCCTGAAATAAGTCTGAGATCTCAGGAAACCCCTGAAATAAGTCTGAGATTTCGGGGAACCCCTGAAATAAGTCTGAGATCTCGGGAAACCCCTGAAATAAGTCTGAGATCTCGGGGAACCCCTGAAATAAGTCTGAGATCTCGGGAAAACCCCTGAAATAAGTCTGAGATCTCTAAGAAACCCCTGAAATAAGTCTGAGATCTCAGGGAAACCCCTGAAATAAGTCTGAGATCTCGGGGAACCCTAAAATAAGTGTGAGATCTCGGGGAACCCCTGAAATAAGTCTGAGATCTCGGGGAACCCCTGAAATAAGTCTGAGATCTCGGGGGAACCCCTGAAATAAGTGTGAGATCTCGGGGAAACCCCTGAAATAAGTCTGAGATCTCTGGGAAACCCCTGAAATAAGTCTGAGATCTCGGGGAAAACCCTGAAATAAGTGTGAGATCTCGGGGAACCCCTGAAATAAGTCTGAGATCTCGGGGAACCCCTGAAATAAGTCTGAGATCTCAGGGGAACCCCTGAAATAAGTCTGAGATCTCGGGGAAACCCCTGAAATAAGTCTGAGATCTCTGGGAAACTCCTGAAATAAGTGTGAGATCTCGGGGAAAACCCTGAAATAAGTGTGAGATCTCGGGGAACCCCTGAAATAAGTCTAAGATCTCGGGGAACCCCTGAAATAAGTCTGAGATCTCGGGGAAACCCCTGAAATAAGTCTGAGTGAGATCTCGGGGAACCCCTGAAATAAGTCTGAGATCTCGGGAAAACCCCTGAAATAAGTCTGAGATCTCGGGGAACCCCTGAAATAAGTCTGAGATCTCGGGGAACCCCTGAAATAAGTCTGAGATCTCGGGAAAACCCCTGAAATAAGTCTGAGATCTTGGGGAACCATTGAAATAAGTCTGAGACCTCGGGGAACCCTGAAATAAGTCTGAGATCTTGAGGAACCCCCTGAAATAAGTCTGAGATCTCGGGGAACCCTTGAAATAAGTCTGAGATCTCAGGGAACCCCTGAAATAAGTTTTAACTCTCGGGGAAACCCATGAAATAAGTCTGAGATCTCAGGGAACCCCTGAAATAAGTCTGAGATCTCAGGGAACCCCTGAAATAAGTCTGAGATCTCAGGGAACCCCTGAAATAAGTCTGAGAACTCGGGGAAACCCCTGAAATAAGTCTGAGATCTCGGGGAACCCCTGAAATAAGTCTGAGATCTCAAGAAAACCCCTGAAATAAGTCTGAGATCTCGGGGAACCCCTGAAATAAGTCTGAGATCTCGGGAAAACCCCTGAAATAAGTCTGAGATCTTGGGGAACCATTGAAATAAGTCTGAGATCTTGGGAACCCCCTGAAATAAGTCTGAGATCTTGGGGAACCCTTGAAATAAGTCTGAGATCTCAGGGAACCCCTGAAATAAGTCTTAACTCTCGGGGAAACCCCTGAAATAAGTCTGAGATCTCGGGAAAACCCCTGAAATAAGTCTGAGATCTCAGGGAAACCCCTGAAATAAGTCTGAGATCTCGGGAAAACCCCTGAAATAAGTCTGAGATCTCGGGGAACCCTGAAATAAGTCTGAGATCTCGGGGAACCCCTGAAATAAGTCTGAGATCTCGGGGAACCCTGAAATAAGTCTGAGATCTCGGGGAACCCCTGAAATAAGTCTGAGATCTCGGGGAACCCTAAAATAAGTGTGAGATCTCGGGGAACCCTTGAAATAAGTCTGAGATCTCAGGGAACCCCTGAAATAAGTCTTAACTCTCGGGGAAACCCCTGAAATAAGTCTGAGATCTTGGGAAAACCCCTGAAATAAGTCTGAGATCTCAGGGAAACCCCTGAAATAAGTCTGAGATCTCGGGAAAACCCCTGAAATAAGTCTGAGATCTCGGGGAACCCTGAAATAAGTCTGAGATCTCGGGGAACCCCTGAAATAAGTCTGAGATCTCGGGAAAACCCCTGAAATAAGTCTGAGATCTTGGGGAACCCCTGAAATAAGTCTGAGATCTCGGGGAACCCCTGAGATAAGTCTGAGATCTTGGGAAACCCCTGAAATAAGTCTGAGATCTCGGGAAACCCCTGAAATAAATTTCGTGTGTACAGTTCGCAGAGCATTGACGCAATCAGTGAGCTGTAGATATAACAACAATTGTGCTTCGAGGATTACACAATAGAATACATAATACAACTTATGCAGGCCATTGACGGGTCAAAAATCAGCCAATTTTTCTGCCGAAAAAAAAATTGGACGATTTTCGCACCGTTAGTGGGTTAATTGGTCGTCTGTTTTTCGGGATTTTGGCACTTTTTTTCACGGCAATGATGGGCAAATCGGCCGATATTTTTACCGATAAAAAATCTGCGCATGACCTGCAAGAAGAAAAAGAAGAAGAAGAAAAAGAATTCCAGTCCGCCATTATATTTTATATCAAAAGTATTGCGGTTGCAACAATGTATCCATTTGTATCCGAATAGAAACATCTGTATCCAAAATGGATACAAATGGATACATTGTTGCAACCTCAATACTTTTTCATGTCAAATATAATAGCGGAGCTCTCTGCAGGGACAGAAGTAATTAAATGCCGGCCGTAGACGGGGCGAAAATCGGTCGATTTTTTTTCCCGTTGGTGGTAACGTCGGCCTATTGAACGACCGATTTTTCATTTTTTTTTTTTAAATGGACGGTTTTCGACCCGTCTATGGCCTGTATTACAGTACCTCCCTAATGTGAAAATTGTGCTAATTTTTTTTTTCTGCACAGATGATCAATTCTGGGTCAAATGTGAGATAAGCATTGTACAGGAAATCAGCAGGGCAGAGCACAGGCTACAATAGAATGCATTGCATGCAGTTACAGAGCGGCCCTATTGAACTCAATGGGTGTGGCTTGTCAAACTCTGTAGCCCAAGTTAAAAATGCCATCAATGCCATGGTATGTGAACAGCCCTGTCCAACTGTTATTTTACAGTTCAGGTGGACAGCCTGGAGGGGGGGCAGTAAAACTGTGTCTCAGCCACCCGTTTTTACCAACCCTGAACACCCATCTATTTCATGAGCAGTTGTACCTATTATACCTAATGCTAGATGTTTTTCTATATGTTTACTGACCTTCCCAGGCCCAAAATGAATATTGAGCAACATTAACCCCCTGCCGATCATGCTATAGCCGAATGACAGTTACAACACGATCATCTAGTTCTGGGAGGGCATCTATTGACGTCCTCCCCCGCACGCCCACTGTGACGCGCACCCGGTGCTCTCTGTGATCGGTGTGTCCTTTGAACACAGCTGATCACAAATTGCGGTAAAGGGCCAATCACAGCTGATCACGCTTGTCAGTTATTGACAGTACCTTCCTGACACTGTCACAGCATGAAGAAAGTACCGCCGATAACTGGCAAGTGTGAAAGGGGACATCTACACTGATATTCAGGGTACTGAACAGCTCCGACAGTGTCCATCAGTGCTGCCAATCAGTGCCCATCAGTGCTGCCAGTCAGTGCCACCTATCATTGCCGCCTTGCATTGCATTTCAGTGCTGCTTATTAGTGCACATCAGTGCCACCTATCAGCACCCATCATTATTGTCTACCAATGCCCATCAGTGCCGCATATAAGTGCAGCCTCATCAGTGCCTCCTCATCAGTGCCCACCAGTGTGGCTTTATCAGTGCCCATCAGTGCTGCTAGTCAGTGCCCATCAGTGCTGCCAGTCAGTGCCACCTATCATTGCTGCCTAGCACTGCCCTTCAGTGATGCTTATTAGTGCACATCAGTGCCACCTATCAGTGTCCATCATTATTGTCTACCAGTGACAATCAGTGCCGCATATAAGTGAAGCCACATCAGTGCCTCCTCATCAGTGCCCACCAGTGTCGCTTCATCAGTGCCCATCAGTGCTGCCAGTCAGTGCCACCTATCATTGCTGCCTAGCATTGCCCTTCAGTGCTGCTTATTATTGCACATCAGTGCCACCTATCAGCGCCCATCATTATTGTCTACCAGTGCCCATCAGTGCCACATATAAGTGCAGCCTCATCAGTGCCCACCAGTGTCGCTTCATCAGTGCCAATCAGTGCTTCCTATCAGTGCCCATTAATGCAGCCTCTTCAGCGCACATCAGTGAAGGAGAAAAATTACCTGTCTGCAAAATTTTATAATAGGGACAAAGAAAAACATTTTTTTTTCTGCATTTTTGTTTTTTTTTGTCTGTTTAGCAAAGAATAAGACCCCCAGTGATGATTAAATACCACCAAGAGAAAGCTCTATTTGTGTGAAAAAACTGATAAAAATTTCATATGGGTACAGTGTTGCATGACCGCGCAATTGTCATGCAAAGTGCGACAGCGCCGAAAGCTGAAAATTGGCCTGGACAGGAAGGGGGTGAAAGTGCCCCGTAGGCAAGTGGTTAAGTCTGGCCCTCCATAACAGTCGCAGTTTCTCAAGGGGCCCCTTTATTGCCCACCCCTAATTTAAAGGGATATATTTGTTTTGCTCTTAGGGTCCTAAGAGAGGATTTCCTCCCACTTCCGGAATATTCCCAACTCCATTCACTAAAGTGGGAAATGGCTAGAGCCTGAGGGCCGGTTCACACCAGATGCATTTCGGATGTGTTTTCTGTATGCACGTTTTTGACACATTCCGGTGAGTTTTTATGCGTTTTTGGCACGTGCCGGTGAATTTTTGATGTATTCCAGTTAATCTTTTCCCTTCTCTTTTTCTAAAATTTAACCAGTTCTGTGCCGCACTAAAGCAGAAATACTGCTGCAGGGCGGCACGGGTGTGCAAAATCACGTATATATGTGATTTTGCAGTTCCAGGTAGGGGGCGCACACGTGGCCTACCAGTGCCGCCATTCTCGGCCTCGGCTGTCAATCAGCGGGTCCCGGCCGGTGATTACTCGCTGGCACCTGGTGATTGCCGAGTATTACCGATGGGGGAGAGACCTGTATGTAAACAATACAGATCTCTCCGCTGTCAGCTCCTGCACACTGCTCTGTATGGCTTTGCATAGTAGTGTGCTCACAGTGAAACACACACCGTCCCCATAGTAAAGCAGCACACAGTTAACCCTTTGATCGCCCCAGATGTTAGCCCCTTCCTGCCCAGTGCCATTAATACAGTGTCAGTGCTTTTTATTAGCACTGATCACTGTATTGGTGTCCCTAAGGATGTCAGTGACACCAAGTCAGTTCCCCCCCAGTGTCAGAATGCCTGCTGCTGTCCTGCAGTCCCACTATAAAAGTCGCTGATCGCCGCCATTACTACTAAAAAAAAAATACAATTCCAGTATATATACCGCCATTAGTAAACGCTATAGCTTTCACGTAAACCAATTCATTTACATTTGGGATTTTCTTAGCAAAGACATGAAGCAGAATACAGTTTGGCCAAAATTTATGAAGAAATTAGATTTTTAACATTTTTTTTACTGGACATGTTTAATGGCAAAAAGTCAAAAATATTGTCAGTCTTTTTTCATTATTAGCGCACAAGATAAAAAACGCAGAGGTGATGAAAGCTCTATTTGGAGGGGAAAAAAGGAGAGAAATTTCATGTAGGTGCAACGTTGCATGACTGTACAACTGTCAGTCAAGGGCGGACTGACCATTTGGAAACTCGGGCGCTGCCCAAGGGCCCGGGGGTCAGTAGGGGGCAGCATGAGATGCCCCTGGTACCTTTTTCATAGGCTTTTTTGAGTGTGGGCAAGGACACAGGGGCCCCATGATTCCCTATTGCCCGGGGGCCCCATGAGTTGTCAGTCCGCCCCTGCTGTCAGTTAAAGTAATGCAGCACTTTGTCGCAAACAAATAGTCTGGTCAGGAAGGAGGGTAAATCCTCTGGAGGGCAAGTGGTTAAATAGGGACATGTGCGTTCCGGTGCATTTTTGATGCATTTTACCGCGTTCTAGTATAGTTCTCTGCGGGAAAAATGCAGCCTGTTCTACTTTTTTTTCTGCATCTGGAACGCACTGGAACTGCAAGCACTGATGTGAACTATGACATTGACAGCCATGTAACCTACTTTCTGTGCGTTTTGGATGCAGAAAAAAAAGCAACTGGAGTGTGAACTGGCCCTAAAGAAAAAAGGTTTAGGCTTTAGATATACTTCCAACTGATAATCACTCCTCGGGCCCCAATCTCATGGCTGTGGGTAGCCAACAGAAAAAAAGTGAACTTTTTTGGAACAGGTAGATATGTAGTGGTCTCTCTGCCCCCCTTGCCTAGTCATAGCTGGATCTCTCCAATCGGCAGGCAGCATGAGCTCAGCAGGGGGTGTTCTGTCTCTCCAATCTAAGCATTGAAAGTGTGATCTCTGTAACGTACAGTGGTGATGAGATAGCGATAACTCCAATCTTAGTTGAATAACACAGGCAGTGACTCGATAAGATGATCTCTTGTAGATCTTGTGAAGTTTATTCCATAAACTGAGAGAATCTTACAACAATGAACATCGGATAGGTCAAAAGATCATAATGTGTGGCTGTGGATCCGGAGGACTGGAATAGGACTTGGTCATTCATAGCTAAATGCTCATTTAATACGACCACACTGGAGGCAGCCTATAAGGTATTGTTTCGGTGGTATTGGGTTCCGGCTCGGTTGGCCCGGGCTAACCCTGCCTGTAGTGATCAATATTTTCGGGGTTGTGGCCATCGTGGAGATGTATTGCATATCTGGTGGTCATGCCCGAGACTGTTTCGTTTTTGGTCTCGTGTGTTTGGCCTCCTTTTCACCTTGTTCCATCTCTCCATACGACGGGATGCTCGGTATGCTTTGCTTCATTGCCCCATGCCGGGCCTCTTGGCTCACCAGCAGAAGTTGGCTTCTTATTTGTTTTAATCGGCCACTAGAACGATTGCTCAGGCCTGGAAGAGTCCGTTTGTCCCTCTTCAGGGGGTGCGGGATCGTATGACCACTATGATGCTCAACGAGCAGATGTCGAGTATCTGCAACGACTCCCACCGTAACGTTTTGAAAATATAGGAGCCGTGGTTGCAATATGCCTTTCCCACACTCCCCCCGGCTACCCTGGGGATGTAATGGCGTTCGATACTGGCGCTCTTGGACCCCTGCCTTTTGCCCCCCCCTTTTTTTTTTCCCCCTCTCTCTCTCTGTTTTTGGTGTGACTGGACAGCTGCCTTTAGTTGTTATAGTCAGTTGCATTAATGTTTTGTACCTTATGTGCCATTGATAGCCCCTGCGTGGGTGTACCTTTTGGCCTGTTGGCGTTAGAGCACTGTTTTCCTTTTATTTTGCTTTTTTTTTTTCTGTGCAATTGATAGCCCCTGTGTGGGCGAGTTTTATTGCCTCTGTTTTATAATGTTTAAAAATTAATAAAAACCATTGGAATATAAAAAAAAAAAAAAAAAAAAAAGATCATAATGTGATCTGCTGCATGACATGAGGCTTGAAGCTGAAATGCCTTACTGGGAAAAGGGGTGGGGCTATCTATATAGCATGAACTAAACCAGAGGAAAGGGAGGAGCAGAGACAACATACAAAGAACACTTAAAGGCATATGACAGTCATGTGAGAGATGACAGAGGGTGTGTAAGAACTCTATAGAAAGACCTCTGCTTCCACACAGAGATTAAGCCCGGGTTCACATATATGTGGTGCTGTATATCGCATGTGATTTGCACAGGAACCGCACTGCATTCCTGTGCAAATTACATGCGATTTGTGTGACATTTTGTATGACTCTAACCGCACCGCACCTGCACCAAAAACATGCAGGACCCTTTTTTGGGTCCACACTAGAATTGGATCGCATGGGTATTCACACCCATGTGATTCGATTCTGCACATTGCACCGTGTTTTGCGAACCGATTTTGGGGTGTTGTTAACTTAACATACACACCCACGTCGGTTCGAATGAACGGGGTGCGATTCTGATGCGGTGCGGAATTCTCACAGAAAACACTACAAATTCCGCCCCGCATCAGTGTGAACCAGGACTAAGGGTCCTTCTCTGCTGCATGCTGGCAGGGGACAGGCTTTTCTACTCTGTGGCTGTGGCTGCTTTCTACAGAAAACAAGCTACAACACGTTTTGACGCACCCGGAATGTATTTAGAGAATTTAAAGTAAAAGTTCAGTTTGGTTTTAATAAATAGTCATTGACCACGCTGGGCCCAGGTCGTTTGCAACTTATTTTTGCGACTCCAGACATGCACACACCCGCATGCGCTCAGTCACTGTCAATCACGTTTCTGAATCACAGAACCGAGCATATCTCCTCAGCACCGTGCGCCTGTAAACAGGAAACGCTGAACCGTTTAATAGGATATAGATTTTCCTGATCAAAACAAACACATCGCTTACACTTCAGTTCATCGCTCTCTCTCCCTCTCACGCCCGCGCAAACGCCTCATTTAACACGAAACGTACATACAGTATTCTAATGGTGGAGCATATGACTCTGGGAATAGCTAGTCTTTACCTTTTATCCCATAGAACATTGCCGCCGTGTCATTACAGCTTCAGATGATGATTTGTCTAAATAAACGCACACCAGGCTAAACAATAATACATTCTGTATATGGCGAAACGATAACACATCCATTACTGATGCCGTAGTAAATACCGCCATTAGCCGACGCATTTTCTGCTCAGGTACACAGCAAGCAGTCATGGAAGTGGTGATTGCTGTGTGCGATGGGGGCTCCAGAGTACAGTCATTACAGGGCCCTCCTATTTCAAACCTTTGAGGAACTGTATTATATTTTCGGGGGGTCCGCATGTTGCGTCAAGGGCATTTTTTCACCGGGAACTTGGGGGAACGCAGTTTCGGCACCTTCAGCACTGGATGTATGTAATGGCAAGGGGTGCTGGGGTGTGCTGGAAGATCTGTTGATGCCGGCTGCTGGGGAAGCTATTGTCACTGGAGGGGATCTATTTTTGCATGGCATTCTATTGTTGCTGGGGAGGTCTATTGTTGCTGGTGGGAGATCCATTGTTGCTGGGGGGGGTCAATTGCTGCGGAAGTGATCTACTGTTAAAGAGGGTCTACTGTTGCTGGTCTCTGGAGAGTCAATTGATGCTGGCTGCTGGGGGATCTGTTGTTGTTAGGGTGGTATTTTGTTGCAGGGGTCCATTAATCTATTGTTGGTGGGGGGGGGTCTATTGCTGCTGGCTGCTGGAGATCTATTTTACTGCTTTTCTTGTTATCATTAACAAATTCCATACAAATTACTTACCACCGCAAAATGATACTTGGTTTTGTATTCTCTCAAAGGAGAGGTACTGGGAGGTGGGTAGGGGGTAGAACCAAGGGACCGTGCTCGGAGGTGGGTAGGGGGTGGAATCAAGGGAATGTGCTTGGAGGTGGGTAGGGGCTGGAACCCAGGGACTGTGCTCGGAGGTGGGTAGGGGGTGGAACCAAGGGACTTTGCTCGGAGGTGGGTAGGGGCTGGAACCAAGGGACTGTGCTCGGAGGTGGGTAGGGGGTGGAACCAAGGGACTGTGCTCGGAGGTGGGTAGAGGGTGGAACCAAGGGACTGTGCTCAGAGGTGTGTAGGGGCTGGAACCAAGGGACTGTGCTCGAAGGTGGGTACGGGGGGGAACCAAGGGAGTGTGCTCGGAGGTGGGTAGGGGGTGGAACCAAGGGACTGTGCTCGGAGGTGGGTAGGGGGTAGAACCAGGGAGTGTGCTCGGAGGTGGGTAGAGGGTGGAACCAAGGGACTTTGCTCGGAGGTGGGTAGGGGGTGGAACCAAGGGAGTGTGCTTGGAGGTGGGTAGGGGGTGGAACCAAGGGATTGTGCTTGGAGGTGGGTAGGGGGTAGAACCAAAGGACTGTGCTCGGAGGTGGGTAGGCCGTAGAACCAAGGGACTATGATTGAAGGTGGGTAGAAACCAGGAAGCAACCCAAAAACACAGAGGTATTAGCAAGTAAATAAAATATATCTTCCTATCTATTTACTAGCATTGTAAAGATGTTGAGAGAGTTTAGTTCCACTTTAATTGCCACTTTCCAGCAACTATTTCCTTTGCCAAAGTGTACAGAAACCAGAACAAAAATTCCTGACCTAGTTATTTCCTAATTGAGCACCACCATCTTGCCTCTCACCTAACGTATAGAAGGTGAAATCCGGCTATCGATCTTTCAGATGGATGGACTTACACAGGACTGAATGCATTAGTTTGCATAAAACTAAGATTGGATAAACTGGAAAGCTTTCATTCGCACTAATTGAAGAGCTGGCCACATAGGTTACAATTTTCATCCACATTTTTCTTACTTTTGTGTAATATATTTTCTTTTTTTGTACCATTCAACTTAAATCTAGTAGATAGATGGTCTAGACTGGCTTGTGAACCAGGTCTTCTCATCCAACATCAGTACCTGATCTCACAAATGCTCCTTTGGCTGAACTGGCAGAAATTCCTACAGACACCCCAAAATCTTTTGGAAAGTCTTCCCAGCAGAGTGGAGCCTGTTATAAACCCCTATGGACTGGGGCAAGTTCATATTAATGGCCATGGTTGGGGAACAGGATGTCCAACAAGCTCAGATAGATGTGATGGGACACCATATGGTGAATCTAATCATCCCATAGCTCCAGGGAAGACATCAGTGTGCCATTGGCCAACCTAACTGTTCTAGTAGACAAATGCTCTTTTGGCTAGAACAGGGGTCTGCAAACTTTCTAAAGAAAGGGCCAGTTTGCTGTCCTTCAGTCTTTAGGGGTGCCGGACTGTGGCCAGTGGGGTTAGATAAAGTCCTGTCATCAGTGGAGGAATAGTGCCCCATCTTTGGTATTGGGAGAAGGATTAGTGCACAATTGTTGGTGTCAGTGACAGGAATTATGCCCCATTATTGGTGTCATTGGGAGGAATAGTGTCTCCTATCAGTGGGAGGAATTGTGCCCCAAAGGCTGAGTAAAGCCAGCAAAGGGCCACATCCAGCCCTTTGGCCATGGTTTGGAAACTACTGGGCTAGACACATATTTTCACAAACACTCTCCAAAAACTTTTGGAAAGCATATCCATAAGAGCAGAGGCTGTTATAACTGCAAAAGTGGCAACTCCATTTTAATGACCATTTTTGGAGAACAGGTTGTCCAACAAGCTCATGTAGTTGTGACGGTGCACCATAGAGTAGACCAGGGGTGGGCAAACTTTTTGACTTGAGGGCCGCAATGGGTTCATATATTGGACCCGGGGGCCGGACCAAGAGTAGATGAATGATGTGTATGTGTCATCCATAGTAAGTATAGTAATATTCCCCCATAGTAAGCATAGTAATTAATCCCCCATATAGTAATTCATCCCCCATAGTAATTCATCCCCCATAGTAATTAATCCCCCATATAGTAATTCATCCCCATAGTAATTCATCCCCATAGTAATTCATCCCCCATAGTAATTAATCCCCCATATAGTAATTCATCCCCCATAGTAATTCATCCCCCATAGTAATTAATCCCCCATATAGTAATTCATCCCCCATAGTAATTCATCCCCCCTATAGTAATTCACCCCCCCTATAGTAATTCATTCCCCATATTAATTCATCCCCCATAGTAATTCATCCCCCCTATAGTAATTCATCCCCCATATAGTAATTCATCCCCCATATAGTAATTCATCCCCCATAGTAATTAATCCCCCATATAGTAATTCATCCCCCATAGTAATTCATCCCCCCTATAGTAATTCATCCCCCCTATAGTAATTCATCCCCCATATTAAGTCCCCAAGTCCCCCCTGTGTCAATTTACTTACCTTTGCTCCGCGCGTTCCTCTCGCCGTGTTCCTGCGCCGTTCCGGTCTTCAGGGCGGACTGTGAGAGGAGCCTAGCTCCCCTCACGTTCGTCACGCTGCCCCGCCTACACACATCCTGACAGCCATCCTGACAGTATCACGCTCCGCGGGCCGGATTAAAAGGTCCGCCGGGCCGTATATGGCCCGCGGGCCGTAGTTTGCCCATTGCTGGAGTAGACCAAGGTCTTGCTGAATTCTGACCTGTCTGAACTCCGTATGAATTCCATGGTTTTGAATGGAAAATCCAAAAATCTCATTTGCCTTGGGTGCAATGATTGGGTGACCACAAAATTAACCAAAATGTACAATTACTAAATATTTACATTGAGTCCTACAGAGCATTGCAACCATGGGAGGGTTGGCATGCACAGGCTCTTGCATTGTTTACCCCCAGCCCCAGGTCCGTATGGAGGTACCAACCTTTTGTTATGGAGCTGGAGGAAACGTTTGGCTGAACTGATTACCATGATGTTACTGCCCTGCTGATGGCCAGATGAGATTTGTAGTATTTCCGTTGAACAATGCCAGTGATCAATGGTGGAGCCATTCAGAGTTGTGCTAAATTAAAAAAAAAAATTGAGGCAAGAAGCACCCCACGATCTAGCTAAGGGGGGGTGGGGGGGGGGGTGATTTGGGTTTAGGGGAATGGTATATACAACCATGCTTCATGTTGCACCCATTCATGGTCTAAAAAGTGGAGTTCCCCTTTAATTTAGAACTATACATAATAACAAGGTTTTTATATCCCACTGTTATGCGTGTTTACTTTCAGCTGACGATATCCACACACAGTTGATATATTCAGCAAGCAGCTTATTTGAATGTAGTGTCCAGGGGCTGCTTTCACAGGAAATATGAAATTATTCCTTGTGAAACAGACGTGTAATATGTTATTCTGATCACAATACATATCCGGAGTTTTGCTATGGTAACTTGACTGCAGCGGTGCATGACGCTCAGGGGCGGTTGAGGGGGGGGGGTGTTCACACCTGATAAAACAGGTGATGTGATCATAAACAATAGTTAATTAGCACTTCTTCCAAAGCTCGCCTGAGAGATCTTAACCAGAAAAGCGTCTTACTTATGCACCAAAGGTGTCTTGGAAATCAAGCGTGAAGTGAGCGTTGTGTGCACATTGGCCCGATGGCTCGAGAGTCGGCTAACCGTTTTTCTTTGTTTTGATGCTCTCTTGTCTAAACTGGGAGGCAGATAGAAGATGGAGACAGTTCTTGGCTGTGTTCACAAATGTCTGACACAGATCAGCCCCAGATACAAAAGTACGCATTGTTGCAATCTGATCATCTCAGCCTAGGCATAGTCACAACTTCATTTTGAGAGTTCTTCCATTCGCATACAGTATACCAAAAAATCCTTTAAAGTAAACTTTTCAGTAACTTTACACAACTGCATTAATTTTTTTTGGACATGTCACAATATAATTGTTCAGAACACCTCCACCTGTTTTTTTATTAAAACGCCATCCTTGAGTTCCAGTCCACGGATATCATCAGTCGGCTGTAGGTAGGAGGAAACAATCCCTAAGTCTCCCGTTCCTCAGACTGTAACTATTACGGCGCTCCCTATCAGGTGCCTCAAGCTCACTTGAAGCACGGAGTCTTAAGTGGCAGTTGGTCTTCACCAGAGCTCCTGATGGTTGAGATAGAACAGAATCTCTAGTGGTCCTGATTTTCTTCACCTCAAACTGTCAGCAGGTCGTGGCCCTCGGGATTACCTCACTAAAAGGTAGCTGGAAAAGAACAGCCTCAGTGTGGAGACAGTGCATGAAGCGCTAGGCAGAAGAGTAGTCAGGTCCGAGCAGAGGTCAGGGGCAGGCAAGAGAGTAGTCACGTTTCGGCAAAGATTGTTGGCAGCCGGCAGGTGAGAAAATATTCAGGTCCAGACAAAGGTTGTGCACAGATCCAACTGGCAGGCGAGAGAGTAGTTAGGTCTAGGGAGAGATCGTGGACAGGCATCAGGCAAGAGAACAGTCAGGTCCAATCAGAGGTTGTAGGCAGGTGATAGGTGAAAGAATAATCAGGTTTAGACAGCAGTTGGGGGCAGGCAGCAGGTGAGAGAGTAATAAGGTCCTGGCAGAGGTTGGGGGCAGGTGGCGGACAAGGGAGCAGTCAAGCCTATCCAGAGATTCAAGACAGGCAGCAGGCAAGAGAACAGTCAGATACAGACAGAGGATATTGGCAGGTAGCAGGCAAGAGAATAATCAGACTTGGGCAGAGGTTGGGGGCAGGCAGCAAGGGAGAGTAGTTAGGACCAGACAAAGGACATGGGCAGGCAGCAGGCAAAAGAGTAGTCAGATCCAGACAAAGGACATGGGCAGGCAGCAGCAAAAGAGTAGTCAGGTCCAGGTAGAGGTTGTGGGCAGGTTGTAGACAAAAGAGTGGTCATGTCTGTGCAGATGTCAAGGGAAGCCAGTAGGTTAGAGAATAGTCAGGTCCAGCTACAGGACCTGGGCAGGCAGCAGGTGAAAGAGTAGTCAGATCTAGGGAAGAGATTTAGGGCAGGCAGCAGGCAAGAGAGTAGTCAGTTGCAGGCAGAAGTTGTGGATAGCAGGCAAGAGACAGAGGTCGTCAACAGGCAAGAGAATAGTCAGGTCTGGGCATAAGTTATCAGCAGACAAGAGAGTAGTCAGGTCCAGGCAGAGGTCTAAGGCAGGAAACAGAGTAGTCATATCTAGGCAAAGCTCAAGGACAGGCAGCAGGTTAGAGAATAGTCAGGTCCAGCTACAGGACCTGGACAGGCAGCAGGTGAAAGAGTAGTCTGGTCTAGGAAAGAGATTTAGGGCAGACAGCAGGCAAGAGAGTAGTCCCTTTCAGGCACAAAATATGGATAGACAGCAGGCAAGAGGCAGAGGTCTTCAGCAGGCAAGAGAATAGTCAGGTCTGGGCAGAAGTCAAAGGCAGGCAGCAGGTTAGAGAATAGTCAGGTCCAGCTACAGGACCTGGGCAGGCAGCAGGTGAAAGAGTAGTCAGATCTAGGAAAGAGATTTAGGGCAGGCAGCAGGCAAGAGAGTAGTCAGTTTCAGGCAGAAGTTGTGGATAGCAGGCAAGAGACAGAGGTCGTCAACAGGCAAGAGAATAGTCAGGCCTGGGCATAGGTTATCAGCAGACAAGAGTGTAGTCAGGTCCAGGCAGAGGTCTAAGGCAGGAAACAGAGTAGCCATAGCTGGGCAAAGCTCAAGGACAGGCAGCAGGTTAGAGAATAGTCAGGTCCAGCTACAGGACCTGGACAGGCAGCAGGTGAAAGAGTAGTCTGGTCTAGGAAAGAGATTTAAGACTGGCAGCAAGCAAGAAAGTAGTCGGTTTCAGGCACAAAATATGGATAGACAGCAGGCAAGAGGTAGAGGTCTTCAGCAGGCAAGTGAATTGTGAGGTCTGGGCATATGTTATCAGCAGATAAGAGAGTAGTCAGGTCTGGGCAGAGGTCAAGGGCAGGCACCAGGTTAGAGCATAGTCAGGTGCAGCTACAGGACCTGGGCAGGCAGCAGGTGAAAGAGTAGTCAGGTCTAGGAAAGATATTTAGGGTAGGCAGCAGGCAAGAGAGTAGTCAGTTTCAGGCAGAAGTTGTGGATAGCAGGCAAGAGGCAGAAGTTGTCAACAGGCAAGAGAATAGTCAAGTCTGGGCATAGGTTATCAGCAGACAAGAGAGTAGTCAGGTCCAGGCAGAGGTCTAAGGCAGGAAACAGAGTAGTCAGGTCTGGGCAGGGGTCATGGGCAGGCAGCAGGGGAGAGAGTAGTTGGGTCCAGGATGAGCTCGTGTACAGGCAAAAGAGAAGTTGTGTCAAAGTGGGTCAGCCACAAGCAAGATATAATGTGGTAAACTGGATCTATTGCACAAGGATACAGACACAGCACTTGCAACTTCAAAGCTCAAATACCCTTTTGGCCAGAAGACATACCTGGCATCGTCGCAGGGATCTCTAGCAAGTCCTGACAAAGATTCTGCCAGTATTGTGTCAGTGACTTTGTAGCAAGCCACCAGTTGAGAGGATGCAGCAGGGTCTTATCTGCACCACACCAAGGGCAGACTGACCATTCGAGCACTCGGGCAATGCCTGAGGGCCCGGGGTCAGTAGGGGGCCCCATGAGATGCCCCTGGTACCTTTCATTGGCTTTTTCATAGGCTTTTTTGACCTGGAAGTGTTCCACTGACACATTCTATAGCACAGGTCAAAAAATATATCTGATCAGGGACGGACTGACAACTCATGGGGCTCCCGGGCAATAGGGGATCATGGGGCCCCTGTATTCTTGCCCATACTCAAAAAAGCCTATGAAAAAGGTACCAGGGGCATCTCATGGGGCCCCCTACTGACCCTGGGCCCTCAAGGAGTGCCTGAGTTTCCAAATGGTCAGTCCGCCCCTGTATCTGATGACAGGTCCACTTTAATAAAAAAAAAAAAAGACTTTCCTTTCCTCTAATCAACCTTTTTTTTTTATTTCCGCAGTCAAATAAAGCTCAGGCTCCAGCAGCTCCGTCCTAATTTATGAAACCCGTTTAAAGGGCTTTTTCTTAAATGAGCTGCTGCTTCTGCTTTGGCAAAATAAGATAATGACGGCACTTGGCACCAACAGGGAACATATGCTAAGTACATTACTCTGTCCCATTAGCGACAAAACTTCTGGAACGTCAGAAGTTTTGCTGGCAAGGAGAATTAGCGATTCCGCGTGGTTTCCTCCAGCAGGGGAGAGGTTAAGGGTGACGCTGACAAGCTCTCCGCGTTCCGATAGCGCCGTGCTGATCCAGATGAGAACTGTTCCAGGCAATTAGTGTAACAAGGGAAAGTTTGGCAGTCTTTCTCCGACGGCGACAGCGAAAGGGGCTTATTTGTAACAGGTTGTCGTCGCTGGAGCCTCACTCGGGTCCCCTCCTCGGGGGAGCCCCCCAGACAATGCCTGTGGCCAGAAGAGAGAGATTTCAGCTGGTTAAGTGGATCCCCAGAGAGCCGTTTCGGAATGTCACATCACCTCGCCACCGCTCAAACGTCTTGCAGGAAATGTATTCGCCGCTTCTGCCAGCGCGCGGGGATAATGGGGCTCCCAGGGTGAATATATTTTTAAAATGTATTTTAGATTATAAAAATGTAGATTGTTAAATGCATATAAGAGGATGTAATAAGGACGTATGGGCCCCGCAGATACCTCACCAAGCTCAAAGCGCCCATTTAGGGACACAATCATGAGGATGTAGGATTTCTTTACTTTTTTGCGAGAATTCAGCGGAAAGCTAAAAACCTGGTAGGCCGCTATATAGATCGTGAAATGTATATATGTTTGTTGTTTTAACCTGTCATAGAATTTGGAATTCTGTTCAGCTGGTCGTGTGACGTTCAGAATAAGTAAATACTGTCTAAATCCATTCATCATGTGTTGTCTTCCTTGAATCTAGGTGTGCTTTGTGTATTTCAGTGGCTAAATGGTTAGCAGTTCTGCCAGGCAGTACTCAGGTCGCTGGTTTGAATCCCAACCCTGGCACCACCTGCCTGGAGTTTGCATGTTCTCCCTGTGACTGTGTGGGTTTTCTCTGGGTACTCCAGTTTCCTCTCACACTCCAAAAACATGTTGGTAGGTTAATTGGATCCTGTCTCAATTGTCCCTAGTATGTGTATGTATGAATGTGAGTTAGGGACCTTAGATTGTACACCCCTTGAGGGTTGGGGACCTTAGATTGTACGCCCCTTGAGGGTTAGGGACCTTAGATTGTACTCCCCTTGAGGGTTAGGGACTGATGTGAATGTACAATATATGTACGTAAATTGACAGCGCTATATAAGTACCCAAGGCTACGTTCACACTAGCGTTGTGTGCAGGCGGCAGAGAGGCGTTTGGGAAGTGTTTTTACGGCTTCCCAAACGCCTCTGCCAATTCTGCACATTACAGCACATGGTGCTGTTGCGACGCTGTTGCGGGGCGTTTGCGGAGCGGTAACACCACTCAAACTGCATTATAGGCATTTGTGGGGCGTTATTAATGCTCGGCAACCATCGCTAAACCGCGCATGCGGCGTTTGCGGAGCATTTGCCGAGCATTAAAAAACGCTCCGCAAACGCCAGACCAACGCTTGCCAAACGCTATAGGGGCGTTTGGCAAGCGTTGGTAAAACAGCCAAGTGTGAACGAGCCCTTAAATAAATACATTTCTTCCAGATCTGTGCAGTAACCTAGTGTGAGACTTCTAGTAATTTTAGACCGCTCACTGCTGCTCTCTCTGCTTGTGCAGCGTGACTGGTCTTGTCCCCGCCCCCTTCTGTAGTTTTCTGCTGGAAGCCTGTAGTGGGTGGAGCCTGCTGGGTCCCTCCCACAGCTCTGCCCTCTGCACAGGCTATGTACAGCACGGTGATGATGTCACTGCTACTTTTACAAGGTTACATCTGAGTTTGCAAACTCATTTGGCAGACACAAAGTGGATTTTTATCCTCTGTGGCTATTGTAGGATAAATGTAAATGTAAAGGAAAGTTTTTGTGCCTGCTTTAACCACTTGCCCTCCGGAGGATTTACCCCCCCCCCCTCCCCTTCCTGACCATGTAATTTTTCGTGATACGGCGCTGCATTACTTTAACTGACAATTGCGCTGCCAAGCAACGCTGTACATAAATGACATTTCTATCATTTTTTTTCCACAAATAGAGCTTTCTTTCGGGGGTATTTGATCACCTCTGTGTTTTTTTATTTGCTGTGCATAAACAAAATAAGACAATTTTGAAAAAAACAGACAATATTTTTGACTTTTTGCTATGAAACATGTCCAGTAAAAAAAATAATAAAAAAAATTTCTTTATAAATTTAGGCCAAAATGTATTCTGAGACTACATGTCTTTGCTAGAAAAAATAAGTGTAAATTAATTGGTTTACGTGAAAGTTATAGCGTTTACAAATGGCGGTATAGATACTGGAATTTTTATTTTTATGTTTTTCTTATACTAGTAATGGCGGCAATCAGCGAGTTATAGCGGGACTGCGGCGGGCTTTCTAACACTGGGGGGGGGGAAACTAACTAACTGGCAATGACACTAATACAGTGATCAGTGCTAATAAAAAGCACTGAGACGGTACTAATGACACTGGGCAGGAAGGGGTTAACATCTGGGGCGATCAAAGGGTTAACTGTTGTCTTGGAAATTCGCTTTAACGAATTTCTCCTTACCGTGAGTACTCGCAGTTGGATGCGCAGAAATCCCCCATAAAGCTGTGCGAATCTCGCTTACCACGACTGCAGCCAAACTACACGATTCCTGCCCATCCAAATACTTTGGTTCTGTTGAATTTGTGGGTGATGGAGCTCCGTTACCCTGGAATGATCACACGACACTCTAAGGCTGGTTGCAACTCACATAAGGGCCGGCTTTAGGCTCAGCTCTCTGTTTTTATTAAGAATACACACATGCCCCCCACATGAATAAAGTCAAACCCTCCCACCGAACAATACAATGGGGATTGCCTATACAGAGGATATACATTCCAATTGGAGCATAGCCTTTGCTATTATCTATCACTGGTCCTCCCCCATGAGTCTTCTGAGGTCAGCAGACTTCCTCCCCTTCCCCCCTATGAGCCATCTGAGGTCATATTTCCTGTCCTACTAGCTTCTATTGGTATGCAAAATTCTCTGCACAAGCACTCCCTAAAAATATCAGTCTGTACCTGGATGGGCCCGATACGATCTTTATTAAAACACATCCATCCAAGATACAGTTTCAAGTTGGTAATGGGTTGTAAGATATGCATAAGCCTACACGTGGAGTTCACACCGCTTGCGCATTGCGTCATGAAGCCCACGTGGTACCATGCTGCTGATATGTGGATACAGGCCCACGGTCTACTGACAGCAGCATTCGCATGGAATGCCGTGGTGGTATACACGCCGGTCTATAAGCGCAGATCTGCCATCTCATCCATTACCAAGCCGAGTACTGTAATACATACATTGTACATGCGCATGGCCCAATTGCAGCCTTCAGAGCTTTAATTAAGCCACACGAGAGACATATGAATAACACGAATACATGACACATTTAAAGTTCGACCAACAATACAAAATTTCCATGACATTCCCTCCTGTTTTATCATATTCTCCTCGTGTCCCTTCTTGATCTTCTTCAGCTTGATGGGTGTAGTCTCAAACTTCAAAGAGTTCCTGTAGTTGTCCCTGAGAATAAAGCTCCACGGGGTACCTGAAACAACAAGACCCGACGCAGACTCGACGCAAACAGGCTTGATTGAAGCGATGATCCTCAAGAGCGTTGGAACCTTCACTACAGGAAGGCTCTTGCAAAAACCACAAACAGACTTGTGGTATGAATAAAGCTTGTGATCCCACGGTGGTCTGGGGAGATCCAGCAACAGATTCTCAAATTGCCCCTGCAGACGGGGCCACACAAGGCTGGTCTCGACCCAGACAGTTTTCCAAATCGCAGACACAAACCATGATGAGGCTTGAAGCTTGCTTGAAGGTCTTGGAGAATGTGGTCTTCAGAGAGATAAATTAGAGGGAAGCCAGGACGTAATCTGTAGAGAAGGTGGATGGTTGGTGAGGTCTTCCTCCGATCAGTGGTTGGAGTGGGATCCCAGGAGCGGGCATGGAGATGTGGTCGTCTGCCCGAGCTTGGTTTACACGGTCGATGAGGCAACAGGAACATCTCACCGCGGCATATAAAAGGCAGATGAAAAAGAGAAGCATCAGGATATACACTCCCACTTCCTTCAACCAAGATCCGATGGAGAACAGGAAATCTCCCAATCCTCCCAAACCCTTGAACGGATTCCAACCCTCACTAGCTATAGCTCTAGCTTTTCCCTGTAGTTCACTAACTTTGTCCATATGGGCCTGGACCTTGTCATCGGTGTCTTCTATCCAAGTACAACAATCCTCTCCGATGAACTCACAGAACCCCCCTTTGGCGGCTAAAAGATAATCGAGGGCCATCTTCTCCTGAAGCACTAAAATTCCCATCTGCCGTTGTTCTTGGGCAATTTCTCTGACAGCCTCTACGGTCTCGTTAAACATACTATCCACGATGACAGAAAAATTGTTCAGGCGCTTCATAAGTTCTATTCCCCATCCTGTCCATGAGGGGAACCAAGCCCATGCCTGGTCGCCCTCAGAGAACAGTTCCCTGCGAACTCTCCCTGCCATCCTTACCTTCTTGTGGACCATCAACTCTTCATGGTCCATCACTACATAGGATGCGGGGACTAGCTTTATGAGGGCACACGAACCTTTTGCGTTCTGGGGAAATGTTCTATAGGCTGCCGAACCACACAGAAAATAGTATGGACCTGTCAGAGCAGAACAGGAGGAGTTCCTCGTTCGGCCTCTGGTACTGAGCAACAGTTGCACAGACTGGGGGATTGCTCCCTCAGTCTGCACATCACATCCGTCCTTCCAACACACGTGGTCTGGTCGGTCAGTGTGGTTACTCAGAAAGGAAGTCTGGTTAGTCAGATTGACAGTTATACCTCCCTCGCAGGTGGTAATCCCAACAAACTTGTTACCTGTGCCAAAGCTGATGTTAAAGCACACCTGAGGGCTGCCTAGCTGCCCAGTTACCCATAATGGACTGGTGAGGGCCCTACAGGAGCTAGAGCTAATATTGGTGCTGAAACTGATGTTACCTGCTAAAAATGTGTCATTAAGTTCTACCGACAAATGTCTACGTGGGGGCTGACCAGGGGTCCCTTGCTTTTTCATGCCGACGCGGATGTCATATAGGGCATGAACAGCGGCCATTGCGGACATGTGATGACTGGGTGGGGGCTTTGAGCATACCCAACAGTTGGTTTTGTTGGCGGTTCTGGCTAAACGCAGGTGCATTTTAAATAAAAGGTTGGGGTATCTGCCGTCTTTTCCTCCGTTCACACACATGTATGACATACAAACAAAAAGAAAAAGGAAAATGACACCCCTCATTCTCTGGTGTAGCTGAGAAGCTTCTTGCAGTGGCTTGCGTGCACCCAGTTGTCTCGTCCCTCGAGTTTGAGTGAGGTAGGTGTCGTCAGCTGGACTTGGTATGGTCCGGTGAACCGTGGCTCGAGTCCGGTTCTTTGATGTTTCTTTAGGACGACCCAATCACCTGGCTCAATAGAAAGAACACCTGTTATTGTATTTGGATCGGGGAGCGATTCGCGAACCCGATGGTGTATCTTCTGCAGCTCCCGTTGCAGAGATTGCACATAACCTGTAAGCTGTGAATGCAAAGACGACAACTGTTGAGGAAAGTACAACCCTGTTTTGGGAGGTCCCCCAAACAACACCTCGTAGGGTGACAGCCCATGTGGTTGCCGAGGGGCATTCCGGATGGAATAGGGGGCAATGGGGAGACACTCAGGCCAAGGTTTTTGGGTATTGGAAGACGTTCAACCTTACCGCTACTCTCGGGGTGATATGGGGTGTGTCGCCGCTGACTCCAGTTCCACCAAAGAAATGCAGTCGTGTCCTTTGGAAGAGAGATTAGTAGTGGACAAAGAAGACATGTTAACAGAAGAGGTGTTAGTATTGTTAGTCGTGTTGCAAAATTCAGCACTGTCATTGCTGTCCTCCCCCCCCTTCTCATCTTCCGACACAGGAAGAAGAGAAGCTGGGTTAAGAATAGTGCATCGTTTGATAGTGAGGTTAGTAGGGGTTAGGAGGGCTTTCCCCTGAGAGGGGTACCTTGCCTTGGATGTCCTGTTTTCGCAGGACCGTTCTTGCTGCACCGGTGTCAGTGAGGCAAGGGAGGGGATATTTTAATTCCTCTAGAAAAAGATGGATCTGGGCCGACACCGATTTGTCAACTTCCTATGAGAATTCATAGGAGTTACTTACCATGGTGGTCATAGGGGCGGAGGACTCATCAGGAATGAACTGCCACCGACCTTTAGGTAATTGGGGACAGCTCCTCCTCATGTGCCCCGTTTGGTGGCACTGGAAGCACCTGGGTGGGGGCCTATCCTTCCTGTGACCCAGATCCCTTGGTTTTTCGTGTGGGGTCTGGGACATAAGAACTTTGGCCTTGTCTTGTTTTCTTCTATCCATTTCCCTCTCTATTGCCGCAAGAGTGGAAAGGATAGCAGGGATAGACATCTCATTATATTCGGGTCGGGCCAGAACCAGCCTTTCCCGAATTTTAGTATCGATGCCTTCCAAAAATTTGGCCCGCAACAGAATGTGCGTCGCGGTCACCTTTACCCCTTCAGTTGGAGCATCAGGTCCAACTTCCAGATCCGCATCCAGTGCCGTCTGCTTGAGACGGCGCCAGAAGCAGGCGCTTTCCTCATTAGGACCCTGGGTGAGCTTCATCATGTCCGTAGTAGAGGTAGCACCATACATTTCTGGAAGCTTTGCCTTTAGCTGTGTACAGAACTCTTTGCCCCCTGAAGTCATCTCCTCATGCGTGGTTATAGAGCACCCTGCAATCACTGTACTGGCCACTTCCATGCCCACCTTTGCCCGTAGGATCTGTGCACAATCTGACCCGCTCATACCATAGCTGAACTGGTTTTGTCCAAACATTCGAGCAAATCCTCTCGGATTGACTCGATAGTCCGGGAGCTCAGCCAGAATAGTGCGGATCTCTGCCGGGGTGAAGGGGACATGCCAAACTACCCGTTCCCCTAAAGTCCGTTCCCCCCGTGCATTGGGAGGACCTTCAAATTGCTGCACCCTGACTGGATAGGCCTCGGTCCGGGAAGAGTGCAAGGGCTGACCCAGCATCATCGGTGGGCTTAGATTAACCACCTCGCTTACTGCACCTTCAGGTTTGAGGTCCCTCAGATCAGGGTATAGCTGGGGGGCAGGGGTCTGATCAGTGGTTCGTAGCGCTTTGATGCAATCCGCCCTGTTTTTTAACCGGGTGTCTATTCCCCTTGATTCACAGATAGTCTGCAAATCGGTTGTTGAGTAGGCTTCATAGTTGGAAACAGAAGGAGCTGGGGTGAAGCAGGGAGAAGGGAGAGGTAGAGGCAGAGGCTGAGGCATAGAGACAGAAGACACAGAAGGTATGTCAAGAGTGACGTCACTAACAGAAGAGACAGGTGTAGTTATACTTATCTCAGCCACTGTTGGTTGTTGGGGGACCCCAGTAGACCCTGATCCTGCCTGCCTTAGTAGAGTCAGCCCTGAAAGAGCTTCCTCCACCTCTGACACTGGATCCTCCTGTTTTATTCCCTCTGGAGGCCAGGTATACATCACCTGGTTCTTCCGGACAGACACCAGTTTATGTATGCCCTGCTTCCCTAATCGGATTGACCTGTGAAGCCATAGCTGTGCGATCTCTAGTTCTGACGCCTGCATCCGTGGTTCAAATTCAGAGATGAATTTTTCCCACCTCCATGTGTCAAATGTACCTTCCCGGGGAATTTCCCATCTGGTACCCTTCGACCATTTATTCCACCTTTTGAGGGGTTCTGTAGACTTCCCCCCCAAACTCACCTTCATCAGTTGTGCAGCTGTCCTTACCCTGAAGAGGGCTGGTTCCCCCTCTCTCTTCATGGACTGACTACTGCCCATCGTGACTAGTCACTGGTATATATCCCGCGTCCGGGTACCTGTTTACCCCCTGGAGCACTCGGTGGGATCCTACCGAGAGGCCTGATTCCACCACTTTCCCAGCACAGCGTAATTTATGTGATACTTATCGATCACCCGAAGCGCATCAAGTGGCGGTCAGACTGAGAGCACACCTCCCACTCCCACAGCGCAATTTGTGTGATCCTGACCACCCGAAGTGTTTGTGGTAACCAGGACTTCCCTGGACCGCCCACTCGCACAGCGTAATTTATGTGGTTCTCATCACCCACTGTGTTTGGCAGGCCACACCGCACAATGATGAAAGTGGCTTTTCTCTCCCTGCACACAGTAGCTAACACAAGTCAAAACAAAAAGAGGGGTTCTTGGATGTTACTTAGGGGTCACTGGTTGGGCAGAAACCTGCTAACTGACCTTTAGGAAATTTGTGTAAAAAGAAAAAAACTTTCCTAATACACACAGAAAAACCCTTTTTCAACCTGAAAAACTGTTAAAAAGGACAAAGTGGATCCTTATGAAAAACACGGGACGTTTCACAGTAAAACAATTACACCGAGGTAAACCGAAAAACTGCGCCAAAAGTAACCTTGTTGCTGACGCAAAAATCACTCCTATCAGCACCGCTAAACGATCCACATTATACACGCAATCTTTACTGCAACCACCTAGAACCGTTTACACAAAAAGTCTGCTGGACGTGAAACACGCGACACAGCAGCTTAAAACAAACCCGCTTTACAATAAGGAACTACTTTTAACAGGAAAAACACAAGAAAAACATAATCACTATACAAGAAATCTATGTGCAAAAACCCAGACTTCACCGCGCTCATTAAATGTGGAACACGTGAAGGGAAAACTCGCTTAATACACTTTAAATTGGCTGGCAATACGCAAATTTAAAGCTAAAAGCAAACAAATGAAACTGTAAAAAATTTGGATTAAAAACACAATATGGGTCAAATGCATATAGGAAACTTCATGCACATTGCATAGAGATTACTGCACATTTGGTAGCCAACAAAATGGCCACCAAACAAAAGGAGTCCATGTGGTTTGTCAAGAAGATGACCCCCCACAGAGGAGCACATGGCAGATACTAGAATGACCCCCCACAGAGGAGCACACGGCAGACTCTAGCCTCAAAATTGCCTCTTACATAAAACAGACTTTTAGACAGAACATACACTGGACAATTACACAACAATATGAAGCACACATACAACACAATTTGGGCACAATCACAGAACGGACATAAAACACCAACATATCACACTAACATGCACATGTAACAAAAAGGACCCCCTGCTGCATGCTTGCTGGGAGCAGTGGTACCACAAAACATTGTACAGACCACATAACACAGATCTTACAACAGTTAACAATTAACCTAAGCCTTTCAGCACTGTAATAATTACCTCACGTGGAGGGGGGTAAAGCAATCACCACAGTACCTACAACCCGCAAATACTTACCTAACACTATGCAACAACTTTTACCCACTAAAACATATACCCGTTTAATTTTTGGTTGGAAGATTTTTTAAACTTGACCAAATCCAGCCAACCAAAACCCCCCCCTCTGCTGCGTTCCGCAGAGACAAACCCTTGTCTTTCACCCACAAATCAAGAGTTTAGGACAAAAAACGAGGTCCTTGTTAAGCGGTATTTCTTGTTAGCTAACAGAGAGCGAAATCAGCCACACGAACACGCAAAAAGCGATCCTCTTAATGGCAGAGAGACCTGAAATGTGCCGGCATACTTTTTGCTAGTTCATGATGGCCATTCCCCCCTCGTTCTAGGTTAGCTACGCAAGAATACGCGTTAGTATCCACCAGGCTCGCCAAACTGTCTTGGAAATTCGCTTTAACGAATTTCTCCTTACCGTGAGTACTCGCAGTTGGATGCGCAGAAATCCCCCATAAAGCTGTGCGAATCTCGCTTACCACGACTGCAGCCAAACTACACGATTCCTGCCCATCCAAATACTTTGGTTCTGTTGAATTTGTGGGTGATGGAGCTCCGTTACCCTGGAATGATCACACGACACTCTAAGGCTGGTTGCAACTCACATAAGGGCCGGCTTTAGGCTCAGCTCTCTGTTTTTATTAAGAATACACACATGCCCCCCACATGAATAAAGTCAAACCCTCCCACCGAACAATACAATGGGGATTGCCTATAAAGAGGATATACATTCCAATTGGAGCATAGCCTTTGCTATTATCTATCACTGGTCCTCCCCCATGAGTCTTCTGAGGTCAGCAGACTTCCTCCCCTTCCCCCCTATGAGCCATCTGAGGTCATATTTCCTGTCCTACTAGCTTCTATTGGTATGCAAAATTCTCTGCACAAGCACTCCCTAAAAATATCAGTCTGTACCTGGATGGGCCCGATACGATCTTTATTAAAACACATCCATCCAAGATACAGTTTCAAGTTGGTAATGGGTTGTAAGATATGCATAAGCCTACACGTGGAGTTCACACCGCTTGCGCATTGCGTCATGAAGCCCACGTGGTACCATGCTGCTGATATGTGGATACAGGCCCACGGTCTACTGACAGCAGCATTCGCATGGAATGCCGTGGTGGTATACACGCCGGTCTATAAGCGCAGATCTGCCATCTCATCCATTACCAAGCCGAGTACTGTAATACATACATTGTACATGCGCATGGCCCAATTGCAGCCTTCAGAGCTTTAATTAAGCCACACGAGAGACATATGAATAACACGAATACATGACACATTTAAAGTTCGACCAACAATACAAAATTTCCATGACACTGTGTGCTGTGTGTGTTTTACATGATGTGCTGTGTGTGTTTTGCTAGGGAAACATGCTGCTTTGTATTTCTCTGATGTGCAGAGAGATACAAAGCAGCATGTCTATGCTGACAGGAAAGAGACCTGTGTTGTTTACATACAGGTCTCTCCTCTGTCAGCTCTGATGACGATCACTAGAGGCGCATTTAGGGCAGTTTGCACATCCCTGCCGCCCTGTAGCAGTACTTCTTCTATAGGGTGGGGGAAGTGGTTGTAGTTAAAGTGTAATTTTGTATGTGATTCCTGCTTTTTGTAGTGGGTGTCTCCAAGGATACCTCTACTGCATCCTGCAGTCCGAGTATTTGGTATATCTCTCCTGCATCCTACATTGGGTGTGTCCAGGGATATCTCCACTGCATCCTACATTGGGTGTGTCCAGGGATATCTCCCCTGCATCCTACAGTGGGTGTGTCCAGGGATATCTCTTTGCATCCTACATTGGGTGTGTCCTGGGATATCTCATCCTACAGTGGGTGTGTCTGGGGATATCTCTTTGCATCCTACAGTGGGTGTGTCCAGGGATATCTCCCCTGCATCCTAGAGTGGGTGTGTCCAGGGATATCTCCCCTGCATCCTACAGTGGGTGTGTCCAGGGATATCTCCCCTGCATCCTACATTGGGTGTGTCCAGGGATATCTCCCCTGCATCCTACAGTGGGTGTGTCTGGGGATATCTCTTTGCTTCTTACAGTGGGTGTGTCCAGGAATATCTCCCCTGCATCCTACAGTGGGTGTGTCTGGGGATATCTCTTTGCATCCTACAGTGGGTGTGTCTAGGAATATCTCTTCCGAGTCCTACAGTGACTGTGTCCAGTATACCTCCCCTGCATCTTACAGTGGGTGTGTCCAGTATACCTCCCCTGCATCTTACAGTGGGTGTGTCCAGTATACCTCCCCTGCATCTTACAGTGGGTGTGTCCAGTATACCTCCCCTGCATCTTACAGTGGGTGTGTACAGTATACCTCCCCTGCATCTTACTGTCGGTGTGTCCAGTATACCTCCCCTGCATCTTACAGTGGGTGTGTCTGGGGATATCTCTCCTGTATCCTTCAGTGGGTATATCCGAGGATACCTCTCCTGCCTTACACACAGGTAGGCAAAAGGGTTCCCAAATTACCAACAAATGGAAGTGGGATGCCTAGGGTACTATAGCGATGTCTGGCTGTAAAACGAAATCCCTGAGCAGGTAGGCCCTGTTCCCTCTATGCGTTTCAAGGCTTAATATTTCATTTTGACTCCATGAATACACTACATTCGGCATCCTAAAAAAAAGTATTTGGCTTTAAAAAGAAAAGAGGAAAAAGAAGAATCACCATCCTGTCTGCATTCTGAACATGACCTTAGACTGTCACATTGCTTTCTCTGAAATAAGCGCTCTTCCTGTGCTTTCTTAAATCCCTTGACATATTTTAAAATGGTAAAATGTCTAAGAATTGGACTTTCTTTGACAGCTCTGAATTTGTACTTTGATGAATCGTGAAGGATTTTTGAGTCTGGCTTGACAGTGAAGGTTAATAGAGAGGTCCGCTGCTCGTCTGTGCAATAAACCACACTGACACTCGGCCGTCGCCATGATCAGACAGCTTCAATCATGATGATGCACGGCGCTTTGTATGAAGATAGTGCGGGTGGGTTTGCATCTAACTAATGCTATAATCCATGAGGGAGCATACAAGAGTCTGGGGGTAGGTTGGACTCCATGTTGGGTTTTTCTGGAAGTGAGAGTTGACAGCCTGGGCCTGACCAAACCTACGCCAAGAGCGCAAATGTCCCCGCTTAACTGCTGTCATATTTAGGAAGGATTTATAATTTTCTGTCTAATGAAAGAGTACATTATTCACAGCCCAGTACCCAACACTCTTACCGTACACCATGATGACAAAGCTGCTTACATAGAACAAAGCATTTTTTAAAACTTAGTTTCAGATAGAATGGAAAAGTTACAATTTCTCTTCAGTTTCACAGGTTCAAGCTGAAATCTCTGCTGAAGAAATAGCTGCTGGGGCTAAGCAAGCTGCTCGAGGAGCAGGGAGGAACACATGGTGCTTTTGCTGGATACTGACTTGATAGGTGAGTCCTAGGTATGGGGCGAGACCTTTGGCCTGGCCTACAGGGGACTGAGCAGAACTGACTTTTTTGATGAGAGGCCTCTTGGCCATTTGAGTTATTATAATTCCATTCAACTGAGAGCTTCACTTGTAGCCAGGCGCAGTCTGTTTCCTTTACTGCAGGTGGTGCTCGACTGGAGCAGTAGTGCAGCTGAAGAGGAAATCAAGAGAATCCTGGCTTCTCTGTGGTTTCCTGCAGCAATCTGGTTGGCTAAGCTGCAACCAGGTGACCCTGGTGACCATCTTGGGTCAAGCAGAGTCTTTTTTTGTCCCTGCCCCCATTTTTTGGCGTGCATTTGCAAAGTGGCTAGTGTAGGGAGAGCTCACCTGTCTGCCAGGGACAGCACTAGTGGTAGGGAAAGGTTCCAGAGGAGTAGGGAAAGAGCAGGGCCAAGCCATCCCTCCACAAGCTCCCTCTTGGTTTAGAATGACCGTCCCTCCACAAGCACCCTCTTGGTTTAGAATGACCGCCCCTCCACGTGCTCCCTCTTGGTTTAGAATGACCGTCCCTCCACGTGCTCCCTCTTGGTTTAGAATGACCGTCCCTCCACGTGCTCCCTCTTGGTTTAGAATGACCGTCCCTCCACGTGCTCCCTCTTGGTTTAGAATGACCGTCCCTCCACGTGCTCCCTCTTGGTTTAGAATGACCGTCCCTCCACGTGCTCCCTCATGGTTTAGAAAGACCGTCCCTCCACGTGCTCCCTCTTGGTTTAGAATTACCGTCCCTCCACGTGCTCCCTCTTGGTTTAGAATGACAGTCCCTCCACATGCTCCCTCTTGGTTTAGAATGACCGTCCCTCCACGTGCTCCCTCTTGGTTTAGAATGACAGTCCCTCCACGTGCTCCCTCTTGGTTTAGAATGACCGTCCCTCCACGTGCTCCCTCTTGGTTTAGAATGACCGTCCCTCCACGTGCTCCCTCTTGGTTTAGAATGACCGTCCCTCCACATGCTCCCTCTTGGTTTAGAATGACCGTCCCTCCACATGCTCCCTCTTGGTTTAGAATGACCATCCCTCCACACGCTCCCTCTTGGTTTAGAATGACCGTCCCTCCACACGCTCCCTCTTGGTTTAGAATGACCGTCCCTCCACACGCTCCCTCTTGGTTTAGAATGACCGTCCCTCCACACGCTCCCTCTTGGTTTAGAATGACCACGCTGCACTCCTCCTCCCTTAAAGCTGGTAATCCCCCGCCCCCCAAAAAAAGGTAGCAACCTTCAATGGGCCTATAGTGGAATGGCCAGCCATTGCAGTATTACCTCTTTTTGTAGGCAATAGTTCAGCCATCTTGTTGACCTCTCAAAGTCCGTCTCTTTATTCCATAACCTCTGTCATTTTTACCTTGTAAATTCTCACGGGCCTCAATCTTATTTAACTCATATTAGTTGTTCCTCATTTTTTTTTACCTCACAAAACTCTCCTAGACCTCAATGATATCTGAGTGAAATTACTCCGTCGCCTGTCTCATTTTGAGCTTGCAAAGCTCTTGCAGGCCTCAATCATGTCTTGCTCCAGTGAACCAATGCTTTTCCATTAACATATAATTTCTTTTTTAGCTTCACAACCCTACTATCTGACTTAATTGTGTCCCCTTCTCAGCCAGCTATGAATAAAGAACGCGCTTCGGGACCAGTTTAAGAAAGACAGAGGTGGCCTCGCGGTCTATCGCTCTACATTTTTTTGTGTTCCTACGCACCGGCCTTGCAGATGGAAGCGGAGGATTTGAGTGCAGACTTAGCCTCTTGCCCATGCAGATCTATACATAGATCTCCAATGCACGCTGTGCCGCAAGAACGTTATCTGAATGGCGCTCTGCTGTGGTGTCAAGGCTAATCCTACCTCTCCCGCTCGGAGAGGATTGAAGTAAGGGACACGGTGGCTTATTCGAATGGTAATATCTTCTATTGATCTTGCCATATGACACATAGGAAAGAGAAAAAAAAAGCCACAGTTCTGTCACCAGGGGATAACAGATTTGCATCTGAAAACGCAGGAGTTTTGGTTTGCTTTGCAGACGGTGGGAAAAAAAATGGACATGTATTTTTATAAAAGGGAAAAGAAGATGAAAAGCTGTACTCGATTTTGGCTTTCATATAAATATGACTTGTTTATCCCCTGCTAGGCCTCAGACCTGTAAAGCCATCATATATCATGAAGCCAATTTCTGAGCTTCAAGATCATAAACTCTACTCAGTTTGGGAAAAAATACGGGGAATTACTTTAAGTCAAAAACTTTGCTGATTGCCTGACAATATAGTAAACGTTAAAAGAAAAGTAAAAGAATATATTTTATATATATATATATATATATATATATATATATACACACACAGGGGCGGACTGACAACTCATGGGGCCCCGGGCAATAGGGGATCATGGGGCCCCTGTGTCCTTGCCCAAACTCAAAAAAGCCTATGAAAAAGGTACCAGGGGCATCTCATGGGGCCCCTACTGACCCCGGGCCCTCGGGCAGTGCCCGAGTTTCCAAATGGTCAGTCCGCCCCTGTATATATATATATATATATATATATATAAACACACGCACACATTTATATGAGTTCTTCAAGTCTTCAAAAATTTTTTTGCAGATTTAAAAACTCTATTATGTATATAAAAGTGCGGAAATGTTTAAATACAGGAGTTAGACAAAAATATGGAAAACACTACATGATTTGCAGGTGAGAAAGTGACGACATGTTTGGAGTGGAAAGCAGAAGTGATGTGACATTGTTTTGCTTCCATTTTGTCATGAGACACCTAGCTAACAGGTGGGATGTCTGAATAAGAAAACAACTGCTGCAAAAGTGACTGCAGAGGTCAATCTCAGTCTTCAAAGGACTGAGATTGAGCTCTGCAGTCATTTTTGCAGCAGTTGTTTTCCTATCCCTGCGCATTGTCCTTTTGTCTCCATCGGTCGGTTGACCATGTCACCCGCGCTTATGCTTATCAGATGATGTTTTCCCGGAAACTGTATATACTGTCATACTGTCCCGACACAGCAAATAAGTTGGCAACTTTAGTCACAGAGGCACCAACAATTTGACCTATTTGAATCTCATGACTCCATAGTACTATCAGTGCACGCAGTGAATGAGGAAAGTGAGGCTTCCCATCTGATAGCTGGGTGTCTCATCACACAGCGGAAGCAAAAGAATGTTACATCACTTCCGCTTTCAACACAAAACATGTTATCCTTTTCACACTGCAAATCATATAGTGTTTCCATTTTTTTGCCTAACGCATATATATACTGTATATATATATATATATATATATATATAGTGTGTGAATAAGGGAAAAATATCAAATGTTGTTAGGCTATTTTGTCTCCAGGTCAAATGTTATTTGTTCATATGGGGGGGGGGGGGGGATAAGGAAAATAGCATATTACTATGATTATTATGGCCACTAGCAAAAGAATGTTACATCACTTCCGCTTTCAACACGAAACATGTCATCCTTTTCACACATGTAGTGTTTCAATTGTTTTGTCTAACGTGTATATATATATATATATATGGTGTGAATAAGGGAAAAATATCATATGTTATTAGGTTATTTGTTCATATGGGGGGGGGGAATAAATAAAATGGCTTATTATTATTATTATAATTTTATGGCCACTAGATGAAGCTGGTGATCATTTAAAAAAGATAAATGTACACAGTCTTACGTGCCACTTTGGTCTTTGTTCCATGGGATTTTACATACTTCCATTCCTTGTAGAGATTAATATCTCATATTTACCACTCTATTTCCTTGAGTTGTTACATCCATTACCGAGTGAAATTCTATATGTTCCATATATTGGCCTGCTCAAGACACAGTCAGTTTCATCTCTTAATATATCCTTTATGGACCATTCTTGAATGCATATTCTTTTATTAGGTATATCCCTTTGGTCTGATGATTTGGATTTTAATATATTCTGTTTTTCATACCATCTTTGGTCCCATTTGGGGGGATGTTTTGGTGCCCCTCTTGTTGTCTGGTGACTTACATCTGACCACTCTTGCCCTCTTGGATGATGCACCCCGCCGGAACATGGTGTCCAGACTCCCATCTTGGAAGTCAACTCCTCTTTTGCTATGTTTTTGTAAAGTAAAAAAATGTTTTGGTTATGTGATAAAATCTTTTTGATCATCTGTTTATTTATTTTTTGGTATACTCATTTATGATTGTGTATATATTTACTAGAAAGCTCTTTGTTTCTCATGCCCCCTGAGGAAGATCTAGAACAGGGGTGGGCAAACTTTTTGACTTGAGGGCCGCAATGGGTTCATATATTGGACCCGGGGGCCGGACCAAGAGTAGATGAATGATGTGTATGTGTCATCCATAGTAAGTATAGTAATATTCCCCCATAGTAAGCATAGTAATTCATCCCCCATATAGTAATTCATCCCCCATATAGTAATACATCCCCCATAGTAATTAATCCCCCATATAGTAATTCATCCCCCATAGTAATTCATCCCCCATAGTAATTCATCCCCCATATAGTAATTCATCCCCCATAGTAATTCATCCCCCATATAGTAATTCATCCCCCATAGTTATTCATCCCCCATATAGTAATTCATCCCCCATATAGTAATTCATCCCCCATAGTAATTCATCCCCCATGTAGTAATTCATCCCCCATATAGTAAGTCATCCCCCATAGTAATTTATCCCCCATATAGTAATTCATCCCACATAGTAATTCATTCCCCATATTAATTCATCCCCCATATTAAGTCCCCAAGTCCCCCCCTGTGTCAATTCACTTACCTTTGCTCCGCGCGTTCCTCTCGCCGTTCCGGTGTAGCATGAAAATCTGTCTCCTATGAGGATCTGTCCCCCTCGACGTATCTGCGCATGTGCCAGTTTCAGGCATTAGCAGCCGATCGGCGATCTCCGGCACATGCGCAGATACGCCGAGGGGGACAGATCCTCATAGGAGACAGATTTTTATGCTACACCGGTCTTCAGGGCGGACTGTGAGAGGAGCCTAGCGGGAGCCTAGCTCCGCGGGCCGGATTAAAAGGTCCGCCGGGCCGTATACGGCCCGCGGGCCGTAGTTTGCCCATTGCTGATCTAGAATGTGGAATGATCGAAACACGTCGGGATATTTTCTTTCTTTTCTGTGCGGTTTCATATTCGTGTAGTAAGAGTTCTCTTGTAAGAACACTGTCAGAGCAATAATCTTTTTAGAAACCATGTATTTAATATTACAATGGAAATGTGTATGTAATAAAGTTGATAAAAATCTCTTTTAACAAAATGTCTCTTTCGTTATATGTATGATCCTATTGCTGCATTAAAGTCCCTCTGGGGGTTCCTTGGGTATATGCATTCATATAGGGACGAGCAGCCAGATACTCTACCTTTTTGGTTATGATATACTTGGATACCTGGGATGCTTTGTAGTGGCTAAACCAGAGATTACTGGGATGGGGGGGTGACTTTGGTGGGGGAATGATGAAATGTATTTCTTTAATACAGGTACTTATATAGCACCGTCAATTTACGCAGCACTTTACATATATTGTACATTCACATCAGTCCCTAACCCTCAAGGGGTGTACAATCTAAGGTCCCTAACCCTCAAGGGGTGTACAATCTAAGGTCCCTAACCCTCAAGGGGCGTACAATCTAAGGTCCCTAATGCCCTGTATACATGTTTAGAATATCAGACGAATAATTGGCTGTTTTTTTCTGCATGCTAGTCTCAATTCCAAAAGTGAAGAGGTTACTAAAGTCACGAAAAGTTTTTAACGACGGAATAAACATTCTGCAGAATGTAATGTATTTGTATAGTATTTTCGGATGACTACTGTACTGGGTAAACAAAAATCGTATGAGCTGGTATCATATGATAAAAATTTTCATGCTTGTCCCTTCTGTTTTTTTCAGACGATTGCTGTGTACTAACGATCAGATTATCATATGATCACTTTAAAAGATGCATTTTTAGTAAGATATTGTGATCGTGTATACGGGGCTTAACTCACATTCATACATACACATACGAATTCGGACAATTGGTGTTTCTTTTTTCTGCCCCTCTGATTGGGTCCTGAAGGCTATTCCTTGGTCTCTCACCTGGTCCTTTCTCCTGGTTTCCAGAGACTCACTGGTATTTATCTACACTGTGTGCTCTTTCCTGATTGGCTTTTTTAGGGTTGAGCAACCTCTCTGTTCTCTCCTGATTGGGTGCCCTTTCCTTGATCTCCCAGGTGATGGAGCTTTAATGGCTGGAATGCAGGGATATGTCTCTGGGTGACATCTAAGAAGGGAATCTTCTGCCCCCATTTTCATCACCCCCTTCCTACATCACAAACTGCACTGCCCCTTTCTGAACCATATGGTACATGAAATATGTGCCAAGCCAAAGATTTTAGTTTGAAAATGAGAGAGCCATTAAACCCAATGAAAAGCCAAAAGCCAGCTAGGTCCCAGGTATGTACAGTGCCTTGAAAAAGTATTCATACCTCTTGAAATTTTCCACATTTTGTCATGTTACAACCAAAAACGTAAATGTATTTTATTGGGATTTTATGTGATAGACCAACACAAAGTGGCAAATAATTGTGAAGTGGAAGGAAAATGATAAATGGTTTTCAAAAGTTTTACAATTAAATATCTGAAAAGTGTGGTGTGCATTTGTATTCATCCCCCTTTACTCTGAGACCCCTAACTAAAATCTAGTGGAACCAATTGCCTTCAGAAGACACCTAATTAGTAAATAGAGTCCACCTGTGTGTAATTTGATCTCATTACAGATGTTCTGTGAAGCCCTCAGAGGTTTGTTAGAGAACATTAGTGAACAAACAGCATCATGAAGGCCAAGGAACACACCAGACAGGTCAGGAATAAAGTTGTGGATATGTTAAAAGCAGGGTTAGGTTATAAAAAAATCTCCCAAGCTTTGACCATCTCACAGAGCACTGTTCAATCCAACATCTGACAATGGAAAGAATATGGCACAACTGCAAACCTACCAAGACATGGCCGTCCACCTAAACTGACAGGCCGGGCAAGGAGAGAATTAATAAGAGAAGCAGCCAAGAGGCCCATGGGAACTCTGGAGGAGCTGCAGAGATCCACGGCTCAGGTGGGAGAATCTGTCCACAGGACAACTATTAGTCGTGCACTCCACAAACCTGGCCTTTATGGAAGAGTAGGAAGAAGAAAGCCATTGCTCAAAGAAAGCCATGAGTCCCATTTGCAGTTTGCAGGAATCCATTTGGGGGACACAGCAAACATGGAAAAAGGTGCTCTGGTCAGATAAGACAAAAATTTAACTTTCTGGCCTAAAAGCTAAACGCTATGTGTGGTGGAAAACTAACACTGCACATCATCCTGAACACACCATTCCCACCGTGAAACATGGTGGTGGCAGCATCGTGTTGTGCGGATACTTTACTTCAGCAGCGACAGGGAAGCTGGCCAAAGTTGATGGGAAGATGGATGGAGCCAAATACAGGGCAATCTTAGAAGAAAACCTGTTAGAGTCTGCAAAAGACTTGAGACTGGGGCGGAGGTTCACCTTCCAGAAGGACAACGACCCGAAACATCCAGCCAGAGCTACAATGGAATGGTTTAGATCAAAGCATATTCATGTTTTAGATTGGCCCAGTCAGAGTCCAGACCTAATTCCAATTGAGAAACTGTAGCAAGACTTGAAAATTGCTGTTCACAGACGCGCTCCATCCAATCTGACAGAGCTTGAGCTAATTGGCAAAGAAGAATGGGCAAAAATGTCCCTCTCTAGATGTGCAAAGTTGGTAGAGACATCCCCAAAAAGACTTGCAGCTGTGATTGCAGCAAATGTTCAGGATTCGGGGGGCTCGCTGTTGATGGCCCCTGATGAGATTAACAACCGGTTTTTGCAATTCTTTTGGGGAAATATATACTATACTTTTCCCCCTCTGAGCTGCGGGATTTTCTGAATACAATCCCCTTCCCTAAATTAGATGATTCTGCAAGGAGTAAATTGGTGGCGGATATCTCATTAGAGGAGGTTCAAGAGGCTATTGGTGGGTTGCAAGGTGGAAAGACTGCAGGTGCAGATGGTTTGCTTACTGAATTCTACTCATAGTATGCTGAACTTTTAGCCCCTAGACGAACTGCTCTTCTTTTGGAAATTTCTTCTCTGTAGTCCCTTCCTACATCTATGGAGGAGGTGATTATTGTGTTGGTGCCTAAGCTGGGTAAGGACCCTCAAAAGTGTGCCTCCTACAGGCCTATCTCTTTACTGAATGTATATGCCAAGGTTCTTGCTAAAATGTTTGCATCTTGGCTGTCTACAGTTATTTATGATCTCATTTAGGTTGGCCAAACTGGTTTTATGCCGGGCAAGGGCACTGACATCAATATAAGACGCCTCTTCCTAAACCTGTCTCTGAAACATGACAATAGTGACTCTCGAGTAGTGGCCTTCCTGGATGCTGAAAAAGCTTTTGACTCTGTAGAATGAGACTACTTATGGGCAATTCTACAACGTTTTGGGTTTGGCCATAAATATTTATGCTGGATTTGAATGCTTTATAGGGCGCTTAGGGTGCGGGTCCACACTAATGATTGGCTATCTGCTCCATTCCTTGCATACAGGTACCTGCCAGGGATGCCTTCTGTTGCCTGGCCTGTTTGCCCTGGCCCTGGAGCCTCTGATGATTTTAGTCAGGGAATCCCTGATGGTTTGGGGCTTCCACATCGGACGATTGGATCAGAAGTCACTTTATGCGGATGACGCTTTATTATATTTGAATGATGCCTGTTGCTTACGGCTGCTCTGGAAATGTTTGACAAATTTGGTACCTACTCTAGCATCTGTATTAATTGCTCCAAGTCTGTCTTATTTCCCCTTGATGATCAGGCACTGGCTTTGGCTACCCCCTCCCCGTTGCGGTGGGTGACTGAGTTTCAATATCTGGGTGTTCAGGTAACCAGAGATGTATCCCAATATTTTACATGCAACCTTCTTCCTCTCCTCTTGACACTTAAGGAACGATGCGTCTCATGGGCTGGGCTCTCCCTCAATATTTTGGGATGTATGAATCTTATCAAGATGATGATCCTGCCTACATTTAGCTGCATGTTCCATAACTGCCCAGTATGGATTCCACCATCTTTCTTCTGGGATATAGAGTGATGTGTGAGCTCCTTCATATGGAATGGCGCCATCCCGTGCCTGGCCAGGTCTACCTTATATAGTTGGATGTTTTTGATCTTATCAACCTTAGACTTCAGCTGTCGGTCCCTAGAACCCTGAAGATGCCCCTCTTAGGGATTCATGATGATGATCAGCGTCCCCATCATAGTAAATGACTGATTTTTTAACTTTATTCCATGCTACGTAGGAAATCCTTTGCAAATTGACATCCGCTGCATCCCCAGACATGTCCTCTTGGGAAAACATGATCAACACTGCTTTACCCCTCTACAAGCTGACATATATTAGTCAAGGCTGCCCTTGGAAATATGATAAAGTATGGCAGCCATGGGTGTCCCAACAGGATGGGGCTGATTGGGCTCTTCTCTATCTGTCAGTTGTGTGATGTGTGTGTACTCCTTGGCTTTCACAGATGTTCACAGGATATTCCACCACTCCATACCCATGTTCTCCTGACCCCCCCACTCCCTTACCTCCCCCCCCCCTTTCTTCTTCCCCCAGACATATTCCCCTTCCCTGAGTTGTTGGAGTATGATTCTCATACTACGAATGTTATGGTTGAGCCTATGACTGCTATATTACATTCTGCATATATTTTATGTGGTGCCGCTGGATTTTTTTTGGATACCTTGCGTAATCCTTTCAAATTCTATGTTCTGCCATGTCAACTGTTATTTTTCTGTTCTACTGTTATGTGCAATACCTTTCATTAATAAAGAACTAATTTGTAATTGCAGCAAAACGTGGTTCTACAAAGTATTGACTTGGGGGGGGATGAATACAAACGCACGCCACATTTTTAAGATATTTATTTGTAAAAAATTTTGAGAACCATTTATCATTTTCCTTCCACTACACAGTTATGTGCCACTTTGTGTTGGTCTATCTGATATTATTATTATTATTATTACTACATCGACTTTATATAGCGCCAAAGGGTTTGCTCAGCGCTGTACAATAGAGGGGGGGGGGCAATACATGAAACAGTACAGCAACTACAAACAGCACACGAGGGGTTAGAGGGCCCTACTCTTTCGAGCTTACAATCTAGAAGGGAGGAGGTTGTGGTACAGGAGGAAATGGGTGTGGGGGATGGAGTGGTAGGAGGAATGAAGGAGAATGGCTGTTAGGTGAGGGTGGGGTAGTCTTCCCTGAAGAGGTGGGTTTTCAGGGAGCGCCTGAAGGTGAGGAGGGAAGGTGACAGTCTGATGGATTGGGGTAGTGAGTTCCAGAGGATGGGGGAGGACCTGGAGAAGTCTTGCAGTCATGCGTGGGAGGAGGAGACCAGGGAGCAAGATAGAAGGAGGTCCTGTGAAGAGCGAAGGGTACGGGTGGGGTGGTACCTGGAAATCAGGTTGGTGAGGTAGTTAAGGGCAGTGTTGTGAATGGCTTTGTAGGTCAGAGTGAGTAGTTTGAATTTGATGCGTTGGGCAATAGGGAGCCAGTGGAGGGATAGGCAGAGGGGGGTGGCAGAGGTGGAGCGGTTGGTGAGGTGGATGAGTCTAGCCGCTGAGTTCAGGATGGTCTGAAGCAGGGATAGCCTGCACTGGGGTAGGCCGGTGAGGAGGGAGTTGCAGTAGTCAAGGCGTGAGATAATCAGGGAGTGTACTAGTAGTTTAGTGGTGTCTGGGGTAAGGAAGGAGCGTATCTTGGCGATATTGCGAAGGTGGAGCCTGCATGTGTTTGTAAATAAAATACCAATAAAATACATTTATGTTTTTGGTTGTAACATGACTAAATGGGGGAAAATTTCAAGGAGGATGAATACTTTTTTAAGGCACTGTACGTATATGGTATTGTAGAGCATACTGGGAAACTGGTAGCAACCAACCAACCAGACTACAACTGTCACTTTTCTAGTGCAAGTATGCATCTTATTGGTTGCCTATAGGCAGCGCAGGCTCTTATCAGTCTTTCTTTTTCATAGAATAAACCTAAAAGCCTCATTTTAGCTAGCAGACTGGGGCATTAAGAAATGCTTGAATTTTATAGCAAATGCTCATTTGCAAAAGTCATTATCTAAACCTATGCATTCAAGATGTAATGAGATTTCTCTTTCTTGATTATTCTTGTGAAGTCTGCGCCATAATTATGCAAGGAAGATCTTCATTGCTTTTATTTTTTTTCTCAGAGAGGCTAATGGTATAGTATGCAGAAATGTTGCATTAAAGGGAGCGTAGGCTTCGAGAGATGCCAGGGTTGTTGTTGCTGATTTCCTTCTGGAAATCTCATCTCCTTGGCCTTCTTTACGAGAAACTGACCTGAAAGTAAGTGTATGGATGGGGAGGTCTGACCTCACTTACCACGTGCTTGCTCTGTGACTCAAAGTACTGAAATCATAGGATAGTCATGATAGCCAAGCAACTGGTGTTTTACAGAAGAAGGTCAGGAATGGCATCCAAAAGCTGAACTGCAGATGTATGTATATCTTTGGCAACTAATGAAATCCATTACACTTCACTTAAAATGAAAGTTTCAGTTCTTGGCAGAGTAAAAGAAGAACTCCAGCCAAATGTAGCAGTGTAAAAATGAACAGCCTATTAGAGGATAGAAAAAATGCTTTTGCTGCAATATTCAACTTTAATCTAAAGATTTCCCCCACAGCACTTTTTTCTGAAACTAGGTGTCCTCAGTTTGGTGGCCAGCATCATTGAACATACTTTCTCTGATCCAGGTCATCCTGAACCAACCCCCAGCCTGAGACTGTGCAGTGAAAGGAAAATCAGCATAGTGATGAGCTCATTACTATGTTGCTATACCTTTCACTGTACAGTCAGTGACTGGATTCACTTGGCATCTGCACAGGCAGGTAACACATTTGGAATCATTGGTTGCACTGGAGTCACTAGATGACATGTGGACTGGGAGTGCACTGGAGTCACTAGTTGACACGTTGAAAAGAAGCGCGCTTGGAGTTACCAGATGCAGCAGATGTACTGGAGTCACTAGATGACCTGTGGACTGGGAGTGCACTGGAGTCACTAGATGACACATGGACTGGGAGTGCACTGAAGTCACTAGATGAGACGTGGACTGGAAGCGCATTGGAGTCACTAGATGACACGTGGACTGGGAGTGCACTGGAGTCATAGATGTCACGTTGAAAAGGAGAGCACTTGGAGTTACCAGATGCAGCAGATGTACTGGAGTCACTAGATGACCTGTGGACTGGGAGTGCACTGGAGTCACTAGATGACACATGGACTGGGAGTGCACTGAAGTCACTAGATGAGACGTGGACTGGAAGTGCATTGGAGTCACTAGATGACATGTGGACTGGGAGTACACTGGAGACATAGATGACACCTTGAAAAGGAGCGCACTTGGAGTTACCAGATGCATCAGATATACTGGAGTCACTAGATGATACGTGGACTGGGAGTGGACTGGAGTCACTAGATGACACATGGACTGGGAGTGGACTGGAGTCACTAGATGACACGTGGACTGGGAGTGCACTGGAGTCACTAGTTGACACGTTGAAAAGGAGCGCACTTGGAGTTACCAGATGCAGCAGATGTACTGGAGTCACTAGATGACACGTGGACTGGGAGTGCACTGCAGTCACTAGATGACCTGTGGACTGGGAGTGCACTGGAGTCACTAGATGACACGTGGACTGAGAGTGCACTGGAGTCATTCGATGACACGTGGACTGGGAGTGGACTGGAGTCACTAGATGACAAGTGGACTGGGAGTACACTGGAGTCATAGATGACACCTTGAAAAGGAGCGCACTTGGAGTTACCAGATGCATCAGATATACTGGAGTCACTAGATGACACGTGGACTGGGAGTGGACTGGAGTCACTAGATGACACGTGGACTGGGAGTGGACTGGAGTCACTAGATGACACATTGAAAAGGAGCGCACTTGGAGTTACCAGATGCATCAGGTGTACTGGAGTCACTAGATGACACGTGGACTGGGAGTGCACTGGAGTCACTAGATGACACGTTGAAAAGGAGCGCACTAGGAGTTACCAGATGCATCAGATATACTGGAGTCACTAGATTACACGTGGACTGGGAGTGCACTGGAGTCACTAGATGACACGTTGAAAAGGAGCGCTCTTGGAGTTACCAGATGCGTCAGGTGTACTGGAGTCACTAGATGACACATGGACTGGGAGTGGACTGGAGTCACTAGATGACACGTGGACTGGGAGTGGACTGGAGTCACTAGATGACACGTGGACTGGGAGTGCACTGGAGTCACTAGATGACACGTGGACTGGAGGCACTAGATGACACGTGGACTGGAGGCACTAGATGACACGTGGAGTGGGAGTGCTCTTAGAGTTACTGGACATTCTGAAGTCACTATATGACATGAAGACTTGTGTAGCCAGGTTCTGGCTGTCTTGTGTGATTCCCCGCTTGCCCCCTACCCCACTGCCGCTGCATAAAGAAACAGAGTGCAGCAGCAGCAGCAAGCGGCCTTTGTCTGAAAAAGTCACTCCTCATTTCCCGCTCACTCTGCCTTCTCTTCCCACCCCCTTCCTGGCAGCAGCCGTTCAGCCAATCAGCAGCAGGAGAAGAACAGAGCAGCTTCAATGCACCCTGGGACATGTAGATTGTGGAGGGGCCACTGCATTGTGTGGGATGGCTGCCAAACTGCAAATCCCATTAAACTATGGGACCTAAGAGGAGTCAGGGAGGATTTTGGCTGAACCTCCTGGGAAAGTCTGGGAAGGGGTTTGGCACTGAAAGAGAGAGAAGGACAGGGGACCACTGGCTGCATGCTGAGTTCCTAGAGAGGCAAGACCATGGGGAATCTGATCCTGTGACTGAGTGAGGACACCTTTTGCAGCGCAACATCAGTCACACCTGCAGTACCTGTACCACTACCACCAGGAAATCTGCTATCAGCTGCTGTTTGTCAGAGGCTTTGGAGAGAGACCGGGGGGGACCCTTCCACTGCTGTTACCGGAGGACTGATGAGAGGGCTATCTACTCATTATTGACACTGCTAACACAGATTGAGTTGCTGAGAAAAGGGCACCAACTGCACCCTGCACATACTGCACCTATACCAACTTTACACAGCACCTCTATCAAACCTATACTACACCTATACCAACTCTATACCATTGTTACACGGAACTGTCACTGCTTATGACTTGAATCTGCTTTGCATCTGTGCAATGACTTTACTGCATCTAAAGTATTCACTTACTGCATGCAGGTTCTTTAAGCCTGTTGTTAAGTGACAAGGACCCCAACGATAACCGGCAGAAGAAACACCCTAAGACTGCCCTGTCTACTAAAGTGTGTTATTACCATTGTTATTCATTTTAATTTTCTTTCTTTTGCTTGCCTCCTTACTAACTTTGCTGGGTGACAGTATATTAAGTTTGCCTTTACTAATTGATGTGGTGCCTGTTCCTTTGAAATAGAATTATTGCCAGGTACTAGTGTTACTGCCAGTGATTTCCTGCGATATTGTGTGGTTATGTTACTAGATGACATGTGGACTAGCACACCTGGAGTCACTGGGCATACAGAGTGCACTGAAGTCCCTCGATGACACGTAGACTGGGAGCGCACTTGGAGTTGCTGGGTGCACTGGAGTCACTAGATGAAAAGTGGACTAGGACACCTGGAATCACTGGGCATACTGGGTGCACTGGAGTCGCTAGATGGTAAGTGGACTAGGACACGTGGAATCACTGGGCATACTGGGTGCACTGGAGTCGCTAGATGAAAAGTGGACTAGGACACCTGGAATCACTGGGCATACTGGGTGCACTGGAGTCACTAGATGGAAAGTGGACTAGGACACCTGGAATGACTGGGCATACTGGGTGCACTGGAGTCACTAGATGGAAAGTGGACTAGGACACCTGGAATGACTGGGCATACTGGGTGCACTGGAGTCACTAGGTGGAAAGTGGACTAGGACACATGGAATCACTGGACATACTGGGTGCACTGGAGTCACTAGATGGAAAGTGGACTAGGACACCTGGAATGACTGGGCATACTGGGTGCACTGGAGTCACTAGGTGGAAAGTGGACTAGGACACCTGGAATGACTGGGCATACTGGGTGCACTGGAGTCACTAGATGGAAAGTGGACTAGGACACCTGGAATGACTGGGCATACTGGGTGCACTGGAGTCACTAGATGGAAAGTGAACTAGGACACCTGGAATGACTGGGCATACTGGGTGCACTGGAGTCACTAGATGGAAAGTGGACTAGGACACCTGGAATGACTGGGCATACTGGGTGCACTGGAGTCACTAGATGGTAAGTGGACTAGGACACCTGGAATGACTGGGCATACTGGGTGCACTGGAGTCACTAGATGGTAAGTGGACTAGGACACCTGGAATGACTGGGCATACTGCGTGCACTGGAGTCACTAGGTGGAAAGTGGACTAGGACACCTGGAATGACTGGGCATACTGGGTGCACTGGAGTCACTAGATGGAAAGTGGACTAGGACACCTGGAATCACTGGGCATACTGGGTGCACTGGAGTCACTAGGTGGAAAGTGGACTAGGAAACCTGGAATCACTGGGCATACTGGGTGCACTGGGGTCACTAGATGACACGTGGACTAGGATCACACCTGGAGTCATTGAAAATCCAGAGGCTGCAGGCAGGCATGAAGGACATGGGAGGCATGGGGTTATAGGTAAGTACTGCAGTAGAGGAGCTCAGCTGAAGAATAGCGACACATTGATTAAATGCCAAGCAGGGGCGGACTGACAACTCATGGGGCCCCCGGGCAATAGGGGATCATGGGGCCCCTGTGTCCTTGCCCAAACTCAAAAAAGCCTATGAAAAAGGTACCAGGGGCATCTCATGGGGCCCCCTACTGACCCCGGGCCCTCGGGCAGTGCCCGAGTTTCCAAATGGTCAGTCCGCCCCTGATGCCAAGTCAACTGCTGCTTTAACATTTTAGTTGGCGCTAATCAAGAGCTGTCTTCTAACTGGTCCTGCGCCCTGGAGAGATGACCCAGTGCTGAATCCCAGGACAAGCAAGCTGACAATCATTCCATTTCACTGCATTTAGGGAACAATAAAATTATTACATTATGTGTATATTCATACCTATGACTGTATTATAATAAAACATCATTTTTTTATTACATTTGTTTTTCATGTGCCTTTAGACAGGATTTTCAGTGCTTTTTCAGTTAATTTTGCTGTGATACATGTTAGATGTGTCTGGTCCTCTTCTGTGTGCTCAGCATATGTGTCTGCATTTAATACATTTCAGTGGAAACATGCATTTTAAACATAGGCAAGACACGTCAGTGTGATTGTGATGCATTTGACATCTGCATTACCGTCAATTCAGAAAGCCACATGAGCCATTTTACACGCGTCTGTTATTTTATCTTTTATCAACCCAAACACAAAAATAAATATCAGTCTGGTGAGAAATCGTTCTTTTTCTGCACAAGATCAGATAGTGAACACTTCGATTACTCCAGTATTTTAGCTCACAAGTCAGTATTTTATCTCCACCTGGAACGGCTCATTTTTCTGCTCTCCTCAATACTTAACCTCATAGAAGGTGATTTATTGTTAACACCAGACAAAAAGACAACAATGGAAAATAAAACGCAAAAAAACAATATTATATGAGAGCGGGAAATTCAGGAGATCTGTGTAGTTAAAGTGTATGTAAACCTTTACAATGAACTTCTTTGCTTTCCTTTTGGTATGTTAAATATACAATTGAAAGCATTTTGTTATCCAGGATATCCTTGATCAGTGCCTGTTCATCCTTCCAGAAATCTTGTGAGCTGATAACCTCTTGTGCTCTCTGCCTGTGCTGATTAACAGCTTATCCCTGTGGACTACAAATCATACCATTGTTCTGGTGAAAAGTAGAGGAGGTGTTCTGCAGTCCGGGCTTTGGGTGCCCACACTGCTCCTTCATACATACAGTACAGTGAGTGTTGTCACCCAGGACAGGATGTGTGTTACAGGGGAAAATAGCCTGACAAAAAAACTAAGGTCCCTTTAGGGTTGCTCCTCCTTTTTTGGGAGTCTCTTTATAAGGTGGGTGGAGCTGGGGCCTTGCTCTTGGTGACCGGGGAATCCTAGGACAAGGTAGACCTGCTGGAGGCTTTCTTGGTCTCCCCCATTTAAGAGAGGGGCTGCGGGTGGGGGAAGAGCAAATCTTTACGAGGTTCAGTAAGGAATTGGTGTTTCCCTTGGTTTCCCCCACCCTGGAGAGAGGAACAGGGAGCTAGTGTCTTGACAGGGGAGAATAGGGATAATCAACCCAAATTCCCAAGCATCTCCAGAGGTGAAGAAACCATTTAGTACGTCAGCCAATATCTAAATAGTTGCTACCCTATTTCAAAAGATGGATTATTCAGCATTAACGTGATACTAAATTTAAATCAACTACTCATAAAACAATAATAGGAAAACATTTTAAGCAGCTAGCACATTAGGCAGACTAAACCCATTACAACATACAGTACATAACTTGGAGAACAGCGCTAATAAATCAACAAAAAATGTCCCCACCACAAATATATGAGAAGCAAAAACCAGCATAGAAAAAATCTAATATAAAAGTCTGTAAAGCAGGCTATTGAGTCCGTATGGCAGTGGTGCTCATAGGAAGAAAATTACAAATATTGATATCCTCCACCATCACCCACCAGTCTCTTACTGGATATATTTGACCACAAAAATGGTCCAAAGGAACAACTTTAAACCTTGGGCAAGAGCCGACAATCAGTCCACCATGAGTGCACCCTCCTTCGGATCCAAAATTGATAGACCACAACTCTTCTCAAGATGGTATACATTTATTGATAGTATATATCAGAAAAGAGAAAGAGACCATCTCATAGTGTAGTAAGCCATCAAGCTTCAAATTTAATTAAATTATCGTACTTACAGAAATCCAAGTAAAATCCAGCATATCATGAATAGTAATCCAAGTTTCAAACCAACAAGATGTCAGCGGTCCATGCCGGTACGCGATGACGTCACACGCCGTGACTCCACCCTATTTGTTTCGTCATCAACAGACGTCTGTGCAAAGGACAGTCCATACGTACCATCCACCATCTATGCAAAGGACATTTTGGGGTGGGCTGTGCAGTCGGTACAGCCCAGTAACCTGTATGTGACAGTCATGTACTAGCTACCCACCCCTGCCCGTAATCCAAGTTTCAAACCAACAAGATGTCAGCGGTCCATGCCGGTACACAATGACGTTACACGCCGTGACTCCACCCTATGTGTTTCATCATCAACAGACATCTGTGCAAAGGACAATCCATACGCACCCTCCACCATCTATGCAAAGGATATTTTGGGGTGGGCTGTGCAATCGGTACAGCCCAGTAACCTGCATGTGACAGTCATGTACTAGCTAGCCACCCCTGCCCACATGCCGGTGGTGACATCACAATCTCCACCCCGTCCAAATAAAGAATACCTTGCATTAGTTGAGAAAAATGCAAGGTGTTCAGTGAATGGTGCCCATGTCAAGCGAGGAACCTCCTGTACTAACTTTGCAGAAGGCCACAGGACTAGAAGCTAGTAGTGATCACTGTAGCGGTGGTTCCTATTGCAGGAATTTCCAGCTTTCACGGGGATCTGCCACATACATACCTACTTTGTCCAAACTGAACCAATGTAACTATGCAAAAAAAACCCCCATACCTAAACAGATTCTAACATCCACTTATTATCTTGGTGACCCCAATTTGTAAAGAGACAGTGGAGTATGCCCGGGAATGCCACATTCAGCACCATATGTTTGAAATTATGGGATACGGTTTGGCTTTTCAGCAAGCAATTTAATTTCTCACAGTGCATTTGTCCCATAAATCCAATTAACATGCATTTGGGTGCATTTGCCGTGTATTTCCATAGAGCTCAATTATGCTTAGACAAGGTCTAGTATAGTGTGAATGGGACCCTATGGCCATTGGGCCCCAGCTGAAGGACTGATGTAGAAGACAAGAGCTCACTCTGCAACAGGTAGCCTCTCTCATGTCAGAAGCATATGGCAGCCGCACTGCCTCAGTCTATGTTTGTGTAGTAAACAAGTATGATTTACTACATGTGTGTCACAGCATCTGCGACAGGATGAGGTGGGGGGTGGGGAGAACCATCGCCATAATAGCAGAATAATGATCTGCTAATGAAGTTCTTATCGAATTCAAATGTCCCGTCCTTATGAAAACCAAACAAATTCATCATGATTAATACTGCTGGTCCTGGCACTGCCTAATTAATTGGTAATGAGGACATAGTTATTTATAGGGGGGAAAAAGTCCTTATAGGAATTAACCCTCTCCATGCTGCCAGCTGGGAATGTGGTAATATCTTACTAGTAATGTGCATTTTTTGGGTGATCGTTTCACAAGATCATATATTTTTTAAGAACAGAAGATGTTCAAAATGAAGATGTCACAGTGTGGGGATGGCATAGTGAAACCCACAGCCAACTTCCATTGCCATTTTCAAAAAAATAACAAAAAAAAATTATTTTGATCTTTTTGTTAAGACAGAGACGCTTTTGCATTTTTGCACGTTTAAAAAATCATCTTAGGCCTGAAGGTTACTTAAAACCCCCAAACAAACCCCCATTTTACTTCCCTTTACTGTGTGATCTGTGATGACATTTGGGAGACCACAAAAATTATGAAGTAATTTCATCCACTGATCCAGCAGTTTCTTGACATAAAAGTCTTCCTAAAAATAGTAGTTAATATATAAATATAAATACGGAAATCCAATTATTCGATCTTGGTTTCTATTTTTGTATTTAAAAATCAATCAAATGTATAATCCACTATTTTTAATCAATTATGGGCAACTGAGTTGAAAAAAACTCTGATGGAATGTAGTTGAAAATCAAACATCTGTAAGAGTGCTGATGGGTTCCTGTTTTCGATCGATGTCTATTTGATTTCAATTCTTCTTCCAATATGATAAATCCATTTCATCCATACAATCAATCATATTTGTTAATAGCTGGGTGCCCTTGTTCTATTAAGAACATATGAACATAATACTGATCATAAGACAGTTGAAATTGCCAGGTTGAAAATTGAGAGTGATGGCAAGATAGCAATAGTATGGTAGTCTCTCCAATGTCTGTCTGTCCATCTTTTTCTTTGATAACATAACATAACAGTCTCTCCAATGACCATCTGTTCTTTATTTGGTAACATATCAGTCTCCCCATTGTCCATCAGTCCTTTCTTTGATAACATAGCAGTCTCTCTAATGTGCATCCATTCTTAATTTGATAACTTAGAAGTCTCTCCAATGCCTTGCCTTTCTTTGATAATATAGCAGTCTTTCCATCGTTTATCCATCTTTTCTTTGATACAAAGCAGTCCCTCAAAGTCCATCCATCCTTTCTTTGATAACATAGCAGTCTTTCCATTGTTCATCCATTCTTTCTTTGATAACATAGCAGTCTCTTCAATGTCTGTCTGTCCTTTCATTGATAACATAGCAGTCTCTCCAATGTCCATCCTTTCTTTGAAAACCTACCAGTCTCTCTACTATTCATCCATCCTTCCTTTGATAACTTAGAAGTCTCTCCAATGCCTTGCCTTTCTTTGATAACATAGCAGTCTTTCCATTGTTTATCCATCCTTCCTTTGATAACAAAGCAGTCTCTCCATATATGTGTTTTCTTCCTTTGATTTCTTAGCAGTCTCTCCAATGTGATTGTTTCTTTAGTAACATTGCTGTCTCTCCAATGTCTGCCCTTTCTTTGATAACACAGCAGTCTCTCCAACTTCTATTTTTTCTTTGATAACATGGTAATCTCTCCAATATCCATCCATCCTTTCTTTGACAACATAGCAGTAGTTTCATTGTCCATCCATCCTTTTTTTGATAACATACCAGTCTCTTTATTGTCCATCCACCCTTTCTTTGATAACATAGCAGTCTCTCCAGTGCCTGTCTGTCTTTCCTTTGATAACATAGCAGTCTCTCCAATGACCATCTGTTCTTTCTTTGATTACATAGCAGTTTAGCAAATGTCCATTTGACTTTTCTTTGATAACATAGCAGTCTCTCCAATAGCCATCCTTTCTTTGAAAACATGGTATTTTCCCCAATATTTGTCTTTCCTTTCTTTGATAACATAGCAGTCTCTCCAATGTCCATTCTTTCTTTGATAGCATAGCAGTCTCTTCGATATCATTCTTTCCTTTCTTGATAACACAGCAGTCTATCCATTGTCCATCTATCCTTACATTGATAACAAAGCAATCTCTCCCATGTCTGTCCTTTATTTGATAACATAGTACTCTCTCCATTGTTCATCCATTCTTTCTGTGATAACATAGCACTCTCTTCAATGTGTGTCTGTTCTTTCTTTAATAACATAGCAGTCTCTCCAATATCCATCCTTTCTTTGATAACATATCAGTCTAACTATTATTTATCCATTTTTTTTTTTATAACATTGCAGTCTCTCCAATGTCCTTCCTTTCTTTGATAATATAGCTGTCTCTCTAATTTCCACCCTTTCTTTGATAACATAGCAGTCTAGCCAATGTCAATTTGTCTTTTCTTTGATAACATAGCAATCTCTTCAATGTCCATACTTTCTTTGAAAACATGGTATTTTCTCCAATATTCGTCCTTCCTTTCTTTGATAATATACCAGTCTCTTTATTGTCCATCCACCCTTTCTTTGATAACATAGTAGTCTCTCCAATGCCTTTCTGTCTTGCCTTTGATAACATGGCAGTCTCTCCAGTGACCATCTGTTCTTTCTGTAATAACATAGCAGTCTAGCTAATGTCCATTTGTCTTTTCTTTGATAACAGTAGTCTCTCCATTGTTCATCCATACTTTCTGTGATAACATAGCAGTCTCTCCAATGTTTGTCTGTCCTTTCTTTGATAACATATCAGTCTATCCAATGTCCATCCTTTCTTTGATAACATAGCAGTCTAACTATTGTTTAGCCATCCTTTTTTTGATAACATAGCAGTCTATCTAGTGTCCTTCATTTGTTTGAAAATATAACAGTCTCTCTAATTTCCATCCATTTTTTATAACATAGCAGTCTCTCCAATATCCATCTTTTCTTTCTTTGATAACATAGCTGTCTCTCCAATGTCCATGCTTTCTTTGATAACACAGAAGCCTCTCCAACTTCTGTCCTTTCTTTGATAACATAGCAGCCTAATTATTGTTCATCCATCCTTTTTTGATAACATAGCAATCTCTCTAATTTCTGTCCTTTCTTTGATAACATAGCAGTCTCTCCAGTGTCCATCCTTTCTTTGATAACATAGCAGTCTAAGTATTGTTTATCCATTCTTTTTTTTCTCTCCAGTATCCATCTTTCCTTTCTTTGATAACATAGCAGTCTCTCCAATGTCTGTTCTTTCTTTGATAACATAGCAGTCTCTCCAATGTCCATCCTTTCTTTGATAACAGAGCAGTCTAACTATTGTTTATCCATCCTTTTTTTTTTAATAACATAGCAGTCTCTCCAATGTCCTTCCTTTCTTTGATAATATAGCTTTCTCTTTAATTTCCATCCTTTCTTTGATAACATAGCAGTCTATCCAATGTTCATCCTTTCTTTGATAACATAGCAGTCTAACTATTGTTCATCCATCCTTTTTTGATAACATAGCAGTTTCTCCAGTGTCTGTCCTTTCTTAGATAACATAGCAATCTCCCTCATTTCTGTCCTTTTTTGGTAACATAGCAATCTCTCCAGTATCCACCTTTATTTTCTTTCAAAGCACAGCAGCCTCTACATTGTCTACCAACAAGTCCTTTCTTTGATAACATAGCAGTCTCTCCATTGTCCATCTTTACTTTCTTTGATAATACAGTAGTCTATTTAATGTCCATCTGTTCTTTCTTTGATAACATAACAGTCTTTCTAATGTCTATCTGTCCAACTGTCTGACCATCTATCCATCCATCCATGCTTCCATCCATTGTGCATCAGTTCTGAAATAATGAAATACTAAACAGTATGTATTTTATAGCTGTGAAAACAGCCCTTTGTCCTTCCTAATTCTTCCATTCCTGCCTTTATTTTTTGATCCTAATTTTTGAAAAGAAAATTATTGAATCAAATAAAAAAAAGCATTTCTGCTGACAAGCGCAGAAATTTCTTGAAATAGCCTGCAGAAATTCCCCTCTCCTGACTGCAACAAATATAAATTTAATAGTTTTTTTTTGTGCGCCTGTTGCAAGTGCTGTTTTGCTGCGCTCTGGCGAATGGTACAAACACATAATATTTTACTGGCCTCAGATTAGACGAAAATGTGGCAACATATGGGCACGCAAATTCTAAAGAATCAAAAACCTTTTTAACAGCTTCAGCTGGGAGGAAAGTAATAGGAAATCTATGTAGCAAAGGCTGAAAAATACAGCAGAGGAACACAGGAATTGATCTCGCTCTTTCCACGTGAAATCCTTACTTTTGTGAAACGCTACTTCAGCGACTCGAACAGAATGAGGACAAGACTGACACAATGCATGGCGTCTCAGGAAAGGAACCAGCTCAATACACTTTGAAAAGCAGGAATGTTTTTTTTCTTTTTTTCTTCATTTTCCATTCTCGTTATTTTCTTTTGTCTGCTGTCTCTTTTCTCTCTTATTAACAGCTTTGATCCAGCCTCACAAAGCCTGGTGGACCAAAGCAGATACCTTTTTGCTTAAAACTGGTGTAGTGTATGGTGAAATAGTTTTTTAAAAAATGCCATAGTTTTTTCACTAAAGCTGTATGCATGTGCTGTGTATTCCACTAGTACGTATCTAGCCCTTTACATTGCATGATAATGTTCGGTATGGTCATTTTTACACCCAGAATCGTAAAACGTAGCCTACCATAACCATTACTATTACAAAGAATACACACACAAGCCAGTCCTTGAGTGACACTGTTGCGTCCAAAAAAAAAGACCTATACCCAGACTCCTTATACCCAAACTCTGCATAATCTCCTCTTGTTGGGTATGTATCTCTTCTTAGGAAGTTTTTATTTATGTTAAAGCATTTTACAGTCATGGGGGCTCCTTGGTATATATTTTAGTTATATACATTATTTATTATTATTATTATACAGGATTTATATAGCGCCAACAGATTGCTCAGCACTTTACAATATAATGGGAGACAATACAGCAACAATACAGTTCAATACAAGAGGGATAGGAGGACCCTGCTCCTCGGAGCTTACAATCTAGGATTTATCTGTTGTTTCAGTCCCTGCCATTTTTTGCCCCCACACCCACCCCCAGGGGGAAACACTATGGGGGTTATTTACTAAAACTGAAGGGTGCAAAATCTGGTTCAACTCTGCATAGAAACCAATCAGCTTCCAGGTTTTATTGCCAAAGCTTAACTGAACAAGCAAAAGTTAAAAGCTGATTGGCACCCATTTTAGTAATTCTACCCATATGTGTCCCTGGGTTGGGTTGGGTTGGGGCTCCTTTTCATGGTGGTGTGGACCTCAAAAGTGTTTTGCTGAACTTGAATCTTTGCTTAATATGTTATATGATATGATGTTGTAAAAATCCTTCCTTTTGTTATGACAGTTGAGTAATCTTTGTATTATTGTCAATTTCAATGTTATTAAAGGTCTCCGCAGCTCCTCCTAAAAAAGTGGATTCTCCCACAAAAAGCGTTGAGGCATAATTTCCACTTTTGAAGCATTTCCAATGAGTATAGAGTCATTGTACCACTTTACTGTATTACATGCTGTGGAGTATCTACTTAATTTGAGAGACTTTTTTTCCTATGGGTAACATCTATAATGGAGGCATTGTATACAGAAATTATAGTTGTACAGGTTTTAAATGTGTTTAACATTTATTATTTGCAATAAAGTTGTGAATTTTTAATTTTGGTCTGACAGTGTCTTGGCACCAGAAAAGTCCATCTTTCCTTTTGTATTTGCTAATGTTCATACTTTCAGAAAATACCAAAGATAATGGCTGGCAGCTGGTTGACTTCTTATGAATACTTTTTATTGGTTACAAAACATGCAGGTACAATGTAAAATGCAACGCATTTCGGCTAAAGAAAAATGGTGCCTGAAGCAACCTCAATATCTGATATGCTCTCCACAAAAAAATTATCTAAATAAACAGTTACAGCAATAGAAGATTTTGAATACTTACCTCCCTGGTGGGCGGCAAGTGCAAACTTGGCTGTCTGCAAACGCGAGTAGAATCTTCGACATTTATCACTTCTGGGAATGTTGAATGTCTTTGTGCTGTGCCACACACTGTAGATTTGTCTGCTGGACCTAGGTCACGACAGGACACAAGAGCGATGTAGGGATTGGCTAGAGTCCCTATTGAGTTCAGTGGGGACCAGGTATCCAACACACTTGGAAGTGTGTTGGATATGAAGGTCCTGAGAGAGGCTTCAGAGATAAATAGAACTGCCTTTCTCAACCTTTTTTTTTTCATAAGGACTTTTGCATTTTATACAATTGCATTGTACTTTAAAGATCTCCCCTATCTGAAGAGGACAGAAAAGCCTGTTCATCAACAAACTTTCAATGAAGCTTCTGCTTTGGAGAATACGAGAAGATTGCCTATTTCTGCTAATGACTTTAGCACACATGCATGACTAGTGGGCCTACTGCTCTTTAGCGCTGATTTTTTTTTTATTGTACAAACAGCATGAAAGTATCTACAAGCAATTGACATGTACAAAAGAAAGTGATAAAGCAATGCGCACTCACCGGACGCGCATAAAGTATGCGCCTTTGTATATAAATAATCCAGATGTCATCTGGTAATGGGTGGTCCTCCCTCTACTGTGTATGAGGCTGTTGGTCCTCTCCTACTGGGGGTCCACCTGATGATTAATGGTGAGTGGTATCCCTCTGGTTGGACAACGATTTTATGCACCTGATGTACCTTTAATAAATCTCGTTTTTACCAACTACTACACTATGGGAGTACCTTTGTTACCCCTTGGGGGAGCATTTTAATTCACAAACATACTCCGGGATGTACTGAAGGGACCCTGGTCCAACCAGAGGGATACCACTCACCATTAATCATCAGGTGGACCCCCAGTAGGAGAGGACCAACAGCCTCATACACAGTAGAGGGAGGACCACCCATTACCGAATGACATCTGGATTATTTATATACAAAGGCGCATACTTTATGCACGTCCGGTGAGTGCGCATTGCTTTATCATATATTCACACGGATACCAGGATCGTTAAAGACACCTGAGCACCTATACTCTTATATTGATTTGCAGGACTTGTTATTTATTTTATTTGATCCAATATTTGTCAATTTGTTTATTTATAAGCGCTGCACTTTATTTATATATATATTACTGCTATGGTACCTCATTTATGCATAGCAGCTTATCAACTTAGTACTAAGGTGCTTCTTTCAACTATCTTTATATCTATGTACAAAAGAAAGTTGGCATGAATTCCATTTAAGTTTATCAACATCTAAAAACAGGTGAACACTTTAGAAGGTGGGTAGTGTAGTCCCCAGGGTCCCCTAGTGAAGGTTTAGGATTTCACACTTGTAATGACGGTCCCAGTTTATGGGTGGACATGTCATGTAGAACTTCACTTTCAGCCAGGTCATTGCATTTTTGAACCAGCTTGAATACCTCGGTTGAATGTAATTTTCCTGCCCTTTAAAGCCAATGCAACAGCCATATGGGTATAAAGGAAAAAAGTGAGGGCCATGGGGGAAGGGCGGAGAAGAAAGAATAAGTTCCCAAGAGGGTCTCTGCAATACCCAATCAGTCCACTTAGCCATCAGTTTCCATTCACCATCTTTCTCAACCTTGTTACCGCAGAGGAACCCTTGAAATAATTTTCAGGTTTCAGGGAACCCCCTGCTAAAATAAATGGGATTAGAGTGAAGAATGTCCCTTTTATTGGTGGCTGGTGGAAACAATTTTTCCCTTACCGTGCTGGTCAGAATGCCACCCTTACCGACAGCTCAATAGATCGTTGTCATACTGATGGCTCTGCAAGTGGTGTTGGATCCTGGACAAAGCAGACATCACCATATGGAAGAGCAAGTAGCCATAGCTTAAGGAACCCCTAGCAAGCTCTGGAGAAACCATGGTTGAGATTGGCTGAATTAGAGTCTTCTATTGCATCTTTTAGCTTTTTTTATTTGGAAAGAGTTTTTGGTTAGAGAAGGCTACATTTGAAACCCTATCTGAAGAGGACAGAAAAGCCTGTTCATCAACAAACTTTCAATGAAGCTTCTGCTTTGGAGAATACGAGAAGATTGCCTGCTAATGACTTTAGCACACATACATGACTAGTGGGCCTACTGCTCTTTAGCGCTGTTTTTTTTTTTTTACGGTACAAACAGCATGAAAGTATCTTCAAGCAAGTGACATGTACAAAAGAAAGTTGGCATGAATTCCATTTAAGTTTATCAACATCTAAAAACAGGTGAACACTTTAGAAGGTGGGTAGTGTAGTCCCCAGGGTCCCCTAGTGAAGGTTTAGGATTTCACACTTGTATTGACGGTCCCAGTTTATGGGTGGACATGTCATGTAGAACTTCACTTTCAGCCAGGTCATTGCATTTTTGAACCACCTTGAAGACCTTGGTTGAATGTAATTTTCCTGCCCTTTAAAGCCAGTGCAACAGCCATATGGGTATAAAGGAAAAAAGTGAGGGCCAAGGGGGAGGGGCGGAGAAGAAAGAATAAGTTCCCAAGAGGGTCTCTGCAATACCCAATAAGTCCACTTAGCCAACAGTTTCCACTCACCATCTTTTTCAACCTTTTTACTGCAGAGGAACCCTTGAAATAATTTTCAGGTTTCAGGGAACCCCCTGCTAAAATAAATGGGATCAGAGTGAAGAATGTCCCTTTTATTGGTGGCTGGTGGAAACAATTTTTCCCGTACCGTGCTGGTCAGAATGCCACCCTTACCGACAGCTCAATAGATCGTTGTCATGCTGATGGCTCTGCAAGTGGTGTTGGATCCTGAACAAAGCAGACATCACCATATGGAAGAGCAATCGGCCATAGCTTAAGGAACTCCTAGCAAGCTCTGGAGAAACCATGGTTGAGATTGGCTGAATTAGAGTCTTCTTGTCAGGAATGGACTCAGCACTGGTGGTGGGACTCACCTGCCGTGTGGGCTGCAGTACCAGGGCTGACCAGCGGGTGCTCTCAGCAGCCAAAAGCTCACTCCTGCAATCAACCAACACCTGGGGCTGATTGCAGGAGGTGTATTTAAGGAATGGCCAGACCTGCAGTCAGTGCCTTGGTGTATGTTTCCCATGAGCCCCTGTACCTGGTATCCTGTGTTCCTGCCTAGTTGCTGACCCTGCTTTGATCCTGACCTCTGTTAACTGTCTCCTGTTGAACCCCTGGCTTGCCTGACCATCCTTCTGCCTGATCCTCTGTACCGCGCTGCCGTGAGTTACTGAACCCAGCTTGTGACCCTGACTATTCTCTGCCTGCTCCTCCGGTACCTCACTGCCCGCACGTTGCTGACCTGGCCTGCCTGACTACGCCTGACGCTACCCAGACGATCCATCCATCCCGCACGGATCCAGTCACTACTGTCCAAACCTGCCAGCCCCTTCACATCAGGCTTTCCCCCGGTACATACCCTCGGCGGACCCCTCTACCACAGTTGGGTGCACTCAGGGGCCACGACCTGGTCTCAGTCCTGCGCCAAGTCCATCCCCACCATCAGGGGCTCTGGTGAAAAGGCAGACTGGGGCTTAGACTCCGAGCCCTTGGGAATCCTGTTCTGTGGGTCACTAGAGATTCCGCCAGGCGGTGCCTGACAGTACCCTACGGCCCGCCTGACCATTCCACCTCTCCAGCCCTGACTACGCCTGTGTTCCTGAAGCCTGCTACTTCCCTGTGTCAGTCCACACATTTCTGGTCACACCCCGATCCCTGACACTTCCATTGCATCTTTTAGCTTTTTTTTATTTGGAAAGAGTTTTTGGTTAGAGAAGGCTACATTTGAAACCCATCAGATGTTTCTTCACTTTCTATCTCAGAGACACAACAGGTGGGTCGAAAATTCTCCAGCATGGAGGGGGTGGGAGTCCCCTCTTTAAAACAGGTGGTGCCAATGGAGGACTTCCTCCTACACTTTGTTGCAGCTCTGGCAGTGTTGGATGTCTGTGCCCTCCACCGCACAGTGTGGTTCTATCTAATGGCCTCTTTGTCCTGTAGTAATGTAAGGGCTTGTGCATGGAACCAAAGCAAGCAGCGGAGGCATCCAATGCTTCTGAAAGTGTGTTGAATGTGAAGATTTTACTGGCAGCTTTGCTATGATTAACAGGTGGTGGGTCAGAATTTTGCAGGGATTTTTTTTTTTTCGTTTTTTTTAAACCAGATTTATTTTCACGCAGATTAATTTTCGTTTTCTCTTTTCATTTATGACACATTAAGTAATACTGCTGAGGCAATGCCACAGCACCCACTCATGTGCACCCCAGCCATTTAAACACAAGGCCCTGGCCAAGTCTAAAATTCTAAATTTCCATTGGCATGAAAAGACTTAGCATCCACGTACCTAGTGTTTTGTTTCGTCAATCCCTTCCTTGGCAGAACGGTTTTGCGGGGTGATAACAACACAATAGAAGCACAGGGAAGAGAGGGCAAGGGGAAAGCTTCATTTACTTGTTCTTTTGTCTGACGCTCGTTACATTGCCGTGTTTTTGTTTTCTGCCATACAAGTGCGAGTCGGATAAAAAGCAGAATTATAGCGGATTAAACCTGCCTATTATTTTTCTCTACACAGCTCGAGAAAATCTTGTTTAGGTTTGTTAGCTATTGTGGCGTTAACCCTCCAAAAACCACAGGTTGGAGAAGATTAATGCACTCTTAAAAAAACAAGATTGCACATTTGATGGAGAACTTTTGTAAAAAAAAAGGATGTGGAACTCCCTTCCACATTCAGTGGTGTCAGCAGGAAGTGTTGATAATTTAAAAAAAAAACCTCTCAGATGGGCATCTTAACGGATGCAATACACAGGGATATGGGAAATGGTTTTGACATAAACACACCCATACCTACACTGAACTGGATGGACTGGTGTCTTTATTCACCCTTACCAGCTATGTAAGTATGTAATCAGTAAGTCATAAAAATAGCTAGACGCCAGCTTTCCTTGGACAGCACTGCTTGGCAGAGAAGCTAACAATCCACATAGGAACATCAGAATTAGGCTTACTATAACTTAATGCTGAAGTTTATTCTGGTTACATTTTGCCTTTCTTGGATCTTCCTTTTCCCTCTCATCAGCTTTCTAATTAATTATTTCAATCTTCTATTTTACTTACATATCTTTATTTGAACCCAGCAATGTCATTACTGTCTCTCTGTACTTCTCTATGCAGAGCAAGCAGATCATTGCTGGTGGGAGGTGCCATCAGGGTACACATAGCTTCCCTAAGACATCACAGCACCGTTCCTCAGTACTCCTCCCAAGAGCTCTCAGCCCTGATACAAGCTGGTTCTTGAGAGGAGTTATGCAAATATCAAAATGCCTGTCAGTCTGGAAGAGTGGGTGTTCCTAAGAAAGCTGTATTTGCATGCAGACCACCCTAGGTAAGGCCCATGTGCTCAGCCTCCATGATTGACAGTACTGAAATCCAATGAATGAAAGTGCCAAGGCAGGTAAAATTGGGCTAGGGAGGAAAGAGCTAGATAATTCTAGACATCCTTGAGCTAGGAAATGAGGCAGACTTTGACTTCCTGCAGCTTCTAATGCACATTGTGAGAAGTTCACAGTGTGCAGTGAAATCAGAGAAAGTCATTTCAGTCCAGAAAAGGAGTCGGTACAACTGTTCAAGACTGAAGGGAAGATGGGGGTTCAGTGGATGTTTATGCTATGTTCAAGGTTAGCCATGGTAGAATTTGTCACTTGTCATCCCAAGAAAAATTAACTAATGAGGGATGTTTTGGGCAGTACAGTGGCTAAGAGGTTCGCACTTCTGCCCAACAGCAGTAGGGTTTGTTGGCTCAAATCCCAGCCATATCACTACCTGCTTGAAGTTTGCATGTTCTCCCTGTACCTATGTATTATTATTATTATTATACAGTATTTATAAAGCGCCGATAGTTCGCTCAGCGCTGTACATTACAAAGGGGGACAGAACATGTGACAGAACAATACCAATACACTGCAAAACATGAGGGGATTGAGGGCCCTGCTCTTTCGAGCTTACAATCTAGGAGGGAGGGGATAGTGGCACAGGAGGAGAGGAGATAGCTGTGGGGGATGGAATGGTGGGAAGAGTGGAGGAGATCGGCAGGTTAGCAGGGGGTGGGGTAGGCTTCCCTGAAGAGATGGGTTTTCAGGGTGCGCCTAAAGGAGAGGAGAGTAGGTGATAATCTGATGGGTTGGGGCAGGGAGTTCCAGAGGATGGGTGACACCCTGGAGAAGTCCTGGAGGCGGGCATGGGAGGAGGAGACCAGGGAACTAGAGAGAAGGAGGTCTTGTGAGGAGCGGAGTGTGTGTGTTGGGCGGTACTTGGATATTAGGTCGGTGATGTAGTTCGGGGCAGTATGGTGGACGGCTTTGTACGTCAGTGTTAGGATTTTGAATTTGATCCGTTGCGCAATCGGAAGCCAGTGGAGGAATTGGCAGAGGGGGGTGGCGGAGACGGAGCGGTTGGAAAGGTGAATGAGTCTGGCAGCCGTATTCAGGATGGACTGAAGCGGGGATAGCCAGCGGCGAGGCAAGCCAGTGAGGAGGGAGTTGCAGTAGTCGAGTCGTGATATGATGAGGGAGTGGATGAGCTGTTTAGTGGTTTCTGGGGTTAGGAACGTGCGGATTTTGTAGGTTTCCTCCGGGTACTCCGGTTTCCTTCCACACTCCAAAAGACACGCTGGTAGGTTAATTGGCTCCTGTCTAAATTGGCTCTAGTATGTGCATGTATGAATGTGAGTTAGGGTCAGGGGCGGACTGACAACTCATGGGGCCCCCCCGGGCAATAAGGGATTACGGGGCCCCTGTGTTCTTGCCCAAACTCAAAAAAGCCTATGAAAAAGGTACCAGGGGGATCTCATGGGGCCCCCTACTGACCCCGGGCCCTCGGGCAGTGCCCGAGTTTCCAAATGGTCAGTCCGCCCCTGGTTAGGGTGCTTAGATTGTACGCCCCTTGAGGGTTAGGGACTGGTGTGAATGTACAATATACAGTATATGTAAAGCGCTGCGTAAATTGACAGCGCAATAAACGTATCTGAAATAAATCTTTTGACTGTCTTCTCTGCTTCCCATGGTGCAGCTCTTGATGCGGGTGCTCGATCAACAAGTCCATAAGTGCAATCGCTCTGAATGGGGGGAAGAAGGAGGATGTTTAGCTCTGTACAAACTCCAACCCGTTGTACAGTCAGAATTTCGGCAGAGTTCTAGCAGATGATCCAGATGGCGAGGAGTACATGGAATGACCATGTCTAACATCCTGGTATGAGCAAAGGACAGGTGTGGACCAAACATGCTAGTGACGTCTGCTTTAAAAGAAGATGAAGGTGTATGTCCAATCGGAAAAAAATGACATAGGTGCTATTAGCCTCTGCATTCATGGTACAGAAGATACGGAACCCAACATATGCAAGAATAGGCAACAAACACATAATAAAGCGGAACTTCGCTCTCTCAATCAACAATGACTATTTTTAATCCTTAAGCTTCTAGCATTATACACGGCTCAAAAAAATGAAAGGAACATTTTGAAAACACATCAGATCTCAATGGGGAAGAATCTCCTGCTGGATATCTATACTGATATGGATGGGGTAATGTGTGAGGAACGTAAGGAAGCCCCATCGTTTGATGGAAATGAAAATGATCGACCTACAGAGGACTGAATTCAAAGACAGCCCGAAAATCAAAGTGAAAAAATGATGCAGCAGGCGAGTCCATTTTGCTGAAATTTCATTGCAGCAACTCAGAATAGTACTCAGTAGTTTGTATGGCCCCCACGTGCTTCTATGCATGCCTGACAACGTTGGAGCATGTTCCTAATGAGACGACGGATGGTGTCCTGGGGAATTTCCTTCCAGATCTGGACCAGGGCATCACTGAGGTGTTCAATTGGATTTAGGTCAGGCAAGCGTGGGGGCCATTCAGTGGTATCAATTCCTTCATCCTCCAGGAACTGCCTGTATACTCTTGCACATGAAGCCGGGCACTGTCATGCACCAAGAGGAGCCCAGGACCCACTGCACCAGCGTAGGGTCTAACAATGGGTCCAAGGATTTCATCCCGATACCAAATGGCAGTCAGGGTGCCATTGTTTATCCTGTAGAGGTCTGTGCGTCCCTCCATGGATGTGCCTCCCCAGACCATCACTGACCCGTCACTAAAACAGTCATGCTGAACAATGTTACAGGTAGCAGAACATTATCCACGGCTTCTCCAGACCCTTTCACGTCTGTCACATGTGCTCAGGGTGAACCTGCTCCCATCTGTAAAAAGCACAGGGTGCCAGTGGTGGACCTGCCAATTCTGGTGTTCAGTGGCAAATGCCAATCGAGCTCTATGGTGCCGGGCAGTGAGCACAGGGCCCACTAGAGGATGTCGAGCCCTCAGGTCACCCTCATGAAGTCTATTTCTGATTGTTTGGTCAGAGACATTCACACCAGTGGCCTGCTGGAGGTCATTTTGTAGGGCTCTGGCAGTGCTTATCCTGTTCCTCCTTGCACAAAGGAGCAGATATTGGTCCTGCTGATGGGTTAATGACCTTCTACGGCCCTGTCCAGCTCTCATAGAGTAACTTCCTGTTTCCTGGAATCTCCTCCATGCTCTTGAGACTGCGCTGGGAGACATGGCAAACTTTCTGGCAATGACATGTATTGATGTGCCATCCTGGAGGAGTTGGACTGCCTGTACAATCGCTCTGGTCCATGTATCGCCTCATGCTACCAGTAGTGACACTGATCAGGTGCAGACTGACCATTTGGAAACCCGGCCACTGCCCGAGGGCCCGGGGTCAGTAGGGGGCCCCATGAGATGCCCCTGGTACCTTTTTCCTAGGCTTTTTTGAGTTTGGGCAAGGACACAGGGGCCCCATGATCCCCTATTGCCCGGGGGCCCCATGAGTTGTCAGTCCGCCCCTGACACTGACCCTAGCCAAATGCAAAACTAGTGAAAAATAGTCATAAAAGACAAGTTGGGAAAAAAAATGGCATGGCCTCCACCCGTAAAACCATTCCTGTTTTGAAGTTCGTCTCATTGTTGCCCATCTAGTGCACCTGTTGTTAATTTCATTAACACCAAATCAGCTGAAACTGATTAACAACCCCCTCTGCTACTTAACTGATCAGATCAATATCCAAGGTGTTTAACTGACTTGATGCTATACTTTGATTAAAAAGTGTTCCTTTAATTTTTTTGAGCAGTGTAGATAGGAAAGTAGATCACATTTACTTGTTTAAAACTTTTTTTTAAACTTTTTTTCAGTTACTTCCTGGTTTCTGACCTAGGTCAAATGATGTCATACATTTCAGAAGTCTTCAGGAGGGGAGGGAGGGGTTTACTCAGCTAAGCACACCCTCCTGCCTGCATGCCTGAACTAAGGGCAGACGAATTCCAGGAAGCAAATGTTACATGAATCATCCATCCTTACTCATGATGGACACAACCAGAAATGCTAGGGAGTGTTTTTCAGAGTTATTTCTCTGCAAAATAAAGCATGGAGACCAGGGGCGGACTGACAACTCATGAGGCTACCAGACAATAGGGGATCATGGGGCCCCTGTGTCCTTGCCCAAACTCAAAAAAGCCTATGAAAAAGGTACCAGGGGCATCTCATGGGGCCCCCTACTGCCCCGGGCCCTCGGGCAGTGCCCGAGTTTCCAAATGGTCAGTCCGCCCCTGATGGAGACATGGATGGAGGGGGGAGATTTCTTTGAATATAAAAAATTACTTAAATAGCGTTTTTGGTGCTCAGATGCAATGTAGTTCCGCTTTAAACAGTTCTTTTCCAGTACAGTTCTAATAAAATATATATATAAAAGACTTTAGGGATTAGTTCAGTAACATATATCCAGTAAGTAGAACTTGTCTCAAAATGTAATTGTTCATAACGATGTACTACATACCGACATTTAATGAGCCATTTTTCCTGAAACTCGAGCCAAGTTTTTCTTATGCTATACATTTTCCAAGTTATACACCATATCTTTTGTAGGTATTTATGAAACCCAGGAGAACAAAAAAAGCAAAAACCAGAGGGAATGAAGGAAATTAAGTTAGAAATTAGAAAATCGATAAGAAGGAGGAGGAAAGAAGTGTAAAGAGATACAGAGTAAAGAAAGGAATCTATGCCCTGACATGTCTACTTTCTCTAGGCCTGATATGATAATCATTCCAAAGCTCACAGATTTCTCTACATGTTTCCAGACAGTTATCAATCTCAGTAATGATATGCTCTGTATCAGGGGTCTCCAAACTTTCTAAGCATAGGGCCAGGTTCGTAAGACTTTCGGGGGGCCGGACTGTGGCCATTGGGAGTATAAATTGTCCCAGCATCAGTGGGAGTAAACAACGCATCTTTGGTATTAGGGGGAGGAATAGCGCCCCTTCATTGGTGTAAGTAGGAGAAATGGTGCCCAATTGTTTGTGTCAGTAGGAGGAATAGTGCCCCATCACTGGTGTCAGTTTGAGTAATAGTGTCCTATTGTTGGTGTCATTGAGGGGAAATAGTGCCCCATTGTTGGTGTTGGTGGCAGGAATAGGAGGAATAGTGTCCTATTGTTGGTGTCAGTGGGGGGAAATAGTGCCCCATCATTGGTGTCAGTGGGAGGAATAGTGTCCCATTATTGGTATCAGTGGGAGGAATAGTGTCCCTTTATTGGTATCAGTGGGAGGAATAGTGCCCCATCATTGGTGTCAGTGGGAGGAATAGTGCCCCATTATTGGTATCAGTGGGAGGAATAGTGTCCCATCATTGGTGTCAGTGGGAGGAATAGTGCCCCATTATTGGTATCAGTGGGAGGAATAGTGTCCCATCATTGGTGGAAGTGGGAGGAATAGTGTCCCATCATTGGTGTCAATGGGAGGAATACTGCCCCATAGTGGGTTTCAATGGGAGAAATAGTGCCTCATTGTTGATGTCAGTAGCAGTAATTATGTCCCATTGTTGGTGTGTGGAAACGAATAGTGTCTTATATCAGTGGGAGGAAAAGTGCCCTGAGGGCCAGATAAAGGTAAGCAAAGGGCCACATCTAGCCCCCGGGCCTGCAGTTTAGAGACCACTGCTTTATATGGCAAAATGTATGTGAACCTCTCTCCAAATGATGGAGTTTAGGTGTTTCCAGGGAAGGGTACTGTTATTGTTACAGCTTACAAAGACATTTTAAATCCTCCTTTCTCAACCAGGGTCCCATGGAGTCCTAGGGTTCCTCTAGAGTGGGCATCACTAAATGGTGGGCTGCGGTCTAAATTTAGACCGAGTTACTGTCCTCTCTGGACTGCTGTGGTCCTCCAATTTAGGAGTCGGCTTTTTCCCTAAGCCTCGGCTGCTGTAAATCTCAGCAGGGTAAAGAGCAAAAGGCTGTACAGTTCTGAACAGCGGGGGGCAGGAGCTGCAGGAGTCAACTTTTCAAGTTACTCAGCAGGTGATTGGTTGGTAGGACACAGGGCTGTCCTAGCAACCAATCATCAGATGTTAAGAAGAAAAGTTAACTCTGGCCACTCCCACCTGCCATTCACAACTGTACAGCCTCCCGCTCTTCGCTCTGCCGAGGATGACAGCAGCCAAAGCTTGAGGGGGGGTGATAAGAAGAGAGGCAGAAGACACCGCTGTGGGGATGGGTGATGTGAAGAGCGGGCAGAAGACACCTATGTGGGTGTAGGTGATGTGAAGGGGGGACAGAAGAAACTGTTGTGGGGGCATGATGTGAAGAGGGACAGAAAAAAACACTGTGGGAGCTGTGTTGTGAAGGAGGGGCAAAGGACAACGCTGTGGAGAAAGGGGGGGCATGATGGGGGCTGAGGACACAGCTGTGAATGGAGGGGGCTGTGATGTGAAGGTGAGTTGAGGATGCTGCTGTGAAGGGGAAAATGTGATGTGAAGCGAGAATTGTGATATGCCGGGGGGTCGGGGGATGGGACAGAGGATCTAATGTAAGAATGGGATTGTGATTTAAGTGGAGGGGGGCTGTGATGTAAAGATGTGAGTCATCACACAAATGTGTGATTCAGACCTTGGTTGGAAGAAAATTTTACTGATCAGACCTCTGCCAATTTTAATTCAGTACCCCTGCTCTAGAGGTTGCTAGGGTTTCCTTAAGCAAGGAGTTCCCACTGACACCAATGAACATTTTGGCTATCAGCAACAGAGGGATTCTTCCTAAGTGTACTTCAAACATCAAAAGTAAGGAACATTCTTCCCAATGACCATCCAACTAACTTACAGTGAGCTGTAGATACAGTTATTATTAGCAGGGGTTCCCTGAGACTGGAAAATTATTTCAAGGGTTCCTCTGTGTTAAAAGGTTGAGAAAGAAAGAAAGGTTGTGATAACAGTTTGGTGAAGGCCTTTTCCTGTTTCAGCATGACTGTGGGCCTGTGTACAAAGCCATCTCTTTAAAGACATGGTTTGACCAGCTTGGTGTTGAGGAACCTAGTTGGCCTGCACAGAGCCCTGACCTCAGCCCTACTGAACACCTTTGGAATAGCAACTGTGAGCTGGGTCTTCTCACCCAACATCAGTACTTAACATTACCCTGTGTTAAAAGGTTGAGAAAGAAAGAAAGGTTGTGATAACAGTTTGGTGAAGGCCTTTTCCTGTTTCAGCATGACTGTGGGCCTGTGTACAAAACCATCTCTATAAAGACATGGTTTGACCAGCTTGGTGTTGAGGAACCTAGGTGGCCTGCACAGAGCCCTGACCTCAGCCCTACTGAACAACTTTGGAATAGCAACTGTGAGCTGGGTCTTCTCGCCCAACATCAGTACTTAACATTACAAATACCTTTTTGGCTCTAAGGGCATACATTCTCACAGACACCCTCCAAAATCTTGTGGAAAGCCTCCTCAAAAGAGTGGAGATTGTTAGTGGAGAACATCTGTATGAATGGCCATGGTTTTGGAATGGTAAGTCCAACATACTCATATAGGTGTCATAGTCAGGTGGCAATATAGTGTATATTTGGGGGGGTCATTAGTGATTAGTAAAGTCCAAAATGTGTGCTTCATCATTTCTGTGGGTAGGGCCTCCTCGCCCTGCACATAGAGGTACCTTTCCTCTCGTGTGTAAGCTCATCAATACCCAGAACCAGGCTGGTCATGTGAAAGTCAACATTTAGGTGAAACCCTGTCTTAGAGATGAGCCGTATACTGTGTGCAGTTAACAGAGAGTAACAGAGAGTTCTTCTGTGAAGTGTTCCGTCCCATGTCACTACACACCTTACCTTGATGAATGTTCCAATTAGGAGAGTCACTGCTGAGCCTATGCCGTCTTGACCAGTCCAGTGTATCTCTGCCACCTCACTCCCACTGACAGAATAGGGTCCCCCCATGCATAAAGTGCAGACCACATGCGTGCACTTAATTAATTCCTTCTGTCTCCCATACCCTGTGGCTGGAATACATGTGGTCTCGTACCAAGAGTTCAGTCCCGGTTACTTTTTGGGTAACTGACTGCTAGAGAGGGAGGCAGAATACCAGCTACTGAATGACCTGTCACCGGAGCCAGGTACTACTCCTCTCTGTATGGCTGCTATTCATTCCCACCAGTTCTTGGTTACCCCTGGCAACTATATTCATTCTCCGACTCTTCTGCTGAGTTAACCCTTTGTGGTGGCCTTTCTCTTGTACTCCATGGGTGCTTTACAGGCCCTGTTCTTCTGATACTCCATGTACCACCATGCACCCCTTTGAGTAACTTTAGACCAGGCTTAAGAATGGTTAACAAAAGTTTACTTGCAGGCTGTAAAGGTACAGTTCAAAGTCATTTCAGCTCCTAACTAACTAGTTCTCCGCTGCTAAGGCATACTGGCAGATTCCTCAGTAGGTAGATCCGCTTCGGGTGGTGTTGACTGAGGTTGCTCCGAGTTACATTCTCAACTGACCTGAACCTCCTCCTCTTCCCATAAGGTCCCACTTTCCCTGAGCCCGGACTTCCCCCTGATTTATATCCTGGACAAGGAGGAGGGCAGAATCCAAAAAGCCAAGGAAACCGGCAGACCCAAAGTTAACCTTCCCGTCTGGGCAGTCCATATTTACTAGTTCACAGTGACCAACCAACTAGGCACCTGCCTACATGGCTGTGAAAAATTGGACCATCACCTAATGGGTTAAAGCTGCATTTTCTGCACTGCATAAAAACTCAGTTATATTTTCCCTTTATTTTTTTAAAATGCATTTTAAGCTATGTCTCATCTTTGTCTATCACAGCGGTGTTTTTTTTTTCTTTTACTATGCGTTTTATAGAAGATAAACACCACTTACACATATTTTCAGAATCAATAAAAGTGTTTTAAATGGCCGTTCCATAAAGGCACAACTTGTAAGAGGACTTATTATCTGCTCCGTTCGCCAGTAACCACAATCCAGGTCAAACACCCTTAGCATTCGCGAGCGATTCCGCTTTCTTCAAATGATGCTGTTGATATTATGATTCTCAGAATGATTTGTTTGTGCGCATTAGCAGCTCCCCCGAAATGCTTGCATTACGGAAAAACATCACACAGTTTGTGAATGGCATAGAAGAAATTACCCCAACGAGTTCACAAAGAATAAAAAGAGAAAAAATAAATACTGATAAGAAAAAAAAACTATTTCCCTCTTGGGCTTTAATGTGTACTTGACCTCATCTGCAAAGTGGCGGAATATAGGCATTAGTAATGACGGGATTTAGAATGACCAACTAATGACTGCTTCGGAATGGTCCTCCCGGCGGCATTGACAGCAAATTCTTGCTCTTCGCTGAATTGTATCTACATGTACTTAATGCTTTGTTCAGCCATTCGCTCCCGATATTTTCACCATTACTATTATTTCGCCCTAATTGACGTGGCGTGGTCTCTGAAATTGCGGATGCAAATTATCTTCTCGAAAATGTGTTTTTAAAAATCATTTTTTTTTTCCGAAGTCATTAAGTGAAGTGGATGAGAGGCTTCGTGTGACGAGTGTGTCGATTTTTTTTCCTTTTTTTTTTTTCCTCTCCCCTCTCCTAGATAGTTATCTATGGCTATCCACTTATACATGCTGTGTTGCTGTTATCCTACGGATGCTAATTGTCCAGAGAGTGGGCGTTCGGAATCTAGGGAGGAAAAAAAAACTGTAAAACGGAAAAATAGATAAGACTATTTTGCAGAAGCAAGATGCTTGTTTAGGCCATTTTTTTTTTCCAGAGGTCAGGCACTTTGCTAAAATAATTTGTCACCTCTCCGACTGTCATTTGCATAAAAACCATGGAAAAAAAAATTGCTGTAAATGACTGTGGTTCGCACAAAAGATGTCAGCTCCCCAGTTCCATTTTCCCTGCCCGTGGCCCTTGTGCGACTGTCACTCAACAAAAGAGCAGCTAAAGAGGAGGAGAGCTGGAGTTGAAAAGGGGGCGACAAACTACCCCCAGGGCACTGATTAATTTTGTGTTCTTCGCACTATACAATGTCTTGCTCATCACTTATTTGCATGGAACGCGAATGAGGAGACAATGGCCTACCTTGCCTATCTGACAGTCTACGGGGACGATGACAGGTGTTATGAGACAACGCAATATTTGCCCTCATTGTAAATGTGTCAATTAACATCTTAACATCTTCGCTATCAAGACATCTGACTTCTTCTGTGTCAGCAACTCAATTAAAGGGGATATATATAGAATGGATGAATAACAACAGCAACACTAAATATCAGTGGAAAGGGAAGTATTTTTATGGGTTTTAGAACTGCAGATCAGGAGAGCTATCAAAGATGCTGCTCAGAAGGATTCATGCTCTCTGGGGGGAAGCAGTGATCTCTCTGCAAAGGTCTGAAACGCCACCTACTAAGCCAGAGTTCTCCAATCAGCAGGCAATGTGAGTTTTGCTGATGGCAGAGCTATGGTTTTTAGTCAGCAGGGGATGTATTGGACCACTTCACATAGACCACTGCTTCCACATAGAGAACATGGGTTCTTCTTCATGCTGGCCAGGCACAGGCTTTTCTACTCTAAAACAAAAGAAAATATTGAGACTTTTTGCACCTTTTTCTTATGTATTTAATGGATCTGAAAATTTATTTGGGCTTTACCTTTTTATAAGATCCAACACAGGCCAGCATGGATCTTACACAGGGATTAGGCTCAGCATCCAGTAGGTGACCAAGGTTGCAGGGAGAAGGATAAGTATCAGTGGCTAATTTTGCTTGGCCCTGAATGGAATTTCTTCCAGTATAATCAAGCACACCCCTTTTGTTTTATTTTTCTTATTATTATACAGGATTTATATAGCGCCAACGGTTTGCGCAGCGCTGTACAAAATGAGGGTAGACATTACAGTTACAATACAATTTGGTACAAGAGGAAACAGAGGACAGTTTTGGTCAAGGAGGTCCCCCTTGACCTCCAATGTCTTATTATTGCATAGTCTCAGCACCAAGAAACTTAAAGTATATGTAAAGGCAAAACATTTTTTCTTGGTTCAGATAGAGTAGGAAAGGGGTAGTTCTATCAAGTTGCCATTGCTGTCTATGACCCTCCTGGGGAGATCACCCCTTTATTTTTCCTGGTGACCATTGTCAAAAAGTAAAGGGGAATCCAATGTTTTAGTTGCTGCAAGAAGAAGAGTTGAACAAAAATCTTCCATTGGGATCAAATACTCTGGTGACAGCTGTCCAAGATGGGAATTCCTCTCACTTTTGGGAGATTTCTTCTTACGTCCTGTTGTGTCCTTAGGACAAGAAGTGAAGGGAAGTCTCCCCAGCAGTACACAAACACTAGACCAGTCATTGTCAACTTATGAGCTAAAGGAGACCTCAAATGTGGCCCCTGATATCACCAAAGGTCCGCACATAATGTTCAATATAAATAATGCTTGAGAGGACTGTCGGGAACTTCAGACCTAATGGAGGAACTGAGGGTCAGAGAGTGTGGAAATGCTACAGGACTGGGGATTTGCTGCAGAAGACAATACAAAGCTGGGAACATCTTACATGAGGCTAGTAGAGGGCAATGCTATTACCCCACTCAATGTTCCTACTATACACCGCGTTCCAAATTATTATGCAAATTCTATTTAAGTGTCACAAAGATGAAATATTTTGTTTTTCAGTTTAACTCATGGATGGCATTGTGTGTCAGGGCTCTTTTGATCACTGAAAACAATCTTGGACACCTGTGATAATTAGATTGGCCGGTGAGCCCAATTTAAGCAAAAACTACTAAAGGACGGGTGTTCCACAATTTTAAGCAGAGGACCATTTTCAAGCAATATGGTGAAGAAAAAGGATCTCTCTGCTGCTAAAAAGAGTGAAATAGTTCAATGCCTTGGACGAGGTATGAAAACATTCGATATTTCACGAAAACTTAAGCGTCATCATCGCACTATTAAGAGATTTGTGGCTGATTCAGAGCACAGACGGGTTGGTGCAGATAAAGGCGCATTGAGGAAGATTTCTGCCAGATCCATGCATCGGATCAAGAGAGCAGCTGCTAAAATACCATTACAAAGCAGCAAACAGATATTTGAAGCTGCTGGTGCCTCTGGAGTCCCATGGATATCAAGGTGTAGAGTCCTCCAGAGTCTTTTAAATGTGCATAAACCTTCTATTCGGCCACCACTAACCAATGCTCACAAGCAGAAATGGCTGCATTGGGCAGAAAAATACACAAAGACTAATTTTCAAACAGTCCTGTTCACTGATGAGTGCCGTGCAACCCTGGATGGTCCAGATGGATAGAGTAGTAGATGGTTGGTGGACGGCCACCCTGTTCCAACAAGGCTGCAACGTCAGCAAGGCGGTGGTGGAGTCATGTTTTGGGCCGGAATCATGGGAACAGAGGGGGTCAGCCCCTTTAGAGCCCCCGAAGGTGTAAAGATGACCTCTGCAAAGTATGTGGAGTTTATGACTGACCACTTTCTTCCCTGGTACAGAAGGAAGAACTATGCTTTCCGTAATAAAATCATCTTCATGCATGACAATGCGCCATCTCATGCTGCAAAGAATACCTCTGCATCAATGGCTGCTATGGGGATAAAAGGAGAGAAAGTCATGGTGTGGCCTCCATCCTCCCCTGACCTCAATCCTATTGAGAACCTTTGGAGCATCCTCAAGCAAAAGATCTATGAGGGTGGGAGGCAGTTTACATCCAAACAGCAGCTCTGGGAGGCTGTTTTGACATCTTGCAAACAAATTCAAGCAGAAACTGTCCGAAAACTCACAAGTTCAATGGATGCAAAACTTGTGAAGCTGCTATCAAATAAGGGGTCCTATGTTACAATGTAACGTGACCTGTTAAAATGTTTAAAAAGTTAAAATGTTGTTAAAAGTTTGATTGAAATAGCTTTTGATTTCAGTAAATATGCTGCAAACACAACAAATGACAATTTTCAGTTCTTTACAACCTATAAAGTGTTTTGAAACTTACTGTGCAGAATAATTTGGAACAAAAATCCTGTTATCATTAGGAGGTTTGTTCAATAAAATGTGAATTGTACTCTTAATAGTTGATAACATGAGAATTATGCCGACTGTAATTTACATAAATTATTTAGGTAAATGAGAAAAATATAATTTGCATAATAATTTGGAACACGGTGTAGACTGCTGAGGTCTGAGGGCCGCACATCATATACCAAAGTGTTGCATGCAGTTCTCGGGTCACAGGTTGGGCACCAGGGCACTAGACCTAATCTATCCAAAATTTAAAAAAAAAATTGCCTGTGCATACACTTTAATGTTCCTTTGAAGGACATTGAAGTTGCAAGAATTAAAGGTAATCATTTAATTAATGGGGAACCAGTCACTCCAGGTCCATGGCAGCCTCACCTACACCTATTTTATCAGGCAAAGCCTCCCACACACATGCAATGCAAGGAACAGAAATAGCAGCCTGCTACAAAAAGCCAATAATGCCTCTTTAACCACTTGACCTCCAGAAGATTTTCCCCCCTTCATGACCAGGCCATTTTTTGCGATACAGCTCTGCGTTACTTTAACTGACTATTGCACAGTCATGCAACACTGCACATAAATTATTTTAGATTATTTTTCCCACATATAGAGCTTTCTTTTGGTGGTATTTAATCACCTCTGGGGTTTTTTTTGTGCTATAAACGAAAAAAGATGGAAATTAAATATATATAAATATATATTTAATAACAAGGAATTTGCACGAGAAAGTGTTGATGACCAGGTCTATCCAAAGAAGCATGCTTGATGGCTGTGAGATTTTTGTTGATCTTGAAACGTGTCAAGTGCGAACCATGCGTGATCCATGATTAGATTTGTAATACCATCTCTGATGACACCGCCGCAATATGTATTGTAGTTTTATATTTATTTTTGAAGATTGTAAAAATAAAATTTCATACTGTTTTTATAAAAAAATCTCTTTTGAATTGTTGAAACTTATCATACAAGTAAATTGTGCCGTTAGAGTCCCACCAAAAAAGAGGACTTTTCCCCCCATTGCATTCGTTAGGGATGTTGGCACTTTGTGTATTATATCCCTTCCTCTCTCCCCCTTTATTATGTATATTGGGGGTTTTGGCATAAGCAGATATACCAGTCCCAGGACAGGCCTTTAGGCCATTGAGGGTTTTTGTACACAGCAATGAAGTGAACCTTCTCTGGCCCAATTACACAAGGGGATGTTGGGATCAGGGGCGGACTGACCATTTGGAAACTCGGGCACTGTCCGGTCAGTAGGGGGCCCCATGAAATGCCCCTGATACCTTTTTTCATAGGCTGTTTTGAGTTTGGGCAAGGACACAGGGGCCCCATGATCCCCCATTGCCCGGGGGCCCCATGAGTTGTCAGTCCTCCCCTGGTTGGGATGTTGCTTACTTCCATTATGCAGGGTACATATCTATTGCAGTTCTATAAATAATCATTTAAAGAATAACAAAATGATTGTAGACAATACCGGAAGGTCATCTTCTACTGTAGCTGTCCTGGACTGGTATGTGAAAATAATACCAACAGTGAATTTGTCATGGTCGATGGCCGACCTTCAACGCGGTAATCCTCTGTTTGGAGAGAAGGCCTCGGCTCTCCCTGAGGGGGGCCCAAGTATGTTTATGGTCTGTGTGAGAGTTTCTGTTTCGGAACAAGATAGGAACAGCCGCCTGACCCCCCACATACTTCACATGAGCAATCTGTGTGCTGCGATGAGGCATCTGTCTGTGGCTTTTCCTGTCTCCCATAGTCCTTAGAAAAATCTGACAACATCTTTGTTTTTTTGTGTTTTTCTCCAGGACTGTTTATAATCACTGGTACTTGAGCTGTTACTGTTAGGAAATCAGTCCAGTACTTGGAGTGGACCTGTCAAAATTTGCACGTCACATGAATCAGTTGGTCATGTCAGCCTGACCAAATATTTTATTAGAAAAACAAACAACAACACCCTTCCCTAAGTCCTGGGTAGGCTAGATCACATGGTCTCTGACTACTTTGTCTCTGACTCTTTGTGCATTAATCCTCATGCACACTGGACATTTTTACAGCGGCTGTTTTTGGCTTTTGACGGTTTTTTCTGCAGCTAGTAAACCCCCCAGCATGTTATCCTATGTGTCCATCTGGCTCTGAGGAAGAGGCAAGTCCTCGAAACGGGTTAGCACGCTGGAAGTCCTGAATTCCCATTGCGGACAGACACGTAGTGCCTATCCGCAATGGGAAAGAGCTGTTCTTTTATGATGTGCCTATGACTGTATTGTCATTTTGTGAGTATAATACCTACTTTTATCATTTATGAAATACAATTTTAAGGGAATGCACTAGGCTGGTGTGCCCTCTGTTTGTTTTTCTTTTGTCTTTTGAGGGCAGCAAGACGTGCATATCCCAAGACATTCGTGATGTGGTCCTAATCCATACAGAGTCCATCCCTAAGAGCAGGAGTATCTGGGTTTGCCGTTTTTTTACACATAGACTGTAATCAACGTTTTTTGGCAGGGATGTTTTTTGTCTGGAAAAAAACCCCAGTAATAGTGTGTTTTCTAGAGGAGTTTTTTAGCTGTAAAAATGCTCTAATGCTGAAAAACACAGCAATACACAGTAAAATGCCGCAAACCTGCGTTTTTGGACTTTTTTTGAGCCCCCCCCAAATTTTTTTTCCTAAAAAAAAAACCAAAAACCGCAAACGCGGAAAAACGCAGGATAACTAGTTACTCAAAACCTCTTTATTTTTTGTCCTTCTACATTCACATCCTCCTCTTAGTTCTCTAAGTTGTTGTTTGGGGTCTGCCCCCTCATTCTTCTGTGTTCAACTTCCATGCCAAGTTTTTTTTTTTTCTCTTTTTGTCTGACTTATGCAGCCCATAGACGGGTCAAAAACCGTCCATTTAAAAAGAAAAAATGAAAAATCGGTCGTTCAATAGGCCGACGTTACCACTAATGGTAAAAAAAATCAGCCGATTGTTGTCCCGTTTACGGCAGGCATTTAATTACTTCTGTCCCATGCAGAGAATTCCGCTATTATATTTGACATGAAAAAGTATTGTGGTTGCAACAATGTATCCATTTGTATCCATTTCAGATACAGATGTTTTTAGTCGGATACAAATAGATACATTGTTGTAACCGCAATACTTTTTATATAACATATAATAGCGGTCTGGAATTCTTCTTCTTTTTCTTCTTCTTTTTCTTCTTTTGCTTCTTCTTCTTCTTCTTTTTCTTCTTCTGCTTCTTCTACTTCTTTTTCTTATTCTTCTTCTTTTTCTGCTTCTTGCAGGTCACGGCTCATGCGCAGACTTTTTATCATTAAAACGATCGGGCGATTTGCCCATCATTGCCCAGAAAATCGGGCGATCGGTAAAATTGGCTGATTTTTTCCAACTTTACCGATAATAAAAAGTGCCAAAACCCCGAAAAATGGCCTACCAATTGACCCACTAACAGTGCGAAAATTGGCCGATCTTCGACCCGTCTATGGCCTGCATTACTCTTGTTATAAGCCTAGATGCTGCTAGCAAACTGTTATATCGATACAACCCATGCTTTTGTCTATGTTTATGTTTTTTGATGCTCAATAAATCTTTATTGAAAAAAAAAAACATTTGTGCCAACATTTTCACGCATATAGTGTTTAGCAGAAATGTACACTATTGGCCCTGATAGCCACCCGCATCCCAGCAACCTAGGAAACTAGGGGGTTGATTTACTAAAACTGGAGCACTCAGAACTTGTGCATGGTAGCTAATCAGCTTCTAACTTCAGCTTGAACCTTTGACAACAAAACCTGGAAGCTGATTGGTTTCTGTGCAAGATTTTGCACGCTCCAGTTTGAGGATCGGTTCACACTAGTGCGACTCCAAAGTCACACGATTTCCAGTATGACTTCCATGCAAATTTACACTCTATGGCACTCAAGTCAAAAGAAAGTCGCATCAAAGTAGTGCAGGAACGCTTTTTAAAGTTGCTGCGACTAGTCAAATAGATTTGAACAGGGGCCATTGAAATAAATGGGCTACAACTAGTCATGCAACTTTATATGGCCAAAGTCACATGACAAGTTGCACCAGTGTGGACCAGGGGCGGACTGACCATTCATGCGCTCGGGCTCTGCCCGAGGGCCCGGACTCAGTAGGGGGCCCCATGAGATGCCCCTGGTACATTTCATTGGCTTTATCATAGGCTTTTTTGGGTGTGGGCAAGGACACAGGGGCCCCATGATCCCCTATTGCCTGGGGGCCCCATGAGTTGTCAGTCCACCCCTGGTGTGGACGGAGCATTAAGCATGGTTCACACTATCACGGTGGTTGCAGGTGTGGAAATCGCACCTGTTACCGCAACCACCCATAGCCAAAATGCACTGCTGTTTAATGGCACCACCATGCATCTTAAAACAGTGTGGGGGTAGGAACAATTGGAAAATTGCATGGTGAAAAAGCACCATGCGAATACCCAGCCGCTGTGTTTTGAAAACCTTTTTCCTACATGGAATGCAGGCACAGCAGGCAATTCAAATGAATGCTCACATAAACATGGCCCACAGACCAGTGATAGTGTGAACCAGGCCTTAGTAAATTAACCCCAAGATGTCAGGAGCCATCTGCATCCTAGCAACCAAGTTAGGTGGGAGGAGCTGCCTGCATCTTAGTGACCTAGAAAACAGGAGCCACCTATGCCCTGGAAACTAAGGACACTAGGCAGGAGGAGCAACTTGCATCCAAGCGACCAAGGATGATAGATGGAAGGTGCCTTTTTCTTATATCTGCTTTTTATAGTAACAAATGCAATCATTTAGAGGTTGTGTGAAAGGTTTATTGAAGTATATTACTTTTGGTAGTCAAATAGTGCATTTTCACAGATGTGTATATATTAAACCAAAAGAGGGACGTCTAAGGAATAAAGAGGGACAAGGGGATTTGGTTCCAAAAGAGAGGCAGTCCCAGCAAATAAAGGAGAGTTTGTAGCTATGAACCTCTTATCCTACATTTTTTTTCACAGAAGAAACCTAAATAGTCCATCTGTGGGGACAAACATGGTTGTCCACCAGGCTGGACGTCAACATGTCTTCCATCTCCATTACATAGTGGGTAGGGGATTAGTAGTATGCAGAAGAAAGATGTTACAGTACACTCAAAATCCTTCCCTGGTCATGCAGAACTCCTGCTCTCAGAATCTCTGCCGGGACTTCCAATGGTAGTTTCAGAATTCCTGCAAGAACCTCAATAGTTCCCAGTAGCAATGTTGAAAGTGTCTTTTGACCAGATGTTTATTTAGGCTCTGGCCTTTGAAATGGCTGGTGCTGTATCTTATTGCCAGATACCTAAGAGCTAAGAAGATACTTACCATACTTGTTGCTGACCCCGATTGACCTACTTGCCTGCTGCCTGCTTAGACCTTTGCCTGGACTGAACTATAGTCTTGCTTGCTACCTGCCTTGACCCCTGCCTGGATCTGACAACTCCCTCATCTACAGCCCTGTTAAAAGTACCAAAGCCCTATGAATAGTGTGATAACCACTCCTTTCCAGCACCCCACCCTCCTTCCTGGTTTGGGCAATCCTGAGGGCAGATACCTGGGGTCAGTTTGCAGCAAAGTAAACTGTGATCCCTAGGGTCTCCATCCCATCTTCACCATAAGAAGCTCTGCTGAAGACCAACTGCCATTTGGATGACGCACCTCAGGGGAGCCGTCGTCACTGGTCAGATGGTTCTATAACAGTTGATAACATTTGTAATGCCCTCTAGGTTAGCCAGATAGTTGTTTGTTTGTTTGTTTTTTTTTTTCTTTTAAAGCAGAGGTTGAGTAGCAGCCTGAGATGAATCAGCCTGTGAGTGAGGCAAGAGTTCACCTCAGGACAGGCTGGGAGGCTCCAACAGGTCAGGGCTTCTGGAGCCCTCCCACCCTTCCAGAAACTTTGAGAACTTTCTGGAAGAGGGGTTGAGGAGGGGAGGAGGCCCAAATCTGCATGTTTGAGGGACTCTGGCTAATCCCCTGGCAGGAGGCTGGGCATGATGTCCAGGGCAACCCTCAAATGTGGCAGAGCCTGTGCAGCAGGGGCAGAGTGTTTGGTGGAAGATGGAGTGAGGAGCTAGAGTTTGGAGCCTGGGAGGGAGCCCCAGGGAGGGGTCATACCTATGGGCAGTTGCTGATGAAAAGGATCTCCACTGTTCCACCATCTCCTAGGAAGTACATTCTGAGCAGCAGGGAAGGAGCCAGCCCAGCAAAAGGCCTGAAGGCAGCCACCAACCCACCAAGCTGACAGGAATTGGTGGTGTGAGTATTTTTACACCCCCTGGGCCAGAAAAGGGGAGAGGGCAGTCACGTGGAAAGACCAACTAGCTTCTCATCTTGAACTGCTTCATTAAATTGGCAGCTTCTGGGCCCTCTTGCCCAGGGAATACCCTCAGGCAGCTGGGTGAAGAGGAGGATTCATCTGGGGTCTGAGAAGGTACACTAAAGAGCTTTGGGTTCTCATAGAGATGAGACTATTTTTTCTTGTCCACATTTTTGTACATAGTTACTCTAAGTTGTCAACAAGTTTATAGTTTCCTTCGGCATCCCATATACCCCTAGACCCCATCCAAGTTGTTAACCCCTTAATAAAACAACAAAACCAAGCTCAAGGGCTGTTTACTGATGCCAGTGTGCAAATTGTGGAAGAAAATTCTTGTTGCCTGGCTGTGCAGAGCTTTAGTGGGACCCAAACCTCAGCGACTCCTAAGGGGGTAGTGCTGCACATTGATAGTGCTTTCAGTTCAGCCCACAAGCAGTGACAACAACACTGCATTTCTGGCAAGATCAACAGGAGCCTTGCACTTGCTGATAATGTTCTTACCAGGGGCGAACTGACCATTTGGAAACTTGGGCACTGCCCGAGGGCCCAGGGTCAGTAGGGGGCCCCATGAGATGCCCCTGGTACCTTTTTCATAGGCTTTTTTGAGTTTGGCCATGGACACAGGGGCCCCATGATCCCCTATTGCCCAGGGGCCCCATGAGTTGTCAGTCTTCCCCTGGTTCTCACTCTGAAAAAATAAAACCATTGCAACCACCACATGTAAGGACTAGTGACCTGTAACATATCACAATTGTGTTCTTGGATTTAGATATTCTTTCAGCTTCCTATGCATATGGGCTCACTTTGGAGGCAACTGAATGAGCTTTTCACTTCAGCCCAGCTGCTCATCTTCCAGGATAGCATTACTAATTCACCAATTGATTTTACTTGTGGCTCTTTAATTTGATGCACCGAACAGTTGTGACCTGATGATAGGTAGGCATTAACATTCACCATAAATATTTTGTGCTTTAATCAAAGATTCAGTAATTAATGCCACATTTCCCCCTCCGGTATTTCTTTGGCAGTATCTCTTCCTTCTACTCCTTGTGGCCGTTCAGTCTTCTCTCTGGAAAGATGCCTCCTCCCTGTGCGCCTGGGAGGCGAGCATTGAACGATGCTGTCTCTCCGAACCTTATATCATCCCGTTACCCTGCTGTGTAGGAAATACTGGAGTTTTTTCTTTAATAATTTTGGGCATTTACAACCCATCATAAGTAATTCAAAGGAAAATTACCTTGTGCAGTAAATGTCAGAATGGCAGCCAAGAGCTGTAAAACTAGTTAAATGCAACGGAAATTGAGATAGGACCGCAGTCTAACAGCCTGGCCTAGATGCCGCGCCAAGGATACGCCACTATGTTACAACGCATACGGAAGAGTGACATCACAGCACACAGTGGTGGTTTGCAAAGCTGCGGTTGTCATTTAAAGTGGACCTGTCCTGAGATGTGAACTTAAAGAAGATGTAAACCCTAGTGGAATGGCATTTAGTCTGCTAAGGCACTTTGTTTCACAACAATTGCCATTATTTTAGATAAAATACTTGTTTTTACCTTTTTTTCATATTTTGATACATCTCAGTGATGAAGATTTACTGCAGCCCTTTCCTGTTACCATGCACTCCAGTGATGGCTGCATAGCATTCCTCGGAGCAGGTTTTCTGATGTTATGGTGTTATGCAGAATTTATTGAAACAACCACTTGTAGTCTCCATTGGAAAATCATGTGAAAGGGAGACAACGCAGGAGCACAATTAGGCAACAGGGATACAGTGTTGTCACCCTATAACTGAAAGTGCCTGAACCAGGACCTTCATGACAGGATCACCAGGAATTACGTTAATAAAAGCTGCAGATTTAAATGTATTGAGGATTATTTTTGGAAACTGCATGTAATCTTATATTAGATTTTAGTGATTGGGTATAAATGTATTTTAAAGTCCAACTCTGGGTAAAAAAATGTTTTCCCCTGCATTGGGGCTGTGCCCGCACTACAAGGGTTGACTGTATGGTTTTTTTTCTAGGGGAGAGGAGAACAGAGATATGCTTACCTATTCCTCCAATCCTCCCAGCACAAGACCAGTCCAGCACCCCCATGCTCCAGCAGTCTTGAATAGTGGACTGTTCCTGATGCCTTCATGCCCAGAGCAGGCTTCATAGACCAGGAACAGCCCATCGCTGGACCGAGGGGGAGCATAGTTTTCCAGACTATAGAAGGATAGGGTGAGTATAAGCTTTCTGCTCACTCCTAAAAAAAACAAGCAGTTGACTCATGCAGCACAGGCACAGCCCCAACTGAACTTTTTTTTTAATAGAGTAGGGATGAATTTGATGTATGATTTCGTAATTTTGAGTAATAATTGCCATCTGTGTTCCAAGTAGTGGTTATCTGTCCAAACACAATATTCCCCACAGGTTTCTGAAAATGGCTATTTGGTATTGCTGGGTGCTGTAGTGACCACAGGTTGGGAACCATGGACAATTCAAGTGAAGAAATTTCACCAGCACACCAAGGATTCCTCAAAATGGATCCAAGGATTTATTTTCAGCAACATTTCAGAGCCACGCAAGGCCCCTTTGTCAGGCAAGTGCCAGTCACTTGCCAGTTGTAGCGGCCCTATGTGGCTCCAAAACATTGCTTTGTGTTTATCATGTGGTAATGAAAATAAAGCTTTGGACCCATTTTAAGGAATCCTTGAGTTGCTGGTGACATTTCTTCCTGTAGTGGATATGGCCTCTCATTTCCTTGTCTTAGCCATACCTGGGGCATTGCAGTGGACCATTTTTATTCCCCCCTGCCTCACTTCCTGGTTCGAGGAGGTTCAGCATCATCTAGCTGTTTCCATCTCAGCCAGGATGACCCTAGCCCTCCCCTTTCATTCATTGGATTTCAGCATCGCATGTGGAATTCTAAGATTCCTCAAGAGGTTTCTAGGCGATATTCAAGCTGTGATCGATTGGTTTCCTGCCTGATGGAGCCTGTGTAGTTCAAGGGCCAATGCCAATGGTACCAGCAGCATTACACCAATGATCTTTTTAGCTCTCTGTAAGGCTGACCACCACTATAAGAGTTGAATTCTTCTCATTGACCTCTGACTGACAGGGATATTGTTCCATTTCGGCCAGATGAATTGGTTTAAGAAAGGCTTCACCAAAACCTGAACATTGTAGAGGTTTCTTTGGGGTAAAAAGGTTGAGAAAGACTGCCTTAGACATCATATACTTGGAATAAACACTGAGAACCAAAGACTGTCCATTGATGTCAGGTACGAATGAACAGTATTATTTGAGAGTGTAAACCGCATGGCCATCAGCGCAGCAGCCAGAGCACAGGGAGATGGTTTAGCAGAGTGACGTCATCTGGAATACTACACATACTGTACAGGAGCAGTGCCCTGGATAGGTGACACTGCCTAGCTGAGGGTTATTGTGTGGGTGATTACAGTATCGTGACTCCAGACTGTGCTGAATTATAGACTTTATTTGGAATTACTTTGGCTCATCTCTAATTTATCACCAAAGTCACTCCTGTCCAGAGCAGTTAGTGCATCTTTTGCAAAGCCTATTATAGGTTTGATTAAACCCCTCCCGACCCTTTCAATGCATCATTACGTCTAAACCCGCTCACAGACGAAATTCTTAACGACAGGTGACAAAAAAGGCAGCAGATGAGTCACTCTGCCCTATTATAGAAGTGTTATATATTAGCAACATCTAATATAGCTTCACATGGCATCCATACAATGCTGTAATATATATTATACACATACAGTCAGGTCCATAAATATTGGGACATCGACACAATTCTAACATTTTGGGCTCTATACACGACCACAATGGATTTGAAATGAAACGAACAAGATGTGCTTTAACTGCAGACTGTCAGCTTTACATCCAAATCAGGTGATCGTGTAGGAATTACAACAGTTTGTATATGTGCCTTCCACTTGTTAAGGGACCAAAAGTAATGGGACAGAATAATAATCATAAATCAAACTTTCACTTTTTAATATTTGGTTGCAAATCCTTTGCAGTCAATTACAGCCTGAAGTCTGGAACGCATAGACATCACCAGACGCTGGGTTTCATCCCTGGTGATGCTCTGCCAGGCCTCTACTGCAACTGTCTTCAGTTCCTGCTTGTTCTTGGGGCATTTTCCCTTCAGTTTTGTCTTCAGCAAGTGAAATGCATGCTCAATCGGATTCAGGTCAGGTGATTTACTTGGCCATTGCATAACATTCCACTTCTTTCCCTTAAAAATCTCTTTGGTTGCTTTTGCAGTATGCTTTGGGTCATTGTCCATCTGCACTGTGAAGCGGCGTCCAATGAGTTCTGAAGCATTTGGCTGAATATGAGCAGATAATATTGCCCGAAACACTTCAGAATTCATCCTGCTGCTTTTGTCAGCAGTCACATCATCAATAAATACAAGAGAAGCAGTTCCATTGGCAGCCATACATGCCCACGCCATGACACTACCACCACCATGCTTCACTGATGAGGTGGTATACTTAGGATCATGAGCAGTTCCTTTCCTTCTCCATACTCTTCTCTTCCCATCACTCTGGTACAAGTTGATCTTGGTCTCATCTGTCCATAGGATGTTGTTCCAGAACTGTGAAGGCTTTTTTAGATGTCTTTTGGCAAACTCTAATCTGGCCTTCCTGTTTTTGAGGCTCACCAATGGTTTACATCTTGTGGTGAACCCTCTGTATTCACTCTGGTGAAGTCTTCTCTTGATTGTTGACTTTGACACACATACACCTACCTCCTGGAGAGTGTTCTTGATCTGGCCAACTGTTGTGAAGGGTGTTTTCTTCACCAGGGAAATGAATTCTTCAGTCATCCACCACAGTTGTTTTCCGTGGTCTTCCGGGTCTTTTGGTGTTGCTGAGCTAACCGGTGCGTTCCTTCTTTTTAAGAATGTTCCAAATAGTTGTTTTGGCCATGCCTAATGTTTTTGCTGTCTCTCTGATGGGTTTGTTTTGTTTTTTCAGCCTAATGATGGCTTGCTTCACTGATAGTGACAGCTCTTTGGATCTCATCTTGAGAGTTGACAGCAACAGATTCCAAATGCAAATAACACACTTGAAATGAACTCTGGACCTTTTATCTGCTCATTGTAATTGGGATAATGAGGGAATCACACACCTGGCCATGAAACAGCTGAGAAGCCAATTGTTCCATTACTTTTGGTCCCTTAACAAGTGGGAGGCACATATGCAAACTGTTGTAATTCCTACACTGTTCACCTGATTTGGATGTAAATACCCTCAAATTAAAGCTGACAGTCTTCAGTTAAAGCACATCTTGTTTGTTTCATTTCAAATCCATTGTGGTGATGTATAGAGCCCAAAATGTTAGAATTGTGTCAATGTCCCAATATTTATGGACCTGACTGTACATAGACACACTCAATGGCCAGTTTTTAAGTACACCTGCTGGTTATGGCATACAGCCAGATGATGAATTGTGATGCTGAAATGCAATACATAAAGCACATGGACCCATTTTACCACCTGGGCTACGTGTGACATCTTGAATATAAAAGCTGGCTCAGGTGGAGTAAAATCACACATGTGCTGCAGAATTCCTATTCCCAGCGTGCCAAAGAGTGCCCTGGATCTTTCACAATCCTAGAAATGGCCCAGTGCAATTCATTCTATCCTTTCTGTTACACTAAATGGTCAAACATTTTTGGATACCTGACCATCACACCTATACACTATGGGCCTGGATATCACACTTCAAAATCATGGACAATAATATGGAGTTCCTTGTCCCCTACTTTTGCGGTTATAATAACCTCCACACCTCTGGAAAAACTTTCCACAAGATTGTGGAGAGCTTGCTCAATCAGCCAAAGGAATATATCAGGTACTAATGTTGGATGAGAAGCGCTAGCTTGCATTTGGTGTTTCAGTTCAATCCAAAGGTGTTCAGTAGGGTTCAGGTCAGGGCTCTAGGGAGGACACTCAAGTCTCTCCATGCCAACCTGGTCAAACCGTGTCTATATGTAGCTGGCTTTATGCACATAAGTAAAGTCACCTTGGAAGAAAAAAAAGGACTTTCCCCAAAGATGTAATAAGGAAACATTTATACACTATATGGTCAAAAGTTTGGAAATAATCACACCTATATGAGCTTGTTGGACATCCCATTCCAAAATCATGGTCACTAATGTGGAGTTGAGACCCCTTTGTGGCTATAAGAGCGTATACTCTTTTGGAAAGACTTTCCACATGATTTTAGAGTGCATCTATGGGTGCTTGTGTCCTACAGCTTAAAGGGCATTTGTGAGGTCAGGTACTAATGCTGAATGGGAAGACCTGGCTTGCAGTTGGTGGTTCAATTAATCACAAAGGTGTACAGTAGGACTGAGGTCAGGGCTTTGTGTAGATCAACTGAGTTCCTTCACCCATGTTAGGGAATCCACCGTGACTTGGGCTCCTGGAGGGGCCAGGGTGCCAGCCTCTTTCCCACTGACTATGCACCCAGAGAACCCCCCTCTTGGGGTTACAAGGAACCTTTTCCCTAGGAGGGTTATATCCAGGGGTGAACTGACCATTTGCAAACTTTGGCACTGCCCGAGGGCCCAGGGTCAGTAGGGGTCCCCATGAGATGCCCCTGGTGAATTTTTCATAGGCTTTTTTGAGTTTGGGCACGGACACAGGGGCCCCATGATCCCCTATTGCCCGGAGGCCCCATGAGTTGCCAGTCCGCCCCTGGTTATATCACTTCCCTGGGTATATGGCTGGCCGTGAATTATACCAGTTACCCTTTTGATGCAATTATGGCTGGAGAGACTGTTTCTGGGCCCCTTTGGTATACTATGCATAGTGGAACTATGTGCAGGGGGTGAATTCCAGCATATGTGGAGTTTTGTTTTATATCAAATTCTATTTTATTTGAAAAAAAAAACATTTGGATACATAAACAAGTAGACAAAGTAAAAATAATTACAAAATACCACGCAACAAAGAGAATGAAAAAAAAACCCCACAACAACAAAACCAAGCACATAGAGCTTATTGAAAAGCCATCAAGAAAAGGGTAGATGGCAGAGTAAACACTCTCACAAGACCAACTCTACATGTTGGCCCTGCATTTAGAGATGATTAATACAGTATAACTTAGAAGGGCCTAGCTCACAGCCAAACTCATATTTTCTAACCAAGGTGACCAAATTTCATCAAACCTTTAATGAGTTTTTAAGAAAAAAAGGATGTTTCTCATAAGAGTTGCACTTGTTAAGGTCGAATATCCAGTTGGATAGGGTCGGAGGGTGCAGGAAAGTCCACTTAAGCGCTACTTTCCTATGGACCACGAAGAGCGCACATACAACAGTAAACCATACTGATGGCCTAAACACAGGGAAATCGACGCAGCCCAGTAAGCAAGTAGATGGGTCTACTAAAAGGTTCCCATCTAAAATCCTATTGGGTGTGCCCACAACCTCTGCCCAATACCTCTGGAGCTTGAGGTAGCACCACAACAAGTGTATCAGGGACCCTGAATTGCCACATCTGGGACTTGCTGGGTCCGATCTTAACCAGGTATATGGGATTAAGAAACTTTATTTTCTGTTACAGGTTTCCTGGCATCAACTATTGTTTGCTGTAATTAGGTGATAAGCTCTCATTTTATTTAATAACCTCCAGAGTCCAGACTGCTAGGTGCCAAGAAGGAATTCATTGTTTTCTTGTGTTTGATTGTTTCTTTGTTTATGTAATGTAATTTTCTCCTGGGATGTGGGCCATACCTGTCAAGGGGGAAGTTTTTGTATGTAAATGCTGTGCTGTTTGTTATTAAATTCAGTCCTGTTTTACTCCAACATTGGTTCTGTCTGATGCTTGGGGTAAATTTCCTATATTCTGGTTCCAGAGTGAAGAAAGCTGTAGTTTAGCAAAGATCGCCAGTCGAGGGGTCAGGCAGTCCATAACAATCCCAAACTAATCAAGCCAAGTCTTTATGGAGCTGGCTTTGTACACTGGGGCACAGTCATACTTGAATAGGTAAAGGTCTCTTCCTCAAACTCTTCCCCAAAGGTTGGCAGTGAAAATTGTCTAAAATGTCTCCATATTAACTGACCTGAACTAAATTTGGAGGGATGTCCACATAAATTTGGCCATAGCAGATTTTAAATGCCAATGTTTACCCAACAAGAATGAGATAAGCAAGGCAGCAACTTGGATCAAGTCTTACAAATACTTTTCCATTTTAGCAGTACACTGCTGTTCCTTCTTAGTATAGAAGTTTTATCTTCACAAAGTGTCAGGTCCAGCTAAATCAGATCTGTTCAATATGGAAAAGAAGGCATGTTTCTGCACAGCGTGTACTCGTACATTTTCTTCATAAAAAATGTAGAACTTTTCCTTTAAATAGCTGCCAGCCAGGCTGCTGGAGATGCATAGTGCAATACATGTCCTCCAAACCTCGCACCCCTCCCGTCCCTGTCTGTATGAATATGCATCATGCAACAAAAGCATGTCGGTGATTGTTGCAGGGCTGATATGTGTCACTTCTCCAGCTCTGAAGTGCTCAGATCAAGCCACTGACGCTTGTGAATTTAGGCTGTCACCCAGACATCACCAGTGCTGCCGAGTTTTAGCCGAGGACGAGGGTGTCATTTCAGATTATTCTTTCTTTAAAAGGGACAATTTACTGAACCTAAAGTTACCAAAGTGTTGCTAATGTCTGGGAGAAGTCTCATATTTCTGTACGTGATGGACTGAATTCTAATTATCTATTATAGGACATTATTCATGAGAGAAATATGGATCCTTCATTACCTCTGTACAAGAAAGTGGCAACCACCCCAATCTATAACTGGCCTTTGCAGCAAGGTGCACATGGAAGGTCAATACACAGCATAAGCAAACAAAAGATTTCCCAGCATACTTACTGACCAGCTTGCAACACAACCGAATTAGCACTGCCTAACAGTTTGCATTAAAAACAGAGGGTTTAGTTTGCACACATGTGCAAATATATGCATAAGCCACAGTGCCCATGCCAAGGGACCTCTGTATATACTGTGGTCCTAACTCTAAATTTCCAGAGCCTCCATAGTAGGAGAACATGTAAGAATGGATAGATTAGGGGTAGGTGTACCTGGAGGTAACCCACTCCTCCTTAACCACTTCCCGACCGGCCGTTGCATATAAATGGCCAGACGGTGGCAGTACAGGGTCAGTGGCCGTTTATGAACGGCCTCCCCGCACCCTGCTTGTGCGCGCTCCCTGGGAGCACGCAGCACTGCGATCCGGTGCCCGCTGTGTCCTCCGGACACAGTGAAACACCGATCGTCGGACGGGACCTCTGTACGAGGTCCTGATCATGTGATCACTGATTGGCCAATCAGTGATCACATGCAAAGTAGTAAGCAAGATGTCACTAGTGACATCATTGCTTACTACGTGTGAAATCTGTGAATGATCACAGAGGTCACATGGTACAAGGCTATTCACAACAGCCTTGTACCATGTGACAAGCTGTGACCAATCACAGCTCACTCTGTATTTCTCAATGAGTGCAGGAATGCACACAGAGAGAAAGAGAAATGATTGCTTTTACATCCTATATGGGTGTAAATGCAATCATTGTAAAAAAAAAAATAAAAAATCTTCATCACCCCCCACAAGTAGTACAGTGTCACCATGGTGACACTGTACTGCTAGGGTGACAGTATGTAAAAAAAATAAAAAATAAATAAAAAATAATAATATAAAAAAATAAAATAAAAATGTAAAAAAATGTTTAAAAATTATAATTTTTGGTTATAAACTAATTTTTTTTTTGTTTTTTTTTTTTACTAAAAAGATAACGAAATACATTTTGGCAAAGATTTATGATGAAATATTATTTATTTGCAAAATTTTATAAAAAAAACACTTTTGTTAAAAATTTTTGGACATTTTCATTTACATAGCAAAAAAAATAAAAATCCCAGCAGTGAATAAATACCACCAAAATAAAGCTTTATCTGTCGCAAAAAAATGGTAAAAAATTAATTTGGGTACAGTGTTGCATGACTGCGCAATTGTCATTCAAAGTGTGATAGCGCTGAAAGCTGAAAATTGCCCTGGTCAGGAAGGGGGTAAAAGTGTCCGGTCTGGAAGTGGTTAAAGGCACAGGGATGCATGTAACTCCCATCAAGAGCACAATGGCAGCAATGGCACCCCATGCGTCCCTGCACCTAATTCATCCAACTGTGCAAAAAAGTGGCAACCACCCCAATCTATAACTGGCCTTTGCAGCACGGTGCACATGGAAGGTCAATACACAGCATAAACAAACAAAAGATTTCCCAGCACACAGAACAGAGGGTTTTGTTTGCACACATTTGCAAATATATGCATAGGCCACAGCAGGGGCGGACTGACAACTCATGAGGCCCCTGGGCAATAGGGGATCATGGGGCCCCTGTGTCCTTGCCCAAGCTCAAAAAAGCCTATGAAAAAGGTACCAGGGGCATCTCATGGGGCCCCCTACTGACCCCGGGCCCTCGAGCAGTGCCCGAGTTTCCAAATGGTCAGTCCGCCCCTGAGCCACAGTGCCCATGCCAAGGGACCTCTGTATATACTGTGGTCCTAACTCTAATTTGCCAGAGTAGGAGCACATATAAGAATGGATAGATTAGAGGTAGGTGTACCTGGAGGTAGCCCACTCCTCCTTAAAGGCACAGGGATGCACGTAACGCCCATCAAGAGCACAATGGCGGCAGCGGCACCCCATGCGCCCCTGCACCCAATTCATCCAACTGTGCAAAAAAGTGGCAACCACCCCAATCTATAGCTGGCCTTTGCAGCAAGGTGCACATGGAAGGTCAATACACAGCATAAACAAACAAAAGATTTCCCAGCACACAGAACAGAGGGTTTTGTTTGCACACATTTGCAAATATATGCATAAGCCACAGCAGGGGCGAACTGAGAAATCATGTGGCCCCTGGGCAATAGGGGATCATGGGGCCCCTGTGTTCTTGCCCAATCTCAAAAAAGCCTATGAAAAAGGTACCAGGAGCATCTCATGGGGCCCCCTACTGACCCCGGGCCCTTGGGCAGTGTCCGAGTTTCCAAATGGTCAGTCCGCCCCTGAGCCACAGTGCCCATGCCAAGGGACCTCTGTATATATATTTTTTAAATATATTCAGATTTTTTTCAACATATAAAAAAGTAATTTTCACATATATTTTTTTTCATGTATCTGTAAATGCATTTCAAAAATATAGATTTGTATTTTTAAAGACATACAGTATATTTGAAATGTATTTTTAAAAAAACAAAATGCGCACTATTGTTTCTGGGCTGTACTACGGGTACAAAGAACAAATAACATACACATATATGATATCGCTGCCATCGTCAAGAGCTGGAGAATTTATTTTGGGTTGTTCATTGGTGGTAGGTTATGGTAGTAACAGCAGCTAAATAAAAAAAATATTTTTTGTTCTACTATTTTGGGCCAGTTTCACATATATTTTTACATGTATCTGTAAATGCATTTCAAAAATGTAGATTTGTATTTTTAAAGACATACAGTATATTTGAAATGTATTTTTAAAAATATTTTTCATATATTTTGTAATAAAAATGCATTTCAACATACAGTATATATACAGTATATGTATATATATTTACATATATATTTATTAAAATATATTGAATATGGCCAAAATTGTAGCATTTCAAATATATGTCAATGTATTTGGGAAGAATATTTTTAAAATATATTTCAAATATATTTTTCTCCCATGTGGGAAGGGGGGGGGCATGGGAGCAGTGGCTTAGTGGTTAGCACTTCTGCCTGGCAGTACTAGGGTCGTTCGTTCAAATCCCAATCACGGCACCACCTGCCTGCAGTTTGCATGTTCTCCCTGTGCCTGCGTGGGTTTCCTCCGGGTACTCCGGTTTCCTCCCACACTCCAAAGACATGCAGGTAGGTTAAATGGATCCTGTCTAAATTGTCCATAGTATGTCTATGTATGAATGTGAGTTAGGGACCTTAGATTGTACACCCCTTGAGGGTTAGGGACTGATGTGAATGTACAATATATATATTTAAAGCGTTGCGTAAATTGATGACGCTATATAAGTACCTGAAATAAATAAATAAATATACATCTGTGAGAATATAACCAACACGTGGGCCCTGTCCAAGGCTGGGGTTGGGTGGAGTGGACTTGTATGCAGGAGGAGCCAGCTGGGGCTAGGGCAGACTGAAAATGGCCTTTTAGGCCAGGCTGGAGATCCCTGTATGAGGCTGCTGCCCTGGAGAGTTGTCACCAGCTAGGAGGTGTCTACAGAGAACACAGTCTTGTGAGTACTTATGACCCTCAGTTGAGGAGAGATTGTAGGGAGATGGCTGTGAGGTGCTAGACATGCTATCACCTGTGGCTACTGCGGACAATCCACTTTATGTTATTGACTGTGTATGTAAAGTGATTACAGAATATCTGTCCTAATGATGTGACTGTCTTGGCATTCCCTGAACACCACCAGTAAAGTGCAGTGAAGCTGTGGACATTCATCCTTTGGGATATGAAGTGCTATGGCTAGGAATGTCTCGAGGAGGCCTATGGCAAGATTGCAGAGGGGTCAGCCTAAGGTGGGATTGTGTTCTAGTTGGGCTGGAGTGGGGGTAGATCCTTGTGCTTGGGCACCCAAAACTAGCCAACCACAAAGATCCTCTTACAAGAGTAATATGTGTTGGCACAGTTGCTTATAGTTTCTGTTCTGTCTCTCCAATGTAACCATTGAAAGTGTGATCTCTGTAACTTACAGTTGTGATGAGATAGCGATAACTCCAATCTTAGTTCAATATCACAGGCAGTGACTCGATCAGATGACACCTTGTAGATCTTGTGAAGTTTATTCCATAAACTGAGAGAATCTTACAACAATGAACATCAGATAGGTCAAAAGATCATAATGTGATCTGCTTCCATAAGACATGAGGCTTGAAGCTGAAATGCATTACTGGGAAAAGGGGTGGGCCAGGGGCGGACTGACAACTCATGGGGCCCCCAGGCAATAGGGGATCATGGGGCCCCTGTGTCCTTGCCCAAACTCAAAAAAGCCTATGAAAAAGATACCAGGGGCATCTCATGAGGTCCCCTACTGACCCCAGGCCCTCGGGCATTGCCCGAGTTTCCAAATGGTCAGTCCGCCCCTGGGGTGGGCTATCTATACAGCATGAACTAAACCAGAGGAAAGGGAGAAGCAGAGACAAAATACAAAGAACACTTAACCTCCTCGGCGGTATGATTCTTTCTGATTTTTGGTGCTGAAAGCGGTACCATTTTTTTGCATGGAAATATGTAGTTTTTTTATTGTAGGCCTGTAATTCTTAGGAGTAACTCACTAAAATCTGTCCGAACAAGAGTCTAGTAAACATTCCGGGTATGATAAAATTTGAAACACGTAATCATAAATTATAATTTAATAAATAATCATAAAAAATAATAATATAATAATATATTTAATTCAATAATATAAGCAAACCAAAAACACTGAAATGTGAAATATAGCGCCAAGTTCGCACATCACTGAGCAAAGTCGCAAAATCGTTTTCAGTGTCTGATGACGAATTTCCCCAGAAATCATTATCACTCATTTCTGCAAGTGGTTCTGATTTACTATCGCTGTTCTCTAGCTGATCTAAACCGATTTTGACCTAAAGGGACACTTTTTGGACGCCATGGACGTTTCTCAGTTTCCAGGCAGAAAGAACAGACAAAATGCAGGCAGGGCGCCAGACAAAGCACTAGGGACAAAATGTATGTGAAATGGGTTGAGACAGCAATGTTTTACTATGTAAAATGTAAAAAAAAAAAAAAGACATTTTTTAAAATTTTAAAATTTCCCGCCGCCAGTGGCGCCCGTACGTCCCGACGTCACAGGGACAGGACACAGAAGCCGGATGCCGGCATCGGCCGGAGGAGATGGCCGGGGACGCTGCAGGGGACACATCGTGGGAGCGCAGGGTAAGGTAAGTGAAGAACAAATGCAGGAGCAGTGCCGCATGGTATTCCCGAGTGTAGCTCGGGGTTACCGTTTGTGGTACTGAAATGTTACCCCGAGCTACACCGCCAAGGAGGTTAAAGGCATATGACAGTCATGTGAAACATGACAGTTTCCAATTCTTGATCGTAGGTCTTCTGAGAGCTCTTTTCTGCGAGGCATGGTTCACATCAGACAGTGCTTCTTGAAACCAGTAAACCCAAAACAGGTGTGTGTTTTTTAAGGGCAGGACAGCTGTCAGCAACACATCCAATATTATCACACTGATTGGAGTCAAGGTTGGCTCACTCCTGGCTCCAATTAGCTCTGGGAGAAGTCATTAAGCTAGGGCCTCACATACTTTTTCCTCCCTGCACTGTGAATGTTTACATGTTTTGTGCAATTAAACCATGGCAACATCTAATGTTTGTGTAGTATTATGTTCAGCAGACTGTGTTCTTCTATTGTTGTGACTTAGATGACGTTCAGAGCACATTTTATGCCCAATTCATGCAAAACTCCACGTAATCCCAAGGGGTTCACATACTTTTGCAACTGTACTTTTGAAATGACATTGCCATGCTAAAGATCTTAGGAGGTTTTATTAACTGGGCTTACATCTCTATTAATGGTGGGACATCTGTAGATGAAAATGTGATAGAAGGATTTAGAAGGAATGGGGTTCAAAGATAGGAGAGTCAGCTGTAATGGAGCCACGTATCTTAAAGTCATCGATGATGCTTTGTCAACTGTTCCATGTTTGCATTGAAAGAGAGAAAGATGCAATACATAATTTCCTTCAAAAAGCCCCATGACAGTCAGACATGTGAGGTATATTTATGCTGGTTTACTGATCACAACAATGTGACGGATGATTTAATAATAATTGAATTATGTTCACTAGACAAGACAATCTACAATGAGGTTCTTTACAGAGAGATCTATGCACAGTTAATTGCTTCCAGAGCGAGCTCACACTCTATTTGTTTGTTGCACAAATCCTTGGAGAGAAGAGTTTAGAAGACCTTGCTATCAATACATGCTTCACTGCTTTTTTATGTATGAGGCAGTTGTGCGGCCTTCACCGCCGCGGTTACTTGTTCAGTATGGGCGGCGTATAAAGGGCGTTAGCCCCTGGGAACCCGTTGGTAGTCATCTTTTATGGTCTGACTTAAGTCCCATGCTAGGTGGTGTAGGTGGCTATGGACTGGTCAGTCTTACGTTGATGGCAAATTAAAACTAATTTCTTTTAACATTTATCTTTGCAAACATTTGTGCCAAGAGATGTTATTAACATTGATCACACATAATGCTGGACAGTGACACTGCTGGGACATCTCTGTAGATCAAACTGCAGTTGACGCTATTGTAATGACAGACAACATTGTTCTGTTTTCAAACAGCGGCCATTTGGAGTTTTGAGCACCATTAAGATTTTTCTTTTCAGTTGTCTACATCTCTTTTGCTCAGTTGAATCTTCATCAGATGGGATCATAAATAGTACAGTCAATGGCCAGTTATTGGATACTGGACTTTGCACTTCACCAGTACACTCAAGTCAAACAAATACTAGGGGTCAAGTGCCATTGTATTATGGTGCCCACAGGCAGGAGATGCAGGTTCATGCAAGGTGAGGAATCCCTCCCGTGGAGTTACTGTGTTCTTCCAGAGGGGTGGGGGGGGGGAGGGGGTGCGCAGCAAGTCGTCCCTGCCAGGAGAACACAGTGATTGCTGCTAGTGGGTATAGCCGCTGGCAATATTCACATGCAAAAATCTGACATGTTGGTTGTACCCAAGTCAAGCAATGGATCAACTTGGGTACAATCAGCCTCCCCACAGATGGTTCAAATCTCAGCCATTCCCTGCTGAACTGGCTGAGATTGACACTATCTATGGCTGGCAAAGTGGAAGTTGGTCTTCACCACAATTCCCGATGGTGAACATTAGCCAGGAACCCTAGTGGTCCTGATTTTCTTTGTTGCAAAGTGGTACCAGGTAGTGGCCCTCAGGATCTCCCTATCAAGTGGGTGGCTGGAACAGAATGGCTATGCTATAGAGACTGTTCACAGGGTTGCAGACAGGAAAGTGGTTAGGTAGAAGTCTTGGCAGGCGGCAAGTGAAGGAGTAGTTGGGTTTAGGAAGTAGTCAAGGCATTTAAGAGAGTAGTCAGGTCCAGGCAGAGGTCATAGCAAGTAGCAGGCGAGAGAGTGTCATGGTCCAGGCAGGGGTCTTGGCAGGCAGCAAGTATTATAGTAGTCAAGTAAATTTGGGAAAGCAACTGACAGGTAATTATTATAGTGCTTTAGCTCTTTGGTAGCTGGCAAAAGGATCCAGGACCAGCCACTTCAAGGGACGGTGCTTATATAAGCTTCTGGTCAGAGGACCCTAGGAATCCCAAAACTCTTGAAGACCCAGCAGAGATCCTGTGAGCACTGATGGTCCTAGGAATCCAGGAAGACTCGGCAGTGATCCTGTGAGTACTGGAGGTCATAGGAATTCTTGAAGTCCTGGCAGGGATCCTGTGAGTACTGAAGGTCCTAGGAATCCTGGAAGACTCGGCAGGGTTCGTGTGAGTACTGGAGATCTTTAGAAACCTTGAAGACTCAGCAGGGATCCTGTAAATGCTGTAGGTCTTAGGAATTCTGGAAGACTCAGCAGGGATCATGTGAGTGCTGGAGGTCCTAGGAATTCTTGAAGTCCTGGCAGGGATCCTGTGAGTACTGAAGGTCCTAGGAATTCTGGAAGACTCAGCAGGGATCCTGTGAGTACTGGAGGTCCTAGGAAATCCGAAAGACTAAGCAGGGATCCTGTAAGTGCTGGAGATCTTAGGAATCCTGGAAATTGCAGCAAGGATACTGTAATTGCTGGAGATACTAGGATTCCTGGAAGACTCAGTAGGATCCTGTGAATACTGTAAGACATTGACTATACAGCAAGATTGAGGTCATCTATTCTTTGTTGTCCTCTTTTCATTATTCTGTTTATTTTTTGAAAGCTTCAAACCCATATTTGGGTCAAAAGGATAAAGTCCTAATGTTGGGCTTTACCAAGATCATATCCATCAGCTATTTTTAAAGGGTTTTGTTACTCTGATTTTTTTTTCCTGAGTTTTAGTGTGTGAATCAATAAAGCTATTACATTTACTCTCTTTCTTTCTATTGTTGTTGGAAGTTTGCTTTGCTTTGTACTACCATGTCTAAAGTTGCACACTTATGTTCTAACCTTACTTCCCTCTGCAGATATTCCTTACTGGTACAGCATTGTAAAGTTGAACTGAACATTGTCCGCAACCAAAAATGGAATGGAAGTAACATACCTTCATTTGGTAGTTAAAGAAAACCTTTCACCTTGCCTGAGCAGGACAAAGACATTGGATCTGTGTAAAGCCCACCCCTTAACCACTTTATACTCACCTCTCTAGCACTCCATAACTACTCCTCCTTCTTTGTCTACTGCTGCAAAATACTCAGTTCTTCCAGGTATGGGGGAGCTTGGACATCCTCCCATAATGCAATGCTTAGAGTCTAGCAGCCAATTGTTAGGAATGAACACTGTCACTAGAGAGAGGATCAAATTCTGCATATGTGGTTGGGAGCGTTTGGAAGTTTGTTTTAACTTTTTATGGAACTTGAATATCAGATGCAGCCAATGCATTTCAGGAGAAAGGCCTCCCCCTTCTTCAGGGCATATATATATATATATATATATATATATTTATATATATATACAGGGACATATTTACCACAAGGCAAACAAGGCACTTGCCTAGGGCGGCATTTTTCAGGGGGGCAGCACCTCTCCCCAGAAGAAGGGATGAAAGAAGGGACACGCGCACCATGGGAACCAGGTGAGATCTGAGAGAGGCTGCGGGCTGCTTGATGGTGTATGTAGAGCCTGACTCTCGTACCCAGAGCTGTGAAGATGAGTGTCTCTGTATCACCGGGTAAGGGCAGTAGTGGAAGGCTCTCCCGGGTGGGAGGCAGGGTTGTTGTTGGTCAATGTCAGGCTCTCTCCACGGGAGAGGGGAGGTTGTCCTGGTCGGTGTCTGTGAGGACAGACGATTTTTGTGATGCCTAGGGCAGCACAAAACCTAAATAAACCACTATATATATATAAATATATATATGCAGCACAGTGGCTAAGTGGTTAGCACTTCCACCTGGCAGTACTAGGGTCACTGGTTCAAATCCCAGCCACGGCACCACCTGTCCCGAGTTTGCATGTTCTCCCTGTGCCTGTGTGGGTTTACTCCAGTTTCCTCCCACACTCCAAAGACATGCTGGTAGGTAATTGGCTCCTGTTTAAACTGTCCCTAGTATGTGTATGTATGAATGTGAGTTAGGGATCTTAGATTGTACACCCCTTGAGGGTTAGGGACTGATGTGAATATATATACTGTATATACGCCCTGAAGAAGGGGGAAGCCTATCCCCTGAAATGTATTGGCTGTATCTGATATTCTTGTTCAACACACATTTTAAACAACCTTTCAAGCAAGATGGCTGTCTTTACTAGCCATTCCATATGACATATTCATACCCAGATCCATTTCTCATGCCTACTGGTCCACCACTATAGCATATCTACTAGTTTTATGACATCATCGCCCCTCTAAAATCTGATCCCAGCTATTTTGCTGGCAGGTGGAACATAGGAAGTATTGATGGGGGTATCACTGGGGGGGAATCTGGAGAGGTGAGTAACAGTTGGTAAAAGGTGTCAGATTCTCCTTAAAGCGGAGCTCCACCCAAAAGGGGAAGTTCCGCTTTAAAGACTGGTCCCCTGCTCCCCATTAAGGATTGGCACCTTTGAGGGGCGGGGGGGAGCGGGTACCTGAATTTGACAGACACCCGCTCCCACTTTTGCTGCGATTGTCTAGACCAGTGGTTCTCAACCTTCCTAATACCGCGACCCCTTAATACAGTTCCTCATGTTGTGGTGACCCCCAACCATAAAATTATTTACCCATTAATTATAATTCATGAAGTGTTGTTTTACCTCCAATACTGCTGCTTTCAACACAGTAGCTGCTTTCAACACAGTAGCTGCTTTCTACACAGTAGCTGCTTTCCACACAGTAGCTGCTCTTTACACATTGGAAATATGTGTTGTCCGATGGTCTTAGGCGACCCCTGGGAAAGGGTCGTTCGACCCCCAAAGGGGTCACGACCCACAGGTTGAGAACCACTGGTCTAGACTATTGGAAGCGGAAGGTGTCCTCCCTCCCTCTGTAGTCTTTTGGGACATGTGACAGGTCCCAGAAGACTACAGGACCATTCAGGAAACGCAGCGCTACTCACGCATGCGCAGTTGGCACCCGGCTGTGTAGCTGCAAGCTGTCACAGCCGAGTGCCCACACTGAAGATGCCAGCACCCAGGGAGAGAAGACGGCCGGTAAAACGGGCTGCAGGGGACACACCACGGGACCGAGGGACAGGTAAGTGTGTGTTTTTTAAAAGTCAGCAGCTACAGTTTTAGTAGCTGCTGACCTTTATTTTTTGACAGTGTGAGTGAAATGTAAGTAAATCTAATTTTTTTAAAAATTGCTGACAGGCAGGGTATTTATGACACAAGAGGCCCTATCAGTCTCTTTTTCCAAAAATGCATCCTCCTGCCTGTCAGCTGTCATATTCGCTGAGCCGGTCATGCGCAGCTCAGCAAACATTTACGACCCTGATCTGAGCCACGTGCACATGTGCGGGGGTGATGTCATTGCGGCTATCAAATGGCCGAAGGGACGGAACACGGAAGGAAGACCAGGCAAAGATGGAAGCATCGGGGGCCCGCCGAATCGATCCCATCACAGTGATCCCATCACATCGATCCCATCACACCAACCCCATTGAAGCTCAGTTCAGAGATTTGTTATAGTATGCTCTGTATCAATGATAATAATTTCCTCCTATCTGTTCACATTGTCCCACCTCTGTTCAGACTCGCTCCCCTCCACATTTCTCCTTTCACAGCAAGCCCGCGTACAGACAACACCTGAGTTGTGATTCCCCGCTGTCATCCGCGAGTATAACGCGGTTATGCTACATGATTTAACCCTTGCAGCCAACCAGACAGGGGAAATGCGTTTCCACGGGCCCATCTGCTCCTGTGAAATAAAGTGTCTTTTGTAATAAACTGCAACATTTATCAAATTAGCTCCCATGATCACATTTAGATCTTAATGATTTTTTTGTAAATAAGATGAATTTTCGCCTGTCACTGGAAATATTGTTTTATTAAGTCGGGCAGCTCAGAGAGAGGTGTGCGAAATTCCAGCCAAAAAAAAAAATTGTATTTTGAAATTGTATGTGACGGGTAAATAAACTCAGGCCCTGTGCAGAAATGTGTTTTATAGATCGGTGGATTAGGAGTTGGAGAGGAACCCAGGGAGAAAATGTCACTGGACAGGCAGTAGATGGATGGGGACGTCCTGAGACTTCTTATGAATGTTGTTTTGAATGTTCAAAAAAACATTATATTATCCAAATATCAATTGTTATTATGTAAGACACTTACAAATGATCAAAGTATCAATTATTATCATCATATCAATTATTAATATTACCAAAATATAAATTATTATTATTATCAAAGTATCAATCAGGATGATCAAAGTATCTATTATTGTCAATTACTATTATCACCATCATCAAAATATCAATTATTATCAAAATATCAATTAATATCATCAAAGTATATTATTATTAATGATAATAATAACAATCATAAAAAAATCAACTATTATTATCACAGTATCAATTATTATCAAAATATACACTTATTATCATCAACAAAGTATCAATTATTAATATAAAAAAAAAATTATTATCAACAAAGTAGCATTTATTATGACAGTATCAATTTTTATTTTAAAAAGTATAAATTATTATTATCAAAATATCAATTATTATTATTTTTATTATTACCATCAAGATATCAATTAGTATCATCAAAGTATCAATTATTAACAAATTATTAATTATTATTATTATAATATTAATCAAAATATCTACTATTATCAATATATCAATTATGATCATCAAAGTATCAATTATTACTATAAAAAAAATCAAACATTATCAACAAATTAGCAATTAGTATTATTATCAAAATATTATTATTATCATCAAAATATTATTATTATTATACAGTATTTATAAAGCACCAATGGTTTGCTCAGTGCTGTAAATTACAAAGGGGGACAGAACATGTGACAGAACAATACCAATACAATGCAAAACACGAGGGGATCGATTATTAATGTTATCAGTCCATTTTTCAAAGTATATCTAACCCCAAAACCTCATCATTTAGGATAGCATAGGAAACAGTTATACCCACATGGAAAAAAAATATATTTTAAATATATTTTACAAATATTTTCCCCAAATATGTTGACATATATTTGAAATACTACAATTATGGCTGTATTCTATATATATATTGCTATATTTATACTGCATGTTGAAATGCTTTTTTTATAAAACAAAATATATGAAAAATATTTATAAAAATATATTCTTCAGATTTTTTTAACATATAAAAAAGTCATTTTAACATATATTTTTCCATATATTTGTAAATGCATTCCAAAAATGTAGATTACATGTGTTTTTAAAGACATACAGTATATATGAAAACGTATTTATAAAAATATTCCAGTATATTTGAAAATGTATTTTTAAAAATATTTTTCATATATTTTGTAATAAAAATGAATTTCAACACACAGTATATATATATGTATATATATATATATATATATATATATATATATATATATATATATATATAAATATATTTTGAGATATATTGAATACTGAATACGGCCAAAATTGTAGTATTTCAAATATATGTCAATATATTTGGGAAGAATATTTTTAAAATATATTTAAAATATATTTTTCTTCCATATGGGTATCTTTGTCACGAATGGGAGAATTTCTTTCACTACCTGTCCTGCAGATGTAGCAAGACGTAAGAGGAAATCTTCAAAAATGGAAATGTTTACTTTGACAGTTGTCACCAAAACAGGTGTCCCCTAAAGTGTTACTAAACCCCAGACCCTGTATTCACTATATCCGGTCTCCCCGGACCCTGCATTCGCTATATCCGGTCTCCCCGGACCCTGCATTCACTATATCCGCTCTCCCCGGACCCTGCATTCACTATATCCATTCTCCCTGGACCCTGCATTCACTATATCCGGTCTCCCCGGACCCTGCATTCACTATATCTGGTCTCCCCGGACCCTGCATTCACTATATCTGGTCTCCCCGGACCCTGCATTCACTATATCTGGTCTCCCCGGACCCTGCATTCACTATATCTGGTCTCCCACAGTACACACAACATGGAAATTGAATTTTTTTCAGCAAATATAAACTGCTAAATACATTTTCTCATCAGCAGTATATAGCAGTCTTGTGACTTCTATATGTCCAGCAGAGCACTGGTTAAAGCTTGTAGAAGGAGTTTTACTCTCCCCTACGAGGCTGCAGGACCCCTGACCCTCTGTCTGGACAGTGCTGATTGGCCCTGTGCTGATCACATGCACCCTCCCAAGAAAAAAAAACTCTCTAGCAATACACATCAAACTGAGCATGTGCAGCTTTCTCCCAAGGCTCTGTTCTATCAGCAGATGAGTATAACAAGCATGCTTTACTGGATATGCAGACTGATTTTACTGTTGTGGGTTTTGTAACACTTTAAAACTTCTACTTTATTCCTGTTCTGGTAAATAATGAACATTTAAAATTTCTCATCACTTTTAAACCCAGCAATAATGGTCAACAGGACATGAGGCAAATGAATGTCCCTTTGGGACACAGGAAAAGTTTAGGGTTTTTTTAATATTCTCTGGTGATCCTACCATTACGTTCCTTGCTCAGGCACTTCCTGTTATAGAGTGACAACAGTCTATCCCTGTTCTCCAATTGTTGTTCTGTGTTGTCACCCTGTCACGTGGGCATCTGATGAAGACTACAAGTGGCCATTTCCACATACACCATGCAACCATGGTCTAAAGTTTTCACCATCAGGAAACTGGGCTCTAAGTACAGTGGACCATGCCTGTCTAATGTGTGTGAAAATCATTGCAAGCCTGTGAAACAACACACAATATGTCACTCTCCATACTCTATAAGAGTTGACTGAAGATTCCGCACGACTTTAGAACATAACAGGATAAGATACCAGTAACAAAAGGGCTGATAGCAGGTGTAGCAACCAGATTCCAGGTTATATTATAAAGATAAATGAATAAATGAATGCTTTGAGCAACTTTTTCTTGATCCCTGTATGCAAATATCATACACTATTAATTTTCTTTAAAGAATTCCAGGCATGTGTAGTGCCCTCCTAGTTTAGCTAGGGGGAACTAGACTCCAATGGTTAGACAGGGGCTGAAAAGCCGCTTGGGTGTAATAGTCAGAGGGGTCAAATTTCGCTCAGGAGCTGGAAGGTTCTGCAGACTCAGGCCTCTGAGACTTCTCCCTGCCTAGAACTTTGGAGAAGGTTCTAGAAGCAGTGGGAAGATCTAAGGAGTGGCTGATCTGCATATTCCAGGGACTCTGACCAATCCCTAAAAGGAGGTTTGGCAAGGGGTCAGAATAGCCCTTAAATATGAGTGAGCCTGTCCAGTGTGAGAAGAGTCGGGTGGAAGAAGGAGAGAGGAAGATGTGAGGTTGTGAAGGAGAAGGTTACAAGGAGGCCTAATGGGATGGGGCCCACCTGCAGGCCTGGAGCTGGAAAGGGAGAAAGCTCAGAGCTCACCGGCTCCCTGAGAGTGGACCACTTGTATGGCAGAGAAGAGTGGCCCAGCTGATAGGCCTGGAAGCAGCCACCAATCCACAAGTGGTACAGGAGAGGATCTGAGTGAGTACACCTACCCCCCTGGGCAGATAAGGGAACTCTGGTGGGAAACCAGATTAGCTATCTACAAGTGACTGTTCATCTTTTAAAGTGGCAGGAACGGGATCCTCTGCTCAGGGATACCTGCAGATTGCTGGGTGAAGAGGAGAAGTTCATCTAGGGTCTGGAGTGGTGCACTAAGGAGACCCCGGCTAGTTCTCCAACAAAGACTGTGCTGCAGAGAAGGCTTGTAAATAGGAAGTTGTCCTCAGTTCACCAGTAATTGTGGGCATTCTGTACACTCTTAACCCTATCCCAGTTCAAAGCCTTGTGAAGTTGTGTGATGCCTGGCTGTGCAGGACTACAGGGGGATCCAAAGTCTTCTTGGCAACTCCTAAGGGGGTAGTGCTACACATGGATATTTTTACATTGTTACCTTGCTGTTTGGACCAATGTAACTATGTATATACCATACCTGTGGGATCCCTCTAGAACAGCCTTTCTCATCCTTTTTACCTCAGAGGAACCCTTGAAAGAATTTTCAGGTCTTGGGAAACCATCTGCTAAAACCAATTCTTTGGGGGTCAGTTGAAAAAAATGCCCCTACATTGGTGGCCATTGGGAAGAATGCATCTCTTACAGTAAAAAATCCTTACACATAGCTAAAAAAGATCCTTGATGTCATGCTGCTGACTCTGCCAAGTGGTTTTGGACCTGGATCTTTACAGTTGATATGAAATGAGAGGTTAACCAGCCACATCTCAAGGAACCCCTAGCAACCTCTGGAGGAACCCTAGGGTTCCATGGAGCCTTGGCTGAAAATGACTGTTCTAGAACCATCCCCACTAGCTTCCAGGGGCTGTGCCAAGTGGCTGCCCTGCTGCATTGTGAACACAGGAAGTTGGCCAGTCAGAAAAGTCTTTGCATTTCCTCAATTGATGCAAATCATTCTCTGATTGAATGAGGAAGGGCAGTGACATCACACTCTCCATCTTGTCCAATCAGAGAATACTTTAATAGAGAAAATGCAAAGCATTTTCTGAATGGCACCTATGCCCAGTGGCCGCCCTCCTGTGTTCACAATGCATCGGGGAAGCTGCTCAGCAATGGTCCCAGAACCTAGTGGGAAACTCTGTAGTAGCAATGCCTATACAGTGATTTCCAGCGTCTTGGGGGATCCAACAGGTATGGTATATACATAACTACATTTGTCCAAGCTGGAATATTATAGGCATGTAATAATATCCATACCTGGAATTCTTCACTTTCATATGCTGGCAGACATTTCTGTACAGTACTGGGACTGGGTCATCCAGCACCCAGAGCAAGGTTCCAGAATTGCAACCCCTTCCCCTACTGTTAATGCATGCATCTATTCTTTACCCCCTTGCTTCTCTGCGCCCAGGGCAGCTGCCCCTCCTGCCCACCCCTTGTCCCATCCCTGTTTCTGTACATACATTTTATACAGCTTGTTGCTTTTGTCAGATGGTATTGTGTCACATGCCTGGTGATGGAGCCTGACATGGAGCGGTAGGCATTCTCTTACACCTCCTGCTCAGTACCCCTGGTAAAGTAACAACCTGGAGTGGCACGAGTGCCTGACAGTTCTGCGATGTCAGATGCAGGCAAGTCGTCCATGTTTACCAGGATGCAGGCTGAGCTGTGAATGCAGGGCAGCAGGAACACCAGATTGACAGGTCTCTGCTAGTTGGACAGCAGGCATTTGGCAGGCTGAAGATGGTAGCCACTGGCAGGAGCAAATAGCAGGGTCAGGCAAACTGGGTCAGGAACTAGCAGGCAGATCAGGAACAATGCAACAGGCAGAAGGATAGCCAGAGTTCAGGCTAGTGTCAGCAATGGTCAGGCAGATAGGCAGAAGGAGCAGGCAGAGATGTGGTTCAGAGGCAAGCCAGGAGACGGTACAGGCAGGGGTCTATTTACCACAAGGCAAACAAGGCATTTGCCTAGGGCGGCATTTTTCAGGGGGGGCAGCACCGCCCCCTGGAAGAAGGGACACTTGCAGCATGGGGACCAGGTGGGATCTGAGAGAGGCTGCAGGCTGCTTGATGGTGTATGCAGAGCCCGACTCTTATTCCCAGAGATGTCCGGAGCTGTGAAGGTGTGTGTCTTTCTCTCTCTCACTGGGGGGGAATGTGTGTTAGAGGAAAACTCCCTTGGGGGGGGGGGCAGGGGGGTTGTTGGTCAATGTCAGGCTCTCTCGGTGGGGCGCTCCAATATTTGTGTTGCCTAGGGCAGCACAAAACCTAAATACACCACTGGGTACAGGCAGAGTTCAGGAGTGGTCAGGGTGGATTGGGTCGGCAACAGGAGATCAGATACAAACAGGTAGCAGGTATGCAGGAACATTGTTGACCATAAGGCAAAGTCCTGGAGTCTCAGTGCTGTTTAACCCCTTAACGCCGACGTCACACAAATATGCGGCCCCACAGAACTGGGCTTTTTTCCATGGGGTCGCATATTTGCTGGGAGCCCGCCGCATGGGCATTCTAACGATCGGGACCTGGGACTTCCGATTCTGGGTCACATGATCGCTGTGATAGCCTCTGATTGGCTATCACAGTGATCAGTCACTGTACAGCCCGGCCCCCTTGTTTATTTCTCTCTCTATGAATGGAGGAGAAACAGGGGTGTATTTACAAGGCAAACAAGGCACTTGCCTAGGGCGGCATTTCTCATGGGGGCAGCACCTCCCCTCAGAAGAATAGATGGAAGAAGGGACACGCAAGACACCCTTTGAGGGTTAGGGACTGATGTGAATGTGTAATAAGTGCAGCACAAAAAGCTAAATGGTTAGCACTTCTTCCTGGAAGTACTAGGGTCTATGGTTTGAATCCCAGCAACGGCACCACCTGCCTGGAGTTTCCATGTTCTCCCTGTGCCTTTGCGGGTTTCCTCTCAGGGTACTCTGGTTTCCTGCCACACTCCAAAGACATGCTGGTAGGTTAATTGGATCCTGTCTAAATTGACCCTAGTATGTGTATGTATGAATGTGAGTTAGGGACCTTAGATTGTACACCCCTTGAGGGTTAGGGACCTTTGATGGTACACCCCTTGAGGGTTAGGGACCTTAGATTGTATGCACCTTGAGGGTTAGGGACCTTAGATTGTACACCCCTTGAGGGTTAGGGACCTTAGATCATACGCCCCTTGAGGGTTAGGGACCTTAGATTGTACGCCCCTTGAGGGTTAGGGACCTTAGATTGTACACCCCTTGAGGGTTAGGGACTGATGTGAATGTACAATATATATGTAAAGTGCTGTGTAAATTGACAGCACTATCTAAGTACCTGAAATAAATAATAAATAAACCTGGTGTTGGCTTCAGGGAGCTTGTCCCCTCTGATCATCATGTGTATTTGATTGAACCAAGCTAGCTTCCTGGACAATCCCTGCCTGTGGACATGCCCCACTGACGCGTTTCACCCCGATTGGACTTAATCTATTTTAGAGGTCTGTTTATTGCAGTCAATGTAATAAGTTGCTCCACACCAGCAAAACAAATGAATTCAGGCTTGCGGTTAAAGCCTCTGCTAAGCGGATGGGCAAGTAGAAGATGCCTTTTGAAGTGGCCCTTTAGGATGGGCATCACAGGAGTCTGCACAAACAATTCAGCAGAGGGGGGTGAGGGATCTCTAGAGTACAATGAATTACATTATAAATCTCTGGCCAGGTAAAACAATTCCTTTAAATGTGCTTTAGCGGCGTATTTAGCTGTCGGCTGGAGTTGTCCTTTACCGAGCCTCGCAAAGTAAACAGAATGAATAAGGCCCCAGCTCCGCCAGGCAGAAAACACAAGTTTATCATAAATAAAGCCAGCCGCTGTTTACTGTCTGCAGGCGACAGGACAGACACATTCTCCTCTCTGTCAGTCATTGTAAAACGCGGCCCAGAAAAGGTTTCATTCTCCGCAATCAATAATGGCAGACTTTCCCGAGGATGATTACTGGGGATTAATGGACAGCGGAGGTGAGATTAAGCCGACATCTGCATGATACTCTCGTCCTGTGGCTCTGCCGCTATCGAGCCGACTTCCCAGAATACCTTTCACTGCTTAGAGAGCAAAACCTACCCCATCTTACCATTCAGTTCACACCTCATTACATCCCACGTTAACTTTCATTCGGAATTCTGCAGCAGCGAACAAATAATTACAAACTTTGCGGATGCTTGTCACCAGAATATAATTGGAGTATAAAGGGACACTTCAGCCAAACATGAACATTTTGTATTTAAAAGTAGTTGGGGACATGGTCTATCTGCTATGAATATGTATTTTCTGAATTACCCTGAAGCTGCTACAGTACAGAAAAAACGAAAAGAGCACACAAACCTTGCGCATTACCTCAGTAAAAAAATTTTTATGCATTTATTAATAAGTTACTGTATATTCACAAAAGTAGCAGTAAAAAAGGCATATAACATCCAAAACCAACACAGGGTTAAACGACACGTGCAAGTTCCATCCAAAAGGGAGATAGACTCTTGGTCAAGCTGACGCGTTTCGAAGGGGGATCGTTTCTTCCTCAGAGCTTTCAAATCTACAACAGAGGACCTAAAATGGTTTGCAGGAATACAGTAATCAGTTTTCAATGTTCAAATGACAACTGACGTCCTCTCTGTGTTTTCTAGGAGTCTTAATACATAGGAGGCATTTAGACTCCGTGTGTTAGTATTTCAGTGTTTCACTCAGTTTTGCCTACAGTACAGTAAGGGGCAATTAGCAGTCAATATAATTGGGGATCAAAAACTTAACCACCTAAAGACCAGGCTTTTACTGGCACTTTTTGTTTACCTGTAACAATCAATATTTTTTGCTCGAAAATTTCTTAGAACCCTCAAACATTAAAAAAAAAAAAAAAGTCCCTAAAATTAATTGGTGGGTGTTGCAATTTTTATGTCACACGGTATTTGCGCAGTGATTTTTTGAATTTTAATGCAAAAAACACAATACATAACCCAATTTTGTGTAAAATTTAAAAGTTGATGTTACGCCAAGTAAACAGATACCAAAAATGTTGTGCTTTAAAATTGTGCATGTTGAGAATGTTACTGTCCTTTGGCAATGATTTAAAAGTCTTTATATGTTATCACTTTAAATTTACAAAGGTGTTCTGGTGCTAGAATAACTTCCAATGTCCTGACTTTCATGGCGATACCTCACATGTGTGGGATTATCACTGCTGAGTCCGATGCGTACGTTCGCCTCTGCACGCGAAAACATGGGGGTGGGAGCACTTTAAAATTTTGTTTTCATTTTTACTCTGTCACTTTAAAAAAAAAATTCATCACTTTTACTGCTGTCACAAAGAATGTAAACATTCCTTGTGACAGCAATAGGCATGTGACAGGCAGGGGTGTCCCTAGGGTTGGTGTGACCCAGTGCGATAACACTTGGTGACACCCCCTCCGATTATCCCCGTAGAATAAATCGGATCTGCGGATTGTGCATAATGGATCGGAGTTCGATCCATTATGCTCCTCAATCCGTAGATCTGATCCATCCTGCGGGGATCGTCAGCATACAACCTATACGGGGTGACACTGGACCCGCTCCACGAAAAGGTAAGTTGTAAAGACAGCTGATGATCCCCGCAGGATGGATGGGATCTGCGGATTGGGGAGCATAATGGATCGGACTCCATCTGCAGATGTGATCCATCCTGCGGGGATCGTCAGCATACAACCTATACGGGGTGACACCGGACCCGCTCCACGAAAAGGTAAGTTGTAAAGACAGCTGATGATCCCCGCAGGATGGATCGGATCTGCAGATTGGGGAGCATAATAAATCGGACTCCATCTGCAGATGTGATCCATCCTGCGGGGATCGTCGGCTTGCTTCACAACTTACCTTTTCGTGGAGCGGGTTCTGTGTCACCCCGTGCGGTAGGTTTCACCCTGTGCAGCGCACACCCCTCGCACCTGCCTCAGGACGCCACTGGTGACAGGTACTATGGGGAGATTTAGGGTCAATAAGGCCCCAAACTCTTCCTCTGCACTTAAAAGCATTTGTTCACACCAAGATCGATGTGATCAAATGCTTTTCATTTTTAAAAATGATACTGTTTATATCTGGGTAAACCGGAAGTGATGAGGTCATCGCTTCCCATTCCCTATATCATAGAGCCAAATGGAGCGGTTCCACTATTTGTTCATCTCAGTCAGCAGAAGCATCGGCCGGTCAATTTGGTGTCTGGGTGGGATGGGACCCCCTGTTAAAGCTATGGGGAGGGGGGGAGATGTCCCCTCCTGCTGCTTGTAATAGCAATCCAGCGGCTAGTTAATCACACGGATTGCTTTTACAACAGAGCTGACCGTTGGCTCTACAAAACTGTACCAGGATTGATGCCTGCAGCCACTGGCATCATCCCGGTATAACCACTTGAATTCCAGCGATGTACAGGTACATCCCTGGTCGTCGAGTGAATAATCACAATTATTCTGCAGAATGGAAAGATGGAAAGTCAGAAAGTTAACGCACTTAAGGAGTAGCTCTGAGGAAGTGGGCTCAACTCCCAAAACGTGTTAGTTTTCTGACCAGATGGATCCATGATGGGAGGTAACGTTCAGGGCTGAAGCATTCATGTTATATGCTGCTGTTTTCTTTTACAAAGAATTTTATTATAGAATAGATAGGAGCAAAGAATCAGTCAAAAACAATTGCATTGACTAACAGGAATAAGACATACAAGGGATTCAATGAATATTCCAGAATATGTACTGGTGGAGAGACATAGAATTAAACTGTATACTTAAGTGCCATGTACAAAAAAAAAAGAGAAAACAATGAGTAAACAATTAAAGACCAATGACAATATAAACTCTAAGGAAAAATTGTCACAATATCAGCATACAAAAGGCGGAGAAGATATAAAATGGAGCCTCTCCAAATGTAGATAAGTATTCCACATGTAGGGCTCTCGAAGGAGTCCAGCATGAGGATTTAGTATTGCGGATGCGGCACTCAAAGCACTAATCACAATCAGTACAGATAGTATAAAACAGATTAGACAAAAGAAAAGAGAGGGACGAAGAGTAAGGAGACGAGGACAAAAACAAAAAGGGCTCCAGGGCGATCGCAACAGAAAAAAAAAGAAAAATAAACTAATACGTAAATTTTATATCGACAGAAGGGACTGGTCGAATCTCGATGGTTGGGCTATATCAAGCCAGGGACGCCATGTGTGCAGGAATTTAGTGTGGGTATCCAACAGTATAGCCGTCAGCTTTTCGTTAACCATTATGAAGTTCATCCGGTTTTTGACAGCTTCGAAGCTGAGGAGGGGAGTCTTCCAGGCCCTCGCGATTGTCAGCTTGGTGGCCATAAATAGGTGTGATGCCAGCTGCCGTTCGGGACGGAGTAGGCCCACTAATGGTTTAAATAAAAGCGCTTCATACGGGTTGCGTTTAATGTCTGTGTGAAACATAGTGCGGAGGAGGGCATAAACTCTGATCCACAATCTACAAACCTTAGGGCAAGTCCACCAGATGTGAACCATAGTACCCACCTGTTGACAGCCCCGTAAACAAGTCGGAGAATATGTAGGGATAAAATGAGCCAGACGAGCAGGCGTGTAATACCATCGATAAAGAACCTGATAGGCATTTTCCAAAATGATAACATTCCTAGAACATTTAGATAACGCTTGGGTCATGGCTTGCCAATCCTGTTGATCCAAAGTGCCCCTGAGTTCCGACTGCCAACTCTGATGATAGGAACGGACCGGAGGAGTTCTATAAGAAATAATGGAAGAGTAGACCAGAGAAATTAGGCCCGGAGCATGGGGTCTGTGTCTACATTGACTTTCAAAGGGGGACAACCTGTACGGTCCCGAGTGCGTCCGTATTAGTATATTAATAAAGTGGCGGAGTTGAAGATAGCCAAAATGTTCCCGCAATGGGATATCATGAGAAGAGCGCAGAGTTTCAAAAGTGAATATTCTAATGGGAGATAGCATCGAATGTACATCATGGAAGCCATTTGCTTGCCACCAGGCAAACTGTAAAGGATTATCACGACCCGGGTGGAATAATGGGTTATGACTGCTGTTTTCAATCGCTTGTGAGCATTCACTTGTCTCTAAGGATTGAATAAATTGTATGGTGGTATTGCACAAGGAGTTTGCGCCTCTTGTGTGTGTTTTTTACAGTTGACTGGATATTTCCCAATCTGTAGAGGGCTGGACCTGAGGAAGCATTGCAAACCATAGCATTTTCTGAAGCACCTTGGATTGAGCGCTGGAGTGTTTTTTGAGGATTTGCCAAAACACAGGAGCAGGGACTTATATATAATTCCCTGCTGACCCAAGATGAGTGTACCCCAGATTGAACGCTAGAGTGTTTTGAAGGATTTAATGACCCAAGATGGCCGCCTAGGGTCACATGGGAGCTGCGTAGCCAAATCGGAACGCTGCTCCTTTGACCCAGGAAACCATAGAAAAACTATGTTTCCTTGACTTCCTCTCCCGTTTGTGGCACCACTCAGATTGAGTGCCACCTACAGTGGAGAAAGCAGACTGCACCTGCCTACAAACTGGTTACTGAGACAACTTTCAAGTATACTTATATCGGCTTAATAAAGCAACTTGTTGAATGAGCCTATATCATCAATGTATATAAATTATGGCCCTAAACCAATATTATGAGCCATAAATGGGTGGTTGTGTGGAGAGGTGCACTTAGAACCTAAACCTCCACATCATACCCCAGCACCTATCTCTCTTACATTTACAGGGGCACGATCATGCTGCCCATGTGCATGTCTTTGTGTGTTTTATAAAACCTTAGTTGATGGATATATGATGAAAAGCCCACAGATGAACCACCACCAAATAGTGGGAAATAGATCTTCTAAAATTGGACACTGTAGGGCAGGGGCGGACTGACAACTCATGGGGCCCCCGGGCAATAGGGGATCATGGGTCCCCTGTGTCCTTGCCCAAACTCAAAAAAGCCTATGAAAAAGGTAACAGGGGCATCTCATGGGGCCCCCTACTGACCCCGGGCCCTCAGGCAGTGCCCGAGTTTCCAAATGGTCAGTCCGCCCCTGCTGTAGGGTTGATTTACTAAACCCAAATAGACTGTGCACTCTGCCAATGCAATTGCTCCAAAGCTTAGTAAATGAGCCGAAGCTCTGCTGACTTCCATCATCCAATCATGAGCAAGCAAAAATGCTTTTTTTTTTAATTTTCCTTGCATGTGATTAGGTATCCTTTGCAGAGTGAAGCATTACCTCATTTACTAAGCTCTGGAGAAACTGCACTTGCAGAGTGCACAGTCTATTTGCCTTTAGTAAATCAACCCTAGTATCTTGACTAAGACAGCTCATATATTATGCATTATGATCCGATTCCCCCAGCCTAAATACCAGTATAACATGTAACAGGTTCAGAAAGGTGAATTTATCCTTTAAGGATCCATTTACATCTATGTGTTGCATTTATGATTTTACATTTTGATTATAGATACAGTACACTTTAAAATATTCATGTCCTGTTTTTTTACTTAGAAAAAACCCTTAATTTTTTAACAGTTATTATGTCCTGACAATAATAAGTAAAGAATGCTATGTGTTCGCAGTCACTATAATTCCCCTTTAAGAAGCAGAGAGTAATGTGGAATGTGATGGCCCGTAGCATGAAAAGGGACTCTGAGAGGGTGTGAGATGAATATAGTAATAGCTGTACTTCATGCACAGGGCACACTAGAACAACACTGCCTATATAAATATGGAGAGAAACATATCTGGCTGATGACATAATTTCATGGCCATAACGCCCAGAAGGAAGAAAGATGAGCAACACAAAAGATGCAGAACCACCCATGAGCTGATGAGCCAACCTTATCTAGAGGTGGAAGGCCTTTAAAAGGCACACCATTATTTTCAAAATCCATTTATATCAAATGCAATACAAATATAAAAGTACAATATTTATGTGTACAATATTTTAGTGTCCAGTAGGGGTGCTCCACGGTCATCCTAACCTTGTGGGGATGATTGTTTGTATAGTACCCCTACTGGTATGATGGGGGTCCTGAAGGCTATTACGGGGGGAACAAAAACCGTGAGCCCACGAGTAGAAGCTGGGGCCTGGGAGTAATTCCCCTTTGGAACGTCAGAGGGACCCAGTACCTCCTGCCTCCTGATTTGGACGGATCTACCTTGTCTGGCCAGGGGTCGGGAAGGCAGAAAGTCCGCAAACCAGTGCCCCCTGAGTAGTCGCCTCAGGGGTGCCACTAGTAGCACCTGGGTGTGGGACCCCACAGTGTGAAGATGGCACATGGTCACTGTGTTTCCACTTTTCTTGCACAGCGCCCTTAGGACCAGGCCTTTTGGCTAGGACCAGGGCAACTTTTGCTACAGGCCTCAGGGCCTGGTCTGTGCACAATTTGGCATGACCACTTTATTTATTTTTTATTTATTTAATTTATTTCACTCCCACGTATTGTCACTTTTTCTTTACTTATGTGTGTGTTTTCCTCACAGGATGGAGGGTGTGGGTCCTCGGGCCTGCTCTGAAGTCTAGGGGGAGGATGTGTGGCCTTTTGGTTCCTTCCTCCCCTGTCCCTAGGGGGTTTTCTCTTCGGGAGAGCCCCCTGACCAAGTACTGGGTGTCTGGCTTCGGTTGGACACAAGGAACGGTGGTCCACCAGGCATTTGGCCAGGAGGACCAAATGGGAACCTTGTCCCTGTCAGGAGCTTCGTGCCCCGGGGGATCAGGGTAGTGGTCCATCATCTTCGGGGGAAGGACAAAGTACACCCCTAAGTGCACTTTTTCGTGTGGTGTTTTGCACTTGCACATTTTTTGTGAACACCACTGTCCTGTTCATTTGAGCACCGTCTCACTTTGTAGCTGTCATAAAAAACAAGGATGGCTTAAAGCAGGGCTCCATATAAAAATTATTCCAGGGTCACCATTATATACCCTATGTAGATATTTAAACCCACATTTACAGCTGCAAGCATCCTCCATATACACAATTCAACACCCTAAGGCTGGCCATACATTATACAATTTTCTTGAGATTTTTCGTTTAGATTTACCAAAAACCATATAATAGGAGGTCAAACCTAACAACACTTTCAATTGTATCCAATTAGGCAGGTTCTTGCACTACATAGTTGAAGGTAAATCTAAAGGAAATTGGGCAGAAATTGGACAGAAAATTGTATAGTGTATGCCCAGCCTTACCCTTTCCAAAAGAAGAACGTTGTGCAAAGATGTTCCTTCAGCACAGTGGCTAAATGGTTAGCAGGTCCACCTGGCAGTACTAGGGTCATTGGTATAAATCCCAACCACAGCATCACCTGCCACAGAGTCTTCATGTTCTCCCTGTGCCTGCGTGGGTTTCCTCCGGATACTCCGGTTTCCTCCCACCGCTAAAGACATGCTGGTAGGTTAATTGGCTCTTGTCTAAATTGGCCCTAGTATGTGTATGTATGAATGTAAGTTAGGGACCTTAGATTGTACACCCTTTGAGGGTTAGGGACTGATGTGAATGTACAATATACATACCGTATTTTTCGCACCATAAGACGCACTTTTTTCCCCCCAAAAAAGGGGGCAAAATGTCAGTGCGTCTTATGGAGCGAATATGGAGCAGCCGGTCCGGTATTTCCACTGCCGCCGTGTCAGAATACCGAGCCGGCCGCTCAGCTCTACAGCGGGACCTTATAGAGATGACTGCTGACCTTTTTGGAGGGGGGGGAGCGGGTACCTGAATTTGACAGATACCCGCTCCCACTTCCGTGGAGTTGTTCTTTCATCTTACCCGTTCCTCTATCCAGCGGCGCGGTCTTCCCGGCTTCTGTAGTGTGGGCATGACAGCCGGGTGCCAAGTGCGCATGCGCAGGAAGCAGTGCTTTTTGTGAATGGTAAGGCGGCACCTGGGACACAAGACAGATCCCAGAAGCCGCCGGACCAATCACAAAGCGCAAGTGCTTATCGCTCATGCGCACTGGGCACCCGGCTGTCATGCCGAGCGCCATTACAGAAGCCGGGAAGACAGCGCGCGGCTGGATAAAGGAACAGGTAAGATGAAAGAACAACTCCGCGGAAGTGGGAGCGGGTATCTGTCAAATTCAGGTACCCGCTCCCCCCCCTCCCCAAAGGTCAGCAGTCATCCCCTGTACTATCCACAGTCTCTGGTCATCCCTGTGCTGTCCGCAGTCTCTGGTCATCCCTGTGCTGTCCGCAGTCTCTGGTCATCCCTGTACTGTGTCCGCAGTCTCTGGTCATCTCCTGTACTGTCCACAGTCTCTGGTCATCTCCTGTACTGTGTCCGCAGTCTCTGGTCATCCCTGTACTGTGTCCGCAGTCTCTGGTCATCCCTGTACTGTGTCCGCAGTCTCTGGTCATCTCCTGTACTGTGTCCGCAGTCTCTGGTCATCCCTGTACTGTGTCTGCAGTCTCTGGTCATCCCTGTACTATGTCTGCAGTCTCTGGTCATCTCCTGTACTGTGTCCGCAGTCTCTGGTCATCTCCTGTACTGTGTCCGCAGTCTCTGGTCATCCCTGTACTGTGTCTGCAGTCTCTGGTCATCCCTGTACTATGTCTGCAGTCTCTGGTCATCTCCTGTACTGTGTCCGCAGTCTCTGGTCATCTCCTGTACTGTGACCACAGTCTCTGGTCATCCCCTGTACTGTGACCACAGTCTCTGGTCATCCCCTGAACTGTGTCCGCAGTCTCTGGTCATCTCCTGTACTATGTCTGCAGTCCATTAGTTCCGAATTTTCCTGTTTTCTGCCTCTAAAACCTAGGTGCGTCTTATGGAGCGAAAAATACGGTATATGTAAAGCACCGCATACATTGACAGTGCTATATAAGTACCTGTAATAAATAAATTATCTAATGATTAGTGGGTTCCAATTGACATTTGTTTTGACCATAGTGATGAAAACATTAGAATTAGCAGGAAATTTTTTCTCAAATGACTACATTTCTAACAGTGAATGAGGTTGACTTTTAGGAAAGTACCTTCTCTCCAGAACTGAAAGTTAAAAGCAAGCATTTTTTGAAGTACTTTCAAATAAAATTCACCAGGTCATCACGTGTACTAATGAGAATATCAGCATGACCGTTCATTCGAAAATCTACTAGTGTATGGCCAGGTTTAGTACTGGTCACCTTCTCCCCTCAAGCTTGTTTATTGGGAACAAAACAGCAGCAATATATATTTTTTAAACCCGCAATGTTGCGCAAAAACCTAAGTGTACAAAAAAAAAGTGCATGTGAAAAACACTGACATAAAAGTGCATTAAGCCCCTGTTCACACCAATGCTATTTGTCATGTGATCTGTCAGTTCAAAATCACGTGACAAGTCACACCTTATTTGTACCTATGGAACCGTTCCAATCGGTGAGACTTCAACTTTGCGGTGCGGCACCAATTTTGAAAAAAGTTTCTTGCACTATTTTTGTTGATTTAATGTATGACTTGTATAGACATTTGTGCAAGAAGTCGCACAAATGTCAGGCAAGGTGCACATGAAATCGCACTGACCAGCGGCTTTGAAAATGTGCTACTTCAAGTGAAGTCGCATTCAGTGTGGACTAGGGCTGAAGGTGTGTCACTAGTCCACTTCCCAAATATGTAGGACCAGGGGCGGACTGACCATTTGGAAACTCAGGCACTGCCCGAGGGCCCAGGGTCAGTAGGGGGCCCCATGAGATGCCCCTGGTCCCTTTTTCATAGGCTCTTTTGAGTTTGGGCAAGGACACAGGGGTCCCATGATACCCTATTGCCCGGGGGGCCCATGAGTTGTCAGTCCGCCCCTGTGTAGGACTCTACCTTTACCCTCGGGCACAAGGCTGTCTAGCTAAAAGGCCTGGTGGACCCTCTCCTCATGGTCAGCCCAAGCTGACCATTGAGCACTAGCTGAGGGGCTCCTCCAAAGAGACCCCCAAGGAAGCAACCCAATGGCAACAAATCCTCCCAATAGACTTCAGGTTAGACCAGAGGACCTACACCCACTATCCAAGTGAAAGCAGCAATATGTTGATACGATTGTCTGTAATATAAATAATTGTTACAGGTAATTACACATAGTTGTTTAAAGAGTCAGCCAAAACCCAAACTGACATTTCAGCTTTTGGTGACCCCTTGCACCTAGTTTTGGAGTGTACATAACAATATCATACAACAGAGCATAGTAGTTGAAGAGAACTTTTACTCCATTTTTCATGTTGATAGTCCTACCCAAGAACTTTTTTGATAAACACATTCACAACGTTAAGCTGACAGCACTGTGCAAAGAAAAAACCAAGAATGCTGACCCTTCGTCTCCAACTTGGGATGGTGCCAGCAGGTAAATACAGAAAGCTAAAATGATGACAGATACAAGTATTTTTACTATCTGAGTTTGAAAATGAATCCAGGGTTTTTTTCATAAATATACAACTGGATGAAATGGTGCTTTTTAATATATGCCTGAAATTGACACTTGTTTGGATTAGATCTGTTATTCAAGTCCCAAAGGAGACAACCGAGACATGAGTCAAACAGAAGATATTTTCTCCACCTTCCTACAGAGCTCAAGTAGCGCCAGTGGCTACCACTGAGACCATTGTACAGTAAAGTGTAATAGGGAATCATGTATACACTATATGATTCTGGAGACCATCACACCTATATGAGCATGTTGGAAATCCCTTCCGAAACCATTGTCATTAATGTCCAGATGAGACCCCTTTGTGGAAAGGACAGCCTCCACTGTTCTGGTAAGACTTTCTACAGGATTTTGGAGATTGTGTATGGGAACTTGTGTCCTACAGCCTAAAGAGAATTTGTGAGGTCAGGTACTAATGTTGGATGAGAAGACCTGGCTTGCAGTTGATGGTCCAATTCATCTCAAAGGGGTACAGTAGGGTTGAGGTCAGGGCTTTGTGCAGAACACTTGAGTTCCTTCACCCAAAACTAATCAAGCCATGTCTTTATGGAGCTGGATTTGTACACTGGGGCATAGTCATCCTTGATTAGAAAAGGGTCGTCCCCAAACTTTTCCCACAAGGTTCGAAGAGCTCAATTGTGCAAAATGTCTTTGTATGCTGTAGTATTAACAATACCCTTCACTGGAGTCATATGAGCTGAGTAATTTTGAGGGGTGCTCTACACATTTCAAACATAGGTAGGTGTTATGGTTAGATGCGCACATCCTTTTGGCTGTATAGCATACCTTTACACTGGAGTAAGAGGACATAATTATAAATATGCAAAAATAATACCAAAATGGTAAAATGTATGTTCATATTAACAGTACAGACACTAAAAAGAAAAACAAAGCTTACAAGAAAAACAAGTTTTTGTCCCTAAAATCCCACGATCCTCTGCTACATATTGGCCAACATTGAATCATGGGAGTTTTTTGATCAGGCACAGATGGAGGGCTACGAGTTGTGTTTGGCTTTGTGTCTTTTCGAATTTGTTCAATAATCTCCACCCACTTACATGGCATCATCTTGTTGGGAAAACTTCCCAGGGAAATGTGGAGAGCAGCTAGAAAAATACGATTGCTCAAGACATGAGCACCACCAAACAACGTATGTTTTATTTTCAGCTGTTTCAAGTGCAGTTGCTGCAAAACATTTTGAAAGTGAAAGGCTACAAGTGGCAGTTTTCTTCAGCTTGCACCTTGTTTTTCAACATCAGTCTCTAGTGCTTCACTCAGGGAAGTCTTAAAGGAAATCTGAATGGATATAATAATGCTGGCTGCCAATACTGATCTTCTGAATATGCTGGTATAAGTCTTAAAAGAAATCTGAATAGATAGAACAATGTTGGCTTCCATTACCTATCTTCTTCTGAATATGCTGAATACCTGGGAAATGCTGCCAGTAGAACCTATTGCAGAGATATCAAGGTATGATTAGACAGGTTCTACAACCTTTGAAGGATGGTCAGCTGGTGGCCATAAATGGAACTCAGAATAGAGATTACCATTCGGTATACTGGAAAATGGCTGGAACAGATGATTGTCTTCCCTGTGACAGCCACTGCAAGTAGTATCTGCAAATATCACTGTTCTCCTCTCTCTCCCTTCTCAATTAAATAAACATTCATTCTTTTGATTCAAGTGTCCATTTCTAAGGGTATGTTGTACTGGAGCTCCCAAAAGCAGAGAGACTGTGCATGAAGAGTATCTGAGTGCCCTCTGAATTCTTTAGGCATCCTTGAGGGAGAACTAGGAGTGCTAAGCAAACAAGCAGAGCTAGCATGTAAAAATTTTAGAGATGGAATTTCTGAAATAACAACAAAATCCTTGTTTTGGATTAGAGTATTGCACAGCGAGAACCACCAGGTTTTTCTTTGGTGACCGTGGTTTTGTCAAGGAAATTTTCTTTCATTTTCTGCCCCAGTGACACCATTGTTACAGAGACAAGAGAGAAACAAACCCTCTTCCAACAGGACACAGACAGCATTAAAAAAAAATTAAAAAGGTCCACTCTATTCAATACGCAATCAGGCCCAAAGCTTTTAACCTATAACCTGTTTCTTAAAGCAAATCATCCACAATGGGAAATGGAAGGTCCACTCATTTCCAGTCTCCTGCAACACCCCCCCCCCTTTCCCCAAAAATACCATTGGTAAACAAGACATTCATTCTCACAAAGAAAAAAAAACCTTGGCTCGGCCGTTTTGACCCTTCTGTAAGGCACCGATGATGGCACTGTGCCTCCTGACAGAGCTAGGGACTCAAACTAAAATGTACATCAGCCATTTTCAAGAGTGCATTCTCGCAGGACTTCAAGTTTCAAGTTTGCAAGGAGGCATGCATCACTCATACCTCCAAAAGTCGTAAGATAACAGGCCTGAGGTAAGTATCTTTTTGGGGAGGCAAACTGTTTATTTACAATTTTAACATCATTTGTATTGGAGAGCAGGCGGATGGCAAAAAAGTGGACCTTTTGTTCTCCATAGAAGGTTCATTATATCACTCAACCATCCTCCTAAACCCCATGTCTTGGGAGTTCACCAATACCAATAGAGATTATGACTCTCCGCAGTGGGGACACAGGCCACCATACAATCTTGACAGAGACTGTAATACTACATGCCATCCAAAAGTAAAAAAAAAAAAGATTTGGCCTTAGATACATTTTCCTGCAGCGGCCTACAAAAAAGCAAATATAGAGGTTCACTCACTTTGGAAAGCATCAAAAAGTTATAACCTCTTCATACCCCCAAGTAAAAGTGCCTCGAGATGACTTTGAAAATTCCTTTCATTACAGCGTGGATTTCTATTATACAACGACATGAGTTCAGCAGCCCTGGAATAGTCTTAATATGAACATTTTTTAGTTCCGTAACTGAATCTTCTCCAGCCAAGTTTATTGCAAAAACAGAATCGGAGAGCAATTCAGTGCAGAGGACATTAAATAATATCTCAGTCTTTTATTACATTCCAAAAAAAAAACACCTTTTATAAAGAAACACACTTTTAATAAGCTAGAGAGGTGTTTCTGTAACTTGCAGCTACATTAACCCCAAGAACATTTTTGGAGAACGCAAAAAGCCTTTAAGCAGGCATTAGGAACAAAAAAGTGATTGGTGGAGAGTTTAAGGCACATTGAAAGGAGCGTGACCAAATGATGATATAACCGCAATCAGTCAATAAAAAAAGTGTAGCTACTAACATACCCATTCATCACAAATTCTAAAGAAAATGCTCTAAATCAATGGTTCTCAACAACCGGGCCATGGCCCATAGCCTCCCACCTCTTGGATCTCCAACCAGCTGCAGATCCCCTGACCTATTACAGTGCTTCCAGGCTGCCACAGTGCCCCCAACTTCCTACAGTTTCCACAGGCCTCCTGAGAGTCCTCTGCCTCCACACCACTGTTGCTACATTAACCCCATGAATTTTCCGAGAAGGCAAAAAACCTTTAAGCAGGTGTTAGGTCCAAGCAGGTGATTGGTGGGAACTTTAAGGTGAAATGAAAGTGGCGTGGGAAGATGAGGATAGTTACAATCGGTCAGTAAAAGTATCAGTCAGTAAAAGTGTATGAGCTAACATCTCCATTCATTGCTAGAAGAAAAAGGTTCTGAAGCAAATGCCCTAGATCAGTGGGCCATGGCTCATTGCCAGGCCATGGCTTCCCTCGTCTTAGGCCTCCTGCTAGCTACAAATCCCCTAATCTACAACACTGCTTCTCAGCCCCCATAGCGCCCCCAACCTCCCAGAGTTCCCAAACCTTGCGCATTACCTCAGTAAACCAAAATTTATTAAATACAGAATAATACTCACAAACAACGAAGTATATCAAGCATGTAAGTCCTCAGAGCTCTGATGAAGAAGGGATGCCCTTCGAAACGCGTCAGCTGTACCCTGAGTGTCCACTCTTTTGATGGGACTCGCGCAGGCTGCACTAATCCTTAGTCCCCTTGAGGACTTCCATGCTTGATATTCTTCATTGTTTGTGAGTATTATTCTGTATTTAATACATTTTGGTTTACTGAGGTAATCTGCAAGGTTTGTGCACTTTTTGTTTGTTCTCATTTTGCAGCATTGGTCGGGCTTCCCCAGCCTTGTTTGGAGCTGCACAACCCCATATGCACTGGTGGTAGAAACTCTCAAGTCCTGGTTCCATTTATCTACCCCTGGTTTGGTCATAGAGTGCAAGAGAGTTTGTTTCCTCCTAGAGTTCCCATCAGCTTCCTGAGAGTCCTTAGACTCCACAACACAGTGCCTCCAATCCTCCCACAGAGGCAGTCATTGTGCTGCAGAGCCTTAGCCCCCATAATGCCCTCAACCTCTAACATTGTCCCACAGTGAATCCTAGCCCCTAAAATGCCCTCTAGTTTTCCACAGTGCCCTTGCAAAGCCCCTAGCCTCTTGAACAGACCCTAACCCCTCCAGAAACCTCATCCCCTACAGGGCCATGAAGGCAATTAAGAGTTCCTGAAACATATCCAACCCCTTCTCCCCAGACAGTGAGACTTAGCCCCATCTGGAGCTTTCCAGTCATTTTAATACACATTTTCAATTACCATACTTTTATTGTGCGAGTATAAACTTATTTTTTTACTATTGGGGCATGGAATGTTTTGGAAGACTTTACTGGGCCCTGTTCTGAATAAGGTTGAGAATGACTGCTTTAGATTGCACACAGTTCTAGGTATTTTGCAGATCAATGACCCATGACTGAAAAAAAAAAACTAAATCGATTGGTGATCACTAGATAAGCCAGCTGATGCAGGTGGATTAGTTTAGCAAGCAATCACATGAGCCACACCAAATTACATTTTCTTTTTCAGGCTTAGTGTTTCGACTTGACCAGTTGCAGGCTTGTTGTAGGGCAATGGCTCTCAAATTAAGAAAGCAACAGAGAAACACTGTTTGTTCCAGAGCTTGCAAAAGGCAGCAATCCAGTCCACCAGTCAGCACTCTGTTAAGGGTAGTGAAATTGGACATTTTTGCTTCCAAATTTCAATGAAGCCATGCTGATCACATGGCCTCATCAACCAAGGCATGTGAGTAAGGCATGTCAGCACAGATAATCAGTACCCACATGATGATCACATGGCTCTGTTTATCTACAAGGCAATCGCACACAGTGACAGGTTCTCACAGCTAGTAGCGGGGGCTTTTTCAAAAGATAAATTTCGTCTTGCAGCACCCCATGACGAAATTAGAGGCCAAGCTCGATGAAGTGTCAGCAAAGACATAACTGCTGTTTTTTACATTGAGTTCAAGTTGGAACTGGAAATGGACTACACGTTCCTCAAATACATGTCTCATACTCTCTATATTTATAGCCTAATAGGTTCTCTTTACAGCAATTTGTAATTAAGGAGTTTAGAGAAAACGATACCTGTAAAAGAAGTCAGGAAATTTTCACCTTCCTTGCTGCCTATAAGGCCGAATTTAGCTACAATGGAAATAAATTTTTCTCTAAAATTTGCACGGCACCTGACACTTCCAGGAGTGTCAGTCTTCTTGGTCCATCACCACTCGTTTTGGCTCCTCCTGCTGACATTTACCTATTACAGGATACATTAGGGACATGGAGGTCAGAGGGAGGAACCAGACTTGATGAGTGTCATTCAAAAGTACTTCAAAATTTAGTTTGCTTTAACCATTTGCCGCCCGCCCTATGGCCGAATGGCAGGCGGCAAATGTCATCAGCGTTCCGGGTGGACGCCATATGGCGTCCTCCCGCACATGTGCAGATTGCGCTCCTGCAGAGCGGCGCAGCGGCGTGATCTGTCACCTGAATTTACCTGAATGAATCGATGTCATTCAGGTAAATGCTTGCTTATAGCAAAGTAATTCTTTGCTATAAGCAAATTGTGTACAAAAAAAAAAACAAAAACTGATCACTTCCCCAAAGTAGTACAATGGTACTATGGTAACATTGTACTACTTTGGTCATAGTGAAATATGAAAGAAAAATCTTAAAAAAAAGAAAAAAAATTTAATAAAAAATAAAAAAAAATTTAAAAAATATATATATATATATTTTTTTTCATACTGTCACCAGTCAGTGTCCCTGATCACCAACATGACAATTATATGGTGACGCTGTACTGCACTGGTGACAATATGTAAAAAAGAAATAGTGAAACAAATTTTTAAAATTTTTTAATTTTCCGAAAAATTATGACAAAAAAAATACAACTTCAAAAAACTCGCCATGCCTCTTATGAAGTATGTTGGACTGTCTACTCTGCAAAAAGGGGTCATTTGGGGGATATCTGTACTGTTCTGACATTCTTGGACCTCAAGAAATTAGATTGGCTGTCAGTACTTCAGGATTGATCAATATTCAGATCTTTACCATAGTTTGTGAACTCTATAACTTTCATACAAACTAAAAAATACATCCTAATTTGGGTTATTTTCACCAAAGATGTAGCAGAATACATCTCGGCCTAAATTTATGAAGAACAATTATTTATTTGCAAACTTTTATAACAGAAACAAAGAAAAACTTTTTTTTTTTTTTAATTTTTGGTCTTTTTTTGTTAATTTAGCAAAAAATAAAAACCCCGGCGGTGATTAAATACCACCAAAAGAAAGCTCTAGTTGTGTGAAGAAAATGATAAAATTTTAGTTTGGGTACAATGTTGTATGACCGAGCAATTGTCATTCAAAGTGTGAGAGCGCTGAAACCTGAAAAATGGCCTGGGCAGGAAGGTGTAAAATTGCCCGGTATTGAAATGGTTAACATTGGATTTTGTAATAAATGTAATTTCCCAAACAATAACCATATTCACTATTAGGAAAAGAAAAATGTGCTATCCTGTTTCTTAGAATGTTATCATCACTTTGGTCAAAAGCGAACATTGATTCGACCCCGAAGATTAAAAATGGAAGGAACGTTCTTAAAATGAATAATTTCAAATGAAATTCTATTGGTGTGTGGCCAGCTTTAGTTTAAGCCTTGACTAAACCAACAGGATCCCTCTAACGTATAGGTGCACTTTCAGCACTGTAGTTTGTGTGACTGTCACCTCCATCAAGGTCATGAAATTAGTTTGTGGTTGGACCAAGCAGGGCAAAGCAACAAGTTCACATGAATTCTGTCTCATCCAGTGGAGGAGTCCGTTCCAGGACTGTGTGGGGGATGGAATGGGGGGAAGTTTTTTGTTTACTCTATGTAGAGCTTCCTTAAACTGAACCTCTCCAAAACCGAGTTTCTTGTCTTCCCCCCAGCCCGGACACCACCCCCCATTGACTTCTCCATCACATCCAACAACGCTAATATCAAACCCGCCCTGCAGGCCAGAGTACTTGGTGTCATTCTGGACTCCAACCTATCCTTCCAGCCCCAAGTCCAATCTTTAACAAACTCGTGCAGACTCCACCTTCGCAACATCGCCAAAATACGCACGTTCCTAACCCCAGAACCACTAAACAGCTCATCCACTCCCTCATCATATCATGACTTGACTACTGAAACTCCCTCCTCACTGGCCTGCCTCGCCGCTGGCTATCCCCGCTTCAGTCCATCCTGAATACGGCTGCCAGACTCATTCACCTTTCCAACCGCTCCATCTCCGCCACCCCCCTCTGCCAATCCCTCCACTGGCTTCCGATTGCGCAACGGATCAAATTCAAAATCCTAACACTGACGTACAAAGCTGTCCACCATACTGCCTCGAACGACATCACTGACCTAATATCCAAGTACCACCCAACACGCACACTCCGCTCCTCACAAGACCTCCTTCTCTCTAGTTCCCTGGTCTCCTCCTCCCATGCCCGCCTCCAGGACTTCTCCAGGGTGTCACCCATCCTCTGGAACTCCCTGCCCCAACCCATCAGATTATCACCTACTCTCCTCTCATTTAGGCGCACCCTGAAAACCCATCTCTTCAGGAAAGCCTACCCCACCCCCTGCTAACTTGCCGACCTCCTCCACTCTTCCTACCACTCCATCCCCCACAGCTATCTCCTCCTGTACCACTATCCCCTCCCTCCTAGATTGTAAGCTCCAAAGAGCAGGGCCCTCGATCCCCTCATGTTTTGCATTGTATTGGTATTGTTCTGTCACACGTTCTGTCCCCCTTTGTAATGTACAGCGCTGAGCGAACTATTGGCGCTTTATAAATACTGTATAATAATAATAATGTTAATCCCAAAAAAATGAAGTTGTCACCAGAAAGAAACATTTGTTCCAGTGACAATGGAAAAAAGAGAGGATATTCCTTGCTTAGAAGGTAATTTCTCTCATTATGTCTACAGGACAGAAAGTGAAGGGAAACTTTCTTAAATATGGCACAGATAGCAAAAACATAAAACAGTTTTGGCTTCAGAAATGCACATGTGCCTATACTATCAGAAATAAAGTACTAACAAGCAGTAAGAGAGCTTGAAAACAAGCCATTCCTGACCCCTGTAGCTGCTGGCAAGCGCTGTTAATTATAAGGGCATCTGCTCTTACAATTTTCTCCTAATCCCCCTTCAAAGCCTCATAAACTCCTCCTGATCCTGCCAGTGAAGTTTATCTTCTGTGACGCAGTGGCAACAGTGCGGCACTGCTCCAGAGTTCAGAGCAGAGTTGTCACTCTCATATAGGCTGTGTCTGCTTGTATTACAGTAGGATGGAAAGAAGTTGCAGGGGGCGTGGCTATCAGCATTCTAGCTGCTGATTCACAAGACTGTATCTTGTCAGTTATCACCTGGCAACACCCAGTCCAACCCACTGTTTACTGGATTGACAGCACCGCCTCTGTTAATGAAACCCTCCCACTGTGAGCTGCAGTGTCTGGGAGGGGGAGTGTGTGAGACACAAATGAAGGAAGATTGAACTCAGTCTGGGGAGGTAAAGAAAGTTTTTCGTTTACTCTATGTAGAGCTACCCCCGTAGGGACCGATGGTAATAGATGGTTCTTAATAATAGTACAGAGGCTGCCCACCACCAGTCCATGAACTGCAGCTCCAATAACTAAGTATAAGGGATGTCTTTGTGTAATATATTGTTTGAAGATCTTTCAATAGGACAATAAACAGGAGGACACTCTTCTCTAGGCTCACACTCCAGGATTCTGCTGAGGACAGGGGAATGGCCAGTACTCTTATACCCAAGCTACCTCGGGCACTTATATCCCAAAACCACACTGTCACCAGGAATCAGTTTAGGGTCATTACTCAAGTCCCCAGGATAGCTTCACACTTTCTAGCTTCCTGCAGACATGGTCCAGTGAGTGAAACAATCCTTCTCCAGACCAGATCCCTATGGTGAAGTCACACAGCCAGCTTCTCAGAGAGATCGTCCCAGGCCCTGACACCACTGAGGCCTAAAACAGCTACACAGTCCACAGGCTAACTTAGAGGGGCAGCAGCCTCCCTAAAACTTAAAACCCTCTTGGGGAGAGAGAACAATCTTTCCAGGGCTTCAGGCATTTTATCACCTCCCCAGCCACCTTCTGGACACTCCTCCCCAGGGACTGGACAAACCATGATAAATATTCAGACTGGTCATTTGAATCTCTCTCCTTATGTTCTGAAAGTTACTTCTATAGGCAGAGGGAAGCAATCCAACTCCCAGCCTGTGAAACCCTAAACAGACAATCACTGCTCCTTATACTACAGAAGGAGTAAAAAAATAAATTTGCCTAGCAACTTACTCTCGGAGGGTGCACATTTTTTATGAGGCTTGTACATCAGATAGTAACTGTATTCAGTACTTGTATAGGCTGCCATACAGGAGCCTTTAGTTGTACTTTAACAATCACAACAAATATTCTTAAGTTGCTTTCAGTGGATTTCTAACAATTTAGAAACACATGCTTTTTTACATTAGAGCCTCTGCAGTGAACTTGTGAAGATGAATCTTTCTACAATGCCCATAGCTATCGGAGGTGAATGAAGACTTTTACTGCTTGTTTCAAATATTTATTTATTTCAGGTACTTGTATAGCACCGTCAATGTACGCAGTGTTTTACATATATATTGTACATTCACATCAGTCCCTAACCCTCAAGGGGCGTACAATCTAAGGTCCCTAACTCACATTCATACATACACATACTAGAGCCAATTTAGACAGGAGCCAATTCACCTACCAGCATGTCTTTGGAGTGTGGGAGGAAACAGGAGTACCCAGAGGAAACCCAGGCAGGCACAGGGAGAACATGGAAACTCCAGGCAGGTGGTGCCATGGTTGGGATTTGAACCGGCGACCCTAGTACTGCCAGGCGGAAGTGCTAACCACTTAGCCACTGTGCTGCCTATGTGAATACTTTATTGTGCATAGTCTGGGCACAGGTTCACCTTGACAAAAGAATCAGTCTTTTACAGCTGGGCTCTCCAGTTACATTCCAATTCGATTTGGTTAGAGGAAATTAACCCCACTGTGAAACTGTGACACCACAATTTGGCTTTGTGGCCACAGACATTCAATGGAGTTGAGAGTTTTGGTGGAGAACCCACCAACAACAAACTGAATGCAGAGAATCCAATTTAGTAGAACGGTCCTTTTAAATGTTGGCAAATGTCCCCTGAAAACTAAGAATGTATAATACTGCGGTTTCATAGTTAACCTTCCCTTTCAAGGTTGATGTACTCTTTTCTACCTCTGATAAGCAATTCTCTTTTTTACAGAGCGGCACAGCGTTAATCTCGCAGACTAATCAAGGCCATTTTGGGCTTAGAGTTTTTTTTTTATGCAAACTTGAGAAAGTAACATGATCTCGGAAATTGAAGGGAGACCAATCTTATCTTTGTCCCCGAAATGAAACTATTTCAGGTATTTGGTTCGTCTGCGGCAAAGGAATGTCAGCAAAGGGATTGTGTGCACAGGGTGTGCTGTGTGTCTTCTGAGCGCTGGCAAGAAGCCATGCCTAATCAAGACCTCGTCTCATTCGGAGATGGATTTACTAATACAAAGAGCAGGGGCGCCCAAATCCTGTTTTATAGGAAGCAGCTATCGGCGATAGTCACTGATCTATTTGAAGAAGGGTTTAGGCACCTGTTGGAACTGAAGATGTGGAGGATAAGCTCTGAGAAGTAGGCCTCCGCACGCTTCTGTTTTGTTTCAGGAGGACCTCTCTGCAAACTCAAAAACTGGAAGTGGAACTCCAGTCAACAATTCTCTTTTAGGTTTTGCATAGAGTGGGTTTAGATTTTATTCCTGTCCGTGCTCTGTTGGAGCAGTTCCACTCACTTTCTGTGGATTCACCAGAGCATGAAGGGAGGGAAGACATCCCCACTGGAGACACAGGCTGCAACACACATCTACCAAGGTTCCATATCCTTTCCACTCTTTCCATTTTAGTTAATATTGCACTATAAGTGCTTATTTACACTTGTATTGGCTCTGTGGTTAAGCCGTGCCCATCTGGCATTTAGGAGGTGATACTGCTGTCTTCTGAATTCCACGCCACAAGCATTTGGCTTACATTTGTGGCCTGATCCTGTTCGCTTGACTGTTTCCAGTAAAGGGTGCTGTTAATACTACGGCATGCAAAGACATTTTACACACTTATGCTCTTCCAACCTTGTGGTAAGAGTTTGGTGAAAATTATTTTCTATTCCTACGTGACTGTGTCCCTGTGTACAAAGCCAGCTCCATAAAAGACATGGTTAGATGAGTTTGGCGTGGAGGAATTTCAGAAGCCTGATCAGAGCCCTGACCTCAACTCTATTGAACACCTTTGGGATGAATTGGAGCGCTGATTGCAAGCCAGGCCTTCTCTTTCACATTAGTACCTGAACTAGCAAATGCTTTTTTGGCTACATGGGTACAAATTCCCACAGATACTCTCCAAAATCTTCTGAAAAGTCTTCCCAAAGGGTGGAGGATGTTAGAGCTGCAAAGTTGAGGTGGCTCCATATTAAAAGCCATGGTCTTGGAATGGGATGTCCAGCAAGCCCATGTAACACTACCCCTGTAGGAGGCCAAAGGCAGACACACAGCAACATTCCATTCACTCTGGATCATTGAACAGTCTAGGACAGTGGTCTCCAAACTGTGGCTGGATTTGGCCCATTACTTGCCCTTATTCAGCCCTTGAGGTACCATTTCATCTACTGACACCAATGATGGGGCACTGTTCCTTCCATTGAAACCAGTGTTGGGGAGCGAATCCTCCTACTGACACCAACGATGGGGCAGTATTCAACAATGGGGCACTATTCCTCCCACTGAAACCAATGTAACACCCTCCAGGTTAGCTGGATAGCTGTTTGTTTTTCTTCTTTTTAGTCAGAGTTGCAGCCTGAGATGAGTAAGTCTGTGAGTAAAGCAGGAATTCACCTCAGGCCAGTCTAGGAAGGTTCTGAGAGTCAGTTTCTGGAGCCCTCCCACCTCTCCAGAAACTTGAGAGCTTTCTGGAGGAGGGGGGAAGCTCGGATCTGCATTCTTGAGGGACCTTGGCCAATCTCCTGGCAGGAGGCTGGGCATGGTGTCCAGGGCAATCCTCAAAAGTGAGAAAGCCAGTGCAGAGTTAGGTCAGTGTCGAGTGGAAGATGGAGTGAAAGTTGGAGTGTGGAGCCATCCCATACACCCCTCAACCCCATCCACGTTCTAAATCCCTTAAAGTGGTTGTAAAGGCTCAAGTCTTTTTACCTTCATGCATTCTATGTGGTCTTATCTGCAATAATCTGCACTTAGTTTTTGGCGCCTCCTTTTTTCTCTCCCCTATAAGGAGTGAGATGCCATCTATGAATAATTTTTAGGGCATTTTCCCAATGTGATACACAATGAGTTGACTTATAAATATAGGTATATACCTGACTCCATTGTTGAGGTGTAAAGCTTTGACTTAGTTCCTTTTCCCACTTAAGTATAGCGTTGGTTTTAACCATTTGGTCATTCAGCTGTAATTGGTTATAAAACCATGATATGCCTCAATTGCTGTCCTTTAGTGTGTGAACATAGTCCCAGACCTCTTGTCTAAGGATAGGGAATCTTGTTTGAGTGTTTTGAGAAAATGAGTGATCTGTATAAATGTATACATCTTCTTGTTACGTGTGTCTTTCGGGATGTCTTTTAAATTAGAGAACCCCCTAGTTAACCACGGCTGCAGTGAGAACATTGGGATTAGAAATTTGAATATTTGTAAGGGTACTAGAGGTGAATGTTGTACTTTTAATAAATGTATCCACTCCTCTATTGTGGCAGATAAAAATGGATGCTTTGGGTATTGTTGTGAGGTTAATGCCGCTTTTAGTAAGTATGTAGGGTTCGAACAGCCAATAGCCACCTGTTCAATCAAAACCCAAGGTTTCTTTTGGGCAGGTGCTATCCATGCTTTAAGTTGGTCCAGCAGCACTGCTCTATGATAATCTTGTAATATCGGGACACCTGTCCCTCTCCGGGTTTTGTGTTTAATGAGGGTAGAAAATTATATTCTTGCTCTCTGGCCTTTCCAAATAAAGGGACGAAGCTCTGAGTTGATGTTCCTAAAGAATGATTTTGAGATGGATATTGGCACTGTTCTAAAAATATACAGTATTTTTGGTAAAAGTATTATTGTAAATGCCGCGATGCGGCCCAAACATGATATCTCAAGTTTTCTCAATTTCGTGAGTTCCGATTGAATCAATCTTAGTAAACCAAGATTATTAGTCTTGTATAGCTTTTCCGTTGGGGATGTTAAAGGTATGCCCAAATATTGAATAGCGGTTGACTTCCAAGAACAAGGGAAGAGTCACTGAATTTTAGGTAGTAGACTCCTGTTAATTTGTACATGAGGGGCATGATATTTAGATATATTTATTTTATAATAGGACACCTCTCCGAAGGACTCAATTACCTTACTAACTCCGCCCATAGGAGGAGTCTGCTTTTGTGAGTGTAAGGATCACATCGTCCGCAAACACCCCAATTTTATGAGATGATCCCCCTATCTGTATACCAGCAATGTTGGATGATGATCTTATCACTTCTGCAAATAGTTCCATGACTAAAGATTATGGGTGAGAAAGGACACCCCTGTCATGTACAATTAGTAATATCAAAATTGTCTGATCATACTGAGGAAGTGAAGACCCGTGTCGAGGGATTAGCATAGAGTGCCATGATATTTGTAAAGATGAAACCGCATAGACCAAATTTAGCCAATACAGCACGCAGATAACCCCAGTGCACCCTGTCAAAAGCTTTTTCCGCATCGAGTGCTAAGAATACAGCAGGGATTTTGTGGGTTTCAGTCCATTTAAGCCGATTTAGCATTCTACGCGTTCCGTCCGGTGCTTGTCTACCTTTCACAAACCCATCTGGTCAGGAGCTATCAGTGTAGGTGTGACTTCTTTCACCCTATTTGCGATTGCCTTGGTATAAATTTTTAGGTCTGTATTCAATAGTGAAATTGGTCTAAAGTTTTGTGGCACTGTGGGTTCCTTTCCAGGTTTAGGCAATGTAATAATCAGAGCTTGGAGCATTTCTTTAGGAAATGAGCCTCATAAAGTCAAATTATTAAAAACGTTCAATAATTGCGGGATTAGAATATTTTGGAATGACCTATAATATTCCGCTGCTATGCAGAGACATACAAAGCAGTGTGCAGGAGCTGACAGGGGAGAGATCTGTATTGTTTACATACAGGTCTCTCCCCCGTCCGTGATCGCCGGGTGCCAGGAGGGAATGACCGACTGGGACCCGGGGATCAACAGGTGAGGCTGGAGGGTACGACGCCTGCACGGCTCACATGGGTTCCTACCCGGAAATGCAAAGTCATGTATATATATGTGATTTTGCGCACCCCTGCCGCCCTGTAGCGGTATGTATGCTATAGGGCGGCGGGAAAGTGGTTAAACAGCACACGGGTATGTTTTCAGCTTTGTATTTAGCCTTTTCTCTGGAGCTCAGCATTAAGCTATTTTATCTTTGATGTAAATGCTTCAAGCTAGTTGTGTATGAGCGAAAATGCAACATAATTACAGGGTAGAATTCTGACTATATGTTTTCCTGTACTACACGTGTTGGAAAAAGAGCTTGGCACCTCTAGCCGCAAGGTGACCTCTGACTGTTTTTGCTGCCCTGGCAGCTTGTTCTGCCCAAAATGAAGCTTTTAGAGAGAGGCGTCCACTCCTGTCCTCCCATGTGCATATAATCTGTGTCACTATGGCGGGGACAGGGAATAAAAGAGCAGCGCTTTGTGCATCATCAACAAGTGACAGCGCACAGACCCCCCTCCATTCCCTCACATTATATGTGCCAGGAACTTATCGCTGGAGCAAAGAGGCACAAATAACTTGTTTTGTCGGCTAACCTGAGCAAACATGACACATGGAAATCACAAACGCTGAATACAAAACGACTGTGGATCTGGGGAGCCAGATGCACAATTTTTTCAGCGTTTCTTTCGGCAGGCAAGTGGAGTGAGATAATGTATCTCAGTTAGGTCTCCAGAAACTGGATATGCTGTTTTACTGGTGGCAGACAGGTGGATGTTCTTACGTAGCCCTACTTTATCTCTCGTACTGTGAAATATGGCTTTCCTTTAACAGAGATAAAAAAGAAAATGAAATATGACTAAGAGTTTTTAAACTGGAGGATTTAGGGTTTAAGTGGGACTGTGAGAGTTATGGGTGGTCAGCATGGAGAGTAGCACAGAGACATAATATAGGCATTGTGATTGTGGGCAACAATGTGCACATATAGAGTGTATATACACAGAGTTCGGGTGTATGGTTTATACATACACACAGTGTGTGTGTGTAAGTGTGTATACACTATATTGCCAAAAGTATTGGCCCCCTGCCTTTACACGCACATGAACTTGAATGGCATCCCAGTCTTAGTCAATAGGGTTCAATATTGTATTGGCCCTCTCTTTGCAGCTATAACACCTTCAACTCTTCTGGGAAGGCCGTCCACAAAGTCTATGGGAAGGTTGGACCATTCTTCCAGAAGCACATTTGTGAGGTCAGGCACTGATGTTGGATGAGAAGGCCTGGCTCGCAGTCTCCGCTCTAATTCATCCCAAAGGTTTTCTGTCGGGATGAGGTCAGGACTCTGTGCAGGACAGTCAAATTCCTCCACCCCAAACTGGCTCCTCCATGTCTTTGTAGACCTTGCTTTGTACACTGGTGCGCAGTCATGTTGGATCAGGGAGGGGCCATCCCCAAATTCTTCCAACAAAGTTGGGAACATGAAATTGTCCAAAATGTCTTGGTGTGCTGATACCTTAAGAGTTCCCTTCACTGGAACTAAGGGGCCAAGCCCAACCCCTGAAAAACAACCCCACACCATAATCCCCCCTCCACCAAACTTTACACTTATCACAATGCAGTCAGGCAAGTACTATTCTCCTGGTAACCTCCAAACCCAGACACATCCATCATATTGCCAGACAGAGAAGCGTGATTGGTCACTCCAGAGAACACGTCTCCACTGCTCTAGAGTCCAGTGGCAGTGTGCTTTACACCACTGCATCTGATGCTTTGCATTGCACTTGGTGATGTAAGGCTTGGATGCAGCTGCTCGGCCATGGAAACCCATTCAATGAAGCTCTCTATGCACTGTTGTGCTAATCTGAAGGCATGAAATTTGGAGATCTTTAGCTATTGACTCTGCAGACAGTTGGCGACTTCTGCGCACTGTGCGCTTCAACATGCTCTGACTGTTCTCTGTTATTTTATGTGGCCTACCACTTGGTGGCTGAGTTGCTGTTGTTCCCAGTTGCTTCCACTTTGTTATAATACCACAGTTGACCGTGGAATATTTAGTAGCCAGGAAATTTCTTGGATAGACTTATTTCACAGGTAGCAACCTATCACAGCACCACACTTGAATTCACTGAGCTCCTGAGAGCGACCCATTCTTTCACCAATGTTTGTAGAACCAGTCTGCATACCTAGGTGCTTGATTTTACACTCCTGTGGCCATGGAGGTGATTGGAACAGAGGGCTGCCCCAATACTTTTGCCAATATATTATATATATTATACAAATATAGGATCACCTTTAGGAATCATGGGGCCAGGGCCTGGGGTGGACAGGAGGGGCTGCTACCCTGAACACAGAATGAATGCAGGGTGGTACACCCATTCTACAACATACATTATCATCCTTGCCCTGGGTGCTGGATGAACCTCTCCCAGTATTGCATGGGGCCCTATACAGCTTACCTGACAGGGCACCTTCCCTCATCCCTAGAGACAGAATATGCCAGGGTGCAAATCCCTCATCAGATCTCAGGGTGTCCTTCCTAATTCTTGGTAACCCTTGGTGTTCCTGATCCAGCTACTTCTCTCCTCTCATCAACAGGATTGAAAGAGGACTGGCATTTCTAGACCTCATCTAGATTCTAAGCAAAACTCAGGATCACCTCTTGACCCATCAGGGCCCATGTCTAATTCAAAAGTACTGCTTGTACCCCCTTTGGCCCTGTAGTATTGTACACATGTACACATGTACAAACAGATACACACATTATAGTGTTTTTTGAACCAAGCTATGTCACCCCTGGGAGGAGTTTTGGTCACAGCTAGGAACAGGGGCGGACTGACAACTCATGGGGCCCCTGGGCAATAGGGGATCATGGGGCCCCTGTGTCCTTGCCCAAACTCAAAAAAGCCTATGAAAAAGGTACCAGGGGCATCTCACGGGGCCCCCTACTGAACCCAGGCCCTCGGGCACTGCCCGAGTTTCCAAATGGTCAGTCCGCCCCTGGCTAGGAGCATTGTGTGCTACTAATGTACCTTGCAGTGTCACATGGTAAAGTCAAACTAGCGATTTTGCTACCCTCTGTTTTAAGGCTTCATATTCTGTATCCATTGTAGGCCTCACATTAGCAGGTCAAGTCCTAAAGGAGGACGGAAGAACCACCAAAACAGGGAAAGTTAAAGTTTATTAACTGTAACTTCTACTGACCTTTATTTCTCTGCCACGAAAAACAGAGGAGTCAAAATATTAATGTCCTCCCGTCTGTTTGGAAATCGGATATATACTGCACCCCGGGGACGGGGCTGAGACCTCTGCTTCTCCAGTTACCGCTTTAGGCTTCCCTCACAAATCGTGTCAAAGGAAGTGAATGGCCATAAAACAATTTTAAATAACCTGAGGACAGAGAATGACGATCTGCACATTCCTGGGTGACTGGAGAACTCATAAAAAAGAAAGTTACACACATTTCTAGAATTACATTGTGAAATCTGTCCAGCGGTTTGGTATTTAGGCGGTGATTTACGGCAGGACCTTCTGCGGTTAACCATTCTAAGACAGCCGTTCAGGTACAGTAGGGGTAGCTGATAATGATTTTCGTCTGCTTCTGTGCGGTTGCTTAATGGGAAAACCCTCTATTAAAGTGGACCACTCACTAATTTACAAGTCTGTATGAATACATTCCTTCAGGGGCGGACTGACCATTTGGAAACTCGGGCACGGCCCGGGGTCAGTAGGGGGCCCCATGAGATGCCCCTGGTACCTTTTTCATAGGTTTTTTTGAGTTTGGGCAAGGACACAGGGGCCCCATGATCCCCTATTGCCCGGGGGCCCCATGAGTTATCAGTCCGCCCCTGCATTCCTTACATGTCATAATAGACAGCAACTGTATCAGTATTCAAAAAAAGCTTTCATCATTAAAAAGCCATCCTTGATCACCAGTCACCGACTGATCATTAGTCTCCCCAAGTGATCAGAATGGAACATTGTAACTTTGTAGCGAGTCACAAGGTGAGAGGTTACAGCATTATAAAAGTGTCCAAAGATCCAAGGTTTTAAATGATAACATTGAAGCAAAGCAGAAAAAAAAATCCAACACATTTTAGAGGCCAACCCCCCCCCCCCCTCCCCTTCGTCAGGGCTTCAAAAATAAAAAAAAACAAGCTCACAAGTATAAAGGAAAAAGGTCAGGGATATAAAAATTAATATACACAGTCGAGGGTCAGACCAGCAGATGTAGCAGTAGAGAGGTTCCCACCAACCAGCAAGAGAATTATTTAAGCAGGCCACCCTGGAGGATCACATTGGCTCACCTGAGGTGCGGGATCTAAGCAGTAACTGGTATTAACCAGAGCTCCTGAAGGTGGAGATGTTGCTTGTTAGTACCAGGTCATGGTCCTCAGGGTCCCCCCCGCTAAGAGGTGAGCAGGCCAGGGTCCAGTATCAGATATAGCAGATAGGGATCAAGCCAAAGCTTACTCAGATAGGTAATAAGTGGTTGCAGGTTGGGATCAAGCAGAAACGTAATCAAGGAACAAGCCAAAGGTTGGTAACAAGTGATTGAGGGTTGGGATCAAGCAGAAGTGCAGTCGAGGAACAAGCCAAAAGTTAGGAACAAGTGGTAGTGAAGATACCAGCAGCAACAGGAGTGACAAGAGCGTGATATTGGCTGGAGAGTGCACAATAATCTAGCAAACAGTAGGTGCAACAGCATGGCTTAAATAGGAAGTTCGTGGGAGGAGAAAAGAGTTCAAGGTTCACTAGAAACAAGGCACAAGGCAAGATTGTCCAAGGAGCTATCCAATATCTCAGGTGGCTAAGCAAGAAGAGATGCTGCCAGACACAGAAGAGATTGCAGGTTCAAATCATTGCCTTCCTTTACCTTCTTTCCACTCCTATCAGATTTTTAATTATACCATCATGTTTGGAGAAGGCACAGTATATTCTGTCTTTGGCTTTCACTCAACCTTGTCCTCAGCATCAACCCAGATAGGAGGATGACTAGGCTGTACTTAAAACTCTACACTTTTCTTAGGACAACAGTCTACGTCTTCAGGAGATAGTAGGGAGTTTTCTGGCAAGCTTCTCATGGTCATGGTCATGGTATAGTAGTAGCTGTTCCCATTCAAATGTACTTGTTCTGTAATTCTGCATAGCTTTTTGTAGAGACTTCTGAAGAAGTGGCATGGAGAAGATATGTAACGTCTTCAGCATTACATTATGAGTCCAACTGAATGTGACCAACTACTACTAGATCTAGTAGGATGTTGTTTGTTCTAATGTTAGGTGAGTCAGTCTGAAGCTGGGTTTCTAAGCTAGGGTTCCTCCAGAGGTTATTAGGGATTCCTTGAGCAATGCAAAGTTTTTGGCTCTCAGATAAGTTCCCACTGACACCATTGATCTTTTTAGTTATCTTTAAGAGGGTAATTCATCTCAGTGACCACAAGTGTAAGGAGAATTCTTTCCACTGACCATCACAGTAATGTATCATGAGATATAGTAGACATAGTAATATTTATCAGGGGGTAAATGAGACTGGAAAGCAGGGGCGGACTGACAACTCATGGGGCCCCTGGGCAATAGGGGATCATGGGGCCCCTGTGTCCTTGCCCAAAATCAAAAAAGCCTATGAAAAAGGTACCGGGGCATCTCATGGGGCCCTCTACTGACCCTGGGCCCTCGGGCAGTGCCCGAGTTTCTAAATGGTCAGTCCGCCCCTGCTGGAAAGTTATTTCAAGAGTTCTTCTGTGTTGAAATGTTTGAAAAAGGCTTGTCTAAAGGTTTTCTTTGCTATAGGTGCACTGGAAACAATCACATGAGTTTGGGGGGAGTGCTGCAGGCAGGGGCGGACTGACAATTCATGGGGCCCCCGGGCAATAGGGGATCATGGGGCCCCTGTGTCCTTGCCCAAACTCAAAAAAGCCTATGAAAAAGGTACCAGGGGCATCTCATGTAAATCCACTACTCCAGATTCCTGTCACTTATTTTCCGCCAACAGCGCAACACACTTGCATGGTATTTCATCTACTACTCCAAAAAGACTGAGCCAACTGGTCTGCGACCCAGGAGAGTGCAAATCAGAACACGCTCGAGTGTGAATGGCTGTGCGACTCACCACCATAGTGCTACGCCGCGGGCTTTCCTGGAAATAAAAATTGTCACACCTCGTATACTGGGGTTTTAAATGTATCGTAAAATATATATATATATATATATATATATATATATTTATATTAAAAATGTTTCACCGTGACACCCAGGCAACTGGCATTTTCAGTAGAACATCAACACAAGCAGGGGCGGACTGGCAACTCATGGGGCTCCCGGGCAATAGGGGATCATGGGGCCCCTGTGTCTTTGCCCAAACTCAAAACAGCCTATGAAAAAGGTACCAGGGGCATCTCATGGGGCCCCCTACTGACCCCGGGCCCTCGGGCAGTGCCCAAGTTTCCAAATGGTCAGTCCGCCCCTGGCTACAGGGGACTGAAGAGGAACCAGATCCCACAAACAGTATTCCCATCAATAAGCTGAAGGCTACAAGTCCCCCATTATCCAAACACCACATAGGGTGGGAGAAGGTATCAATATGTGTTATAAAGGCTAGACTGGAAGGGAAGGCAAATTATAAGCAGATTACATTTCATCTTTAGAAGTTTTGAATGGCTCCTGAGAGTTACAGAATTTTCTTTCAACAATTCTGGGCTTGTTCTTGTACCAAAAAATGTTCCCTCGTTAGCCTTTTTTTCCCCCTTTTTTTAAAAAGAGAAATATCATGGTGTAAAAAAATAAGAAAATTGAAAGTGAATGATCAAATGAATGCAAATAGGAAAAAGACAAATTCAAAGAATACTAAATAAATAAACTATCCTGAACTAACTTCTAAAAAAAAAAAAAAAAAAGTATATAACTTCAGCAAAAAAATGTGCTCATCCCTCTCTGTAAGCCGATTACAGGTATAGGGTTATGAGTCTTCCCTGCCTCTATATAAAATACTGTTACTATGGTTGCATGGAAGAGAAATGTAATTATTTTTTGGCAATTACAGAAAATCAGTTGGCTGTCTGCAGATTGAAATTTAATGGTAAATTTTCATAACTCTTAATTATAAAAAAGACACATGAAGCAATTATGCATCAATTTTTGACAAAAAAAAATGAATTTCCGTTTAAGTATAACTAAAGGCAAAACTTTTTTTTTTTTTTTTTAGTCTTTTTGGCTCTTGGGGGATCAGGAAGGATTTTTTTCCCCTGGTGGAGCAAATTGGTTCGTGCTTTATTGAGGTTTTTGCCTTCCTCTGGATTAACTGTGGGTATAGGATTGTGTATATTGGATTTTTAAAAAAGGTTTTCTTTTCCCATTTAACGGTTGAACTAGATGGAAGTGTGTCTTTTTTTCAACAGGACTATTTAACTATGTAAGTTTTAGATAGAGTGGAGAGGGATTAGAACCCCTGTCAAATTTTATTGCTGCCACCTTTAGAGGGAGACCCCTCATCACAATTGTGGATTATCACCAGAGCAAGAATAAAAGGGAAATGATCCAATGGGGGTACTATTCTGGTAACAATCAGGAATTCCCTCACTTTGAAGAAATCTCTTTGCTCTGCCCCACTTTCATGTCATTGTTTATGTCTTGTATTGTACTGCATGAGGTTATTATTTTTCTGTAGTATGCTAACATCTAGTGGCGATTTCTGGCAACTGCAGCTTGTTTACTAATGTATTTTTGCTTTCTCCCTCCTGTTTAGTGCTAGGTCCCAGTTAGACCCTCATCATTTCTTCCATTTTCCCTCAGTCGGTATTAGTACTTCTCAGAGACAGGGCATAGGCATGTCTTCTTACACTTCTAAAGACTGGGAAAACATCCTCTGTGCTGCAATTAGCTGAAGTGAAATTGGATTGGGTTCAATTTCTGTGTCTTAATGAAGAGTTAGGCTGTCTGTGGAGGGGGTGCCTAATCAGTAGGTGACCATACTGTCCTGACAGACTAAGTCTTAGGAGCTGTATCAAGCGGCATTTGAAACACAACACTCTTCTCACTTTCTGTTTTGTGGCTATGGGACAGGATAGAGTACAGGGGGAGGAAATGAAGGAAAGTCTCCCCAATGGGACACAGATGGCAAAAAACTGACAAGGTTTATACCTCCAACCCCCTGTACTCTATCCAAATTTTTAAAAAAGTTTTTTCCTTTAGTTCTACTGTAAAGGGAGCACAGCGCCCTAAGGACCAGGCCTTTTGGCTAAGTCCAGGGCAATTTTTGCTACGGGCCTCAGGGCCTGGTCTGTGCACGATTCGGCACGGTACCACTTTTTTATTTTTTCTTTCTCTTATTTATTATGCACTTACCCACGTTTGTCACTTTTTCTTTGCCTTTTGTGTGTGTTTTTTCACGGATGGAGGGTGTGGGTCCTCGGGCCTACCCTGAAGTCTAGGGGGAGGATGTGTGGCCATACGGTTCCTTCCTCCCCTGATCCCTAGGAGGCTCTTCTTCGGGAGAGCCTCCTTGCCTAGTACTGGATGTCCGGCTTCGGCTGGGCATAGGGAACGGTGGTCCACCAGGCCTTTTGGCCAGAAGGACCAATTGGGAACCTTGTCCCCGTCAGGAGCTTCGTGCCCCGGGGGATCAGGGTAAGCGGTCCAAGCCCCTTTAGGGGTAGGACACAGCACACCCCTAAGTGCACTTTTTCGTGTGGTGTTTTGCACTTGCACTTTTTTTGTGATCACTTACGGGTTTTTTCGTTATAGTTGCACGTTTGCGGACTTAAAAATCTACTGTAAAGGGAGCAAATCATATAACAAAATACCTATATGAGTTTTTTTTTTAATGGTTCATAAACTTCATATAATTTCCTTTTTTTTCACAATTCCAGAACCAGCTTGGTACTCTCTGGGGGCTGCTCACCAGCAACTGTGGAGTCCTGCTAGACCCCTGGAGGAGTTTACTAAACTGTTACAAACACTAGCTTGCACCCACTTCTAGGAAGAGTAGCCACAAAACTAAACTGTCTCTATTCATAGACAATTTATCTAGCTGTCAACTGATGGATGCCTAAACTCTTTGATATTGATTCATATCCCTTTCTAGCCTTATGCAGATTAACTACTCTTGATTATAGAAACATAGAAAAGTGACAGCAGAAAAAGACTGAATGGTCCAATGCCCGTTTTTTTCTGTGGGTTTTTTTGTGGGTTTTTTTTCTTTTTTTGGGGGGGGGGGTGTTGGATTTTTTTTTGTTTTGTAAATTTTTTTTTTGAGTATAGATCTATGCTTGTCTCAAGCACGTTTGAAGCTATTTACTGTTGACTGGCTCACTACCTCTGCTGGATGTTTATTCCAAGCATCAACTACTCTTTCAGTAAAATAATACTTTCTGAGATTAGTTTGAACTTTCCTCCAGTTGATCTAAAGTCATGTCCCCGTGTTCTTGATTTTGTGTTGAAAATACTTCCCTCCTGAACCTTATTCACCCCCTTGATGTATTTAAAAGTTTACAATCATGTCTCTCCTTTCCCCCAGACTGTACATGTTAAGTTCCTGAAGTTGCTCTTGATAGGTTTTATCCCCCAGACCTTTCACCATTTTTGTTACGCGTCTCTGGACTCGTTCTACTTATTTATTTATTTATTTTCAGGTACTTATATAGCGCCATCATTTTACGCAGTGCTTTATATATATATTGTACATTCACATCAGTCCCTAACCCTCAAGGGGCGTACAATCTAAGGTCTCTAACTCACATTCAGGGGTGGACTGACCATTTGGAAACTCGGGCACTGCCTGAGGGCCCAGGGTCAGTAGGGGGCCCCATGAGATGCCCCTGGTACCTTTTTCATAGGCTTTTTTGAGTTTGGGCAAGGACACAGGGGCCCCATGATCCCCTATTGCCCGGGGGCCCCATGAGTTGTCAGTTCGCCCCTGCTTACATTCATACATACACGGGCCAATTTAGACAGGAGCCAATTAACCTACCAGCGTGTCTTTGGAGTGTGCGAGGAAACTGGAGTACCCGGAGGAAACCCACACAGGCACAGGGAGAACATGTAAACTCCAGGCAGGTGGTGCCGTGGCTGGGATTTGAATCGATGACTCGAGTACTGCCAGGCGGAAGTGCTAACCGCTTAGCCACTGTGCTGCCCATCTTATCAATATCTTTTTGTAAGTGAGGTCTCCAGAACTGGACACAGTATTCTAGAACTTATATGTCTTCAGAGAGCTCCTTTTTGCAAGGCATGGCATAACATTTTTATCGTCTTTTTGTCAAACAGAGTAGATCTAAACCATACCTCCAAACTCATTTAAAAAATTGGACTCCAGGTGTATATATTCCTGACTCCAATTATCTTTTGCTTAAGTAATTAGTCTGTGGGTTCACTTACTTTTTCCTCAGGCACTGTAACCCCCGGTTCACATGTATGTGGCCATGTGGGCTGCGTTTTGCACGGGCATGAGAGCCCATTCATTTGAATGGACTCCCGTGCCCGTGACACGCAGGGAAGAAGTCCCTGCCAGGGGCGGACTGACAACTCATGGGGCCCCCGGGAAATAGAGGATCATGGGGCCCCTGTGTCCTTGCCCAAACTCAAAAAAGCCTATGAAAAAGGTACCAGGGGCATCTCATGGGGCCCCCTACTGACCCCGGGCCCTTGGGCAGTGCCCGAGTTTCCAAATGGTCAGTCCGCCCCTGGTCCCTGCACTACTTTTCAAAATGCAGCCCACACAGGAACCTCAGTTCCCAGTACGGTTGTGTTTTTCAGTGCGGGTGGCACGCTATTAGAACTAATTTCTCTGTGCGGGTGGTGCAGCTGCATGGCTTTTCATGCGGATCCGCAGCAGCACCACCCACACAGAACTAATTTCTCTGTGCGGGTGGTGCAGCTGCACGGATTTTCATGCGGATCCGCAGTGGCACCACCCGCACAGATGTGAACCGGGGGTAAATGTTTAATGAGTGTGTTCAATAAAGAAAAAATTAGAATTGTTTGGTGTTAAGAGTCTTTTGTATTTTTTCTATTGTCTAGTTTTAGTCCTGATGAAAGGGGAGTGCTGAGCCCCTGAAACGCGTTGGCTGTTGCAAAAAAAAGTTGAAAGGTAAATGTAAGTAAGACATTACATAGACTTTAGTAAGACGCAGCTCAGTAGTCACAGGATGAGTCTTCCTGGTAGGTTTACTTTGGTTCTGATCATTCAAACACTTAACACAAGAAAAGGTTTTAAAGTGAAATAAACAATAATTATGAGAATAAAAATAACCCTATTCAGAGACCATATAGAGAAATCATTCGAAGGATAATTTAAAGTATAGATAAGATGCAGCTGATGAAACGAAGGTCTAATTGTCTCGTATTTCAAGTTGTTGTTCTGGAATGCTCGTTTTTAACTGGAGCGGATAATGTCTCTTCTCGGTCTCATCAGCGGAGATCGGATTCCTATGTGGAACCGAGCCGACTTCTACAAAAGTATCGTTTTAAACGAGATGTATGACCTTCTGGAGCTATTCATTATTTCCAGTCAATTTTATGCGTGTTTGTTTTTATGCCTTTCCATGCAGCTCTAATCTAGTACGGTAGCGGATCTGCAGTCTGTACTTAAGCCGAACATACCCTAAATTGTGCTTGTGAAGAATTGAAAATGAATAAACTGAATAACTGGAGATTACAGCCGGTACCTAAAAGTGCCATAAACTTCGTGCCTTAGTTAACCAAAAAAAAAGGCCGCTGTCACAGAAGCATGTTTCATGTATGTGACCCAAGCAGATCAGACCAAGTAACATTTAAATCCCAACTCCAGACAAAACTTTTCAACTAGTTTGGATAGAGTAGGGGGTGGTAGGGGGTGGTTAGAACCTCTGACAGGTTTTTATTGCCATCTGAGCATCACAACTTGTGAAGCTGCTGAGTCAAAGATGTTCTGGACTGCATCAGAAGCACAACCCCGAGGTTATCACGTTGCTGTGCTAACAACCCGAACTGCAATTCGAGGAGAATCTGGCAGTTACAACCCACAAAATACAGGCAAAAAACTACAGGACAAGGTTGAATATCCAGGGAGCAGAACATACAGGATAACCAGGTAGATATGAGATGGGCAAAACCTGTTGATCAGGCACATTGTGGTTACTCTATCCCTTGTATAGGTGACTAATGAGGGTCAGGTGTGCTGGCTACAGAATGGCCATATGGCAGCACCAGAAAATGTCCATAGATGGCGATAAAGAGCAATTCCAGCAACTCAGAATCTTCCAGGCAAGTTTGTAACCTTATCCGAACCCACCTGAATAAGACCCCCAGGAAGCTGTCACCTGTACTGGGCCAATCATCTGCTGCCAAGGTGTTCACCACCCCACAACTGCACACATTCAATAAGCGTGTATACATAGTTACATAGTTAGTCTGGCTGAAAAAAGACAAAAGTCCATCCAGTTCAACCATAGAAAAAAAAAAAAAGTTATAATCCTACACCCACAGTTGATCCGGAGGAAGGCAAAAAATCCAGCAAAACATGATCCAATTTGCTCCTGCAGGGAAAAAAAATCCTTCCTGATCCCCTGAGAGGGAATCAGATATTCCCTGGATCAACTTTACCTATAAATGTTAGTATCCAGTTATATTCTGTTTATCTAGGCTAGAATCCAGGACTTTTTTGAAGCAATCGTCTGAGCTGGCCAGAACCAACTCTTGAGGGAGTCTATTCTATATTTTCACAGCTCTTACTGTGAAGACATCTTTCCGTGTTTGGAGATTACATTTCTTTTCCTCCAGATGTAAAGCGTGCCCCCTTGTTCTCTGTGATTACATGAAGGTGTGGGGAACATATCAGCTCCTGCTGATTGGCAGTCAGCAGTGATGGCTTCCTATGACTACAATCTGAACACTCCCGAGCTCATCCAAGGTGAGACAATTTAATTCCAGGAATGGACTGTAAAAAAATATGTTTGCTTATCTCTACACTAGTGGCTGTTGTCACCTTCACGGTAGTCCCCTTGTGAAGTGACACACTTTTCTAGACGACTGTGCCAGTGCATGAAACATCCTAGAATTAATTTTCTGTAATGCTACGTATTATCTTTGTTGTGGTGGCTGGATATCTGGAATGTCATCAAATCTGTGTCCTTTTAACCCCCCTGGCGGTATTCCCGAGTGTAGCTCGGGGTAAAGTTTCAGCACCACAAGTGGTAACCCCGAGCTACACTCGGGAATACACTGCAGCGTTGCTCAGGGATTCCCTACAGCACTTACTTTGTCCTTCGCTCCCGCGTTGTCCCCCCTGCAGCGTCCCCGGCCATCTCCTCCGGCCGATACTGGCATCTGTCTTCCGGGTTCCGTTCACTGCGAGTGCCGGGACGTACGGGGACTGAACCAGCGGGAAATTAAAAAATTTTAAAAGCGACATTCACTCAATACACTAAAATCACATAGTATAACATTCCTGTATCAAACCATTTCACATACATTTTGTCCCGAGTGCTTTGTCCGGCGCCCTGCCTGCATTTTTACTGTTCTTTCTGCCTGGAAACCGAGAAACGTCCATGGCGTCCAAAAAGCGTCCCTTTAGGTCAAAAGCGGTTTTAGACCGGCTAGAGAACAGCGATAGTAAATCAGAACCACTTGCAGAATTGAGTGATAATGATTTGTGGGGGAAATTCGTCATCAGACACTGAAAACGATTCTGCGACTTTGCTCAGCGATGTGCGAACTTGGCGCTCTATTTCACATTTCAGTGTTTTTGGTTTGATTATATTATTGAATTACATTTATTATTATTATTATATTATTATTTTTTTTTATGATTATTTATTATATTATAATTTATGATTTCGGGTTTCAAATGTTATCATACCCGGGATGTTTACTAGACTCTTGTTCGGACAGATTTCAGTGAGTTATTCCTAAGAATTACAGGCCTACAATAAAAAAAATGACATATTTCCATGTAAAAAAATGTACCGCTTTGAGCACAGAAATACTGACATCATCAGACCGCAAGGGAAGTTAAGGCATTTTTTAATTGAGGAAAAAAACAGGCAAATTTGCAGGTTGATAAAGTTTCAGAATGGATTTCTGTGCCAAGAACTCATGAACACTTAAAGCATCATGTGCAGGAGCATTGTCATGTTGGAGAATCCACTTGTCAAGTCATAGTCTTTTTCTCCGAAAAGATTCCCGTAACCTTCCATTTTCCACATTTGCATCCGTACTTTTGTTTATGACTGCCCACTTCTTGTGTCATTGTGGACATCTTCCTGCCCCTTCCTAAACCGCCTATGCCATTCAAACACACTTGATTTTTTATAGAATGTTCACCACAAGCCTGCTGTAACAGAGCTAAAGCTTCGCTCTCACTTTTGCCAATTATCATGCAAAATTTGATGTAAATCCACTACTCCAGATTCCATCACTTATTTTCCGCCAACAGCGCAACGCACATGCATGGTATTTCATCTACTACTCCATAAAGACTGAGCCAACTGGTCTGCGACCCAGGAGAGTGCAAACCAGAACACGCTCGAGTGTGAATGGCTGTGCGACTCACCACCATTGTGCTACGCCGCGGGCTTTCCTGGAATTAAATTATCACACCTCGTATACTGGGGTTTTAACCACTTGCCGACCTGCCACTGTAGAAATACAGCGGCAGGGCGGCACGGGCAGGCAAAACCACGTTTTAAAACGTGTTTTGTAAACAGATAGGGGGCACGCGCGAGGCGCGCCGTCGCCCTATCTGTCCCGCCGATCACCAGTGCGGATGTCAGTTGCCGGGTCACAGCCAGTCCTTACCGGCTGTTTCCCGGCGATCGGCGGCAAACAGTGACAGAAAGCACAGCTGCAGTAGCTGTGCTGTCTGTCACTTCCCTGACAGCTCGAGGATGAGCTGATCGAGAAAGAAGAGTTTCTCTCTCTCGATCAGCGGTGTCCCGTGCAGCACACACCCCGCCCCCTAGTAAAACACTCCCCTCACTCCTATAACCCTTCCCTGCAAAATAAAGTTAATCCTTTCCTCCCCAGTGCCATTAGTACAGTGTCAGTGTTTTTTTTTTTTGCACTGATCACTGTTTTAGTGTTTTTGGGGATGTCAGTGACCCCAAGTCAGTACCCCCCAATGTCAGAATGTCCGCCGCAGTCCCGCCATAAGTCGCTGGTCGCTGCCATAAGTCACTGATCGCCGCCATAATTCGCTGATCGCCGCCATTATTAGTATAAAAAAAAAACTAAAAATCCCAGTATGTTTCCCGCCATTTGTAAACGCTATAACTTTCACGTAAACCAATTAATTTACACTTATTGGGTTTTTTTTTTTAGCAAAAACATGTCGCAGAATGCATTTTGGCAGAAATTTATGACTAAATTTGATTTTTGCATTTTTTTTTACTTGACATGTTTTATAGCAAAAAGTCCAAAATATTGTTTTTTTTCCTCAAAATTGTCAGCCTTTTTTTTATAGCGCAAAAAATAAAAACCGCACAGGCAATCAAATACCACCAAAAGAAAGCTCAATTTGTTAGGAAAAAAAGGATGTAAATTTCATTTATGTACCGTATTGCATGACCGCGCAATTGTCCGTTAAACTAGCGCAGTGCTCTATAGCAGAAAAATGGCGTAAATTGCAGTATTTATACCATAGTTTGTAGACGCTATAACTTCCACACAAAGCAATCCATATACACTCATTGGAATTTTTTTTACCAAAAACATGGAGCAGAATACATTTTGGCCTAAATTTATAACCAACTTTGAGTTTACTATATATTTTTTATAGCTGAAAGTAAAAAATATTGTTTTTCTTCAAAATTTTTGGCATCTTTTTGTTTATAGCGTGAAAAATAAAAAGCACACAGGTGATCAAATACCACCAAAAGAAAGCTCTATTTGTGTGGAAAAAAAGGACGTAAATTTCGTTTGGGTGCAGCATTGCATGACCGCGCAATTATCAGTTGAATTAGTGCAGCGCCGAGTAGCAAAAAGAGGCCTGGTCAGGAAGGGGGGTAAATCCTCAGGAGGGCAAGTGGTTAAATGTATCGTAAAAAAAAAATATATATATATTAAAAAATTTCACTGTGACACCCAGGCAACTGGCATTTTCGGTAGAACATCAACACAAGCAGGGGCGGACTGGCAACTCATGGGGCTCCCGGGCAATAGGGGATCATGGGGCCCCTGTGTCCTTGCCCAAACTCAAAACAGCCTATGAAAAAGGTACCAGGGGCATCTCATGGAGCCCCCTACTGAACAGTGCCCGAGTTTCCAAATGGTCAGTCCGCCCCTGAACACAAGTTTCTTCCAACTAAACTCTCTGCTGCTCACTAGCACAAACAGCTCACGTATCGGATCAATATACAGATCAATAATCAACACTTGATTATGGACACATTACGCCATAACTCATTATAACTCAATAAACAAATAAAAATCAGGACTGTTATCCAGTTCTATGAAATAAATGTACTGCAAATATTAAACCAGCTGTAATAAAAAGAAGTCCCAACGTGGGAAGTCCACCCAGTAACAAAATAAATCAGACAAAAAGATGATTTATAACACTGTACAATCAGATCATAGAATCGGGGTCATGCCTGATCCATGTTTCCTGAGTTCTAATACATTGTAATACTTTGTATCTACAATGAACTGATGGAAAGGCACTGTTGACCTGTATATTGATTTTTATACTTGACCCGTGTTTTGCTGGTGCGTAGTAGATTGTGTGCATATTTTGTTTGCTTTTCTGCAGACGTTGGCAGATCTCCCTTAGGGTTCTTTTAGATTGGATGCAGCGTTGACCGTCCTCTGAAAAGTGATTTACAGTAGATCGCTTTTTAGAGGGCAGTATATCAGCAGCTGACAAGCGCTCAGGAGGTGATCCTGCTACCCCCTGAATGTCATAACATCATTGTTTATATTTTACAAAACAATTGGGTATTATATTGTGGTTTTGTGCATTAAAGTGTATCCAGGGGTGGACTGACCATTTGGAAGCTCGGGCACTGCCCGAGGGCCCGGGGTCAGTAGGGGGCCCCATGAGATGCCCCTGGTAGCTTTTTCATAGGCTTTTTTGAGTTTGGGCAAGGACACAGGGGCCCCATGATCCCCTATTGCCCGGGGGCCCCATGAGTTGTTAGTCCATCCCTGAGTGTATCATTTTGAAAAATAATTGTGTTTGAAAAACCGCTGCGCAAATATCATGTGACCAGTCTGGACTGGAACAGAAAATAAGCCTGGGCATTTTAGACTGAGCGGCCCTTTTTTTAAAAAAAAAAAATTACAATGAATAAGCCAAGGGATCAGGTAATCTTCTCTTGCATAAAGAAGCCAAGGGATCTAGAAAAACATCTTCTATATAAAACACCAAGGGATCGTGTGATGATCATTTCTATATAAGAAGCCAAGGGATCTAGAAAAACATCTTCTATATAAAACACCAAGGGATCGTGTGATGATCATTTCTATATAAGAAGCCAAGGGATCTACCTATCATCTCTCACAAGTAAGAAGCCATTGGATTGAAATCAAGAAGCCAAGAGAACTAGTTAGCATTTTTAATTTATAAGAAGCCAAGGGATCAATTGATCACCTTTTTAATAAAAAGGTCTAGGGGGGTGAATAATCAGGCAAGTCATAGGAGGGATCTATATCACCGGCTCAGAAGTAAGGGGAAGAAGTAGTGAAGTCCCATTGACTTACCTTGTGGATTGTCTTCTTCTCGATGCTCTCCACAGCGAAGACATGTTCCCTGGTGGCTGGGAGCTCCATGCCTGCTGTGCTCAGACGGTGGTGGGGAAGGCTGGGGTGACAATGTCCATGAACCCGGACTCTTACATCTCCCTTTCTGCCGCCACTCCTATTCTTCCCTGCTGGAGTCCTCTCTGTAATGTCAGGGGGTGGGCCTTGTAGCTGTCACTGAGCAACCGTGGCCTGCGCTGATTGGGGCTCGCTTGGCAGGGACTCACCCCCCAGAGTTGGAAGACGATGAGGGAAGGAAGAGGAGTGAAGCCATGGTTGGAGAAGATCTACATCGGATTGGATTTAAAAAGACATGGACTGGGGCCCCAGGAACCAAGAGGTACGAGAGATGTAGGGCCCCTGTGTGCTCCTCTCTCCCAATACTACAGCACATTGTTAGGACATGGGACCCGGCAGCCCCGGCCAACTGGGCAAATGCCCAGTGTGCCCTATGGCCAGTTCAGACCTGCATGTGACATAAAAATATGCAGCACCCACCATTTTATTCTCTAGGGCCTCTGCGTAAGAAAATATATAATGTTTGGGGGTTCTAAATAGTTTTCTAGCAAGAATTGGCATGGACTAGAAGTGGTTAATCCCAAAGGAGGGGGGGGTTGTAATAAAATACTGCACTGTGAACATGAGCTACGCGTTTATTGGCTCGCAGCACGCTCCCTTTGACTTTAATGGGCATAGTTGACAGTGTAGCTTGTCAAATTTCTGCTAGCTGAGTTAGAATTGCAGCAAAGGCATGTGTACTGGCTGTAATGGTAAAATTTAGGTGGGTGGTAGAAGTGGTACTCAGCCGTCTGTTTTTACCCACCCTCTGGCCTCCCTTGTCAAAGAGCCCATAGCATGGAGCCACTCATCTATCTTTAGCCACCTACCTGTTTTGCTGAGTGCTCTAATATTATAATATTGTTATCTGTGCCATGGACAGGATTGGTGTGACCTTGGCCTAAATCAAAGGAATATTGGTCTTACCTGCTTCTGCTGCCATTTTAAAATTAGGGAAAAGCACACTCCACTTCAATTTGCCGTGAATACGTCCGGTTATATGTTAGCATCTAATTGTTCATGGTTTTATGGCCATGCATACTTCAATGGAGACCAGTGGCTATAGCAGTAGAGAGGTTCCCACTGACCAGCAGGATAGGTATACAAGCAGGTCACCCTAGCGGATGACATGGGCTCCCCCGAGGTGCCGGGTTTAAGCACTAACCGGTGTTCACCAGAGCTCCTGATGGTGGAGATGGGTTTTGTTGCGTGTTAGTACCAGGAGGTGAGCAAGCCAGGATACAATAGCAGATATAGCAGGTTGGGATCAAGCAGAAGTATAGTTGATTAATATGCCAAAAATCGGTAACGAGTGGTTGCAGGTTTGGATCAAGCGGAGTTGTAGTCAATGAACAAGCCAAAGGTCGGTAAGGAGTGGTAGCGAAGGTACGGATGTCAGCAGGAGTGACAAGAGCCAGATATTGACTGGAGAGAACACAATCATCTGGCAAACAGGAAGTGCAAAGGCATATATAGGAAGTTCATAGGAGGAGCAAAGTGTTGAAGGTTCCAGGGAAACAAGACACAAGGCAAGGTTGTCTAAGGAATCAGGCAAGGAGCTGTCTAACTTCTCAGGTGGCTCAGCAAGAAGAGATACTGTCAGACACAGAGGAGGTTGCAGGTTCAGATCCAGGTCCTGACATATACAAGATACCCTGCAGACAAGTAAGGTTCAGTATCAACAAAGCAAACATCAGACTGGTTGTAGTAGTAAATGAAACCAATACATTGTCCTGAGTTGCAGTTACTAATCCAGTAGTAACCCCAGCTCTGCTGATCCTCCTCTCTCTCTCTGGTCCCTGTTCACCTCCTGCTATATTGCTCCCATGTTGCTCACCACATATGACATTGCTAATTTCTCATGCTCTGGTTCACCAGCTCTGCTGATCCTCCTCTCTCTCTGGCCCTGTTTACCCCCTGCTATATTGCTCCCATTCTGCTCACCACATAGGACATTGCTAGTTTCTCCTGCCCTGGTCCACCAGCTCTGCTGATCCTCCTCTCTCTCTGGCCCTGTTTACCTCCTGCTATATTGCTCCCATTCTGCTCACCACATATGACATTGCTAATTTCTCATGCTCTGGTCCACCAGCTCTGCTGATCCTTCTCTCTCTCTGGTCCCCGTTCACCTCCTGCTATATTGCTCTCATGCTGCTCGCCACATATGACATTGCTAGTTTCTCCTGCTCTGGTCCACCAGCTCTGCTAATCCTTCTCTCTCTCTGGTCCCCGTTCACCTACTGCTATATTGCTCCCATGCTGCTCACAGCATATGACATTGCTAGTTTCTCCTGCTCTGGTCCACCAGCTCTGCTGATCCTCCTCTCTCTGTGGTCCCCGTTCACCTCCTGCTATATTGCTCCCATGCTGCTCACCACATATGACATTGCTAGTTTCTCATGCTCTGGTCCGCCAGCTCTGCTGATCCTCCTCTCTCTCTGGCCCTGTTTACCTCCTGCTATATTGCTCCCATGCTGCTCACCACATATGACATTGCTAGTTTCTCCTGCTCTGGTCCACCAGCTCTGCTAATCCTTCTCTCTCTCTGGTCCCCGTTCACCTCCTGCTATATTGCTCCCATGCTGCTCACAGCATATGACATTGCTAGTTTCTCCTGCTCTGGTCCACCAGCTCAGCTGATCCTTCACCACTCAGTCCTCAGTCACCGGTCCCCACTCACCTTCCACTATAGCATTCCCATGATGCACACCATGTCTGCTAGTTACTCCACTCTGGTCTGGACCCCGCTCACCTCCCTGCTGCCCCACGCTGGACATTAGATGTGATGTCTGCAACAGATGCTTCCAGAATATATACAAATGAAACAGAATAACTGCTGATGACTTCTTGTTGGTTTGCCAGTGCATCCTGAGATATCTCATACTTGTAATACCTGCAAAACAAAACAAAGCTAAAGCTGAAGAAAAGCCTCTCCAAAGCTGCAGGTGCTGTAAACGAGCTTTGTTATAGACTCCTATAGAGGCTTTGAAGATGCTATGAAGCACCATGGAAGTGGCATGGGGTATAATTCTTCAAGCATAGGGAAGCAAAGCAAACACAATGTGTAAACAGGAATGTAAGCTATCTATTCTATTTAGTGACAAGGGATTTGATTGGCATTCAGAGTGCCACCCGTACGTTGCTGGACTTTTGGTGGTTATACCGAAGGGATGCCTGCAGCTGCGGGCGTCACCTCAATATCATTTTTAGAACCGGCGGTTGGCTCTCCTGTACAAGCAATCAGAGTGGCTAACTAGCCGCTGGATTGTTTGTACAAGCAGCGGGAGGAGGCATCCCCCCTCCCCCCGCCTTCCCACAAGGAGTCCCAAGTGACCAGCTAGTATGTCCATCGGCCGAACAATGCCAGGATAGGCTTTGATCGGCTATCCCTTATAGTAAACTGGAAGCCATGACCTGACATCATGTACAGTTTACTTAGAAACTTTCAGCGCCATTTTTAAAAATCTGAAAGCATTCAAGAACACCGATCTTGGTGTTTTGAATGCTTTCAAGTGCAGAGGAGGGATTTGGAGTCCTTTGGACCCCAGATCCCTCCATAAAGAGTACCTGTCACATGCCTTACACTGTCAAAAGGGATGTTTACATTCCTCGTGTCACCAAATAAAGTGATAAAAAAAAAATTAAAGTGACAGTGTAAAAATAAAAATAAAAAAATTATTTTAAAAAAATTAAAGTGCCCCCCTCCCCCCAGTGCAAGCATCGGTCCCACACGCACGCAAACAGCGATCGTCCCACGCATGTGAGATATGGCCATGAACATCAGTAATTCTGGTACAAGACCTCCTCTGTAAATTGGTAACCTGTAAAGGCGTTTAACCATTAGCCGCCCGGCCTATAGCCGTTTGGCGGCCGCATAAGTGCTGCAGATTTCCGGGGTATACGCCATTTGGCGTCCTCCCGCACAGGCGCAGTTCGCGCGATTGCAGAGCCGCGCGGTTGCAGAGCTGTGCAGCGGCGCGATCTGTCACCGGCCGTGTACCTCGGACACGGCCGATGACAAATCTGAGTACCGGCCCCCGTTGCCGGTACCATGTGACCTGCTGTGACCAATCACAGAAGGTCACATGACAGTTGTATACAATGGATGGCTTTATTCATGCCATCCATTGTATACTAGTGCCTAGCTGTGAATGGTCACAGCAGGTCACATGCACATGTCATGTGATTAGCTGTGGCCAAATCACAGCTAAGCACAAAAATTTTTTTTAAAAAAACCCTGAATGAATCGATGTCATTCAGGTAAATGCTTGCTTATAGCAAAGTAATTCTTTGCTATAAGCAAATTGTGTAAAAAAAAAAAAAAAAATACTGATCACTTCCCCAAAGTAGTACAATGTCACTATGGTAACATTGTACTACTTTGGTCATAGTAAAATATGAAAAAAAAGTCTTAAAAAAATTAAAACAAATTTAATAAAAAATGTAAAATAATAAAAAAATTAAAAAAATATGTATATATTTTTTTTTCATACTGTCACCAGTCAGTGTCCCTGTTCTCCGCCATGCCAGTTATATGATGACACTGTACTGCACTGGTGACAGTATGTAAAAAAAAAATAGTGAAAATAATTTTTTTCATTTTTTCATTTTCCGAAACATTATGACAAAAAAAATACAACTTCAAAAAACTCGCCATTCCACTTATGAAGTACGTCGGACTGTCTACTCTGCAAAAAGGGGTCATTTGGGGACATCTGTACTATTCAGACTTTTTTGGACCTCAAGAAATTAGATTGGCCGCCAGTACTTCAGGATTGATCAATTTTCAATTCTATACCATAGTTTGTGAACTCTATAACTTTCCTACAAACTAAATAATACATCCTAATTTGGGTTATTTTCACCAAAGACATGTAGCAGAATACATCTCGGCCTAAATTTATGAAGAACAATTATTTATTTTTAAACTTTTATAACAGAAACAAAGAAAAACGTGTTTTTTTTTCAAAATTTTTGGTCTTTTTTTTGTTAATTTAGCAAAAAATAAAAACCCCAGCGGTGATTAAATACCACCAAAAGAAAGCTCTAGTTGTGTGAAGAAAATGATAAAATTTTAGTTTGGGCACAATGTTGTATGACTGCGCAATTGTCATTCAAAGTGTGAGAGCGCTGAAACCTGAAAACTGGCCTGGGCAGGAAGGTGTAAAATTGCCCGGTATTCAAATGGTTAAAGCATTGCCTATGAATAATAACTTTTACGTCATTTGTCACCGTTGCACGGGCGTATGCTATTTTAAAGCATGACATGTTTGGTATCTATTTACTCAACATAACATCATCTTTTATATTTTACAAAAACATTGGGTTATGTATTGTGTTTTTTGCAATAAAATTCAAAAAGGTGTATTTTTTCCCAATAGATTGCATTTGAAAAACCGCTGCGCAAATAAAAATATAAAAAATGCAAAAACCACCAATTATATAATATATATATAATGTATGGGGATTCTAAGACATTTTCTAGCAAAAAATACTGATTTTAAAATGTAAACCAAAGGTGCTAGAAATTAAAAAAGAGTGTCCAGTGCCACAATTTGAAGCAAGTGTAAATGAGACCTAAAGGATTAGGTCAATAATAGTTCATTAGGCTATAGCAGCATAGAATACGGTTCTATACATCTAAATTAGAGGAAACCTCATAATCCACAAAATCAGCAATAAGCAATGGCATTAAAAAACAGTAACGGCAATGATAGTCAATACAGCAAAAATTCCTCTGTAAACAATAGGCTATATCTACTTTAGAGTGCACTCTATATAAATGGCAGTGATGAATTGTAAAAGACCCTTACTACGGACAATTGGTTACATTCTTGTGAAGCATCTATCTTAGTAAGCAGTCTTTAGCCCTAGTTCTTCAGCTGGCTAACGTTGGGGCCCAGCCATAGTAGCATTTATTTCCCGAACTTCATCTCCCATTATTCAATGCTGCCAACTATCAAGTCCCCTGAGATCCTTCCCCCTTGTCAGCTCCTCCTGGTGGATGGAGGTGAAGTAGTATTAACCCTTTCCATTGAAGTACATTGGGAGCACAGAAAGCACTGCAGCACAGTGTCCTAAATCGCTGTCTGTCTCTAGCCCAGGGGCGGACTGACCATTTGGAAACTCGGGCAGTGCCCGAGGGCCCGGGGTCAGTAGGGGGCCCCATGAGATGCCCCTGGTACCTTTTTCATAGGTTTTTTTGAGTTTGGGCAAGGACACAGGGGCCCCATGATCTTCTTTTGAGGGCCCGGGGTCAGTAGGAGGCCCCATGAGATGCCCCTGGTACCTTTTTCATAGGCTTTTTTGAGTTTGGGCAAGGACACAGGGGCCCCATGATCCCCTATTGCCCGGGGGCCCCATGAGTTGTCAGTCCACTCCTGCTCTAGCCAATTACCTGGCTACAGTTTGAAGATATGATCATATCTTTGTTTCCACTATGCAATCCTATAATCTGATCGATTGGGATACGATTGGATTCATGTCCAAGCATCTACAGATTGATCGTCTTCCACTCTGGGCGATCAACTCAGTTTGATCAAATCCAATCTAAATAGTTCGGAAATGGCTATTTAATTATTTGCCAGTTCAGTCACTTCGGTAATAAATTCAAAGTGTGTATGACCACCAAAAGTGATATGTTATTCCATTCATGAAGCATGTAAGTGACTATGTCAGCTGTACTAAAATCTGGCCGTCTGTGCCAACTAACATGGCAAACTTCCCAGAATTCCAGGTAGAGGCACAGCTGTATTAATTACCTACTCCACTAATTATGTCACCTATGATTCTGTGAAAGTAGATCTTTGGGGCCTCTGTTAGGACTTGCTCTTTTTGGGGTTGTGATTTTACCGCCCCTCAAGCACTACCCCCTTTAGCTACAGAAGCAGTGGCCAGGGTTTACACATACCATGGAATTAAATCCCCCTATCTCTTTCAGCAGGTGTAGCACCGGCTAAACGCGAGCCATTCAAGTTAATGGGTCCACTCTGCAAGTCAACCCGCAATGCATGCGGTTGTGGTACACTTGTCCTGGATTCGAGGAGTTAAAACAGGTAATACAACACCTTCTCACCGTCTGTCAAATGCTCTCTGAAGAGTAATCCTGCCATGGATCGCTCTTCAGTTAGTGAAAGTTAGTGAACTAGCCCTTAGGCCATACCATTTATTGCCCTCAGAAAAGCGATCTTTTTTTTCTACTTTTATTTTTAAATTGCTGAAAGGCAATTTTCCATTGTGGGATCATGCCACAACTCTGAGCTGTGCTATAAGAAGAGTTTGATAGGTGGTACCACTTGTCAAACCCTGCACCCCACATTAAGAATGTTGTGAACAGGGGCGGACTGACAACTCATGGGGCCCCCGGGCAATAGCGGATCATGGGGCCCCTGTGTCCTTGCCCAAACTCAAAAAAGCCTATGAAAAAGGTACTAGGGGCATCTCATGGGGCCCCCTACTGACCCCGGGCCCTCGGGCAGTGCCCGAGTTTCCAAATGGTCAGTCCGCCCCTGGTTGTAAAGCAAAGCATCACAGCCTTGGCATGTGTGCAGCCCTATCCACCTGTACTCTTAGGATTTGGGTGGGCAGCTGGGGGGTGGTAAAATGGCAGCTCTGTTACCTGTTTTTACATGGATGCCCTTGTAAAGAGCCTTTACCCTTGCACTGCCCTTTGAAGATGCATCTGCATTGGATTGCTGTGGAGAAGGCATTTGGCAGAAGGCATTTGACATTCTGTGAGATGTAATAAATACCTGGAAGTGTTACACTGACACTATACTTAGCATACATGGACTTAAAACATGAAAAAATATTTTTTTAAAAATCCAGTGCTTTCCCATTCCCTTCGACTCTGGGGGACGACCTTGTAACTTTTACCCACTCAGGTCCGAACACATACCTGTAGCTCCCATCTTCAGCAATCCCTTGTTTCCACCTGGATGAAATCTGCAACCTTTCTCATGGTGGCTTAATAAGAGATTTGATAGAATCAGCCATTTCTTGGGCCATAAAGGGGTCAGACTCCTACACTACTTTCTTAAACCATTCGGGGGGCTGCCCTTGAAGATGTTCTATCTCCATCAGATACTTAATTTTGTCCTCTCCCTCAAAAACCACACGGATGATATCACTACACATTATTTGAATCAAGATGCTTACAAGATACAGGCTCCGGGGACGGCAGCTCGGTGTTGTATCAACTTTCTCTTACACCCACTGCAAAGCTGTCCTATCGACTGGCATGGAAGGCTGACTTAGGCGAGGACATAGCAGTGGAAGACTGGACCAAGTGGATGGAAAGGATACATAAAGGCATCCTCAGCACAGTGCTGGTCAAGGCAAATTATCTAGTCCTCTCTAGGTGGTACCTGAGCCCTCCAGACTCGCCAAGATGTATCCCGGGACATCCCCTTTTTGCTTTCGGGATTGTGTGCAGGAGGTTACCATGTATCACATTTGGTGGACCAGCCCAAGGGTTCAGCTTTTTTGGATTAGAATATTTACGCTTTTCTACTCTGTAATTAATGTTAATTTTACTAAAAGTGCAAGGATGGCACTCTTAAATGAGTCCATTGCGGATGTCCCCAGGATTACCCAGACCCTAATCTTCTTTATATTTTTGGCAGGGAAAATTACAATTGCTAGGCCATGGAAGAGCTCTATGGTTCAATTGGCTGCCACCAAGAATAAAATCTTGTAGATTATGATTCATGAGAAATTGGTTAACATCTTATTAGATAAACAATCAAAATTTCAGAAGATCTGGGCACCTTGGCAACGATATCTGCAGTGTACAGATTGATATAGAGATGGTGGTTGGGGCTTTGGGGTCTGGTCTTGGAGGGACTACGGGCGAGGTCAGGCTTGTACAACCTCCACTGATTCTGTTATTCCTCTCCTTCTCTCTCCCCTTTCCCGGCATCTTTCTTTTTTCTTTACCTTTATTCTTTTTTATAATTTTTTCCCCATTGCTTTCTTAGGCACTTATATATGATTTGATATCAGAACTGTAGTTCTCTACCAATTCTGTGCCGCCACACAGACTGCAGGCACTCAGTTAGTGCCCTATTAGAAGGCTCTGATGGAATTAAACAATGGGAAGATCCAGAACTTTGTATTTTGTATTGTTTACATGAAACTGCATGATTTTTTTTTTTTTTTTATAAAAAGCACTTTTACTATAGCATACAGTGCCTTATTCATATTCGTATAGCATGACCCCCTTAGGCGTCACTGCGTTTTGCATCCCACTAAGCTATGCACGGCCAGGCAACACTCATTTTCCACACCTTGCACACTAGAGTCAAAGAACAGTCCTTGAACTTGGTTTTGTGATTTTTTTTAAGGGAATAAGACATTGGATGGGTCTAGGGGTATATGGGATGCCGAGGCACTGTTGAGTTTGTGGACAACTCCTTAGCAACTATGTACAAAATGCGGATAGCAACAGTCTTTCCTAAGAGAGAGAGCACTAAAGGCTCTTTGGTGTACCTCCTCAGACCCCGAATGGTTCCTCCCCTTCACCCAGCTCCCTGAGGGCATCCCTTGGCAAAGGGGCCCCAGAAGCTGCCAATTTAGCACAAGCAGTGTATCCTGCCAAAGGGTGTAAGAGCACTCACATGGTCTTCTCCTGTCAGCTTAGAGGGTTGGTGGCTGCCTTCAGGCCTTGAGCTGGGCTGGCTCCTTCCCTGCTGCTCAGGAGGTCTTCCCTAGCAGACGGTGACACTGTGGAAATCCTCTTTTCCAGAAAGCTGCCTGCAGGTAAGCCCCCTTCCCTGGGGTCCCCTCCCAGGCTTCACACACAGCCTTCTTAAATCCATCTTCCACCCAACACTGGCCACCTCCTCCCAGGCTCTGCCACATTTGAGGGTTGCCCTGGTCACCATGCCCAGCCTCCTGCCAGGGGATTGGCCAGGGTCCCTCAAGTATGCAGATCTGGGCCTCCTCCCCTCCTTCACCTCACCTCCAGGAAGCTCTCAAGTTTCTGGAGAGGTGCAAGGGCTCCAGAAGCCCTGAGCTGATAGAGCCTCCTAGCCTGTCCTGAGGTAACCTCACTACCTCACTCACCAGGCTGACCCATCCCCAGGCTGCTACTCAGCCTCTATCTAACAAAAATTATCTGACTAACCCAGAGGACATTAGCTCCATATTCAAATTCAAGCTCTCTTTATAATTTTGTACTTGTAATTTTGTACTAATGGTTAATAAAAAACCATTGAAAAGAAAAATCCAATGCTTTGTCCCCTTTAAGTCCCGTAAATTCCAATGAATCAGCCATCCCTGCAATCAGTTTTGGAGAACAGCTCAGGAGCATGCTCGCCAGTAACAGGTATATTTCTAATAGCAGACCTTTTTTATTCTCAATAAATACAGGTGCTAGAAATTGATTTTTAAATGTCAGTACAGACACTTCCAGAGCACATTAAAAAAAAAAACACAAGCAGGCTTATTTAATAAAAGTACCCAGAGGCAGGAGATGATGAAATCAGTGGGATCGAGCGATGATCCTTATCTCTACTGATGCCAGAAAGAGTACTGCAGGGAGGAATCAGCAAATGGTCAGCGGTGGGATCACACCCTGAAAGAGAACCTGTATGGAAGAAGGAAGAACTTGTGTAGGACTGATACTGCGTTGGGTTTTGGGAAATGGGTCAGGTGTGTTTTTGGCTGCGCTGGGGTACGTTGGTAGCCCATTCGAAATGAATTAACCACCTTAACACAATGCACTTTAATGCGTGATGTAATATGTGAACGTTGATGTATCAGACAAGTGTGATCCAGGCCTTAAAGCGTAATTTCACTGCAGCTGAACTCCACAAAGAAAAAATTCTGTTTAATTCATTTTTAATATTGAAAGCAATCCCCCTCCCTCCATCTATGCCTTCATGCTTTATTTTGCTTGAAATCACTTTGAAAAACGCCCTCTTAGCACTTCTGGCAGTGGCCATGTTGAGTAAGGGCAGATGATTTATGTAGCATCCCACAGGGAAGAAAAATATATTTGAAATATATTTTAAAAATATTCTTCCCAAATATATTGACATATATTTGAAATGTTACAATTTTGGCCGTATTCAATATATTTCAATACAAAATATATATATATATATATATATATATATATACACACACACACACTGTATGTTGAAATGCGTTTTTATTACAAAATATATGAAACATATTTTTAAAAATACATTTCAAATATACTGTATGTCTTTAAAAATACAAATCTACATTTTTGGAATGCATTTACAAATATATGTAAAAATATATGTTAAAACAACTTTTCTATATGTTAAAAAAAATCTGAAGAATATATTTTAAAAATGTTTATTTTTAAAAATATATTTTAAAAATAATATATTCTTCAGATTTTTTTTAGCATATAAAAAAGTCATTTTAACATATATTTTTACATATATTTGTAAATGCATTCCAAAAATGTAGATTTGTATTTTTAAAGACATACAGTATATTTGAAATGTGTGTGTATATATATATTTGTTTGTTTGTTTTTTTAAATATATTGAATATGGCCACAATTGTAGCATTTGAAATATATGTCAATATATTTGGGAAGAATATTTTAAAAATATATTTCAAATATATTTTTCTTCAATATGATATTGACTTCCTGGATCCACCTTCCCTTAGATCAGGCATACAAGCAGGAGGGTGTGAGAAACCACTACTCCCCTCTAGAAGACTCCAGGGATGTATGTCATCATTTGCCTAGGCAAGAAATCAGGAAGTAACTAAAAAATATAAAAAAAATAGTTCAAAACAAGTAAATATGATATACTTTCCTATCTATTTACTAATGCTAGCAGCATAAGGATTACAAATAGTCAATGTTGATTGAGAGAGTGAAGTTCCAGTTTAAACCTGAGTTATGGAAAGGCTTCCTCCTTTTGATCCCCCAAATCCTATTCCCATTGCTGTATGACCAGTTACAGTTCTCTAATGTCATCCCATAAAACACAGGACCAGAAGTCTTGTATTGTACAGGAGGACATCAATGGTCTGACCACATTCCAGAGCGTGGAACAGCAGAGGAGAGCGCCTTATCACCACATTCGTCATTCTGTAGGCAAAACCAGTGGGAAGAGTGAACCAGTGGGAAGAGTGAACCAGTGGGAAGAGGAACCCATTGCAAGGGTCCCATTTACACCAAAGTGTTGTGGTAAAGCATGTGTTATCACGAACATTGCTGCAATGCAGGGTAATGCACATAACCCGTGTTACCACCCTGAAGTACTATTCCTTTTGAATGCCACCCCAGCGCAATAAGGCAAGCCACCTGCATTACAGCCCGCTGCAAAAGATGGCAGGACTTTCTGGTGATAGGGAGACTCTAATGTGTTGGGGGGACTCTTGTGTGAAGGGGGAACTCTGATGTGAAGGGGGGCTTTGATGTGATGGGAGGACTCTGATTTGATTGAAGAATTCTGATGCGATGGGAGGACCTCTGGTGTGATGGGGGCTCTGATGTGATGGGGGGATTCTGAGGTGATTGGAGGACTGTGATGTAATGGGGGGTCTCTTATGTGATGGGAGGACCTTTGATGTGATGGGGGGACACTGAGGTGATTGGAGGACTGTGATGTAATGGATGATCTCTGATGTGATGGGAGGACCTTTGATGTAATGGTGGAATGTTGGTGGGAGAGTCTCTGGTGTGATGAGAGGTCTCTGATGTGATGGGGCAGGGGCGGACTGACCATTTGGAAACTCGGGCACTGCCCGAGGGCCCGGGGTCAGTAGGGGGCCCCCATGAGATGCCCCTAGTACCTTTTTCATAGGCTTTTTTGAGTTTGGGCAAGGACACAGGGGCCCCATGATTCCCATGAGTTGTCAGACCGCCCCTGTGATGGGGGAACCTCCGATGTGATGGGGGGGGGGGGATCTGATGTGGAAACAAAAAACAACTCCTCCTGCGCTCTATGGCCCAGAGCAAGGGTGGATAGATGGACACAGAACTTGAAGAAATTCACCAGCAAAGCATCAAAGGTTGTGCGGCTCTAAACAAGGCTGTGGAAGCCCGACCAATACTGTAAAGCAAAACAAAAAGAAAGCAAAAAGAAGGCGCACCAACCTTGCGCATTACCTCAGCAAAATGTGATTTTATTGAATTTGAAAATATACTCACAAACAGAGAAGTATAACAACCGTGTAAAATCCTTAGCAAGTCTGAGACCAGCGCAAGTTTTATCACGAGGGAAGTCAGGCTGACGCGTTTTCGAAGGGAGTCCCTTCTTCGTCATAGCTGGCTTGACAATGAGAGTCCTCTTCCATATATACCCTGGGACAGAAGTTGGACCCTCCCACTTGGGTTGGGCAGTCCCGGCAAAGGAGGAGGGGCAAAGGTGTCATCAAAACATGCTGAAACAAGCAACAACAGATTAAAACGTCATTAGGTATCGTAAAAAACATGAGAAACATTCAACGCATAAAATGCACAGAACTGTAGTATATTGCTTGAAGAGTTAATATAGTATGTATACACAGTTGCAAGAAAAAGTATGTGAACCCCTTGGGATTACGTGGAGTTTTGCATGCATTGGGCATAAAATGTGCTCTGAACGGCATCTAAGTCACAACAATAGAAGAACACAGTCTGCTGAACATAATACTACACAAACATTAGATGTTGCCATGGTTTAATTGCACATAACATGTAAACATTCACAGTGCAGGGAGGAAAAAGTATGTGAGGCCCTAGCTTAATGACTTCTCCCAGAGCTAATTGGAGCCAGGAGTGAGCCAACCTTGACTCCAATCAGTGTGATGATATTGGATGTGTTGCTGACAGCTGTCCTGCCCTAAAAAACACACGCCTGTTTTGGGTTTACTGGTTTCAAGAAGCACTGTCTGATGTGAACCATGCCTCGCAGAAAAGAGCTCTCAGAAGACCTACGATCAAGAATTATTGACTTGCATGAAGCTGGAAAGGGTTACAAAAGTATCCCCAAAAGCCTTGATATTCATATGTCCACGGTAAGACAGACTGTCTACAAATGGAGAAAGTTTAGCACTGTTGCTACTCTCCCTAGGCATGGTCGTCCTGTAAAAATGACTGCAAGAGCACAGCGCAGAATGCACATATATATATAATAATGCCATATTGGTAATGCTGCGTATAGCAAGATTGGGGTTCATGGAAATTAATATTGTTAGATCAGCATAATGTTTAGAAATAAATAAATAATTCATTTGGTTAAAAGCCTGCTGGCCACTCAATTGTTAGCTTTTTCCATGGAGATAAATCCTAACAAAAAGTAGGTATAAACATACATTTCAATAGCACCCAGAATGTACTTGCTTTGTGTGGGCTGTCAGTATGGTCATTCGGCAAACATTTGTCTTTAGATGCATGGAATATTCGTGAGTAGCATTACTAGACTAGCAGCAGAGGGAGATCAAGTGCTGCCATTGCCAAATATGGCTTCTCTAGGTGAAGTGGAATGCACACCGATAGGTGCGTGGCTATGTGGGCGCATGCGCAGTGAAAGCAGCGGCACGCCGGACTCGTCATGGAGATGGGCCTCCAGTGGGCTACCGTGCATGCTTCCGGTCGCCACAGGGAGCGCTTCCAGCGACAGCTGGAACGCATCTCACAGCCATCCTTCTGGGTTGTCCATAGTGCGCTCCACTAGGTGAATAATGAGCCGGCTGTGGCACGCAGTTCCGCCTTGCACATGCGCGGTAGCCCACTGGAGGCCCATCTCCATGACGTCTCCGGCATGCGCCGCTCTCTCTGCGCATGCGCCCCCATAGCCATGTACCTATCGGTGTGCGTTCCACGTTTTTCAGCGTTAGAGCGTTTTTACAGCTAAAAAACTCCTCTAGAATCCCACTAGTCCTGGGTTTTTTTCCAGCCAGAAAAACAGTCTATGTGTGCACGGACACATAGGACAACATGCTGGGGGGGGGGGGTTTACTGGCTGTAGAAAAAAACGTCAAAAGCCAAAAACATCCGCTGTAAAAACATCCAGTGCGCATGAGGCAGGGGTGGACTGACCATTTGGAAACTCGGGCACTGCCCAAGGGCTCGGGTCAGTAGGGGGCCCCATGAGATGCCCCAGGTACCATTTTCATAGGCTTTTTTCAGTTTGGGCAAGGACACAGGGGCCCCATGATCCCCTATTGCCCAGGGGCCCCATGAGTTGTCAGTCCGCCCCTGGCATGAGGACTAAGACAAAGAAATGTGCAAAGTACAGCAACCTATTACAAATATTTCTGATTCGTTCTGAAGGCACCTTTCCATAGAAAAGTTAGATTTGGGTGGCTGCTGAACTTTGCACATCATTTATATTATTTGTTCTGCCTTGAGCAGCCGGCAATACGCAATTCCCAATATTACGTAACAATATGACTAGCTCGGAGTTCTACTTTAATTAGAAGCCAATGCAAACCTCTGATCAATTAACACTTTTTTACTGAGAGTATTGCAACAGCTCCGAAGTGTCACCCCCATCATTACAAGCCCATGCCATTTATTAGCTCTGAAATTCAGCGCACTAAGCAGTTCCCGGCACAACTGCTTGAGACACTTCACGTTATGTGGTGCACATTAAATTGTGCCCGGGGCTCGCAGCAGCCAAACATATCAGCAATCCAATTCTATGTCTGATAATCATTACAGGGTATGGAGGGGACGTCAGTCTCAGCTCTGTCAGATCATGTGACCTTTTCAAAGGTGACAAGACCTGCACTGATTCTGCCGCCGGCGCTGTGGGCCAATAGGCACTAAATTAGGAAAACGGCCACCACGCGGCCTCATTTCCTTCCACTCAATACCCCTTCTTCAGAAAGCAATTAAAACGTAGGCTCAACCTGACGCCGCAAAATTGTTATTGTCACCGGTTTAAATACAAGTGACAGAATTCCTTCAAGGAGGAAAAGAAGAATAGACGGAAGCAGGCAGGTCGCCCATTATAAGCTGCAGAACCGGTTTGTGCATGCGCGGTGCCGATCGGCCTGGATCTTAGCAGAAAGTGAAACTCTGGTTGAGGTCCCAGCCTTTCAAACAGGACAGGTGACAGTCAGGGGCTCCAGGGGCATCCTGACGCAGGTGCAGGGGGTGCGACACTGGACCTGCTCCACAAAAAAGGTAAGTTGTAAAGCAAGCTGACGATCCCTGCAGGATAGATCCTATCCATCCTGCGGGGATTGTCGGCTTTCTGTACGACTTACCATTTCGTGGATCGGGTCCGGCGTCACCCTGTATAGGCTGCATGCCGACGATCCCCGCAGGGGGCTCCATATATAAAACATCATCTTTTAAAGAATAATAGTTCCTTTAAGACAACTTAGCTCCTTTTATGGATCTAGGACAGGGGTGCTCAACGTTTTGAAAAGCGAGGGCCACTTAAGTGGTTTGGTAACCGGTCGCGGGCCACAATGAAACAAATGGTTCAGAATTTCAAATGTATTATTTTAATAATAGCATAATGAACATTTTCCTCCATCAGTCGCTGAGTGTCAGGGAGAGGAGGAGAAGCTGCCTTTCAGTGGTTGCAGGAGGAAAATGGAGAGGATTGATTCTTGTATATGCCACCCCCATTGCCCCTCCTGTCCAAGTGTGACAGGGAGGCCACGCTGGCCCCCTGGAGCATGGGAGGGGGTCACTATTGCAACTCGATGCAGGGCAGAGATGCTTATGACATTATTGACCTAATATAGTCACTGATATCACAACATAGACCTAATATGGCCATATGCCCATATTGGGTCAATGATGTCATGGACATCCACTTTTCTATACATGTAGATGCAGGGCAGAGGTGCTTGTGATATCATTGACCTAATATGATGTCACAACATTGACCTAATATGGCCAATGATGTCACAATATTGACCCACTATGGCCATATGTACATATTGGGTCAATAATGTCATGGACATCCACTTTGCTATACATGTAGATGTAGGGCAGAGGTGCTTGTGACATCGCTGACCTAATATGATGTCACAACATTGACCTAATATGGCAATGTGCCCATATTGGCTCAATGATGTCATGGACATCCACTTTTCTATACATATAGATGCAGGGCAGAGCTGCTTGTGACATCGTTGACCTGATATGATGTCACAACATTGACCTAATATGGCCAATGATGTCACAATATTGACCTAATATGGCCATGTGTCCATATTGGGTCAATGATGTCATGGGCTTCCTCTTCCTTTTCCATACAACCAGATGAAGGGCAGAGATTCTTCTGACATTGTTGACCTAATATGATCCATGATGTTACAATACTGACCCAGGGGCGGACTGACCATTCGGAAACTCGGGCGCTGCCCGGGGGCCAGGGGTCAGTAAGGGGCCCCATGAGATGCCCCTGGTACCTTTCATAGGCTTTTTTGGGTGTGGTTTGAGTGTGGGCGAGGACACAGGGGCCCTATGATCCCCTATTGCCAGGGGGCCCCATGAGTTGTCAGTCCGCCCCTGCTGACCCAATATGGCAAGAGTAGGTCAAATGTCATGAGCATCCCCTCCGCTAGGTGTATGTCAACTGTGAACATTGACCCAATATGGCAAGTGTAGGTCAAATGTCATGAGCATCCCCTCCACTCGGTGTATGTCAACTGTGAACACTGACTCAATATGGCAAGAGTAGGTCAAATGTCATGAGCATCCCCTCCACTCGGTGTATGTCAACTGTGAGCACTGACCCAATATGGCAAGAGTAGGTCAAATGTCATGAGCATCACCTCCGCTCGATGTATGTCAACTGTGAACATTGGCCCAATATGGCAAGAGTAGGTCAAATGTCATGCGCATCCCCTCCGCTAGGTGTATGTCAACTGTGAACATTGGCCCAATATGGCAAGAGTAGGTCAAATGTCATGAGCATCCCCTCCACTTGGTGTGTGTCAACTATGAACATTGACCCAATATAGCAAGAGTAGGTCAAATGTCATGAGCATCCCCTCCGCTCTGTGTATGTCAACTGTGAACATTGGCCCAATATGGCAAGAGTAGGTCAAATGTCATGAGCATCCCCTCCGCTCGGTGTATGTCAACTGTGAACATTGACCCAATATGGCAAGTGTAGGTCAAATGTCATAGGCATCCCCTCCGCTTGGTGTATGTCCACTGTGAACATTGACCCAATATGGCAAGTGTAGGTCAAATGTCATGAGTATCCCCTCCGCTCGGTGTATGTCAACTGTGAACATTGACCCAATATGGCAAGTGTAGGTCAAATGTCATGAGCATCCCCTCCACTCGGTGTATGTCAACTGTGAACACTGACTCAATATGGCAAGAGTAGGTCAAATGTCATGAGCATCCCCTCCACTCGGTGTATGTCAACTGTGAGCACTGACCCAATATGGCAAGAGTAGGTCAAATGTCATGAGCATCCCCTCCGCTCGATGTATGTCAACTGTGAACGTTGACCCAATTTGGCAAGAGTAGGTCAAATGTCATGAGCATCCCCTCCACTCGGTGTATGTCAACTGTGAACACTGACCCAATATAGCAAGAGTAGGTCAAATGTCATGAGCATCACCTCCGCTTGGTGTATGTCAACTGTGGGACGGGGAATCCCCCATCCACAGTTCATTGGCCCACCAATGACAGCTAAATTTTCAGGATGGAATCACTTTGGATTTGGACTCAATCCAAGACCCAACCTCAAGCTCATCACTGTTTCCAATGGTTGGGGAACATGACAAACTTAGATATCATTGGGTGAGGGCTTAAAAACGCCAGAATGGACACACTGACAGATTTTCCTAAATAGTTCTGAAAATTTGAGTTTCTTCCTCATGATAAGGCCATCTTCAAATACGCCATCCTCGGCATCCTTGTAGATGTGAATTCTCCCAGCCATCATTGGCCTGGAAGTGTGCACATCCAAACAGATACTGAACATGCCGGAAAACCTTCCAAGCTCCCTCTGCAGCCTCTCACCTCCAGACACTTTTTCATGCTCCCAGACACTTTTTTGATTGAAAAAGACCCGTGCCGTATTGAAATGACGATTGGAGGTCCGTAAGCTGCCGGGCATAGTTTTCTAAGTGCAACATAACAATTAATTTTTATTGTAAAGGTGCCTTTATACTTTCAGGAGAATACTTTTCAGGCCAAGAATCATCCGCAGTAATAATATCAGTTTATGTGCATTTGATATTTCTTTTTCAATATGAGTTTTTGTTTTCAAGGTTATTAAAAATGAGTCCCTAGCAGTAACGCTGGCCACGCGACCAGAAAGTGTTTCCGATTTTTATCTACCAGGTAACATTTTCCAACACAATCTATTCAAATTCCATCCAGACACACGGACTGTCACACTTCACAGCTGCCGGAAAACTTGGTGGACTGAGTCTGAATCTAAGGGGTGTATTCATGAAAAAAATTGCATAGCATTTCACCCAATGAAAAGTACACGGGCGTTCATTCTGTTCGGATGAAAGCAAACAAAGGAATGGTATTAGGATACATCTTGTGCTTTTTCATTGATTTAAAACAGAAAATACCATATTTGGTCTTTAGATGGCGCTAAGTATCATAGGAAATACTGAAAGCATCTGGTGTCGGGGCTGGATGCACAGAAATACAAGTTTAAAAGAGAAGGTAGGGGAACAGAGGTAAAGAAGGAAGTGAATTGAACTGCAGCATGTATATGCTAACAAGGGACATGCTTATAGGAGAAGAGAGCAGAGTGACAGAGAGTACATATATGGCAACAAGTGTACTGCAGTGCATATATGCCAGCCAGGGACATGCTGTTAGGAGGAGAGAACAGAGAGCTCATCCGTCTGCTCCTTCTCCTGTAACTGTCCAATCACAGACTGGGGGAGGGGCAAGACCTGTCAGTGTAACCAGGTGTGGACTGACAACTCATGGGGCCCCTGGGCAATAGGGGATCATGGGGCCCCTGTGACCTTGCCCAAACTCAAAAAAGCCTATGAAAAAGGTACCAGGGGCATCTCATGGGGCCCCCTACTGACCCCAGGCCCTCGGGCAGTGCCCAAGTTTCCAACTGGTCAGTCCCCCCTGAGTGTAACTTAACTGCAGCAGAGGAAAATCAGGTCTCCTGTCCTGCCACACAGGGCTGTGCTGTGTGGCAGAGCTGTGTAAAAGTCAGGACTAGATGGATAGAAATATAAGATGGTAGGAGGACACACGTCAAGAAGGATGTGAATTTGACTGCAGTGCTTATATGCTAACAAGGGGCATCCCGATAGGAGAGAGCAGAGGGAAAGAAAGTCTTTCATCAGTCTTCTGCTTCTCCTTATGCTGTCCAATCAGAGGCTGTAGGAGGGATAAGACCTATAAATGTTACTTAACTACAGTAGAGGAAAATCAGGTCTCCTGCCCTGTCACACAGGACTGTGTTGTGTGGCAGAGCTGTGTAAAAGTCAAGACTGGATGGATGGAAATACAAGATGGTAGGAGGACATAGGTCAAGAAGGATGTGAATTTGACTGCAGTGTTTATATGCTAATGTCAGGGTCCGCTGCGGCGTTCGGTCTGGCGCATGCGCGGTTTGCCGGCTCGCGCTGGGCTGCGAGCGCTAGGTCCTGGCCGACCGCGGCAGAGACTAACTCGCGCATGCGCATTGGGGGCCGCGGGTGCATGCCTGGCACCAATGACAGTGCGGGGCGCGGTATTTAAATCCGCCCTGCACTAACACTGGTTGCCGTTTGGTCTATCCTGTGTTCCCTGCTCCTGTATTTGTGGATATTGATGGTTGCTGACCCGGATTGCCCCTGACTGTGCTGTATTCTCCTGCCCTGACCCCTGGCTTGCCTGACCTCTCTCTTGGATGCCCCCTATTGGATCTGATCTTCTGGTACTGACCCTGCATGTGACCCGACTATCCTCTGCCTGCCGCCTTGTACCGCGCTGCTCCCACGGTAACCGACCCAGCCTGTCTGACCACGAATCCATCCATCCATCCTGCTCGGGCCCTTCCGCCTCTTCACATCAGGCTCTCATCTTATAGATATCACCGGCGGATCCGTCCACCATGGGTGGGTGTACTCAGAGGCCGCGACCTGGTCCTGGTCTACTCCAAGTCCATCCCCACCATCAGGGGCCCTGGTGAACAAGCAGACCGGGACTTAGACTCCGCGCTCTGGGAAATCCTGTCTGGTGGGTAGCCAGAGGTACCGCCAGGTGGATCATTACAGCTAATATGGTGCATCCCAAATGGAGAGAGCAGAGTGAAAGAAAGTCTTTCATCAGTCTTCTGCTTCTCCTGATGCTGTCCAATCAGAGGCTGGAGGAGGGACAAGACCTATAAATGTTACTTAACTGCAGCAGAGGAAAATCAGGTCTCCTGACTACCAGACAGGGCTGTGCTGTGTGGCAGAGCTGTGTAAAAGTCAGGACTGGATGGATGGAACTACAAGATGGTAGGAGGACATAGGTCAAGAAGGATGTGAATTTGACTGCAGTGTTTATATGCTAATATGGTGCATCCCGATCAGGGGCGGACTGACAACTCATGGGGCCCCCGGGCAATAGGGGATCATGGTGCCCCTGTGTCCTTGCCCAAACTGAAAAAACGCTATGAAAAAGGTACCAGGAGCATCTCATGGGGCCCCCTACTTACCCCGGGCCCTTGGGCAGTGCCCGAGTTTCAAAATGGTCAGTCTGCCCCTGATCCTGATAGAAGAGAGCAGAGTGAAAGAAAGTCTTTCATCAGTCTTCTGCTTCTCCTGATACTGTCCAATCAGAGGCTGGAGGAGGGACAAGACCTATAAATGTTACTTAACTGCAGCAGAGGAAAATCAGGTCTCCTGACTGCCAGACAGGGCTGTGCTGTGTGGCTGGGCTGTGTATTTCTAAGGACTGGATGGACAAATACAGGAATCCTTTGGCAGGTAAACCTGCTCCCTTGTATTCTCGTCTGGCTGTTTGCCTGGGGATTGGTGGCTGTGTTTCCTGGCTAGCATTAGCACTTCACTAATTGCTGTGACGTCTCATCTCGATTTTCTCTTTATCAGCGCGAACCTAAAAGAAGAAGGCAGATCGAGGTGAATAGACAATCCTCACTTTGCATTCAGATCCCAGTATCACGCATTGTTCGGAGTTCTCTTTTAAACCCGCACTTCGTTACTTCTTCAAAAGCAAAAAAAATGAAAAAAAGAGATTAGACCTGAATCCAGGCGACGAGAGCCATCAGGAAAAGGGAAAAAAACCCCGAGCTTGCGGCGGAAATGCCACAGGAAGAAAAGGTGGCGAAAATTAATTCCAAATTTGATGTTTTAATTTTATTCAAAACAAATATCAAAGCAACGCGGGATAATGAGAACGTTTCAAGGTTACGTTGGAAGTCATATATTTACTCGCTGCAATTAGCTGAATTTTAACTTGAAAACATTTGCCTCTGGCCCCATTTTGCTAAATAAACAGAAGCTGAATTACGGCTGACGGTGCAGATTTCCCACTATTACAGTAAGTACAGCCAATTAGATATCGTTAACCTTTTCAGCGCTGTTTGATCGCGGGATGTAACTGTAAAAGTGAAACGCTCATGTACACTGCAGCTCATAAACTGACGTTCAGGAGCTTTTCTGCGTTTTTTTTTCAGCAGCCCCTGAACTCACTACCATTGTTTCCTTTACGCCAAACCTGGAACTGACTGCGCTGGTGTACCGGGTCCATTTGAATACATGGAGAACGCTTTGCATGCATTTCTGATGATGAAAAAAGTCTCTGGACAGCATCTGGACATGGAACAGGTAAAAAAACGCTTATAAAGGCAAACGCTTATAAATGCGGTTAACTGCGTTTACACGCGTTTGAAATGCTAGTAAAATCTACTCCTGAACGCAAGTTTGGTGCGTTCAAAAAACTGACTGTAAACTCAACTGCCTGTAAATGACTCTAAATGACAATGTGTACACGGACACATAGGGAAACATTAGGGAGAGTTCAGGGGCTGCTGAAAAAAAATGCAGAAAATCTCTAAACATCAATTTATCAGCTGCAGTGTACATGAGCCCATAGCCTCCCTGGCGGTATTCCCGAGTGTAGCTCGGGGTAAAGTTTCAGCACCACAAGCGGTAACCCCGAGCTACACTCGGGAATACACTGCAGCGTTGCTCCAGGATCCCTCGATCACTTACCTTGTCCTGTGCTCCTGCGATGTCCCTCCTGCAGTGTCCCCAGCAATGTCCTCCGGCAGATGCCGGCATCTGTCTTCCGGGTTCCGTTCCCTGCGACGTCGGGACGTATGGGGGACAAAACTGGCGGGAAATTTGAAAATGACAAAAAGTGACATTCACTAAATACACTAAAATCACATAGTATTCCATTCCTGTATCAAACCATTTCACATACATTTTGTCCCGAGTGCTTTGTCCGGCGCCCTGCCTGCATTTTTACTGTTCTTTCTGCCTGGAAACTGAGAAACGTCCATGGCGTCCAAAAAGCGTCCCTTTAGGTCAAAAGCGGTTTTAGACCGGCTAGAGAACAGCGATAGTAAATCAGAACCACTTGCAGAATTGAGTGATAATGATTCGTGGGGGAAATTCCTCATCAGACACTGAAAACGATTCTGCGACTTTGCTCAGCGATGTGCGAACTTGCCGCTCTATTTCAAATTTCAGTGTTTTTTGTTTGATTACATTATTGAATTAAATTTATTATTATTATATTATTATTTTTTATGATTATTTATTAAATTATAATTTATGATTTCGTGTTTCAAATTTTATCATACCCGGGATGTTTACTAGACTCTTGTTCGGACAGATTTCAGTGAGTTATTCCTAAAAATTACAGCCTACAATAAAAAAAATACATATTTCCATGCAAAAAAATGTACCGCTTTGAGCACAGAAATACTGACATAATCAGACCACTAGGGGGGTTAATTTTTGATGCAACAGCTTCCTTCCTCAGAGGGTTTTTAACCAAAGCCAAAGTTGCATTAAAGTCACAATGCAAAGTCGCACGACTTTCAAGTCGCAGCAGTGTGAACACGACCTAAATATCTCACAACTTTTCTTTTCAATGCGCAGAAACCTAATTCATCGCAACCAATTTTTGGCTGGTTTTTGATTGGCTGCTTGAGCATGCCATGAGTGGCTAGTTTTGACAGGCCCTGACGTAGGCTGGGTAAGGAAAGTGCTGATTAAAATCACATTGTTTACAAGACAACTTTCTGCGGTTTCCACATTAGAACTCGCAAGTCCATTAAAAAAATTACATTTCTAATCATTTCTGTCACCTCTAATGAAACATTTAAAAGAAAAATAATCCCAACTATAATTTGCTCCCGGCATCAAAGAGCACTTTGTAACGTTCGATGTACTTCTGGGCTTTGACAGACGGCTTTCTACAGGAGTTCACACCGTTCTCCAAAACCGCGGGGCGGGGCCGCGTCCTTTCCATTAGTGGCGGCTGCACTAATTCTGGAAAATGGGATTTTTGAAGTGAGACGTTCTAGCAGCGGCTCTATCTCTGCAGACAGCCCGTCCAAACCTGATCGCTAAAATCTCATATCATCTCCAATATGTGAAAGTAGAACTAAAGCCAAAACTTTTTTTTTCCTTTAGGCCTCTTTCACACGGGCGTTCCATATGTCTGTTTTTCATCTGTCCGTTTACAGATGAAACACAGACCCCCATGTGTTTCTATGGACTTCGGATGTAAACGGATAAACATCTTTTTACATCCGTTAATGTCTGCATCCGTTAACATCAGTTTTTTTGAATGGAAGAAAACCCTATTTTTCTTCCGCAAAAAAATCCGGAACGGATGAAAAACGGATGTAGACGGATGAAAAACAGATGTAAACGAATCTAAACGGATGAAAAATGGATGTAAATGGATCTATCTATCTATCTATCTATCTATCTATATATGTATATATTTTAATATTTAGCTACCAATCTATCTCAAATATTTATCTATCCATTAGATTGTAAGCTCCTATGATCAGAGCTCTCCTAACCCTCTTGAATTGTCCTCTCTCCCTTTATTTTGTAAAACACGGTGCAAACTATTGGTGAAATAAAAAATAATAAGTAGAATTATCGTTAATCTATCTATCTATCTATCTATCTATCTATCTATCTATCTATCTATCTATCTATTATCTATCTATCTATTATCTATCTATCTATCTATCTATCTATCTATCTATCTATCTATTATCTATCTATTATCTATTATCTATCTATCTATCTATCTATCTATCTATCCAGCTCTCTATCTATCTATCTATTATCTATTATCTATCTATCTATCTATCTATCTATCCAGCTCTCTATCTATCTATCTATCTATCTATCTATCTATTATCTATCTATCTATCTATCTATCTATCTATCTATCTATCCAGCTCTCTATCTATCTATCTATCTATCTATCTATCTATCTATCTATTATCTATCTATCTATCTATCTCTCTATCTATCCCTCTATCTATTATCTATCTATCTATTATCTATCTATCTATCTATCTATCTATCTATCTATCTATCTATCTATCCATCTCTCTATCTATCCCTCTATCTATTATCTATCTATCTATTATCTATCTATCTATCTATCTATCTATCTATCTATCTATCTATCTATCTATCCATCTATCTATCTCTCTATCTATCCCTCTATCTATTATTTATCTATCTATCTATTATCTATCTATCTATCTATCTATCTATCTATCTATCTATCTATCTATCTATCTATCTATCTATCTATTTGTATGTAAATATACATCTATATCTAATTCAATGTATCTATTATCTATCTATTTATTTCTATATCTATCTTATCTATTAATAGCTATGTATATATTTTAATGTTTATCTATCCATCTATCTCAAATATTTATCTATCCATTATATCTATCTACAGTATTGGATTGCAAGCTCCCATGATCACAGCCCTCCTAACCCTCTTGAATGGTCCTGTCTCCCTTTATTATGTAAAACACCGTAGAAACTATTGCAGAAATTCTATCTATCTATCTATCTATCTATCTATCTATCTATCTATCTATCTATCAATCTATCTATCTATCTATCTATCTGTCTGTCTCCTTTTTTGTTATCTATATATTTCTACTTTCTTTCCTTCTTTCCTATTTTTCTTTCGCAAAAAAATCCGGAACGGATGAAAAACGGATGTCAACAGACCAAAAATGGATGTAGACGGATGAAAAACGGATGTAAACAAATCTAAACGGATGAAAAATGGATGTAAATGGTTGTAGGCCAATGTAAACAAATTAAAACAGATGTAGATGGATGAAAACAGATGAATACGGATCTAAACGGATGAAAAATGGATGTAAACATATCTAAACAGGTTAAAAAAAGGATGAAAATGGATGTAAACCAATGTAAACGGATGAAAAACGGATGTTAAAGGATGAAAACCGGATGAGAAAACGGATATAACGGATGAAAAAAACAGATGTAAACTCATCTGCTTTTTCTTTGAAAAAACGTGACTGAACTGAATTAAAAAAATGGAACGCCCGTGTGAAAGGACCCTTAGATTGTAAATTCCATGGGCAAGGCCCTCCTATTCCTTCTGCATTGAACTGCATTGTAATTGTACTAAACACAAAGATACTTACAAAAAAACCTCCTGCGCTCACAAGGACTCCTACCCTATAACCATAAGCTGCTGACACTAAGCTTATACCCAAAATAAGTGAATAAACAATGCAAAAATTATGAGTGCAGCGCTAATTAGGATCTAATAGAACCGTAATACAATATATACTCAATCCCCAAAATAAATCCAAGATACTCAATACATATACAGTGTCATGCATGTATTCCCTCATGGGGAATATCTCGTGCAAAAACGTGAAAATAAAGTAATATATACTATAATAACATATATACTGATAATAAACAGTGCCACACAAAAAGTGCACAACGGAATGAACGATAGTTCAAATACGAGAAAAGTCCAAAGTTAATAATAATAATACTGATGATGCTGTGCTTAATGATGAACTTCACACTCCACTCTTCATGCAAAATTATGTGCAGTGTACGTGATTCACACGTGACAATCCTTAACCTCTTGCCGTCCGCCTGCTGTTTATAAACGGCAGGGCGGTGGCAGTCCAGGGTCGGGTTGCCGTCCATAAACGGGACCCGCCTTTTCTAGCTGTGCGCGCTCCCTGGGAGCGAGCACCACCGCGATCCGGTGCCCGCTGTGTCCTCCGGACACAGTGAAACACAGATCGTCGGACGGGACCTCTGTACGAGGTCCCGATCATGTGATCACTGATTGGCCAATCAGTGATCACATGCAAAGTAGTAAGCAAGATGTCACTTGTGACATCATTGCTTACTATGTGTGAAATCTGTGAATGATCACAGAGGTCACATGGTACAAGGCTATTCACAACAGCCTTGTACCATGTGACAAGCTGTGACCAATCACAGCTCACTCAGTAATTCTCAATGACTGCAGGAATGCAGACAGAGAGAAAGAGAAATGATTGCTTTTACATCCTATATGGGTGTAAAAGCAATCAGTGTAAAAAAAAAAAATCTTCATCACCCTCCACAAGTAGTACAGTGTCACCATGGTGACAGTGTACTGCTAGGGTGACAGTATGTAAAAAAAAAAAAAATAATAATAATATAAAAAAAATAAAATAAAATGTAAAAAAAAATGTTTAAAAATTAATTTTTGGTTATAAACTAATTTTGATTTTTTTTTTTTACTAAAAAAAATAACGGAATAAATTTTGGCTAAGATTTATGATGAAATATTATTTATTTGCAAAATTGTATTTAAAAAAACACTTTTTTTCAAAATTTTTGAACATTTTCATTTACATAGTAAAAAAAATAAAAATCCCAGCGGTGAATAAATATCACCAAAATAAAGCTTAATCTGTCTCAAAAAAATGGTAAAAAATTCATATGGGTACAGTATTGCATGACCGCGCAATTGTCATTCAAAGTGTGATAGCGCTGAAAGCTAAAAATTGCCCTGGACAGGAAGGGGGTAAAAGTGTCCGGACAGGAAGTGGTTAACAGCCAAAATGCCCCCTCACCTCCTTCCTTAGACCCCAAGGGGCCAGCACGCTTTCAGGATCACACGATCCTATCAGTATGGATCACTCTCTAGAAAATATCTTCCTCCTCCAGCGTCCACCAGTTTAGCAGCCAGCGCCTCCCAGGGTCATAGTAAGACACAAGCAGAGACCCTCCATAGTGCAACCAGTAATTTTATTGGTAATAGTTATAAAAAGTAGATTTCCACTCACAAAACGATGAATCTTCCAGCCTCCTACCACATGCTATGGGTGTACTGCATGGGTAATACACAGGGTGTTCCAATATGGCCCCCACGCCGGAAATGACGTCACCCGTCACTGCACATAATTTTGCATGAAGAGTGGAGTGTGAAGTTCATCATTAAGCACAGCATCATCAGTATTATTATTATTAACTTTGGACTTTTCTCGTATTTGAACTATCGTTCATTCCTTTGTGCACTTTTTGTGTGGCACTGTTTATTATTAGTATATATGTTATTATATTATATATTACTTTATTTTCACGTTTTTGCACGAGATATTCCCCATGAGGGAATACATGCATGACACTGTATATGTATTGAGTATCTTGGATTTATTTTGGGGATTGAGTATATATTGTATTACGGTTCTATTAGATACTAATTAGCGCCGCACTCATAATTTTTGCATTGTAATTGTACTGCCCTTCCCCCCGTTTATTGTAAAGCGCTGTGCAAACTGTTGGCGATATATAAATTCTGTATATTGATAATAATAATAATAACATTGGCATAAGGCAGGCCATACACTTGGGCTCCATTCACACTTGTGTGACTTGTCATGCAACTTTAGATACATAGAGGTAGATTTACTAAAACTGTAGCACTCAGATTCTGGTGCAGCTGTGTATAGGAGCCAATCAGCTTTTGACTTCAGCTTGATCAATTAACTTTTGACATTAAAACCTGGAAGCTGATTGGTCTTTCAAAGTTGCTGCGACTTTAAATCGCATAGATCTGAATGGGTGCCATTGAAAACAATACGCTGTGATTTTATATGACTTTAAGTTGCATGACAAGTCGCACAAGTGTGAATGGAGCCCTAAGATCGGTTGTTGTCAGGACTGGCTTCTGATCATGTGACCACTATGACAGTGGTCACGTGATTGCTGGTCCTTCCTGCCCCCCAGGTCATTCAGAACTGTTTAAGTCTATGTTCACACCTATGCATTTTGCAGAAATGCACAGCAGTCCGTTTAACATGATTTCCTATGGGACAGGTTCACATCCCTGCATTTTCACCCGGTGTGTTCTTTGGAAAGGGTCAGGGACTTCTTTAAATGCAAAACGTTGCATTTTTGGTTCTATAGACTTCAATGGAGACGGAAATGCGAGAAAAATGTTCCCATTCTGCGCCTTCGAATTTCCTCATCACTGCGGTTAAAAACGAACTTCAATTTCACTCCATTAATTGTCAGGAAGTCAAGGGAATGTTACAACCTCTGTTACAGGGACAGTCACCCAAACCTGATATTTTATTTCATGGTAGGTGTCACAGAGTTAAATCAGCTAACACTTTTCTATCTCCGGAGAACCGCATTGGCAGGAAGTTTTGGCAGGAAGTGGGCTTTAGAGAAGAACTCCAATGAAAATGAATGTCCAGGAAAAGTTAAAATGAAGAAACAAAATCAGCTTTGACTACTAAATACTTCTTTTCAAAACGGTAATAAAACTTCTCTCTACCTCTAGATGGCGATCCTTTCTGGGTTGAATGACAGCCAGCGTTATTACACACTCTATCAGCGAGTCCAGGCTGTCATGGACACACCCCTTGTGGGTGTGTCATCATTCCAGCTCAAGCCCCTAGTACTGCAACACAAGATGTCAATCCCATGATGTTCGGTACCATAGTAAACACCGCCCACTGCTGTCAGAGATGAGGGAGGGCTTGTTATGTTACCGAGCCAGCAAGAAGAACCTTGGGAAAAAGTTTGTTCACATTTATATTTTGATAAAGAAGTGTGTGTGTACTTTTCATCTTCTTAAAGTCCCAAATATTACTTTTCTTTGTAAATAAGATAACGCAACCATTGGTCAGTGATTGGTCATGTGGGCTCAGACATCAGATCCCTGACCACATCTTTCGTCATAAGTCATATGAATCTCTGTATCTATTTGATTCTATCTATCTATCTATTATCTATCTATCTATCTATTATCTATCTATCTATCTATCTATCTATCTATCTATAT